>NC_134522.1:7343848-8012348 GCF_027942865.1 Odontesthes bonariensis
GATAAGAGTCGGACTGGTTGTGGGTTTCACATGTGAAGCAAAAGCAGTTTGTTTTCAAACTTTTCACACATTTAAACACCCATCCTGCAATAAAAAAAAAGATAAAATATGCTAAATTTAAGAGAGGAGCGTGTTGAACTCTGGAGCGTCATTTTAATCCATCAATATCCACAACAATCCATCCAAAGCAATATCCACCGTTTTTAATTTTAAAGAAAAAGGGGAAAAGAGTATTTTCAACCAAAAGAAAAGCATTCATTCAACGTGAAGGAGGGTTCAAAGAGCGGGGATTTCAGTACGAGCAGGGGAGACGACAACAAACTGACTCCCAAATGTAGCAGAGGGCGTCTACTCTTTAATCTTTTACTTTATTTGTCAAATAATCTGTCTCCGAGCTCCTTTCATCCATCTTGTCCAGCTTAAAAACGACAAAAAACTGATTTATTGTAACCTGAGTTACCATTTTAGAGGGGATTGTTCACTCTAAAACTATATCTCTGCTAATCAAAAAAGAAAAGAAAAAATAAAGCGAAACAAATCTGATGTAAAATCTATTTGTTTGGATTTGAAGAGGCATATTCTTTAATTATGTATAGGGCCTCTTCTAAATAATAAATAAACAAATGAATAAATAAACAAGCAGGCAAGCAAACATCAACAAACACATTTTTCCCCGAATATTTTTTAATTTTTTTTTAAAGTATAAATGTCTCTGGTAGTCCAGTATTTGATTTTCTGATATTCTTGAAAAATAGTCTCATACAAGTTATGTACCACGCTGTGCTCCCAATAAAGGATAAGGAACAGTGTGAGGGTTCTGAAGTAGAGCCGGCTGTAGACATCTCTGCTGTCGCTACGTTCCAACCGGCCTCCGTAGTTTGCGTCAGTCTGGCAAAATAAAAAGATTTAATCCCCCCCTTTTTTAGTTCATTCTCATAGACAGAGAAACAGAGAGCTCCATCCTGTTCGCAAACACATGGAAAGTCTTTCTCTCTCCAGGGGAATCTGCCTCGGTTAACTCATTCATTCCTCATCTTTCCAGCGCTTAAAAAATATTTATTTTGAAACTCTTAAAACTATGTTTTACTCTGTATTTTGCCTCCCAAAGCTTTCTGATGTGCTTTAGCCTTCGCTGGAGATTTGAACACATCTCTTAGGTTCTCCTGTAAAGGCCCGTTTCAGGGATGGGGGGGGGGGTTCTGTCAGAACTCGACAATAGAGCCAAGATGGTGGAAGAGTTCTGGAGGTGAAAAACTGTCTCTGTTATGTGTCCGGACTCCAAAGTCAGGGCCTGGAAATAAGACCAGCAGTGAGGCATCTGGGCTAAAGCACGGTGGCGTTGTGGCCCTCCATCCGGGGAAGCCTGGGGTCCTGCACTGTTCCCATGGTAACTAACAGTGGGCGGCTGTCCTCCGACATGCCTGGCCGGCCCAGAGACATCGGAGGGGGGATGGAGGCTCCCCTCTGATGGGCTGCTGAGGCGCCCTGTTGGATCAGAGCGGGGTTGGGGTTGTGGGCCTCCATTGGCAGACCTTGGTCCTGGTAGCCGTATCCGATGTTCCCACAAGGGAAGCGCCTCAGTCTGTAGAGGGGAACTGGGGGCAAGGCAGCAGAATCTAAAAGCAGAGGCGACTGGGCCGCAGAAGCGGGCGGTGGAGGTAAAAGCGGCCGGCAGAGACCCTGCTGCTGCTGCTGCTGCTGATGGTGCAGCAGCTGCAGCTGGTGCTGCTGCTGGAGCTGATGCTGAAACTGCTTATGCTGATGCTGGAGACCCAGAGCGCCCGCCACCTCAGCCACGGTCCGGCCCAAATGCTCCTGCCCCTCGCCGGGGACCCTGCCCCCACTGCCTGCTGCTCCACCCACGCCTGCCTGCCTCTGCTGCTGCTGCTGCTGCTGCTGCTGCTGCTGCTGCTGCTTCCTCTGCTGCTGCTGGAGGAACCACGAGCCGTACGTGGGGTTCCACAGACTGGTGCTCTTCCCGTTGTGGCCCTCCTTTTCTTGTGCGTGACTCTGTGCAAAAGCAAGGTTGATGTGACCGCCTTCCGAGCTCGGCTGGGCGGCGACGTGAGGTCCCTTGGCAGTGAGTGTGGAGGGTGCAGCGGAGGTGTTGGCAGGCGTCAGAGCGACGGAGGTCTGCGCGTGAGGCTGCTGGTGCTGATGGAGACATGGCTGAGCTGATGTCTGTGCTTTGGCCTCCGGCGCTGCGCTCGTCACAATCGTGTGCTCGCCTCCTCTTCTGTCCTCTGTAGGGTAGGACGGAGGTGGCTGTGGAGGCTCCCCATCGGGCACCTGGGCGCTCACCAGCACGGCTGCAGCTGAGGGGTCGTCGGGGCGCGTGGGCACACGCTCCTCCTCCTCAGAGACGGGCCCATACTCAACAGGCAGGGGCATGTTCACCACGTCAGGGTCCTGGAACGGGATTCAATCAGAGGTTAAACAGCTTCAAGCACGTTGAGCCCACCGATTCTTCTCATGTGGGTCGAGGTGAGATAGTTTGTACAAAAATACCAGAGTTCTGTTTACCTGCAAGCAATAATCAATTCTCTCCAGGATGGTTGAGAAGTTAGGCCTGTCTTCAGGCTGGTGCTGCCAGCTCTGAGTCATTATACGGTACCTAAAAATACACACGAACACAAGCAGAAAGTAGATAATTACTCTCATTTCATGCAGCAGCAGAGAGAGTGATGTTTCTCCTGCTTATTAACACATGTCTGATGAATCTATTGTAACTCTCTGGAAGCTGCTTGGAAGGTTTCATGCAGACCTAAAGTGTAGCCTCCCATCAGTTTGACTGTTAAATGGCTCATTTATGGCAGCATGTAGGAAGCATCTACTTTGCTCTCAACCCCACACAGAGCGAAGGTTTTTAGATATTTAACCAACATGGACGAGCTTACGTGCAGTTCTGCCATCGTCCTCTGAGATGCCCTTAGGTTGACATTAGGTTGAAAAGCTCACAACAGCTGGACGGGACAATCAGTGGTCTACAAAGTGGTCTTGAGCAACAGTTGTCCAGGATTCCTGAAGGTCTTTCAAAGTTTTTCTTTGGGCATTGGCTGCTTTTTCACAAATTTTAAGTCCAGTCTTTGTACCCAACCATTTTCAGAGTATTTTTTTTTAAGCCACTTAACACTAACCTATGAATCATTCAAGGATAACAAAAGGCTCCTAACTCACGAGTTGAACCAGCATTGTGTCAAACACATAAAAAAAATGAGCAAAGAATACATTTTAAATTGTATCTTTAGGCATTTTGTTACTGGCAGCCTGTCACAAAGACACATCATTTGTTCCTATTTCTTTAGTTCCATCTATGAAGAAAATGTCAAAAATGAGTCGGGACAAGTGGAGGACAAAAGAAGAAGTGTCAGGCCTAAAGAACTATCTACAGCAGATGAACAGGATCTGAAAGTGATGTCCTTAAGAAAGAGGAAAACATCCAGCAAAGACCTGACACAGGAGCTGAGAGATGCATCTGGACCTTCAGCTGATCCATCTGCTGTTGGCCCAAGCCTCATCAGAAATGGGCTCCATGGAAGGGTGGCTGTCAAGAAGCCGTTCTTAAGGAAGGGAAACAGGGAGAAAAGGCTGAGCTGTGCCAAAGGACACAAGAAGTGGGCTGAAAATCAGTGGCAGCAGGTCTGATGGAGGGATGAATCCTCCCCAGAGCCCAGAGCTCAACATTACTGAAGCAGTGTGGGATCATGTTGGCAGAGAACGGAACAAAAGGCAGCCCACATCCAAAGAAGAGCTTTGGGATGTCCTTCAAGGAGCCTGGAGAACTATTCCTGAAGACTCCTTAAAGAAAGGACAGAAAGCTCGTCTGAGAGGGTTCAGGCTGTGCTGGAGGAGAAAGGAGCTCAGAGCAGATATTCACTTTAAAGCTGCTCAGACCTGAACAAACTCTGTTTTTACCTTTAACTATATTTCCATTTATGTTTGCATGTTTTAATAATTCACTGCACTCATTTCCTGCTTTCCTGGAAATATATAAAGAACAAACAAACTGTCCATATGAGTGGCCTTTCTTTTCTTATGCCAGAGACTATATCAGACATCACATGAAAACATTCGACACCCATGTGTGGATCTGCTCTTACACTGGCCCGGGACAGTTTTTAGGTGGGTCCATTCTCCCACCGTTGGTTACAAACTCCAGTACTTCCTGGTTACTGCGACTTGGATACGGCATGTAGCCCAGGGAGAAGATCTCCCACAGGAGCACCCCAAATGACCTTTTGAGACAAAGATAATGAAGACAGATTAGTTACAGGGTGAGAAAGAGAGCAGACGAGACTAGAGCCAAATTAAGTGAGAAATTGGAGGCATCATTAAAAATGAAAGCAAAGGACAAAGACACAGACGAGACATGGAATTAAAAGAAAAGGGATGAAATACACTGAAGGACAGAAGAAAGTGGAAACTCAGACAAAGAGGATGCAGCTGTCTGAGTGTCTCCAATGAGGTCAGCTCACCATGTGTCTGTTTTAGATGTGAAGATGCCCTCCATGAAGGCTTCGGGTGGCATCCATTTCACTGGCAACATGGCACGCCCACCCTTCCTGTAATAGCTCGCCCTGCACACAGTTTAAATAGCAAATTAGAACATGGTAATACTTCTCGTTTGCTGACGAACGTACGTTAAAAACAGAAACCGCCACTAACGGCTCGTAAAAAGCAGCGTACACTGGAAAAAATGCCCCTCCAAAAATAAGTAAAAAAAACAACAAATACAAGATGTTTTTGCTTGAAATAAGCAAAAAAAATCTGCCAATGGAACTAGTGAAAACCGGCTTGTCATGATTTCTTGAAATAAGATGTGATATTTAGGACTTTTGAGTTAAAAGTGATCTTGAAATTAGCTTAAAAACCTCTTCAAATGTAAAAAAAAAGCTTGTTTCATATGATATGTGACTCAAAACAATTTGTTTTCAAGACTTTTTCATTTAACAAGATATTCAAGATGTATTGTCTTCAAACAAGTCCCTCTATCTGGCTGAAATGGTACTTGTTAGGCAGTTGTGTCTTATATTAAGTGTAATGAGATATTTCTACTAGAAACGAGACAAATATACTTGGTATATCAACTTGACATGGATACAAAAATATATATTCTTGAAGGCAGTTATCAGTTCATTGTTCATCAGTGGCTGCATCAGTTCTCCGCTCCAATCACAAGGCAAGAGGGGGATTTTTTTCCCCCAGGCTGAGCCTCGTCTGAGCCGTTTGTGATGCCGCCCTGTGCTTTGCGTTTGTACAGAAATTATCTGATTTTCAGTTCTGATTGAGGTCACTGGCCGTGTGCCTCGAGCACCGCCACTCAGCTCCCCGTCCATCAAGGAAAAAGAAAGTACTCCCTCTGACAGTTGGGAGATTTTACAAAAATGGAAAAAATAGAATATCATCCTTAATAGATCTTGATATGAAGTAAATACAACCTCAAACGAACAACAACACATACGAAATACTAAATACAGGAAGGAAAAAGGAGACTAAGCAGCAGCCAAATGCTGCTCATCAAACACACTTGTGAGCACCTCTATAAAAGCACAAGTTATGTCAGTTTGCGTGTGTGTTAACACAATGCCAAGGAGGAAAGACATCAGCAACGATCTTAGAGAAGCAAGTGTTGCTGCCCATCAATCTGGGAAAGGTTATAAGGCCATTTCCAAACTGTATGGAGTCCATCGTTCTACAGAGAGAAAGATTATTCACAGGTGGAAAACATTCAGGACAGCTGTCAATCTTCCCAGGAGTGGACGTCCCAGCAAGGTCACCCCAAGGTCAGAAACCCAAGAGTTACATCTCAGACTCTGCAGGCCTCAGTTAGCATGTTAAATGTTGATGTCGACTGATGTCAGGACAGCTGAGTCGCTGCCCATCTTTCGCCGCAGGCTGAAATCTCATCTCCTCAGGAAACACTACCCTGATCCGCCCTCTTAGGACATCACCTGTTTCGTCCCAGCTTCTTACGCACTTATTTGTTTCCTAAATTCTTTGTTTTCTAAATTGTCTTCTAGGTACCTAACTTACTGGACTTACTCTGGCACTAGTTATGCTCTTAGCTGTTTGGTTTTGGAAGGAAATGCACTTATGATTTCTTGTGACCTGAAGTTCTTTTGCCTACCGATGTGGAACACACTTATTGGAAGTCGCTTTGGATAAAAGCGTCTGCAAAATGACCGTAATGTAATGTTAAAGTTCAAGCACAATTAGAGACAGACAGAATAAGTATGGCTTGTTTGGAAGGGCTGCAGGAGAAAGCCTCTTCTCTCTAAAAAGAACATAGCAGCACAGCTTAGGTTTGCAAAGCTGCGTCTGAACAAACCACAAGACTTCTGGAACAATGTCCTTTGGACAGAGCAGACCAAAGTGGAGATGTTTGCTCATAATGCACAGCAGCACGTTTGGAGGAAACCAAACACAGCATATCAGCACAAACACCTCACACCAGCTGTCAAGCACGGTGGTGGAGGGCTAAGGTCCAGTCAGGGTCCAGACCTCAGCTTGATTGATAAAACCTCAAATATTAATATTTAGAAATCCAACCTCGTGGATTATGTGAAGATTTGTCTCCATGTAATCCGGTACAGTTTTTCCACTCTGTACCACCATCACACAATAAAACTGATGGAACTACACTCAGCCAACATCTTTTCTCTCTCTTGACATCCACAGTGCAATCAGACTGCCAAGTTTGTTATAAAAACAGGTAAACATTGAAGCTGAGCTCTTTTACTCTTCATCCCAGTGTTGTACTGACACTTCTACACAAAGTTCATCTGTAGCCTTGCAGCGTCTCATTATTCCGAAGCCCCATTTGACGTGATAAAAGTTTAAACGAACGCCCGATCCAACAGGGAGATGTCCCGAGCCTTTCATCTGCTCAGAAATTAGAGCAGAGAGAAAAAATTTGTCGCAGCATTCCACTGAATCAACAGCAGACTTTTAAATCGTCGGGTAGAAAGTCGCACGAGAGGGAAGTCGCTTTCAGAGCGATGATGCTGCACGACATCCCCAAGGAGCCACAAAGGGAGTGCTTGATTTAATTGCTGATGTCAGTTTTTCAGGTGCCTAACTGCGATTTAGTTTTTTCTCTCTCAGCCCGGAGTCACGGTGCAGAGACTTTATTATCTCTACTCTGATGTTCCCAGGGAGGGTGGTTGTTATGCTGTTTCCTGATGTGGCTTTACTGCTTTGTGACACGAGACATGGCGTTTTTTTTTTAGCTGGGGGGTGCACACCTGTGAGGCACCAGGACCAGGCTTAATGTCAGCTCTTTATATTCTGATAGGAGAGCCTCGGACGTACTTGTGTGTTGTGTTTCATAGTTTTCCACAAGTTCTCACTTCAGTGACGTGGTGGTGAATAAAACAATGAATAAACAGTTGTTACTGTTTCATTGATGGGCAGCACTGTTAACGATGGGCATATAGCACAGCTTTGTGTTATAATAATAATAATAATAATAATAATAATAATAATAATAATAATAGCAAACTAGCCGAACTACCTTCGTCAACGCCAAAACTCAGCTGGAACTCGGCTCACAGGACGCAGCAGGGGGTAAGAAAATGTTCATAAATGATATTGCTAATATGGGATGTTATACAGCTTCATGTCAAAAGAGGCGAACTATTCCTTTAATTTCAGTTAAGCTAAATGCTTTTCTAAAAAGGTGAGTTTTCAGGCCTTTTTTACAAGAATCCACAGTCTGTGGTGCCCTTAGATGGTCAGACTGGGTGCAGCTGAGCTGAAGGCGCGGTCTACCATAGTCCTGAGCCTTGTCCTCTGGAGCTGGAGCAGGTTGGCCTGTCCTGTGTTGCATTTATTAATGTCAGCCCAGTGTAGACGCATGCAGACACAATAAAAGCAGAATAAAAACCCTCACACACAAGTATCCTGTGTCCTCGTGTGGATGCTTCTTTCTCACCCTTACTTTTCCTTTCTAATGCTGTACGTTTCAGTCCAACAGCTCCCCTTTCGCTCAGAGTTACACAAACAAAAACATACACGTAGAGAAATACAAAAGGCCTCCATTTAACTTCCAGGTTTTCTGTGACTGAATCTAAGCCTCCTTAATCTTTGGCTCAGTTTCCAGTCTCTGTTGGTGTTGTTAGCCTTTCTAATAAATATGTGCGTATGCTTAATGATTAAACAAAGGGATCCATGTAGTGTTCGGGAGATTAGCAATCTTACATTCATCATGTCACAGTCTCAAACTGTGTAATCATGTTTTAAAAAAAATAATTTTTCATGTTTTTAAAGCCTTTTTATTTTGGAAATAACTTGTTCAGCCCTCTGATCTAACTGCATCTGTTTTATGGAGGCCAGCCTTTTATTAAAACGGACAGGAAAATCAGAGATCCCAGGGAACAGGCGGCACCAGGTAGTAGCAGGGTCTGATCCTGTAATTGCAGGCTGAGAAATGATGGCTTTAACCGGTTCCTGTTGCTGACTGTATCATTTTATTGTAAGTGATAGATTAAGCTGGGTAACTGTGTGGCAGCTCTGAAGTAGCTTTTTAGATAATCTGTCAGGCAAACACACTCCGCAGGTGATTGTTTTCTCTGCTTCAATGATCACGTGTAATTTTCCTCAAGGGCAACCTGCACTTCCAATAGTTTGCTAAGTGTACATTTCCCTTTTAATCATATTATCAGACTGCATCGTCTCCGCTCGCAGCTGAAGACGCAGCACAGCTCTGAGGTAAAGTAAATGAGGACACAGGCTCTTATTTACTTTGAGTTCCCGCTGTAGGAAAAGCAGTAGTCTTATTTTCTTACTGTTCTCACCTGAATTTGTAGCTAAACACACTGGCTTTGTAGCACCTGCCATGCTTAAGTGCTGGTTTTAGGTACAGAAGAACACTGCGTCTTTATTCTCCATTTAATTACCGAGGCCGGGGTTCAGCTGCAGACTGATATCACTGCATGAATACTACATGTCTTATTAAGCCTCTCAGCAGAAGCCGCATCTAATATTTGGATTTAAATGTCAGTTTTAAGACATTCTGTGCTTATTTCTGCTTTGGGTGTGCAGCAGCACAGCTTGAAAATCTCCATAAACAAAAGGCAAAATGCGATCCTCCCGCGGCTAAATCATGCAAGCTTTGGAGGATGTTGTCTGAGAAGCCGTGTTGTCATATATTTCATCCAAGATGCTATTGCCTGCTTTATTCTGTCTTCCTGTTTTTGATTTTTTTTAAATGATTCTTTATTTTTTTCTCAATCTATTTTTCCGAGGAGCGCCAGCTGAGCTCTTCCGTGGTGCCGCGTCACATTAACACCTGGGGGCTGCCCGCTGTAATTACAGGTCTAAAGCTACAGGTCTAAAGCTTCAGCAGAGCAGCTGGTGCTTCGCCTCCTTGGCTGGTGGAGAAGGTGTTTCTGCTGCTTTACTTTGCCAAAATCTCCTCAGGCTCAAATTGGCTCCCGTCCAGCCCTATAGTTCTATTTATTATCAGGCGCTTGCAGTGTTTATAAATAAGAGTTTGGGGGGAAAAAATTGACATTTTTATGAGAAAATTAAATGCCAAACTGATTTACTCCCCTGCACCAGCACACACTGCCAAATAAAGTAAAGAAAGAAAATGCAGCTGTGGCGCCTCTGAGCGTACGCCTGTGAAAAAGAAACGACACCCTCTTTCAGTTCCATGTACAAGGAGATAATTATAATATTAAAAAAAACAAACATCTGGTCCTCTTCTGCTCTTAAAATGAGGTCAGTGCAACTTCAGATGAACAACAACACATGACTCTGTCACAGCATCTCAGTCAGGCTGAGGTCTGGACTCTGACTGGACCATTGCAACACCTTGATTCTTCTCTTCTTCACACATTCTGCTGTAGATCTGCTGCTGTGTTTGGGATCATTGTCCTGTTGATGAGCCAGTTTCAGCCCAGCTTTAGCTGTCGGACAGACGGCCTCACATCTGACTCTAGAACACTTTGGTATCCAGAGGAGTTCATGGTGGACTCAGTGGCTGCAAGCTGCCCAGGTCCTGTGGCTGCTGAACAAGCCCAGATCATCAGCCCTCCACCACCGTGCTTGACAGCTGGTGTGAGGTGTTTGTGCTGATGTGCTGTGTTTGGTTTCCTCCAAACGTGCTGCTGTGCATTATGAGCAAACATCTCCACTTTGGTCTGCTCTGTCCAAAGGACATTGTTCCAGAAGTCTTGTGGTTTGTTCAGATGCAGCTTTGCAAACCTAAGCTGTGCTGCCATGTTCTTTTTAGAGAGAAGAGGCTTTCTCCTGCAGCCCTTCCACAAAAGCCACACTTGTTCAGTCTTTTTCTAACTGTGCTGTCATGAACTTTAACATTTAACATGCTGAGGCCCGCAGAGTCTGAGATGTAGCTCTTGGGATTTGACCTTGGGGTGACCTTGCTGGGACGTCCACTCCTGGGAAGATTGACATTCTCTCTGTAGAATGATGGACTCCACATTGTGTGGAAATGCCCTTATGGATCCAATAAGGACCAGTTCTGTTATCTTTTTTATGTAAACCCTAAAAAATGATAATAATAATAAAAAGATGTATTTCTCTTTTCATATGACTGCATGTTTAGCGGGGGAATTTGTATTTTCTGACGCCAACGTTAGCTCTGTTGGAGCGTCCAGCTTTCTGTGCCATTTCTTTACTCAGACCTGTTTGGGCAAACATTTTGTGAGTGCAAAAATATCCCTGAACAATGAAAAATACCTGCATTTGTCCCAGCAGCCCTAAATAACCAATCCTGATAATCATTGCCAAAGCAGCAAAATACCCTCATAGAGGTAGCAGGAATAGATGGCTGTGCAGACAAATGTGTTAGTAGCCTGCGGTTTGCTGTCTAGTCACACAAAAACACTCAAATCATTTCTTTTGAAGAAAAATGATGTGAAAACAGCAGTGTCAGTTGCCTCATCTTACAACATTTTAAGGATAAAAGTGAGGTTTAGTCTCCCTACTTTCTCCTGCTGCTGATAGAAATGTATCATGGGCTGTGTCAGTACATCAAGACATCAGGGGCTTGGTGTAACCTGACACGGACCACATTTACAGCAGCCGCCTGTTCTCAGCTGGTGATTTATCATTGCAACACACTCCAGATGACACCACTTCTGGCTTGTTGGCATAAATGTTTATTAAAGGTGATTTAGTCCTGATATTTCCCTTTAGTTATTCTGCACTGGAAAAAAATGCCCCTCCAAAATAAGTAAAAAAAACAACAAATACAAGAGGTTTTTGCTTGAAATAAGCAAAAAAATCTGCCAATGGAACTAGTGAAAACCGGCTTGTCAAAATTTCTTGAAATAAGATGTGATATTTAGGACTTTAGGGATAAAAGTTATCTTGAAATTAACTTAAAAACCTCTTCAAATGTCAAAAAAGCTTGTTTCATGTGAAATCCGACTCAAAACAATTTGTTCAAGACTTTTTCATTTAACAAGATATTCCAGATGTATTGTCTTCAAACAAGTCCCTATATCTGGCTGAAATAGTACTTGTTAGGCAGTTGTGTCTTATATTAAGTGTAATTAGATATTTGGACTAGAAATGAGACAAATATACTTGGTAAGACTTTAGATTTTTTCCAGTGTGTAGTCCTGGGCTACGTGCATGTTCTTTCTGATGCTCACTGCCTCTTTGCTCTACCTCGGCGCCCTTTCGCTGAACCTGGGGAACAGAGTCATCAGTTATCGATCTGTGTTGGAACTGCACCTGTAAATGTCTCGAGCCATCCCAAAATCTCCAATCTTGGCCACGCGGCCGGGTCCTTTGCAGGTCAGCAGGCAGTTTCGAGCTGCGATGTCCCTGAAATAAGACACACATGGACTCCATCAGCTCTCTGTGAGCATTATGATCCAGGGGGGATGCCGTTTACATAAGAAATAGGCATGCTGAGCGTTCTCACAGCCAGCTTTGCGTGTCATTCCTTCAGTTTTCATATTTTTTCATATATTAACGTCAATAAGAGAGCGACTACAGATGCTTCCTTGTTGGATTTGAAGCTCAGTATCACTCCTAAGTCGCCCTAGGTAGGCTGGCAAAATGTGCAGTTTCTTACGAGTGCCTTCATGGCTCGATTTAAATGTTCAACGGTACATTCAGGCAGAGCAGGTTAGAGAAGAAAACTCATATTTGCATTGCACTGGTTTAGCTCTTCTTAAAGGAAAAGATATGCTGTATTCCTGCCTGTTGAAAGGAAAACTGAGCCCACACGCTGCAGCCTGCTCCTCAGACATCCAACTCCCCGAACATCTTAGGAAGTGATGAGTGCTCCTCGTCAGACTATAGACGAGTGTGCGTGAGGCCCAAAAAATACCCCAAATGAACCATCAGAACAACATCATGTGACCCGGAGCGCAAACTGTATCATGAGACAGGAAAAAGCTGCAAACAAACCTCCACACCGTGATTAAATCAGAAGAGAAATGACACAATGAGGATTTAAACTGAGGGCTTTTTAAAACAGGGAGTCCCAAAGTTTGTCTCCGTCCCATTTCAAACATGTGCCGCTTTAATCCGACTGCAGCTAAAAGCGTCTAAATTAGCACCTTGATGCTTTACTTCTTGTTTGCAACCCAGTGACATTTAATTATGAACTGCTGGAGTCTATTGAACGGAGAAGCAGCTCAATATATCTGAATTGTTAAATAACTCACACATCATGTAATGAGAGATCGTTAGCTGCCCCATAAGCTATAACATCTACCTTGTTTTTACATTGTAAAAAGCAGCTGAAGACTTTAATGTTTTGATGTAATTTACTCTCTTTTATCGTTTTTATTTCTCTTAATATATACGTTGTGAAGCACTCGAGAAAGATGCTCCATAGATAAACTTTACCGAGGGATCAAACACTTTTTTATGAGTGATTACCCAAGCAATTCCTGCGTGATGGCCAGGGAAAATCCATGGAAATGATATGCTTTTGTGTGCCAGCTAAAGGCTGAAGAGAAGGACACAAATATTGTGAATGTAGCACAGAGATGTAAGAGCAGACTGTTATTAAGATATCTTTAACTGGCTTCATCTCATTTACAGTAAACTTTAACTGCAGCTTAAAGACCCATTTCACAGCCGGCCGTAGAGAAAAATCGGCGTTATTAGTCCGTTTTAACACCTGTGGCTGCATTAAAGCACAAAGTTCCCCAGTACAGAGCTTCTTTGACGGTATGTGCCGTTACTATTGTGAGTTCTAAGCCTGTAGAATAAAATAACCAAAGATCCACTGGCCATAAAACAGAAACACACCACAGAAATGAAGACAGACAGAAAAGCTGGACTCAGTTGTTGTCAGAGAGCATTAACCCTGTGATTTAACCTGTCGAGGCATATCACAGCTCATCATCCAACCCTGTAATCCCAGAGAAAAGGCTGCATTTTCTCCAACGCTCCTCCGTTCATTCGCTGCCCTTTCCTCAAGCTCAAGTAAACACACCTCCATCTCACTAAATTTAACCTCAAGGACAGTGTTGGGGGGATTTTAATAAAAGCTTTGAAGGCAGAGGATGTGCAGAATATCATGAGCCTCCAGTAAAGAGTCGGGTGGACTGGTGGAGCTATATTGCGCCACGCCGGGCCAAACACGGTTTAATAAGCTCTGTTTGTCACTGGCCAATGACAAGGCAGGTGGATGTGCTTTTTATTGTCCCCATTCAAATGTAGACCTCAACTCATTTTAAACATGCGCTTCACTTTCCTCACCAAGGAGACAGCTTTTAAAATTCTTTAGCCACATCCTTCACTAATCACAGTGAGTATGGCCACACTCTGCTGACTTATGGATTGGATACAGACCGTAAAAAGGCAAGCCGGCAACCCCATCTGGCTGCTATGAAGCTAAACTCATAACTTGTCCTTTCTGCTATCAAACAAAAGGCACGAGGCGTGCGGAGTCCATATGTTGCACTGTGATACGAGTAGACATGAACAGATGAATCCCAGCAACTGTTTACCGAATACACACTGGCATTCCATATGTATACGATGGTATGCATACCCCACACTGTATGGCACTGTTTGCATTCTGCTCGATCTCTCTGATCCGCTCGGATGAGACGACTCCTAAACCGCAGAGTCTTTCTTCGTAATCTCGCGCCGTGTTTTTACCAACACGTGGCTTATTTTCGCAGCTGCTTATGCAAAATTGGAAGCCATCTGGTGAATTACCTGTGTATAAACTGGTTCTCCTCAAGATACTGGCAGCCCTTGGCAATGTCTCTGGCCACGTTGAGAAGGTCAACCATGGTCAGGCTGGACGGTTGCTCCTGAACAAACAGAAGAGGCAGAATTGAATATTGGACAGCATATATGAGTATAACTGGCATACAGATCAGATAATCAGGTAAAAGTAGCTTAAATGGACTATAATCAATATAATTCTCTCTGACATTACACTGAAAACAGTATTTTTCAATCAAGATGGACAACTATCTAATCTAATTAAACCAATTAGATCATTATAAAATCCAGAATTTAAGGTATTTAATTGGAAATCATTATACCATCATCACTGTAACATTCTCATCAAATAATTTAGAGCCTTTCAGGAAGGGAACAAGCATCCCGATGGTCAGAAAACACAAGGATGTTCAGATTTTTTTTCTTTTGAGGCCAAAAAGTGATGTTTAAGAACCAGTGCTGTCAACATTAATGATCTGATTGATACATCAGGGGCCTTTACATTACATTTAGCTATAAAACTTGGTGATATATCTATGGGATCATTCAGAAACTGATTAGGAGTAGAGGGCTTTACGATGTATGTGTGTTTGGACTAAATTGCTTGATATAAATATTTGAATTTTATATGGGCTTAGTTTTTACTTGCCCTGCTCACAAAGCTGGAAATCAGCCAGTCGCTAAATCTGGTACAATTCATCTCTTGTTTTATGATATTAACAATGTTGCACATGGTCCCTGACACACAAAATGATCGATAATGATGATAAGAATCATCCAAAAATGTAACAATAAATGAATACTCATAACTTTTTAAATTTAATTCAATGTTTAGAAATTTTTCTTTGTAGAAAATGAGCTTGAGGCATGATTTCATAATCTGCTTTGGAGTGAATAAACCAATCAGAGTCGTGTCATCAGCAGGTTTCTGTAAAGGCTATAATGTGCGTGGCTGTATGAATCAATAGATGTTTCGAATTGGAAACACAAAACTAGTCACCTGAATCATATTCAAGAGAAAAACGGAGATAAGTCTGTGGGATTTATGACATGTAAACAATCCTATTAGATTTCAATGCCTTATTTGATTCCATCAATCATAACACAATCTATCAGAGACGTGAATGCAAATGGGACTGAGAGTACTGCGTTAGGCTGGTTTAGGTCGTATTCCTCAGGGTTCTGTGCTTGGATTGATACTTTTCAGTATCTATTAGGTAATATTATTGGACAGCATGGGATAGATTTTCATTACTATGGAGATGATACTCGGGTATACTCCACAAAGCCAGATAAAAGCACTTGTTGAAGGCATAAAGACCTGGACGACTCGTCATTTTCTGCTCTTTGTGATGTGAACTGGTGCTTTACATCCATATTGTACATATTTACATGTATAGTGTAGTATAGTGAAGCTAATTTAAACGTCAGAAAGCATTAATAAGAGCTTGAATAAGGGCAGCTGGACCTCCTGACCAATTTGTGTGTCGTAGAGTCATTATCACCTCTGAATTGTTTACCTGCCTGAAAGGTCGAGTTCCACAGGATCCAAGGTGTGAATGATTGTGAAACTGCCGCAGGGAGGAGAGACAGTGCTGCTCTGCAGGTGCTGGGAAGATGCCTGAGACCACCTCCTCTGTTCAAAGATGTTTTTTCCTACTCAAACCATCTGTCTTCTCTGACCAGAATGTGGACATTACTGTCCTCAGAGTGTCCCTTTCCCTTGAGATGTAGGTACTGCTGAGAAGAGGTGGCTCTCCTATGCTGTGCCATGTGCAGCTGTTGTTTGGTCTCTCCTATAAAGAGGTCTGCACACTCTGCACTGCACACACGACACCACTCAGTTTGTGTTTGGGTGTTTTGTCCTTTGGGTGAACCAGCCTGTTAGCTCGATTCTTTCATTGGAAGCTCAAGAACGAGCCGGAGTAATCCCAAGTTAAATGAAGTCTTTATTTGTGGTAACAAATGGAGTATATCAGCGCTGGACCCAGTATGACAGACCTCTTGCAGGAAATCCGTCAGAGAGACCCCCGATTTCCGGTAACATTTTGTATTTATATGCCTCATTGTTTCACATAGGTTGGACTCATTCTCGACCGAATATGATTGGACATGAGTAGGTTCAAAATGCTTCGTCATATTCTCTGAATAAGCCAAATAATGTGTGTGTGAATCTTGCACCTGCTTTCCAAGGCTAATTGTTTTGTCTCCCCATTCCTGGATCACTTAAGGTCATCCATTGTGGAAAAGTACAGCATTTAACAAAGCCAATTTTAACCAGTCTCTGTCTGAGGGAGTTCTTGGGTTTGAAGTGCACTGGAATATCATGTTTAGAGAGTTTCTCCTCCCCAGGCAGTTTCAGCACCTTGGATCATGTGACCAGAACTCATCCTTTCAGGCAGGTAGACAAATTCATAGGTGACAATGACTCAAACGACACACATATTTGGTCAGGGGGTTCAGTGACACATAAGCGGCCCTCTCTTCTTATAAGACGATACTCCCCACCGTCTGGTTTAGAACCGAAGAAGCCTTTCAGATGAGAGGTGAAGATTCAAGATCCAAGAAGAAGAAGAAGTTGCCCTTATTCAAGCTACCATGACCATGAGTTGATCAACATTTTGTCAGAAAGTATTGGGTTTTAGTTTGTTTTTGTTGCTTCAAAATGTGATGCAAACGGGACTCGTGTGAAACGGAGCTCTCAGTTAACAATAATGGCTCTTAAACACCAAACCGATGTGAAGAACCATCAGTGTCGGGAGGCCTCTTCAGTCTGAACAAGCTAAACTAAACTTAAACGGTCAGGATGTACAGTCTGCACCATGCACAACAAGATTAAACCTGACATGGCAGAGTCTGTACATTATACACTAAGAGGAACTGGAAGACTGCACAGATAAAGAAAATGTGAACAAAGCGGTTTTCCCTTTGTGTTCTCCAGTCATGTCAAACAGAGCTGGTCTCTCCTGTGTCATGATTATCGGGTGATCTGGAGTTTCTTCACTCCACTCGGTCACGTTGTTGTGAAAAGTGTTGCTTGTTTTAGAAAAACGAGTCGAGATTACGTGTGAAAAGTAAAGTGTTCGCTACACCGAATGGCCGGTCTGAGTCATCTCTCTCAGTGACAGACCAGAAGAATGGAGTTAGATAGCGACGACGATGCATTACAGACCAAAAATTCGATATGATATGTTAGCCCAATTCTTTCATTGGAAGCAGAAGAACAAACCGGAGAGATCTTAAATCAAACAAAGTATTTATTAGTCCTGTAAGCCATGTAAAGTACGGCAGCGCTGGACTCAGAGTGGCAGAGCTCTCTCAGGAAACCCCTCAGACCGATCCCCGATATCCGGAAACATTTCGGATTTATGTTCACCTTTATCACCACAGGTTGTATTACACTCGACAGAATATAATTAGACTGCATTTAGTGGCTGTGAAACAACGTGTGAGTGTGTGTGTGTGTTGTTTTAGGCGTGCATCTAATGTAACAGTCTATAACCCAGTTATTTAGTCCAGTTGTGCTGTCTTAGAGTCTTGGACCATTTAAGGTCATACATTGCATTTGTATGAGCAGAGTGGAAGAATATAGGTTATTTAGTTAAGTACAGAATATGAATACATAATGTCTAAGAACAAAGCCAATTAGAACAATATGCGAACTGATGCTTACTTATGCAGTGATGCTCTGGTTGCATCTGTGGAAAAGCTCTAAAATCTATGCACTGTCGGCTCAGCATCAAACACGTGACACAGTTTGCATCTCGCTGGTGAACACAAGGGAACATTTAGCAGCTTAAGAGCCAGAAAGAGCCCCCGAGGAGAGTCTATCAGGTGGGCCAGATACAGATAAATGAATGAGGATGCTGTGTGTGTAAGCGTCTGATGTGCAAATGAGTAACTGTTATAGCTGATATAACTTCAAAGCTAATGTTAGCGATGGAGAAACGCATACAGTTGTGTTTGGCCTCACCAGCCGAGGCCTGGTCTCCCTCAGGAAACTCTTGAGGTCTCCTCCGGTCATCAGCTCCAGCAGGATGAACCTGGGCATGGCCTGCAGACTGACTCCGATACAGCGCACGATATTCTGGTGGCTGAACTTACTGCGAGGTCAACAACACAGCAGGGAAACGCGTTTCAGAGACGGCTTTGCTGGCAGTGTATGACAGAGCCGTGTGAGCTGCTGTTACCTGATGATTAGAGCCTCCATAAGGAAGTCCAACTCATCTTGCTCAGAGCAAACCTCAGGAAGGGTCTGTTTGTGAAAGGAAACCAAGCATCAGTGAGATGAATACTTATACGCCTCATACACAGGAGAGGAGTGAGTATCTTTTGCATGTTGATTGGGAAACACTGATTATCAGGCAGTGAATTTTGAGAAGCAAAAAAGCAGAATTATTCAATTATCACGTATAAATTTGATTGATTCCATCAAAGTCTGAGATTGCAGTTAGGCTCAGACTCACCTTTACTGCCACCTGCAGAGGACTCGGTTCCCCTGGGATCCCCACTGCCACACCCTCATAGACCTCACCAAAAGCTCCGTGACCAAGACCCCTGCAGGCAAACACATCGCACACACACCATTACATTCATTTATCTGAAAAGCTGAGATTTCTACCATAAACTAAAGACTTCTGAGCTAAATATATGTTTATCCAAGAAATAATCAGTGCAGTTAGGTGACGTGTGAGAGCCACAGAGGAAATTAACTAATTTAAAGTAGGATGTTCATCAATATTCTGAATTACTGATTTAACAGCTTCTCATGTCACAAAGGCAAAAAAACCCCAAACATCTCATCAAATAGGTACGAGTACTGAATGTTCGTGAAATCAAGTTATTAGTTCAGATTTTCCCCTTTGTTTTTAAGTTGATCCATTACTTTTGTACCTCTGGATGATTTGTAATAAATGAAAAATATTTCTGGTTCAACTTAACCGCAAAGTTTAATAAGCGAAATGATAAAGTGTTGAACTATAAAATCAGGACGGAGGCATTAAGAAATAAAAAGATTCCCTGTAGAAATCATTTCTCAGCCGCCTGAATCACCACAGCCGACCCACCGCGAGAATTCACTCTTTAATATTTCAAGCTTTATATAAACTGCTGCTCTCTCATAATATTTACGAGTCTACCATATTAGAATTATTTGCACAAGTGAATTTTCATAACAGTTACAGAGCATGCAGGATTATGAGGCAAGAAAGTATCTGGACTTTATTATTTCTACACACATTTACCATCTCCAAACCGAATCCACTTCAGTTCTGAGTGTTTTTAATGACTTCCAACTTGCATCATTTGTGTACTGAAGGGTGATACGGCTTAAAAATGTATTACTTTTCGCATAATTATAAGGCATCTTCATGATCTCAGGTAAAATGATGCAAAAAAGGAGGTTAAAGCTCAACTAAAAAGTCATAAATGGTAAAACTTCTTCCAGAATGATGTAACTTTTTAAGCAGAACCACCAGAAAATGACACGTTTTAAAGTGAGAAGAACAGGTGCTAATTAACTTATTAAGTATGTGAGGTGCACAAGGTGCCCAAAACATGACCAAGACTCACATGATGAATACCTGAATAAATTGTTGATGGAGCATGATTTCAGGCCCCAGCATGTGGAGAAGTTCTGGCCAAAAAAGGGTGAACTAGTCGGGTGTTTTCTGGGTTAAAATAGGCTGAAAATTAACTCCCAAACCTGCTGCCAGTTTCTGTGGTTCAGGAGGAGCCCGATTTTTAGCCTCAAAGATGACAGAACAATGGCCTGGCACCACTTCCTTACCCAACTAAAATCCTGTTAACAACTCGTGGATCCTTCTTTAACTTCAGATTTACAGAAAAAGAAGTAAAAACACATCTTTGATCAGCATTTGGGAGGCTGCCTTAGAGAAGGTCGACTCATGGCGGATACTGAAAAGAAGGGAGGATATAATGGACACTAGATATTGTTTAAAGGTGTAAAAACGCCATTCATCGTTCTGTGTTAATCACTTTAGTGTCAAAACTTATAAAGTAAGTTGGGATAGAATTATCTTTGTAATTATCCTGCACATTTATACATTCCTCTGAGAAACCCACTTTTCTCTGGTTAAACATTGAGGTTAGAGTTTCAGTAACATTTTCCATCAGCTGAGAGGATTTTATTTGTTCGCCGATGAAATTAATCCTGAGGAATTCAATCTGCCAAATAATTGTGCCCACAGTGTGTTTGCTCAGATGCTGTTGTCCTTGAATCGGTAAAAGCACCTTCGATGCTTTTAGCCCAGTGCAGCTTTGCACAGTTACGGGATTGTTGGCTTTAGATGATGAAATCTTTTACCTGGTGAGAGAAATGTTTCGTCGCGGCACTTCTTTCAGGTCGTTGACCGACGCCGTCTTGCCGGCGAAGCAGTAGTTGGGGTTGTAGTCTGTCATGATGGTGGAGGCCCGCAGCTTACTGAGCTTGCAATCTGGACTCTGCAGCTCCAGCTGAATGGACTGCAGCTCTGTGTGTTTACGCCTGTACACTGGTGAGATAAAAATGAAAGAGCTTGATTCCCCCACTGATATATCCGCAGTTTAAAAAAAATTAAAATAAACAAAACCTTGAGCCATGTTCTCTTAGAAAATTGTAGCTGGCAGCCACAGCAGACAAAGTGATAAGCTTTTAAAGATGTTATTTCTCTGAGGACCACACGCTTGTACGACAACAATCGCTGTGAAATTGAATCCTTTTGTCTCTGTGAGATATTGAATCCTCTCTATCAGATGCCAGATTTGTCTTTCTAAGATAGTGAGAAAATTTTCGAGCATTAAACCCTCAGCACTTGAATCTGGCATCTAAATCCCTGCATTAAATGCACAAACACATGTAAACTGCAAGAACAGACAGGTGAACAAAGCACAAACCAGTGTACACCGCACAGTAGGAATCCACAGCTTTTCATGTCTCTTTTCACATCCATCCACACACAAAACCCCCACACTTCTTAGACCAAGAAGCCTGGACCCGAGCTGTAAGCATATTAGTGCGCTGGGAGAATTATCTGTGTGTATTTAGGTGTGTGTAGGGGAGTTATTTATTTACCAACTGCTGTCTAATGTATAAAGGCTGTCAGCTGCCGGCTAAGCAGCCATCCATCATGAACACGTTTCATTCTTTACACAGTCAGTCCTCGTTTGCCCCCACTCCTCCACTAATGTGTGAGCAGGAGTGAGTGGAGGTGGGAGTCTGTGCGGGTGCGGAGGAGGAGATGATGGCTCAATGACTGCATATGTTTGGCTGTTGCTGCCTGAAAGCAGGCAGACGGGTGTCTGTGCAGGCCGCAAGGCTCCTTTTCTGTTCTGACAGCGACCTGCTAACGGCCGTCTGAGGAATGTGGGAGAACGTGTGTGTCTGCTGTGCAAACAGAGGATATGAAAGCAGAAACATTTAGCTGCTCAGACTCAATTCATAGTGCTGTAGCATTACATAATACCACATAAAAAACATCTCTTTATCTTATTCCTGCCAACAATCACAGATTGGAAGCTGTAAAATTGCACCGGCTGCCTGTCCATCAGAGGATAGACTTTAAAGCTCTGAATGGTCCAAGACCAGAATACATCAGTGACCTCCTGACCCAGTATGAACCTTCCAGACCCCTCAGGTCATCTGGATCCGGTCTTCTATCAGTTCCCAGAGTCAGAACCAGACATGGAGAAGCTGCATTCAGCTTCTATGCTCCACATGTCTGGAACAAACTCCCAGAAAGCCTCAGATCAGCTGAAACACTCGGACTGTATTTAAGTCCAGGTTGAAGACACACCTATTTTCAGCTGCATTTGAATAAAGTTTCCAAACTTAATCACATTTTAACTTCTGATTTTATCTGATTCTATCTATTATTCTTATTTCTTTCTTTTTTGTTTAAAATCTAATTCATGCTTTTTATTTCTACTGTTTTAATGTATCTGTAAAGCACTTTGAATCGCCTTGCTGTTGAATTGTGCCATACAAATAAACTTGCCTTGCCTAAAATTGTTCTATTTGACTTTAAATCTGTAGCTGTTTTCACACTGAGATCCGCTACCATCGCGGGTCCAAATTGCCACTTCATCCCGCGTCGAGCAATGTGAAAGCTTGGCGTATTAGGTGATCCGTGCCGCCTGAAGCCGAGTTCAGGGGGCGTTGCCTAGTGGCAGAGCGTCACACGAAACACATAAAATGCTGGGCGTGTACAATGACGTAGGCACGATCTCGGAGGAGCTGACAGATGCTGTGCTGGGGACAGGAGACGGTGGAGTGGGAAGAGGAGCGGGTGCGAGCTCCATGCTGCCCTGAATGGCAATGGGGTTGGCAGAGTGGCTTCCTCCCCAGATGGCGTGGCACATGTCGAAATATGGCCAGTCCAATCGCCCTCTGCCACTCCTGCCGTTGTGGTCATTAACCGCATGGAACTTCTTTCTCATGGCTTTCAGTTTGTTGGTCACCTGCGCCTCCCATCTTTCTCGCCAGCCCTTCCAGCAGAGGTCCATCCTTCACCGTCCCCGACATGTGGCGGTAAATAACGTCCTCTGCTCGGAGGCTGAGGAGCTCGCGGACATCCTTGTCTCCCCAGTTGGCCATCTTCAAAAATGTCTCAAACTTGCAGAGTAGAACTTGAAGTGAAACTTGTCCTCACCTGTCGCTGTTGTTCTGAATCAGCTGTCCATTCTGTCTTTTAAACTCCTCACGTCACGCCACACCCATCCCGCGTCAATTGCTTTCACATTAAACTCAGCTCGGTAAAAAGACTAGGGTCCGACGCGGGTCGAATGGCGAATCGAGTTGACACCCCAGCCCAGATCGTCAGTGTGAAAGGAACAGCGGACACGCTAAATTCGCATATTAAACGTGGGGTCTTCCTCAGTGTGAAAGGGGCTTGTAATTACGCACAACAGCAATGCCCAAACTCTCAGTGCTCACTAAAGAGTATTCATCGCATCTATAGAGGCACAGTAAGGAACAGTTGCACTGTGCAAGGGAGCGCCTGCATTATTTTCCCATTACTACTAAGGTTACAAACATTCAACAGCTAGTTTGTCATCCAACTCAACACAAACTGACATTCGGTCAGGAGCCTATCTGTTACATTACGTTCCTTTCAATAAGAACGAAAACACCAGCGTCTAGTTTGGACTGGAGCATGAGTCCAGTGCTCGGGAGTCACCTCTTTTGATCCCTGACCTCCTGTGAGGGACGAAGCTGGAAACCTCTGTGCAAGTGTAACTGGATTTTACATGTTTAGAAGCGAGCGCCACAGAATGACCCGTTTCCAGTGCGTCACCTACTGCCCTGAAAGGATAACTGGGGATCTGCAGCTGGAGAACAGCTCGTCGTGTGTTGGGAAGTAAAAATAACTGGGAGCCACACTTGTTAAAACCCGACATGAAGGGCTCTTAATGTCCACGCAGGGATGGCGAGTCCAGGTGCTACGCTTTGTTTGTGAGGTGGAATCTGTGTGAGATAGATATCATCTTAACAGACTATGCAGTTTTTTTTCTCCCCGTGCTGTGTGTTGAACACCTCTTGTGCACAAGCAAAATAAAGTACCTACCCAACACTGTCAAGTTCAGACTTCGTGACAAGAGAGCTAAGGCCTTCCTTATGTTTCCTTGGACTAAAATATCATTAGAGTGGAATTAAAGAGCAATTTAGAGGTTGAATGATCCAAAAATATATTCAGAATATTTTGTGGAAGCGTGAGGTTGAGAAGCACTTGGGTTCATGTATTCCATGTGTGTAAATATAGAAGGTATTACATTATAGGGTTACAAATCATGGTTGGGGCTAAAATATATTCTTCTGACAATGTACCATCATGGATGCTATTTTTGCTCTCACAACCTCTAGAAGTCCCGTAATCTTTGAACACGAGTAGCAGATGTGTCTGCCTGCGTGAACAAATGGCACATAGACATGTTTTTGGGTCGAGTACAGTCTCACATTCTGAGATGCGCTCCAGAATACGATTTCTTATTCACGCAATGTGTCATGTTACTACAGATCAGTACAGGGAGTCTCCTCATCTCCAACACTGTGTGCCGTGTGGGTGGCAGTGAATCTCAGCAGCTGGGATTTAGGTGGTTGGAGTTCGTTTGGTTTTTGCAATTTTCAGCGACAGGACTACACTGCAGCATCTGTAACAGACTTAAAGAGGAAGTTCGTTTTTTCTTTTTTAAACCCGGACCTTATTTCTGGCATAAAATATGTTCTTCTTCTCACTGATAACAGTTTGGTGAAAGTCAGTGTCCTTTGGACGATATTTAGATCACTGGAGATCGGCGTATATCCATATAACGGGAGAGAACAGGGCAGAGACAGTACAGCCTCTAAATAAAGCATTATCTGTTATTATTTCACCAATACTTTAAGAAGAATTAATGAATGAATGCGTACTATTGCACTGTTAGCTCAGAGCTGCCGTGTTGTTGTTATTGGGGGCTATCGGGGGGCTTATAGGAAGCTTTCTACTTCATCGAGGCGCGCCGCTGCAGCACAGCTCATTCACTCCAATAAGGACGTCCATCGTACTCAAAGTTGTCGTCCACGTCGTCAAAATCTGATAAATATCCTGCCATGTTGCACAAAACTAGCAGCAGCAAACTCCATCACAGAGAAAGGTATTTAAAAGGCTACATGTTCCGACACTTTAAAGGGATAGTTCGCCTCTTTTGACATGAAGCTGTATGACATCCCATATTAGCAATATCATTTATGAACATTTTCTTACCCCCTGCTGCGTCCTGTGAGCCGAGTTCCAGCCTTGTTTTGGCGTTGACGAAGGTAGCCCGGCTAGTTGGCTGGGGACACAAAAATAAAGCGTTTTGCTTCTCAAAACAACATGCGTTCAAAAGAGTAATACATTTGCATCAAAAAATCGTTCTCTAGGAAAAAAGTCAGACCTCACAATCGCTTGGCACTATTTTCTCTCCCTTCGTATCACTGCGTGCTGTGTAGACCGTGCAGACCAAAGTGCAGACCGAAGTGCAGACCGAGCAGCAAACACCGTAACAGGTGCGGCTGTCAGCAGGCGGCAGCACGCAGTGATACGAAGGGAGACAAAATAGCACCAAGCGATTGTGAGGTCTGACTTTTTCCTGGAGAACGATTTTGTGATGCAAATGTATTACTCCTTTGAACGCATATTGTTTTGAGAAGCAAAACGCTTTATTTTTTAAGCCCCAGCAAACTAGCTGGACTACTTTTATCAACGCCAAAACGAGGCCGGAACTCGGCTCACAGGACGCAGCGGGGGGTAAGAAAATGTTCATAAATGATATTGCTAATATGGGATGTCATACAGCTTCATGTCAAAAGAGGCGAACTGTCCCTTTAAGTCACTGAGGTTGTTAACCTGCAAGTTGCTCTTTAAAATGAATTCTTACTTCAGACGGAGTCCGAGCACATAGAGTAGCTGTAGTGACTCAGGTTTGTTAGTACTCACTAATCATGACTCCAGACACGACCAGCAGCAGGGCGGCGATGAGGGCCGATGTGCCCACAGACAGACCGAGCGCCAGGTGGGAGAGAGACGGCTGAGGATTGGTGTGGGACACCTCTGCACGAGAGGAGGAAACAACAGCGTTATACAGTTGTTATCGTCCCCAGCAGAGTATTAACATTCACTTGGCCACGCAGATCCCCAACTTAATTAATGATCTGAAAGCAACGACACAACAGAGCTTAGGAGCAGCGACGGCCGGCGCATCGCAATTCCTCCTCAGAAGTGAGGCGAGATCTCGTTTCTCGTCTAAACACAGGAACAAATCTGCACACCGGCAGAGACCCTGTTGAGATTGTGACCTTTTATGCCCTCGCATCACATAAATATCTGCTGCTCGTCATTACCGAGAACAGAAGTGCAGATCACACTGTAAGGCAAGCATAGACTGTGGGTCATTAAGGAATTATTCAGATGATAATGGTCCTTTTATTTTTGCTTCAAATTATAAAGTGACACTCAGTCGTGTTAATTAATTTTAGATCTACTTTCATAAATGTATTATTCATGTGAGATTACAACTTATAATTGAAGCAGAGATTCCAGCTCAATGGGGGGGGGGGGGGTTGTCTGCATCCCTTTGTCCCCATTTAACCCCGAGAAGACTTAAAACTCATTAATGTTCACATGGCTTAATGAGCAAAAACCAGATGTATGAAGTCGGGAGTACTGCATGAAGCACTTTTAAAATCCACTTCATATTGTTACAACAACAGAATCTATGTTAGGTCTTCTATCATTAAACCTTTAACATTTAAAGACAGGAATCCACACAGCTAATACTGCTTAAATTTATATGACTTTCATTAACCTGTTGGTTTATCCTACTTTATGATCCTTATTATGAATGATTTAAGCTCTATTAAAGAAACATTTCCTCAGATAAAGATTCAATAAAGCACAGACCCATCCAGGTTTAATTACTTTTAGAGATAAATTCATTATCTGTTCTCTGAGTCACAGTCTATTTGAGATACAATTCAGCACCACTGCATATAGACTCGGGAAAGTTGAGCAATATGGGATAAAAAATGACATGTCAGACTTGAGGTGTTGATGCAGGACACGCCGTCAGCTGCCAGGATGAGGTATTCTTCACAGTAGCAGATCAGACTGTCCTTGTTCACATGGCATTCGCCGCTTTCACAGTGGCTGCAGTTGTGAACCGGGCTGATGATCACCTCGCCGTCTCCCTCCATAGCTATAGGGACACACAAACACAGCAAAATGATGCAATTTACAGGAAATGATCAAAGAATCTACGAGGACAGCGTTCCTAGATCTGACTGATCGCCCTCATCACCCTGCAGTGAAAAAAAGTCGACCTGCTTCCGTAACACGTGGTAGAAGAATGAACGACAAACATCCTTCCAGGCCTTCATAACCTTCACATTTCAGTGAAAACCAAACGTAGCTCGGTCTGATTGCCGTCTTGAATAAATGTTTCCCCGACTGAAGACAAGTTCCAGACAAGAAAAAATCCATTATTCAAACGGTGCCCAACTGCATTTGGATGGAAAGAAACACCTCAAACTTTTCTGAGCAGTTCAAAGACAGACAGCCAGATCCGTTCGCTGAATTCAAGATGAAAGAGCGCCGCTTTTTCACTTCATGTTGTTACAGAGCAACACTGTGATCACTGTTCAGTCAGTTTACACGTAATTCTGTGTGGGCAGCAGCACCTTGAAGTTTATTTTTAAATACTTCTGTATGATTTGCGACTTTTAAGTTTGAAATCGGGTTTAAAGAATCCGGGGAAATTCGAGGTTACAGATCCCTAGATATGTGGTACTGTGACATTCTTAATGCTAGTCAAGATTTTGTGCATTTGTGTACCTCCAGGTTTAGAGTGCAGTCAATGAGAAAATGAGCTTTTGACCAAAGGGAAATGTACCGGAGGGCCAGTGAAGCTGAATATCAGCGTACGTATTGCTGTTGACTTCTCTGTAACAAAGAGATCTCTAAAGTAACAGAGGGTACACAGAGATAACCTCCTATAGTGCTTATCTAGCCTTTCTTTCATGGCCTCTTTAGAGAATGTAATGAAACCGAGGAAAGATGGGAAATTCCACATTCAGATCTTATGCATTCTTATGCTACATCACATCCATCACATTAGTATTACAGGATTTAATATGAAATATTACTTGATTATCAGGATTGGTTTTTCCAATAGGTAAATGTTGCTCACACTTTCACTCTTCTGTTATTTTATTTATTGAGGGAATTATTTCCACACTAAACACACTGCAAAAAAATCAAAGTCTTACCAAGTATATTTGTCTCATTTCTAGTCAAAATATCTCATTACACTTAATATAAGACACAACTGCCTAACAAGTACTATTTCAGCCAGATATAGGGACTTGTTGGAAGACAATACATCTTGAATATCTTGTTAAATGAAAAAGTCTTGAAAACAAATTGTTTTCAGTCACATATCATATGAAACACGCTTTTTTTTTTACATTTGAAGAGGTTTTTAAGCTAATTTCAAGATCACTTTCATCTCAAAAGTCCCAAATATCAAATCTTTTTTTCAAGAAATCTTATTTATTTAGCTTATTTCAAGCAAAAACGTCTCGTATTTGTTGTTTTTTTTACTTATTTTGGGAGGGGCATTTTTTCCAGTGCAAAGTCACTTTTCCTTGGCAATCGGGCCATTTGACCCCTTCTTATTGTGGCTGCCACTTAGATACTTCTGGGTCATTTCACTCAGTTGGGAACCTTAAAAAAAGGGTTATTAGACCTGAGCCCAAGACTGTTCAGAATTAAGACAGCCAAGTTACTTCCTTTATCTGTGCCACTTGGTGTTTGAGTTTCTCCATGAGATCAGCGAACATGAGGACAGATTCGGACCAATTCTTTCACGTTCTATTCTCAAATTGGTATTTTTTTTAAACAGACAAATCAGAAAATTGACTTTTATAGGACCTGCCTATCACTGCACAACACTATCCTGAGATCTAGCAACACAGAAATATTTTTTCAGGAAGATAAAGATGCACTTTATGATGCAAATGTATTTCTAGATACTTGATAAGATTCATGAGCTAGCTTACCTGATAAAAATCACACAATGTACACCTGATTCTGCTTTAACCCTTCCATACAACGTTAAAAAAACACTTAAACCAGGGAGACTAAGGGTCTGGTTGAATATATATTATTGCTAATTGTAATGTCCAAGAAGTCTCGGAGAAGCTGCCATGATAAGAGCTTTTTGAATTTTATAAATGAAAGGAGTTGAAGTGTTTCTTTATTATCTTCTTTAACAAAGGAAACATTTGACCATTCTTTATGAAAGAAAGGAAATCATTTCGTCCCAGAATTCCTTGCGGCTGCAACAGTCAAAGCAACGCTCGATGATATACAGCCATACTTACATATAACAGCCCGGGACAACAGCATACAGAATCTATCTAATTATTTTCAGTTATCAACCTTGGTCAGAACTACTTAGGTGAAATACTTAATAATAATGAGTAAGTGCAGTGTGTGTTAAACAGCAGCAGATCTGGGGCTGCAGACCCACACCACAGCTTAATGAGTGGTTGGAGTCTCGTATCACACCATTAACACTGTGGCGTTTTTAATAAGGTCAAGGAAAGGTGTTAAGGGAAAGACATTAGGAGGTGATATATTTTCACAAGCAGACATGCAACCTATAAGCGTGTGCCATTTTGCATAGATAGTGAAGCTTGTAATCCCTCCTCTTGTTAGAATAGAGGATCTCTGGCTACAACTTTAAGGGTTGTGAGGCAGCTGGGTCCAGTTTTGTTCAGGTAATAAGGGGGTTTACTGCCAAAGCATACCCGTTAACATTACTCTCATCAGCATTTCTTGTGCACAAGATGTGTACAGCTGGCTGGGCTGTTGTTCTGCATGTCATCACCACCCGGTCTTCACTTTAAGAAACAAATGTACTGCTACTGATGGTGCAGTGTAAACCACAAACACAATCTGCTGTGGTCTATGGCTGGGACAAATTCCAAAGACTTTTTGCCCTCCATCAGATGACATCTTCCTGCCAGAAATAGCCTTAAACAGATTTCCCATCATTTTCTCAATTCAGCTAAAAATAAACTAACTCTTTTAACTGTAAGCAACAGGAAACGGGGACAAATCAATCCAAGATAAATTAGTTATGGCCTGTCAGTGAAAGCATGTGCTATTTAGTAAGCAAAGGCAATGCAGCCATCCACAGAATCTATTCCTTCATCTGTTTTTCCCAATGATTCTCTTATCTGTTTTAAGTACAGATACATAAATCTAACCCAGAAAGAGCAGAAATGTTTCCAAAGAAGAATACAAATGTCCTGAGTCCTGGAGACAGTTGTGTTGAGTGCTCCGTCACGTTAGTTTTCTACTGGAATGAGGACACTGATGATGGTTTCTGTGATGCATTTTGATTTAGTTTCAAGGGTCCCGGGGTTCCTAAAGCTGGAACAACAGATCACAGCTGGTGCCCCAGGCTTGGCCGCACCGAGGTTGTAAAACTTCAAAACTAAATTTTCCACAAACCGAATTACATCATCATTTATTTTCTGGATTATCAAAAGTCAGAGTGACACCAAACGCATTCACTTTGAATGAGAAGGTTCAAGCAAACTTTTGACTGGTTCTGCACGTTAGCTTGTGTGCTAAAATGTTAGCCTGCCAGGTCACTTCTGCTCTGTGGCCTCATCTGAATGTCTTCTGTTAAGAAAATTCTCCCAATGAGGCTCAGAGTCGCTAGCCTGGGTGCCAGCCGAACTTAGCCCCGCCCATAAAATGTTTGGTAGGGAAGTTCGGTCTGGCTCTGCTCAGTTGGGAAATCTCTATGCTCGACATCAAAACAGTTGACCCAATCAGATTTCCAGGCCGGGCTTTATACGATGATGGACAGATGATCAACAGGGACATTATCGACTACGTCACTAAAGAGCGCTTGGTTTGAATTCGTTTGAAACAAACATGGCTGCCGCTGGAGAGCTAGGGTGTGTAGATTCTGCCATCGAGTCTGTTCTATAGGATCTCCACATTGCATTCATTTTGAAAGACGAACAGAGGAACGCGATAAAGGCTTTTATCGATAGAAAAGATGTTTTTGCCGTCCTTCCTACAACAAGTGTGTGTCGCTTAATCTACGTCACATACTACGTTGCTCTGATTGGTTGTAGGTCTATCCAATTGAGCGAAGAGGCATTTTTTCTCCTGGTTCGGTTGAAATACGCCCCATACTCAAAACTCTATTGAGCGGTATCAGACTCACATTCTGACTAGAATCGTGAGCATGACGTAGTCAGGCTACAGTCGCTGGAGTCAGTTAACAAAAAGTTTAACCTTGCAGCAAGGAGACGAGTCTGTGCAACATCGTCTGAGTTCTAAAATTAAACTTCTACCATTCATGCTTTCTACTCCAAAATCATTAGCCACACAAGGTTATGAGACATTCCTGTAGTTCCCTGCTGTCACCATCTATGTTGGATGAGCACAATGTAGTCAATATCACAATGTCTTATAAGACTTCTTTGTTCACAGAAGTGAACAAACTAGCAAAAATAGGAGGCCACAGTGCCCCTAAATCTTCTAACACCTGAAAATACTTATTTTCTTATAGTATAACCTCATGATGTTTTTCTAACATCTTAAAAAGAAAAAGTTTGAACTGCCTTTTAGTAAAGTCTCCAGTAAGTACAAGAAAATACTCAGCTTTTTATTTGGGATAACAATTGATTAAAGTGTTTAATCGTGATTAATCCCCATTGTCCATAGTTAACCCAACATCTATGCATGTGGTGGTTAGCACCGTCGCCTCACAGGTACTCCGGCTTCCTCCCACTGTCCAAAAATATGCATGTTGGGTTAATTGGCGTCTCTAAATCCACCCTAGAAATGAGTGTGTTTTGTTTAATCCGTCTCTGTGATGGACTGGTGACCAATCCCTGGTTTATCCCACCTTATGAAAATGGATGGACAAATGCCTGAACGTCGACATGCACCTTAAAGGGATATTTTCTGATACTCTTATCAACATAGCAGCACACATATCTACTTCTAATATACTAATATACTGCAACAATCTAAGACAAATTATCCTGAGAAATACAGATCGTCCTTCAACATTCAGACTTTGATAAAGTCTATTTAACCGTGTCTAACCTTGCCTCAGGCAGAGTTGGGGAGGAGTGAGGATCTCAGAATCAGCCGGCAGGTGATACTTAAGACGGACGTACCTCGGTGATAAGGCAGCGACAGTAACGGCAGATAACTTTCAAGATGAACTTGTCAGTCAAAACACCATTTTCTTTATCCATTTCAGCTTATTATTAACACACTTGTTATTAACACGTCAGTTTTGATAGCTTCAGTTTTCATAGTTTCCTGTCAGGAGTAGAAAATGAGCAAAAAAGGATTGTTCGTCGTGTTACTGCATCGGATCAGAGGTTCTGTGTGATAGGCAGTTACTGATCCTTCTCCAAAGGGGTGCAGATAACGACTGAAATCAGATTCATCTGGCGTGCATATGAGCAAGGACTTCAAAGAAAAAAGGGGTGGGGCTAACTAACGTAGCATAACTAGCATCTACGTTCATGGAGATAAATTCAATAAGATTTAATAACGCGCATGTTCCTCAGTGCCAACCAGCATCTACATTAATGGTAATATGACTGAACGACTGTCTTATCTGTAATGAAGCCGTATTTTTTGAAGTAGGAGCTGCATGGTGCATGCGTGGGTTCTCTCTGGCTTCCTAAAACACGCGTGTTAGGTTCATTGGTGTTCATGACAGAGTGGGTGAGACCATTTGTCTCATTTAGTAATATCATCTTTAGTTCACCATACTTGTTTGTTTTCAATCATTTTACTATCAGTAATCATCATTTTACAGATACAGACTATCCCGGGTTTGTTTGTGTTTTGCATTATGTTTGGTTATATTTCATAGTTCAACATCTTTGGTTTAAATAAACACTGACAAGTATTGTTAAATTCAGTTATAATTTATTGAATTGTATTTCCTTAGACTCAGTTAAATTAACATTTAAGTGTGCTACTCACCATACCCGCCATGTGCTCAGAGACAAAGGGAGGAAGTGCTGCGATATTTCTGTTTATATACTCTGGGGAACATGATTGGGGGAGGTCATTGGACTAGTCCACATCAGGAAGGGGAGACACATTAGGTTAAGATATTATTTATGTTTATTTGGTATTTAATTTTGTATGGTTAACATGTGGATGAAAAGGTAAAACAGGTATGAGTGTTTTTACTGTAATGTGTATGAACTGTGACATGTGAAACAGTGAAATGGTGAACTTAAAAGCCAGTGGAGTCACCTCCTCTGTTGGTACAACCCAGGAGGCAGTGCCCAGTGAGGTGAGACTATTTAAGCAGTGAGAGGGAGTGCAACCATCGTGCTGATCGGGTGTAGCAATGTACATTTGATTTAATTTATTTTTTTTTTGTTTAGTTCTAAGTTGAGTTTTATTTAGTTCAACTAAATTAACTGTTCAGTTATATTTCTTGTTGTATATATATATATTTTTTGCTAGACGTGAAGCAGACACATGTACATAAACACCTTGTGGTGATTTTTGGACAAACTGCCGTGAATCTGCCTCCTACTTATGCCGCTCTGGTCAGCTTCACAACAATTGGTGACTCTAAATTGTCCCTAGGAGTGAGTGTGGATGGTTGTGTGTCTCGTTTCTACCTGTGATGGTGAACCCTGCCTCTTGTCCAATGACCGCTGGGATAGGCTCCAGCCCCCCCCGCGACCCTAAATTGGATTAAGTGGGTATAGAAAATGGGTGGATGTTTGAAGATTCCTTTTTCAGTCTTTCAACGCACAAGGCAGGACTTCTGTTTTTTTTATTTTTTAGTTATTTGAGCTTGAGAATCTCCCCAAGTGATAAAAGCGACTTCCTGCAAATGATTAATGTCATTTGAGTGTTGTGGATGATGAATGGGAGACAGCAGAACATCACCAGCCCAGTTGATCATCAAAGCAACACTGTTTATCAAATCAGCTGACAATTCACAACTCTATTTTTCATCACTTTTATTCATTTGTAGGAGTTTTCATCACTTCCATTTATCACAGATAATGTTTGTTATTCAAATCGTGACTCCTTCAGTCAAATCAGCCTCAAGTTAATCAAATCATTTGACCATTCATCACTTGGGTTTTCAGTTCACATCCATTTTAATCACTTCATTTTGGACTTTCCTTCACAGTTGCCCAACGCTGGCCCACAGAGACGAGTCGGCATGTCCACAAGATTCAGACACTTTTCAATTGGACGGTAAAATGATGAAGTAATGATACTGTCATTAAAATGCAAAGAAATGTTCGAGTACAGCGTCTAAAGTTTTTCTCCTAAACCTATTTTTACTTTAATTTTAAAGTATTCTGCTCACAAAAGTTGGACAAAAATTAGTGCACAGAATTGCTCATTAAGATTTTAATTGTTTAGAAGATTCCTTGTTCATTTATATCATAGGAGCTGAAAATAGTGGAAAATTAAGTCGAAGAGGAAAATGTTTTATAATTGCAGCAAATTACAGAGAAACTGAAGGGAGGTGGATGATAAACTGAGGATTCACTTTCCCTCTCAACAGCGTCACCTCTGTTAGAGCTCGGTGTGAGAAAAGTGGAGTTCCAATTTGCTTCTTTTCCTCTTCTCTGTATCTGAGTGAAGATGCATAAACAGGCAACAACAGGCTCATAGACACCATAAATATTTCACTACTTTTAAATCCCTGGCAGGTTCAAATGTACAAGAAGAACACAGCTGAGTTGGACCAGCAGATGACTTACTGATCACTTCAGTCATCCGAAAATCTGTTTATGAATTACGTCCGTCGCCAGGGATGGGAATTGTTAAGAATTTAGCAATTCCGGCTCCATTAGCGATTCGGTTCCTTATCGGTTCTCATCCAGTTCTAGTACAAATGGCTTTGGTTGCAGTAACACGTTAGTTTCAAGGATGCACCAACATTTTATGTATTTTGGCCTCATTTTACTTTTCCCTGCCTCGGGGCAGCTGCAGGTATGCAGGAGCCTGCCTCTGATCCTGCCTCACTCTCGCAGTCCTCGTCAACTAAATGTTAATATCAGATGGAAATTATTCATACAGTATGTCGCTAACATTATTACAACCAACAGGACCTGGAAATTTAACGTTTAAGTTTTGAATGAAGGCAAGAGTGACAGAGTGGGCGGGCCGGTTTGACGGGTCACAGGAATGAGGGTCTTTCATTAATAATATTATTATTCGTGTTTTTCTTATTAATAACTGCCCTCCTCAGACTCATGGGAGACGTGCTTCTTTCCTGCCGTTTCCGTAGCGATAGCGGCGCACCAGAGAAATTTATATTATATATAGGGTTGGGCAACGATTAAAATGTTTAATCTAATTAATCACATGATTTCCCTGATTAATCACGATTAATCGCATCTGTACGCAAAATCCAAAAATGAATCCAAAAGTAGTGTATAGCTTTTAGCATTTAGCTTTATTTTAAATGTGCTGCCATATGAATGAAAGTGCCATAACATTTGTTGTGCAAACACACTTTTAACATCAGCATCTTTCTGTAGTTTTTATGTAGAAGCCTCGCTCCACTGTCTGTTTCCTTGAATGACTTGCTGCTATCAGTTGTGTGTTTTGCCTTTAAGTGATATTTTAGACTGGAACTACTATGCTGAGAAGACAATTCAACTTGGCAGTGTGTACAAATGACTTTGGTTCTGTCGACTCCGCCGTCTGGAAGAACTTTAAAATGAAAATGGCCGAGTAAAAGTTCCGTACCCTTCTCCATGTTTGGTGGATCCGCCGATTACTTTCTTTTCCGGTTCCGCAGCAGACAGCAACAGACTTTTACAAAATAAAAGCCTGTGAGCAACAGACTTTTACAATAATAAAACCTGCGTTAATGCGCAATAAAATATTTATTGGCGGTAAATAATTAACGCGATAATAACGAGTTAACTCGCCCAGCCCTAATTATATATATATATAAATATTTTTTTCAGCGTGAGTTCGTGACTTAAGACCGAAAAGCGTGACTGTCACACTCAATGCGTGAGACTTGAGAGCCCTGCGTTAGCTGGGACTTTTGAGACGGAAGACTCTCCCCCGTGAGAGTCTTAGCAGCGAGTCAAAGACTTTACATTGGTGCAAAGTAACTGCATGCTGTGTGGTCAGATGTTTCAGCATGTTGGAGTTAGTTCCCCCTTTGATGTGATCACAGCTCTGCAGCTGGCCCTAGTTTTGTCCTTTTTGGTGAAATACAACCAAACTTTGGAGCGCTTCTGCCTCAATGCACGTTAGAAACATTCTGAGACAAATTACGAAGCGTGCACATGACGTCATCGCGCAAACGTATCAGACGTTAGCAGAACCTATAAACGGGATCATTAGGCAGGCGGATTAACGATTCCACGGAATCGAACAACTGGGAGTCGGTTATTGAAAATGTCAAATTTCTCAACGTACTGCAGAGTAGAAACACATTAACTCCCATCTATGAACACTACAGAGTAGGCCTGCAACTGATAATCTGACATTACCTTTGAGGGGGCCGACGAAGGGCTCTCCATCTGGGCCGAGGAAGGACGTGCCATCATCTCCATCAGATTTGGAGTTGTCATCAAGCGAAGTGTTCCCACCTAGAAGCAAAAAGAACAAAGTTAACAGTGACGTAATTATAATAAGCAGCATTTTTAAACTACTAACAGCACAGAATAATTCAGAATGAAAATGATGAGGAAAACATGGTCAGCTACTGCTAGAAGTCATCCACTAAAGGCTAAGAGAGTTAATGTGAGAGAGAAACAAGTTCGTAGACCGTGTTTGTGCTTTTCCAAACTATGGAAGCAAAAACTCACATCACACTTGAGTAAATCCGGAGGATTTGGACACACTAAAGTTGTGGCTGGTTGTGCTATAAATGGACACAAATTCTCCTTTTGGGTGGCAACTGTCGATCAAACAAGAGAAGAAATCTGACACCAGAGCCCCATGTTTCCAGTTTCCAATGTTCTGCTCTCAGTGGACTTAAAGATGATTTTCTTCTATATACCCCAGCTGAAGTATAAAGCTCTAGATTTAGCCGTGGCATATGGGAACAAGTCATTGCCATCGGTTCCTCAACGTCTGAATTCGTTCCTTCTTAATATTTTTCACATCTTTTGCATGTTTCTTTCATTCTCATGTGTCAAATTGATTTAACAGAGTTTTAAGGAAAACATTCACTTTCAGATTCAATTCACTAATTGGATTAATTGATTTTTCAAAATAAATGGATTCCGAGTTGTTAGTTTAGTTAGCACGGAGCAGCAAGACATACAACTGAATGTATGTCCTGTTATAAGCGAAGGCAACCTTTTTGGGCACCCTTTGGAAACCTATAATATTAATTTACTTCTACTGACAACCAAGGATTTAAGCTACTAAACAGAACGCTTTATTGTCAATTTGAATCTGTTTAATGCTATTAAGGCTGTTTATTATTTATGCTAAATCTTAACCACAAACAGATTGATGTGTTAGCCCTCATATTCAAATGTTTTCATATTGCATTTTACATGTTTTTTTTCATTTATGAACCTGTATTACTGAGGATTCACATCATAAGAAAATATTAGCCTCAACTGAATTATCTTATTTACAGTACTTGTATAATTTGTTACCATCACTTTCTAAAATCTTATCTAAAACCTCCATAAACTCAGTTGCACTTCAACAAACTTTGTTTGTTTCTAAGATTTTAAGCGGTGTGGCCCCTCAGTATCTCACAGAACTACTTCAAGTTCATAATCCAGTCGGAGCCCTCGGATCATCAAATGAGCTGCTGCTTGAGGTCCCAAGATCCAGGCTTAAAACTAAGGGCGACCGAGCGTTCCCACTGGCTGCTACAAAGCTACGGAATAAAAATTTCCACTTGGTATTAGGCATGCTGCATCGTTTGGAGTCATTTAAGTCTTCCTTAAAAACTCATTTTTTCTCTTTGGCCTTTGGTCCTGCTGTGAGCCAGACTTGATCTTTCCTGGTGATTCCTGTATTATCTTATGTGTGATGGTTTTGCATTATGTTGTATTTATTTTACTGCTCATATTTTATTTTTATGGTACTTTTATCAATATTTGTGTAAAGCCCTTTGGTATACTCGGAGTCGGTTTATTTAAATGTGCTATATAAATAAATGATCTGTGACCTTGACCTTCAAACTTACTTTTGCTTTTTATGGTCTGAAAATTTTTTCTTTTTTCCCCCTGAATCAAATAATCTTAATAAAAATAAAATAAAATAAAATAATAAAAAAATGAAATAATTAAAAAGCATTCTGAGTCAAAAAGTGACTCCAAGAATCTGAATCGAATCATTTCATACATTTTCAAAGTCGTATGTAACAGCTACTACGGATAATCGTTAATTAATTCAAAGAGCCAAGAGATACAAGGAGTTATTGTATGTACAAATGCACAGAAGGAATATTCGTTGAAAAACACTGCTGTCTAACCAAATGTACCTTGTTGTTGTCGCACTCCTCAGTTTGCAAAACGGTTGCAAAATGATGGAAGGATGGAGTAGGCATTCGATAAGATTGAGCGGCAGCTGGATGTGAGAGGAGTATCGTGCCACTTCTAAAGTGATTAAATACAGGCAGCAGTATAGCCAACGGCATTTTTATAACCTTATACTATGTGACGATCATTAACAGCATTCTGCAATAACTGTCCAAGCAACAAGACATTTTATTGAGTTCACTTTGTGATACTTAATAAAGATTATATTTGATTCTTATATGTTATCTTATTTGTCTTGTTCAGAATGCATCTCTCATGTCTTAATTCAGACATCAAACTTGTATTGCAGGTGGAGAAAAAGGTGGAGCGGTGCATCTCTTCACTGAATATGCTCAAATCATGTGAAAGAGGTAGAAAGAAATGTCTGATCCTGGGTGGGGAGAACAGGCAGCTGTCTCAGGTACTTAGCCTGATCCCTGACCTGTAAAAACTCTTTTATATTCACAATGGAATAAGATGTGCGTCCGACTCATAACTGACAGCTTGAGACAATTTATTCATTCCATTTTCTTCTGGAGCTTGGAGATCCTACTGGACAAACCTCTGTAGCCTCCACCGCCGCCACCTGACATGCATCCGCCCCCGCCACCCCCGAAGCCGCCGTGGGTCTGCCAGAACTTTTGACAGGCCTGTCCTCCTTGACCTCCCAGCACCAGCGGCCTGCCACCCTGGCTCACAGGAACACCGTCATTCCAGCCTCCGCCTCCACCTGTCAACAAACACAAACACACCCTGGTGAAGCAGTGGGCAGAGGAAGTCAATCAGCGCCCACAGCTACTGAAAATGAATACCTATCACACAAAAATCTCTTTTTAATTACTACACACAACAAAGAAAAATGCCATAAAAGAGACCTGCTATCATGGGATTAAATTCAAAGGTATTTTAAATCAAAAGCAATCCCCAACACAAAACAATTTAATTCTCCTCTTTCATTCCCATTACGGGAGTTCCCTTCAATTCCCCTCATTCTCCTCTGAAACCTGAGAGGTGAAAACAAACATTTCCCCAAACCATGCACACTTAAAATTTAATTTCTCATACGCAGAGTTTTCTCAACTGCATTACGAGGCCAGAGTCTGTGCTCCTGCTCGGTAATGATGTGGGGAGAAGGAGCACGGTATGAATAACCATGTGGAGAGCCACATTGAGTTACGTTATGTTTGTTTAAACACAACCCTGGAGCACAGAGGCGCAATGTTTTCTGACAGATGCATGAAGACTTAAACCCACAACTACGACTCAACACGTCGCTCGTCTTCACCAGACTTTTCCACACACAGACAGCAGCAGACAGACATTAAAGCTATGCGTAGGCTACCTGCAGCGTGGGACTTCCCATTGCGTCCTGGTTGGCTGGGGTCATAGTCCATCTGCTCCAGCTGGGTCTCTGATTGGCTGCTGTAGGCCCGGCCGCCTCCGCCCGCAGCGATGATGAAAGGGACGTACCCATCTCTCTCCACCTGGGTCAGCATTGTTAACAGTTACTATATTTTGTAATATGGTCATAAAAAACAAGCGGTTTCAGTTTTTTCTTTAAAATGATTTGGTTTGAAATGGAATGAGGCGCTCATGTGGGTACAGCCGCTGGTTAGCTTAGCAAAAGACTAGAAGCAGAAGGGGAGGTGGAGGCAGTGCTCCATCTCTGAGCAAAATGAACATAATCCACCGACTACCGCCTCACGCTTGCTAATTAACATGCCTCTTTTGTTCGGTTTGTACAAGGTGCCAGCCCATTTAACACCTGGTCCAAACACCTAAAACATAGCACGGATTAAAGTGATTAAAAATGAATTAGCGAGCTTGGGCTGCGGTGAGTTTAGCTTTGCTCAGACAGAGGTTTACTATCCAACTGTAGCTTCCTCTGTTTTATATTTTATCTCATTTAACTTTGAGCAGGAAAGCAAACTCCATGAGCGGAGCACTCTTATTGGAAATTAATCAGTGTTCCCATCAATGTAAATGTAAATGTATTTTATTTATACAGCCCTTTACAAACAATCATTACGATGTACCAAAGTGCTTTATAGTAGTTAATAAATAAAGAGAAGAATAAGTAAAAACAAATAAAAACAATAAAAGAACAGTGAAAGCAATAAAATATAACAAAATCGAATAAGATAAAATAAAATAAGATAAAAGTGTCATCGTGCTACTGGGTATTAGGATAAAAGTCTGCACTCAATTGACGAATATATCAGTAATATAGTAAATTAATCATTTTCCTTTATGGAACAACGTCCGTGGTTAAGTTGTAAAGGAATATCTTACATATTTTCACCAACATCATCATCCAATATATCCTGTGTAAAGGTATCAGTCCCCACAGTGCATCAGTCTCTCACCTTGAATACATATGTGGCCCCTCCACCTCCTCCTCCGCCCCCTTTCACTTGACTTTTGTTCAGCACTGGGCCGCTCTGCTCCAGGCAGATCTTATTCAGTATGGCATTAGCCTGCAGGCATGGAGAGAGACGTCAGTTAACAGAAGAATTTTTTTTATCATGGATGCCAGCTGCCTACCAGAAGACGGAGCAGATGCTTTCCCCCTGCTGCTGTGGGTCCAACAGTTTAGCATCACAATGGTGAGCAGATACCGAGCAGAAATATCCACATTCACACATAAGCTGAAATGCAAGCAGCTACTTCACTTATGCAGGAAAAGAGTGATTTTGGTTTATAATCCCTGTTCATCCTCTTCATTGTGAATTAATCCCGCGGTGACTGGAAAAAAGTCTTCTGACTTCTCAAACTTATTACAAATTCGCAATCATTATACATTACTGGATACCAAAAAAACAGCTGCCATGTTTTAGCTGCTGGCTGGATGAGTCATGAAGCGAGCCATCTTCTTAAAGGGGTACGGAGAGAAACAGACTTAAAGAAAACTAGAAAGCTGCAAGCAGCTGTATGCGGGACAGAGATGTGCGCACGTTGGGGCATGCGCTGGACGTCGTAGTCGCGCAGCTCTGCCCACACGCACGATACGCTCTGCGTACGTACGAGCACATAATAACCCCGATGCGGAGGGGATTTTGAAAATTTCTAGGGGGCGCCACTGAGCCATTTTGATCCGCCCACACATGATACCCTTTACATACGTACGATGTCGTCAGGGTGGACGTGTGTGCCAAGTTTCATCACCTTGCGATGATGATAAGGCTTTCAAATCACAAACGCCATCACATGATTTTCACCGCCTGGCCACGCCCACACCGTTCAGAGTTTGGAAAAGTCTTAAGAGTAACCTGGCCAAGTTTGAAGCTTGTAGCATTAAATCTGTAGGAGGAGTTCGATCATATGCGAGGTGTGGGAAAAAAAGATATTTCCAACCACCAGCAGGTGGCGCTATAGGTGGATGTCACTATGATAATAAGAACGCGTTCAGGCTGGGTCCAGCAATCACCGTATGAAGTTTGGGACAGATTGGATAATGTATGTGGGAGTTATAAGCGACTTCATTTTTTGTGGCGAGTCATCGAACTTTGAGGCGTCGCCACGGCCACGCCCTTTGAGGTTTGAAAAAGTTTCCCCATGATTTCCCCCCCCCCCCCCATGTCTTAAGAGCTACCTGTAAGTCTGTGGCATTAAATCTGTAGGACAAGTTTGATCATATGCAAGGCGTGGAATCGGTCAAAAATGGCACGATGAATGAGTGTACCGAATTTTGTCATCCCACGTGAAACTAACCCCGGATCCAGTCTTGCTCTGAGCTGAAACTCTAACGGCCTTGAATGGGGGCAGTGGGTGACTAAAAGGGAGCGTGTTCAGTCTTCCTCACTCAGTCTACCTCTCAGCCTGTTCCATCATGCAGCTTCTCTCTGTATAAAGTTGAGTTTGTGTGTGTGAGAGACGGACAGCAGCACAATGCAGGTGCGTGTAACTCCGTGAACATTCAAGACAATCGTGGTCTTGCCATTTCCGTCACATCTGGGAAATCTGGATGTGAGGCGTTGGTCCCGTTGTCAGAGCTGTGACGATAAAAAGGAACCACAAGCAACTCCTTGCTGTCTGCGCAGAGCACTTCTGTGATAAAAACTAATAACTGGATGGCAGCAGTGAGGACTTGCTAAGCTACACATACCGCCTCTTAAAAACAAAGCAAACTAGCCGAGAGGGAATACTGAGACAGCTCAACAACTCACGGAGCTTGTTGAAGGGGCCACACGCAATTACAGGTTTTAAAGAGACCCCCAGCTGCGCAGGATGCCTCCGACTCACTTCCAGATTAGCTAAACAACCTTTATACCTGTTCTGGGACACGTCTCTAATAGGCGCTCAGTGTCGGGTTTGTCCCCAAGTTACAAGCAGTAGATAAAGAAGAAATGAACAAGACTGACATGCTTCATGGAAAATGCTGCAGCTTTTTTGGCTGTTGCAGTGCAAAAGTGTAAAAAAACGTGTTACTGTAAACATTACAGCCAATAGAAGAGGAACTGATGTCTAAAAGGCCAAATGTTAAAAATTAAATGGTGTTTTTTTAATATATTTTAGCAAAAGTAGCATACTATCTTTGTTTTTTATGACACCTGTAACATCTCAGCTCTAACTCAGTCTGTGAGGCCAACAGCCTGTTGACATTAATCCTTTGGAAAGGTACGGTGATAAAAAAAAGAACGTCAAAACTTTATCCGATCAATCAGCAGCCACATCTTTAAATCTAAATAATGAATTCCCACTGAGCTCAGAGTTTTCAGCTGGGCATTTCTTCAGTTCGTAACGTGGTAATGAAGTGGCAGTTAACAGAAATGGTGGCGGTCAGGTTGAGGTTCCAGGTGCTTTCAGACCCTTTCAGCTCTCTCCCTTTTCTGTATGAACCACTGATTGTGGTTAGAAACAAGCGACTGTAGCTCAGGAGGCAGAGTGGTCATCTTCAGATCAGGTTGTTGGTTTGATCTCCAACTTCTCCAGTCTACGAGTTAAGTTAGGGCAAGATAACAAAACAAACTTGTGCTGGAGGGATTGTCACCAGATAGGAGACCACACAGACATATTGTGGGACTGCCCAAAGTTGAAAAACTATTGGGAAGGGATTCAGAATGAAATATTCTCTATAGTAAACATTGATCTACCTCTGACCCCACAATTTTATATCTTAGGAGCACTCCCTAAGGGAAGATGGGAAAAAAACGAAGCTGTATCTATTACATGTCCTATTATTAATGGCTAAGAAGATGAAAGCTGTCTTGTGGTCAAAACCGCTCCCTCCCACAATACCCCAGTGGCAGGAGAGAGTGAAAAAGGTTTACGTGATGGAGAAGATAACAGCACACCTTCATCTAAAGATGGACATTTTCTCAAAAAGATGGGGCCCTGTAAGCAAATACCAATGTGAAACAAACAATCTATGCTATCTCAGAACCGTCCAAGTGTGATCCAGAAGAATGTCAAAAACAGTCCAATGACTGAGTGTTTGCCAAACTGTTATTTCTTTGATTGTTCAGTTTATGCATTTCATGAATAACATTGGAGTAAAGTTTTGATTTCTTTTTCATATGTATGTAACAGAAAGAAAAATCTGTTGTAAACTAAAAGATGTGTGGAAATACATATGAATAACAATAAAACTTGGTTAAAAAAAAAAAGTTAGGGCAAGATCCTGAACCCTTATGTGTTCCTCACTTGTTAAATCACTTAGTCTTGAAGCATCTGCTTAATGAATGCAATGTAATCTTCTACTACCTACTGATTTTCCATTAAGCCACCTCATGGCTCCTATCTGTGGTACAAATGCAAACAAAGGAATGCTGTTCTTGAAGGAGCTCACCTCCCCAAAACCCTGAAAGAGTCCCTAAAGCTGTTCGGTCCAAGTGTGCCTTATGGAAAAATGTCAGAAAGAGCTGCTTACAGGGCTCAAAATGATGTTTCATCTCCAGTAGACTCGATTACTGTAACGCTCTTTTAACTGGACTTCCCAAAAAGAGCATTAAACATCTGCAGCTCATCCAGAACGCTGCTGCCAGAGTTTTAACTCGGACTAAAGGCTGAGTTATACTTCTTTTATTTGCCCTTGCGCTTGCGTCTTGCGCGTATGTTAATGGCTCGAGACGTTTATACTTCATTTTGCTTTGTCGGCGCTTGCGTGTGCTGCGTGGCGATTCACCGCCAGGACAGTAGGTGGAGTAGCGGGTTTTTTCAATGACAAGCCTACTACGATGAAAGGAAATTCACCGCCAGGACCTCTTCGACTGGATTCATGCTTCTTCTTCTTCTTCTTGTAAATAGCCGGTATTTTGTCAGATTTTCAACACCTTGGGGGTCTAAACGACTACTTTCTCGCCTGAAAATGTTTCAAATGTTGCTAAAGTTATATATTTACAGAGTTTATAGCTTAAGGGAAATCAGCTTTTCAGGCCGGCTGATTTCAGCTCGGACAGGAGTGAAGTGCACTGTGTGTAAACGCTCTGCATGCTGTCTGATCGATGAGTATGCCGTTTTCAAGTAGTAGGCGGTTTCGAACACAGCCAGTGGCTTGTGCTTGCATCTTGCGTAAAGTTTAGAAAATTGAGGTGACACACGCAAGCACGCAAGGGGGGGCTTGCAACCGCGCAAGGGCTTGCGTTGCGTCTTGCATTGCGTCTTGCGTTACCGACTATGAACCAGGCTTAAGAGATCTGAACACATCACAGCAGCTTTAAAATCTTTACTCTGGCTTCCAGTCAGTCACAGAATAGATTTTAAAAGCCTGCTGATGGTTTACAATCTGTGATATGTTCAGAGAATATAAACCAAGCAGAGCTCTTAAGCCTGGTTTATAGCCGGTAACGCAAGACGCAACGCAAGACGCAAGACGCAAGACGCAAGACGCAAGACGCAAGACGCAAGACGCAAGACGCAAGACGCAAGACGCAAGACGCAAGACGCAACACAAGCCCTTGCGCGGTTGCAAGCCCCCCCTTGCGTGCTTGCGTGTGTCACCTCAATTTTCTAAACTTTACGCAAGATGCAAGCACAAGCCACTGGCTGTGTTCGAAACCGCCTACTACTTGAAAACGGCATACTCATCGATCTGACAGTATGCAGAGCGTTTACACACAGTGCACCTCACTCCTGCCCGAGCCGATCAGCCAGCCTGAAAAGCTGATTTCCCTTAAGCTATAAACTCTGTAAATATATAACTTTAGCAACATTTGAAACATTTTCAGGCGAGAAAGTAGTCGTTTAGACCCCCAAGGTGTTGAAAATCTGACAAAATACCGGCTATTTACAAGAAGAAGAAGAAGCATGAATCCAGTCGAAGAGGTCCTGGCGGTGAATTTCCTTTCATCGTAGTAGGCTTGTCATTGAAAAAACCCGCTACTCCACCTACTGTCCTGGCGGTGAATCGCCACGCAGCACACGCAAGCGCCGACAAAGCAAAATGAAGTATAAACGTCTCGAGCCATTAACATACGCGCAAGACGCAAGCGCAAGGGCAGTTAAAAGAAGTATAACTCAGCCTTAGATCCAAGGACTCAGGTCAGCTGGTCCAGTCCAGAGTCCAGACTAAACATGGAGAAGCAGCATTTAGCTGTTATGCTGCAAACAAGTGGAACAAACTGCCAGTGGAGATTAAACTTTCACCAAATGTAGACATTTTTAAATCCAGGTTAAAGACGTTTCTTTTCTCATGTGTCTGTGCATCAAATATCTTTTAACTTATCTAGACTGTTGCTTGTTTTTAAATTAATTTAAATAATTTTATTTGTTTCTCTTTATATTCTTTTGCATTTTTAATGCTTCTTCCACTCTCTGCTGCAATGCTTTTATTTTATGTAAAGCACTTTGAATTGTTTGTACATGAAATGTGCTATATAAATAAATTTGATTTGATTTGATTTGATTTACAAAAGACCTTTAGGAGGATCTCACACAGAAAGTACAAATAATTTGCAAAGCAATTTTACTTCATTTTTCAGGCAACTTTTTACTTTTACAATTTAACACAAGCATATATACTTTCTACGTTTCCAAAATCAAGGTCATTACTTCATTTTTTATGTATATTATTGTTTTTCTTTACATTTTTTTCTGAGCTTTTCCAATACTAAGATCACTTACTAAGCACGGACAGGTAGTAAAAGTTAGAAAGGTCAACTGATGTGTCCATCTGCACATGGAAAAACGTGATAAAAAGTTATTCCTCATCTGTCGCCTTGTTTAAGTCAAATGTTTGAGTTTTTTTTTGGCAGAGGTGTGTCAGGTTTTCACATTTCACTTTCTTCTTTTCTTTTTTTTACAAAAGTTTGTGCACCTCGGCCTCTGCCTTGAAGTGTGGGTCATCGGTTTTACTGTTCAGCCACACCCGCCCAAGCTATCTGTGGAGGAGTAGTGAGTAGAAAAGCTTTTGTCTGTTTTTTGTATAATTTTCAGCTTCATAAGTTTGCACACAAACATCTAAACCAATTAGATGCAACTCAGAGACACGTCCTGTGGGCTGATGAAGATGGAGAAGAACCTTTCGGTCACAGTAAGCAAAGATACGCTCGGAAAAGGGAGAAAAGAAAAGAATAAGAAGGTCTTTCTAATGATTTGAGCTTGTGTTGTAGCCTGTTGGGAATATTTCGTCTTTAGAGGGAAGAATGGAATAAATTATACCAGTAAGGTTGTGGAAATAAACATCACATCGTCTGTAAAAAAGCTGAAGATTAAAAGAGGAGGGCTTCAACAACAGGATAATGAGTCTAAACACACCCAGAAGTGTGTGATTTTATTTGGGGAGGAAAAATGCTATCTATATTCAGAGGATAGATTTCCTGGATCCCCCTAAAAATTCAAGCCTATCAGCCACAGACGACAGTTTAAGACAAATAAATTGTTTTTTTTTCAGACCCATCCATTATCTATACCGCTGAATCCGTCGATCGGGTCGCGGGCGGGCTGGAGCCTATCCCAGCAGTCAATGGGCGAGAGGCGGGGTACACCCTGGACAGGCCGCCAGTCCATCGCAGGGCCACATAGAGACAAACAACCATTCACGCTCACAATTAAGGACAATTTTAGAGATAACAATCAACCTAACATGCATGACTTTTTGGACAGTGGGAGGAAGCCAGAGTACCTGGAGAGAACCCACACATACACGGGGAGAACATGCAAACTCCACACAGAAAGGCCCCAGCTAGGTGTTGAACCTGGAACCTTCTTGCTGTCAGGCAACGGTGCTAACCACCACACCACCGTGCAGCCAGACCATTTTTCAGACCATGAATGGTTAGTTCATGGTAGGATTGACAAAGTTAGGTCAATAGACCCTTGGGTGTTCTTCATGATAATCAGAGAGCTTCAGAGTGTGGAAAATAGAATTTAGTTACATTTCTAAGCAATGGCACAATTTTAAGGGAATTCAACACATGAGGACTGTATATGTCAACTGGTAGATCAATGCTTTTTATTGTGTTTTATAATTTGTTTATATAGGATATATTTTGGAGTGGTATTTTAAAGCATGCATCATTTGTGACCTGAAGATTGTTTTGTGTGGAGCTTGTGTTGCATGATGTGTGGTGGACTGGAATGCTGGACTTTTATCGACCAATCTGAAAAGAATTGATTTGACCACCCTCACCTCTTCCCACTGGTTTGTTGAGACGAGCGCTGGTGATGAGAAATGGACACCAGGTGCGCTCACTGATGGACGGATGGATATAAGGTGGTAGGTTGGACGCAGAAGAGGAAGGAAAAGAAAGAAACAACAGCGGAAGGATAGTAGGAACGGGGAACGGGGAACGGGGAAAGGGGAGTGGAAGGAAAACGACACATTCGCTGTTGCCGGATGGGTAAAACTGGAGCCTGCCGTCGGCTACGCGGATCCGAGCAGGTGTTTTATGCCAGGACGGCGGCGAGGTGGAAAGGACGAGAACTTATCACAACAGCCTGTGTTAAGTTGGCAAAGGAAAGTACTTCCTCCCTCTCTTAAGTGTTCAATGTATGTGTCCTTTTATCATTGCTGGAAACTCAGTACTCCTCTCTCTTTGAGGTGCAGTGGCAGGCCGTGGATACGCAGGATGTGGAAATCAGCTGATTGAAAAGCGCTGACAAGAGAACTCTACGGTCCCGGCCACTTGGCGTATGATTGCGCACTGGACCTTGTAGTCCTTTTAAAGACTCCTTGGGCCGTTGACTGCTGCACTTTATTCGTTTAGCCTCATGCCTTTTTTATCCTCTTAATTGTTATATTTTAATGGTTTTAACCTATCGCATATTTTTATTTTTAACAGGCGCATTTTATTGGGTTTTTAGTCTATTGCTTTTTATTTGGTTTTACTGTCTTTTATCTTTGGTCTGGAATAAATACCTCTGTGAATCCCATTTTTCTGTGTCTGCACATTCCTCAACAGTGGAATCTTATGCTGGTGTTAGTTATCCACAATATTTAATTTTGGACCCGCGTTTGACCCATATGTGAAATTGGGGGTGATTTATGTTCACATTTACATGTATGCATATGGGCAACTATTAACTGCAGTGTTGGGTAATAGACTCACATTGGGGCAGGCGTCCTCTCCTTGTTGTCCCACCAGGATGTGCAGGAGCTCTCCCCTCCTCAGCAGGAAGTCTCCTGCGATGTAGACACCATGTGACCTGCTCGTGGCCAACACACTTCGCCCACCAGCTGCACCGTAGGCAGTGATCCTGTGGTTTTACAAACGCGTGGAAGCAAAGTTAGAGCGCTCCTTGAGATGACAGCTATCTTAAGAATAGAGTGCTACCGTTTGGCTTTGAGAGGGTGGCTGAGAGCAGAAAAAAAAACAGGTTTTCACACCAACATGAGTTTGCATTCATTGTGTATTTGAAGCTTTGCTGTAGATGTTTTTAAAAGCAACTTGAGGCTGAATTCTCATACGTTAGCCTGTCAGTTTCATGAGTGCTAAACAGGAGCCAAAGTAATTTGGAAACGCTAAAACACAACCTCACGCCAGCTGTTAGGAATAAAAGTCTTTGACCAACATGGCACACCATTCTGAGGGGCCGACATACACAAACCCAGACTGCACACAAACACACGCCTCTGCAGGAGAACACATTTTTAAAATGCTCCAATTTTTGTGATAGAAAAAAACAAACCCAAAACAATTAAAACCAACTTGACAGGTTTCTGGGAATGCTTCAATATTTTCCTTCCCTGGTTGTGGAGCTATGGTGGCGAGATAGGATGTTGCTAGCTGCTCTGTAGTATCTACCTCAGCTGTTTGCCTAATGACTTTTGGGAGCTGCGGAGCACATATTCATCTCTGTGGCTGTCTGTCAGCTTAATTTACAGACCATGCCAGCTAAACAGGGCCGCATCAAGACCAATTGTGTTGTTTGTGTGCAGACGGAGTGCATTTTCGGAAACTTGAGGACATATTTTAAGACTATTTTATCGCTCAAGGCTTTTGGCAAAGCCCAGCAGCATACGTGCGTTTGTGTGGCTGCCTGTTTTTGGGTTGATGTGGGAGGTTTGAGGTAGTCAAATCCAAGTTTAAATGCCTCATATAGTCACGAGAGCCTACAAGAGAAATATTGATCTTAGTAAAAGGCTGCAGCTTTTATCTTGCAGCACAACACAGTTAAAAGACAAAGTAGGGCTGATTTCTGAGGTATAACCAAACCTTAAACTGCTGTCAAAAGGACATATGTGGGTGGTTTGGGGATTTTGGACTCAGGTGCAGAGTGAATCGTGCTATTTAACTGCTATTACTCCAGCTTGTAACGTTTCCTGCAAGACTCCGAGTGGGATATTCATCAGTTTGCTTGTGGAGGATTGATACCGCATGTGGAGTAGTAGAGGTGGGCGTTGAGAAGAGTCTCAATTGCTGCAAAAAATCTGAGTTGCAGAGATGTCAAGTGAGCACTGTATACTACCACTGCTAAGAGCTTGTCAGCTCAAGTGCTTGTGGCTTGTGCCTGGCCTGGTCCACAGTGAGACCCTTCAGGAAAAGCTACATTACTCAGCTGAAAATGGGCTGTGCAAATGACCGGGTGTGCACACTGGCCTCGGTCCTACCTGTAGGTGCCTGTTTCTGGGACCCGCCACATTTGAATGCCTTTGAAGGGCCCTCTGGTTCCCACCGACACATTGACGTTTCCGTTCCTGTAGGAGCTGAGGCACTGGCTGGGAGTCGGGCCTTCGGGGCCCACAGCCCCACAGGTGTGAAAGATCCATTGTTTGGCTGCATATGAAGGAAAAAAAACAAATGAGATTTAGTACTTTTATGGAGCTCACACAGCTGTAAATAAAAGACACTTTTAGTCACAGTTGCAGACTAAAGACGATGTGGTAGCTGACATTTAATGCAAAGCAAAGACTCATCGCTCTTCTGTTAGACTGTCATTCATTCCATCTCAACATTTCCTGCTCCACAGCAAGAAAATGATTACATACTGGGTGGTCAAGCCTCAAAGCGAGAGCATCTCGTATGACATGCATCTCATTTCCCATGTCAGCCCATGTGTCTGCGCTAATTGGCGTTCTATTCTCTGTAATTAGCTCCTGATCAGTGTTGTCAGATGGACATGAGGGAGCTTAATGCTGCAGCACCTAATCTTGATTTAAGGCTGCAGCGAGGTAGACACCAGACAGAGAAGCACCTCTTCTGCCTGGGTACTTCTTATTCATTGCAGAGGAGGGTGGATTACAGGGAATGATAGTAGTGCCACAAAAAAGAGAAAAGAATACGTCAGCCAGAAAAAAAAGATGAGAAAGTATCAAGACAACTTAGAAGTTTTTCATATTTTTCTAAATTTTTCCATTTTCAGATTTGGGCACGAGTTGTCTGCTTTTAGAAGAATTCTTTATCCATCTTTTACTTCAAATACTACTCCAGTAAAACCTTTTAGCAAACTCAGGTCTCTCTGAAGTCTGAACAGGGCAAATAAATGCATTTTCCTACAAATTATCTAGTGTGTGCATGTGAGTGCCTCTGCACTGTACAACAGGCACAGAGTATATATACTATATTCATACTATAAATATCTGGTAACTAACGTGTTATTTTGAGTAGAAAGTTAAGTCTTTTCTTTAGGGGAAAGGAGTAATTCAGAAGTTTGGTCAGCTTTAGACAGTTTCATCATGAAAACAATGCGATTAATTTATAACCCATTATAACTACTTGCATGATATTTGTCTGATGTTGAATATGGAGAAATTAACAAAGTGCTTGAATAAAGCTCCATTCAAAACTTCAGCTGTGTTTCCTGTGAATAGAGTCTAATTAAACAAAAATCCTCCTTTCAAGGGCTTGTAAAAATACTTCTCACTCCCAACGATGACCAAGATCGCTGCTGAAATCTACGTGGACTAGATGGATGACAAATATCTCCTACAAAGTGTTGGCATCTTTCTGTGCTCTTTCTGTAATGTTCTTTTAAAACACCAGCATCCGATTCAATTTCTTGTCAGACTAAGGTGTCTACATGAACTTAATAACTCAATCTTATTGTAATTTAGCCAATAATCCGATTTTTACAGTGCCATGTAACCCCACTGAGTGATAACAGTTTGGTGAAAGTTGGCGTCCTTCGGACGATATTTAGATCACTCGAGATTGGCGTAACAGGCACATAGTATATATACTATATACATACTATAAATATCTGGTAACTAAAATGTGTTCTTTTGAGTAGAAAGTTAAGTCTTTTCTTTAGGGCAGTGGTTCCCAAACTTTTTTGGCCTGAGTACCCCCTCACACATACAACGCGTGCGATGATTCTCCAAAAGTAGAGCAACACAGTGGTTATTACATGAAAATCATTTTATCTAATATCCTTAACTTGAACATAAAATTCTCAGGCTTTCTTTCTCTTTGTTTTAACCTCAGTTGAATTCAACATAAGAATAAGAAACATTTTCTTGAAATATAAATAATTAACCAAAATAGCATAAATACTAAATCAAAATAATCTTCCTTTGTTATTAACTTAAACAAGTAACATTTCTCTTTTTTTAAGAATACATGAACATAACTCATTTCTCTCTCTTTTTAAGAATACATTAACAGGCCTAACTCATGTAACATTCATCACAAAACTGGAGTCTCCTTCATAAACGGTCCTCCATAAAAGTGTGACGCCTTAATAAAAAAATAAAAAAATTAAAAAAAACTCCCCGTGCGCCACGTACCCCCTGCAGTACCTCCGCGTACCACTAGGGGTACGCCTACCACAGTTCGGGAACCACTGCTTTAGGGGAAAGGAGTAATTCAGAAGTTTGGTCAGCTTTAGACAGTTTCATCATGAAAACAATGCGATTAATTTATAACCCATTATAACTACTTGCATGATATTTGTCTGATGTTGAATATGGATAAGTTTAACAAAGTGCTTGAATAAAGCTCCATTCAAAACTTTAGCTGTGTTTCCTGTGAATAGAGTCTAATTAAACAAAAATCCTCTTTTCAAGGGCTTGTAAAAAAAAAAAATACTTCTCACTCCCAACGATGACCAAGATCGCTGCTGAAATCTACGTGGACTAGATGGATGACAAATATCTCCTACAAAGTGTTGGCATCTTTCTGTGCTCTTTCTGTAATGTTCTTTTAAAACACCAGCATCCGATTCAATTTCTTGTCAGACTAAGGTGTCTACATGAACTTAATAACTCAATCTTATTGTAATTTAGCCAATAATCCGATTTTTACAGTGCCATGTAACCCCACTGAGTGATAACAGTTTGGTGAAAGTTAGCGTCCTTCGGACGATATTTAGATCACTCGAGATCGGCGTATATCCATGTAATACAGGGCAGAGACAATACAGCCTCTAAATAAGGCATTATCTGTCTTTATTTCACCAATACTTTAAGACGGAGCTATCGGGGGCTTATGGGAGCTTTCGACACACTAGTGTACTACACACTTTCTAGTGGGATGACTACGGTAAGGACGTTCATTGTACTCAAATTCGTCGCCCACGTCGTCAAAATCCGATAATATCCTGCCATGTTGCACAAAACTAGCAGCAGCAAACTCCGTTGAAGTTAGCCGACCGTCACAGAGCACGGAGTAAATAAGCTGTGCTGCAGCGGGGCGCGTCGATGACGTCATCCCAGTAGACGCGTGTGTAGAAAGCTTCCTATAAGCAGCTCGATAGCTCTGGATAACAACAACACTGCAGCTATGAGCTAACAGTGCAATAGCACGTGTTCATTCATTCGTCTTAAAGCATTGGTGAAATAATATGGTATTTTATGCCAGAAATAAGGTCCAGGTTTTTAAAAAAAAAGTGTTAACGTTCTGAAAGGAACTAAAGAAGCCTTTCGGATGGGAGGTGAAACGTCTTCAAGATCCAATAAGGAGTCCAGTTGCCCTTATTCAAGCTTTTAGGATTACCGAGACCTGGATGTGGATTTCAGCCACATGAAGATGGTTTCAGTCCTTTATAGATAAATCCTATTTTTAAAGCATAACTTTGAAATGGTCACAAGTTGAAAGCGGGACTTGCTTAAGAGAGATGTGAAGGTGAGATATTTTTATTCTAACGTTATTGTGTGTTGATACATTGAATGAATAAAATCTCTGCTCGACTTTCAGCTGTTTGATTGGCCTCTCCCCCTTTTCACTGCACACGGTGCAGGTGATTTCACACTTCAGCCCATCTTATCGATCTTGTTGGTCCATCAATACGAGTGTGTTCTCATAAACACATGTACATAAACCCCCCAAAGTCGCCACACAGCTGGTGTAATGAGCCATTGTGTGATGAGCACTTGGCAGAGAAAACAAAAACAAGAGGCTCTCACAGATGAGAGTCCTCACTGAGAAGTGCTGTGCATACTCATCATCCCCTTTGACTTGCAATGCACATGCATACAAACATTTGGACAAACATCCCTGTGAGACTGTTTCTCTGCCCGAGTATTTTATGATTCCCCTTTTCTGTGAACTTTGCCACTACCAGTGTGCAATTATCATAACAAGCAGTGGCTTCCGTCAGAGAGAGGCGCACTGGTGTTCATCAGGGAGGAATTGTTCCAGACATCAGAGGGGAAAAAAAAAGAGGAAAAAAATGTCTCTGATTGGATTGAAAGAGTCGCATCCGTTTTCCAGCAGCCTTTATTCCCTCTGAATGTTTTCGTCAACAGCAAACATGTCACGATTCATGACATTTTTCTTTATGTAAAGTGCCTTGAGATGGTTTTTTTGATGCGAATTGGTGCTCCATAAATAAAAACAGAATTGAATTCTGTTTGACCAACAAAGGCAAGCCTGAGAGCAATACAAATATGCATCATGGCAAACAGAAATCCTTTCAGTTTTAGGAAACACTGATCAGCGCCATCTGAGGAATTGTATGTGTGTGTGTGACAGACAGATGGTCAAAGAAACAGATGGACCGGGCCTTTATCACTGCGCACTGGAAGGCATTTCGTGTCATGTGCAGATCTGTGTTTATAACTCTGACATTTTCTTTATTTATACTGTAGCCATGATTAGGATTGGACGGAAATGGTTATTTCCCCAACAGGGGAAACAGCCGAGTCAGCCGGATCTTTGAAGCTGCGTTCAGAGCGACAGCGGCTATTTGAACATTGCCAGTTATTCGGTGCCGTGGGGATGCCAACACAAGGGGCCAATAAAGACTTCTGCTTTACCAGCAAAGCAATCTATAATGATGTAGCACGGTAGTCCACATCTCTCGATATGTGTAGTGAACAAGCAACAAGTTCTCATTCACAGAGAGTCTTAACCGTGGGAGTCAAAGCTTTAGCATCTCAGTGATTTGGTTCCTCTTTTCCTGGTTGCTTTCAGTTGGCAAATGTGAGTCTCCTGTGAAACCATTTCTTAATTTGTTTTCAGTTTCACACGCTCACCAGGCAGCAAAACTGGTTAGCATCAATAACAAAACCAGTTAGGTTTCAGTGCTTCATCCACTAAACAATAGAAAAATGTTATAATTTGGCAATAAATAAACCTTTCCGCAGTGTTAAACCAGTTGCTATGCGTGTTAGAAGTGAGACTGGCAGAACTCAGGACAAAGAACAAAACACAAGGCGATGCAGGGCAGGTTCTCCAAGGAGAAAGTGCACAAAAACAGGGCTCAGAAACAACCAGATTAACTGAGATAAAACAGGGCAGAAACAAACAGCTGGTGAGACGGTTCCCTGGCAAAGGGGCAGAATAACCTGTCAGTGTATATACTGAGGAAGGCAATGAATAACTAAACACAGCTGCATGGCAAACCGGCACTAAAGACGTGTGAAACAAGGCCCCGGAGAGGATGTGAAGCTAACCAAAGTGTAGAAGAAAACACAGTTTTAGGCTAAGTAAACAAATCTTTAAAAACTGTGAGCTCAAGTAAACCCAGACGGTGTGAAGCTCTCCCGTTTTTCAAACATGTTGGTTTATTTTCTACCATTTGTTACATTTGTGGTGATTTCATAGTGAACTCTTGTGTTAGAATTTACCTCCCTTTTTATTTGGGGCGGATGTAGTAACTTGCCGGATCTTCCTTTTTATGGATTGTCATTGTTTTGACTGGTGAAGCTGAGCTGGTGAGTTAAGAGATATGTATAAAAAGTGATTAAAACTCGCGTTAAATACCATAAATATGTTTATGTATGCAGATTATACAGTGGATAATATGTCTGTGTAATTAATGTTGTGGTTTTGTTTAATACTTGTGTCATTTTCAGTTGATTACCTGGCGAATGGCACGGTTACTGTATAGGTGCTAGTCAGCATAGCATGTAAAGCACAAGTGCTTAAACAAAAATAAACCACGGAAAATACAGTGACTAAAGTAGACTAAAGTAGTTAGTTTAATAAAACCGTACACAGATTTACAAATCCAAACATAATAACCCCATTAACTATAACACAAACTTGTGTGAGGGGAAAATGATTTTGCTCTTTGTGTCCGAGGTCTTCTTTGAACTGGGCTCCGTGGTGCATTTGAATCTGTTGTTCAGTCCAAATCACCATCCCCACATTACAGTCGGCCCTTTGTAGTTCTGATCGGACTTTCAATACAAACTGGGAAGTGGAAAATTCAGAGTGCTCAGAAGAAAACTCCAACCACAAATCCAACTAAGCAAAGGTAAGAAACTTCATTAACCCCAAAGGAAAAGTTGAAGCTGTCTGCCCTTCGCACACAAAGTGTGAAAGTTGCAGTAAAACTCTGTAACTTTTAACTGTGAACAGGCATCAGATGTGTCATTAAACACAGTTTCAGATAGCTTGTAATTAAAAGGATAAATCTGTATGTAATCATCTAGGGAACTACATAAATACACGTTTTCTAATCTTATTCTTTATGTCGGAGCTATTTGTAAAGTTTGTTTTTTGGTTCTAGTTGTAAATTCAATTAGCTAATTATGAGTAACTTCATTTGATTAATTTCAGTGCTTTATTTAGATTAGATTTTTTGCTAATATTCTTAGTCATTTGTTTAGGATATTTTGGTAATTGGGTCACACTGGGCACCTGAGGCTATTTGTGTAGGTAGGCACCTGGAGTACCAGCATGCACCTGGGTGGGCCAATGTTTTTTTTTCCAAATCAGGGAAAAGGAGAGAGCAGCAGCCATGGTTTTCTTTGTTCTTTTGTTTGTTTTATTATTTTGAAATAAATCGTCACAAAAAGAAAGAATTCAGTTTGGACATTCATCTTCTTTTGCCTGCGTTAAACCACATCTCCCATGGTGCATCAGTGGCCTTCTGATTTTGTTAAGTTTAAAGTTTAGTTTGTTTTTTATGGACAAATGGCCACTACACTATATTTACAACAAAACTACTTTAAAGAGGAAGCTGACTGTTGAAATCTATCAATAAAAAGGTAGACATTTTTCTGAATTTTATGACTTTCTATTCAAATAAGCATTAGCATATTTTCAGTTTTTACTGAACAAACTGATGGATTATCCACTCCATGTTGGGAGTGAGTTTCTGCCACAAGCAAAAGGTATTGAAGCATCTTGGGATCTTTTCCACGCGTGGGAGTAGAACGCAATGGGAAATAGACAGGTGGATTGTGGATGCTGTAATTGTGTGCTGCTGTGAAGAGAGACCTGAGCTATGGGGCTAAGCTGTCCATTAAGAAGTCGATCAACATTCTAACCCGTCACCCATGGTGACGAGCTGTGGGTAGACACCAAGAGAATGAAATCAAAAAAGTGACTGGCCTCAACCTTAGAGATAGAATGAATAATCCCAGAGATCAGAGTCTCTGGGCTCGGATAAATATCAGAAAATTAATCAATGTTGTTTCATTCTGGATCATCTTTACGGGACAGTTACAATCAGATTAAAGCACCAGTGCCTTAGAAACTGCACGGTCTATAATGAAATAAGAGAACAAATATATTTAATACTTTACGAGCAGTATACAATATGACAATAAAAAAAGTCTTATCAGTACGTTTTTGTTTTTAAATCCAAACCTCAGTGAAAGTAATGGCTCCGATACTTTCACAATGGTTCACATTTCAAAGCAGAAGAAAAAACATTAACAAAATGTGGGGGAAAATTTTACAAATGGATTGAACCGACACAGAATAGCCCAACAAATCACTGCCGACTTCCATTATACCCAGCTCTCCCCATCTTAGCATGTATCTTCTTTATGCAGTGGCAGCCGTTCTCCTTGGACCGGCCATTAAAAAGACGGTTTAAGGCTGGCACGGCATGAATGGATCTGAATGCTGAGAGCAAAGCTAATAGAACAAACAAACCCCACTAATTAAAGCCTGTGTTGTGTGGCACTGCTTGTTATCGTGTTTCATATCTGTCTGACTGATGTTTTATCCTGCAAAACCTAAAGTAACAATGTTTGCTACAAAATCCTTTCTGCATAGAGCTTTCAGGGGACCTGCTATGATAATATATTGAAGGATAATGACACGCTTTTTATTTAAGGCCGTTTAATCGTCCTAAAAGTAGATGAAATCGCAGAGTAAAGTAGCACATTTCTTCCACAAAAGGAGTGGAAATCACAGAAGGAAAAAGGAAAGGGAGCTAATATATAAGTTTATTTATTCAATCCCACCCCCAAAGAAACAACTGATGAGTCAGTTGCTGTGTGGACCCAGCAGGACAGCAGGGAAAATCGAAGGTGTTGGGAATGGGAGAGTGACAGAAGATAGAATAGAATGAAGGTGGGTGAAGAGAGGAAAAGGAGTGGGAAGGGTGGGACAACAGACAGAGATCAGAGCGAGCGCCAACAGAGACGGGGTGGCAGGGTCAGGAGGCAGTATTGTGAGCTCCCAGAGAGTCAATAACAGCTTTTACATGACAAAGATGGGAGGCAAATGTAGAAACGAGAGAGAACAAAAAGTCCTTGTCCCAGATAGCGGGGTGAAGGAAGAGATGAAGGGGAGACTGAGAGGAGAGGTGACACGTTGACGTTTCGGTGGGGTTAATCAGGGAGCGTGTCGAGGGAAAAGGAGAGTCTTGTTGCAGTGACGGGTGTGCCGGGCTAAAATCCTGCAGACGTCGACGCATCAGGGAGAACGGAGATGTCTGTCGGATGTTAACCGCTCAAGGCTGCCTCTGAAATGGCCAACGTATAACTCCAAGTTCAACTTCTCCCCCCCCCCGGGTTAATATCTATGATAATCACAAGCTGTGAGCAGCTCAAAGTCTTTCTCTGAAGAGGCTCAAGTCTCCTGCTTTTATTACAACCATACAAAGTATCGCCTATGTAAGCACATTACAGAGGCTGCGCTTGCAGCAAATATCTTACAGGATACCTTCTTTATATAATGCTGAATACAAATGTCATGTTTCTTGCTTAGCATATAAATAGATTCCTTCGCTGTTTTTGTTGTCCAACTCATTCCTTTGGCTCCAGTTCATTTCATTACTCTGTAACATTAGAAAATCCTGTTAGCGGGCCAGCAGTGGTGTCTGATCTTAAGCTGTCCCTCAAACAATCTGCTCAGTGTTCAAGACTGAAGGGGACCCACACCACAGGCACTAAATCAAATACACGCGCTAAAAAAAGAGCACAAATCAGCTAATTGGGTTGCAAACGCAAATTTGAGATTTCCTGTTTGGGCTGATGTGACGTGTTTTGTTCCTCCATCAGTCCTACTTAGGAACTATAAACCACCGCACACACACATACAAAATATGTGAAATATATCGTTGTTATAAGCATTCAGATTCTTTTTTAAGATAAGCATGATGCTCTTACATAAGAAAAAGGGGTAACATCATGTATTTGTCCACTTGTCTAATACATAGTAGGGCCATGATCCATGGATGTAATCTGTGAAATGGTAATTTATTTCTAAGTTCTTGTTTTCTGCAGTGTTGTGTCCACATGAGATGATGGGAATTGCATCAAATGAAGTAGCCATGTAAAGTTCTGTCAGTGAAAGTAAGTGTTTTGTAACATGCAGACCAAGCAATGCTCATTTATTCTAGCCATTACCATCTACTTTTAACACATCTACAGGTGACAATGCCCGAGAAAAAGAATGATCCATCAGCCCCTCCAGTGTCCTCGTAAGCATTTGTAGCCACAAGCAAGATGAGAAAAGTGGATGTTGGAACATGTATGGAGACGTAGGACACCGACGTGCTGATGAGCTGTATCTGAGTCAGTCAAACACGGTGGTGGCAGCAGCATTCTGTGGGGATGGTTTTATGCAACAGGGGCTGGGAGATGAGTCAGATTAAAAGCTTTTCAGCATATCTTTGCACTGACATTCCCAAACCGGTTAAGCTTGAGGGCTTCTGCCCAGAGAAAAGCAGTCCAAGTTTATGGGATCACTCCTAAAAAGATCTAAGGCTGCCATTGCTGCTAAAGGTGCTTCATCCAAGTACAAAATGAAGGTCTGGGTAGTTATGTAAATGGGATATTTCATTGTTTTATTGTCAATTATTTATCAAACACTCCAGCAACCTGTTTTTGCTTTGTCGGTGTCAGACACATCGATGTGACTCTTGTGTTTCCTCTTCTGTAGCTCAGCATGTATGGTTGTGTAATTTGCTCTGTGGTTAGATGTTACTTGGCAATGCAACGAGATTATAAGCACTTCATCCGCTGGTCTTTGTCCTCGAGGTTGGTTGGTGTGTTTAAGCCCACTTAAAGCCCTCAAATGCAGGGTCTCTATAATATCCAAAATTGATGTGCTGGCATTTAACAACAAATGAATGAAAGCATTTAATGCCATGTGGGAGAAAAACCAAGATATAGAGGAATGCAATTACAGTGCTAAAGTGTGGGGATGCTTGAGTTTAGATGTGAAAACACTCAGTTACAGGCATTTCCATATGCTGCATGAAAAAATGCAGACTTCAGTTGAACTGGAGGGAGTGTGGTTGACAGCTTTGAGCAGAGAAGTTTCAACAAGTCCAACATGTACCCCTCTGCCTTTGAAGCTTTCTGCTGATGGTTTGATATGAAAGTAACTCCAACTTATGACTGAACATCTAGAATTTGGACTTCAACTTGTCTTTACCCTTTTTGAGCAGAGAAAAGAGAGTCTGCAGGGCGGAAAATGTCAAGTCAGAGTAACTGGCTCCATTGACATTCTCAGGAGACAAATTGGAGGATTTTACACTTCAAAACTGCCCGTTGTGCTCCATTTAATGCCAAAGGAGAGCCAACCCTCACTCAGCTGTGGACTTGGTGCACACCAGTAGGGGGCACACTTACTTTGCAGGCCACATGTCATGCTCAGCATGTGGTGAGTGACTGTGGTTCATTAACACATTGACAAGCATGTGCATGTGATTTTGATGCGTTAGCAAAAGGAAGAGCAATACAGACAATGAGACAGAAGGAGACACAGAAAACAAGCTCACACTTACAGTAATCCGTGGTGGGGAAGCTCAGCGCAGGGCTGGTAATGGATGGGGGTGGAGTCTTGGTAGTTGGTCTTAATGGCAGCCTGGTTGTGCTGCCAGCCACCGGTGGAAACTCGCCATTTGCTGAAATGAAATACAATGCAATTATTGAAAAGACAGTGCTTCCTTCTCTGCATGTTCAGCAATGAAATATTGCTGTTATGCTGAGAAAGTGGAAAAAGTACAGAGGCTGCAGACCCCTCACTGGCACAGAAAATGTGGAGCCGCCAGCAGGGGTCATCCTTTCATTTGTACCACCACTGGCCATACAGGAGGAGTAGAATGCATTACATGCAGCTGCACTCCATCTTTTCCCGACTCTATCTTGAAGTAGATGGGTAAGCATATTCATTCTGGGAGTTTTGCAGCAATCAATCAAGCCTGCAGTGTCACCGTTTCCCAGAGCTGAGATTATAAGCTTGCTGGCACCTTGATCTCCTCTGCCTCAAGTTATAACCCAAAATCGGTCTTCCAGGCAAAATGCTGCCTGATTGGAAACAAGCGGCAAAAATAGAAGAACTCTTTTAGTTGGGAACCAACCACATCTCACCCCATTCTTTTTTTTATTTTTTTTTTTAAGCATCGGTGAAGAAACAGTAGTTGCTAGGCTGAGTCACTGCACAGATGAAACACCTTTTTTTTTTGTAAGGGTTGTACAATCTGTGGTGTAAAAGAAGTTGTCAACATCTGGTCAGGCATTGCAGAGGTTGCAGGGATAATCAATGCAACTCTGCCAAAGGAACAGAGAAACAGAACATACTCTCGTGTATAGTTGAGAGGAATCATAAAACTAACGTCTAACAGCAGTTTTACAACATCCTGCAGGACAATAGTGTACACAAAACCTTTGAACATGGATGTCAGGTGAAAAAAAAACGATATGCAGTCTGAAAGTCTAGGAACTGTTTTCCTCCATTTTCCAACAAGCTGACATTAAAGGGATAGTTCGCCTCTTTTGACATGAAGCTGTATGACATCCCATATTAGCATTATGATTTATTAAATTTGACTTACCGGCTAGTTGGCTGGCAATCCCAATCGCGTGATTGTGGGGTCTGACTTTTTCTGGATGAACGATTTTGTGATGCAAATGTATTACTCTTTTGAACGCATATTGTTTTGAGAAGCAAAACGCTTTATTTTTTAAACCCCAGCCAACTAGCCGGACTACTTTCGTAAACACCAAAACGAGGCTGGAACTCGGCTCACAGGACGCAGCAGGGGGTAAGAAAATGTTCATAAATGATATTGCTGATATGGGATGTCATACAGCTTCATGTCAAAAGAGGCGAACTATCCCTTTAATTTACAGAAACTTACATCTTCTTCAAACTTTGCTCAGGTCTTTGTTAAACAGGAGACAGTATTGAAAATGGAGTAAAATAAAAGTAAAGTTTTAATCTTGCTAGGATGTCTATTAGTTATTTTTTATGTTGCGAGACACATGAGCAGCATCACCCGTTGATGCTGTGCCTCAGGCAATTTCCACTTCGACTGTGCAGAGCTCCACCAACAGTCAAAGAAAGGTGAGGGAAAACAGCCTCGTCTGGTCGACAGAGAGCATTCGAGGAACCAATTCAGAGTCCATGCAGGAGATCATAGAAGCCAGGAAGAGACGCTACTTGTTGTGCTTTGTTCTTGTGAGGACAGCAGGCCTGTCGTGGTCTGTTTGCGGCTGCGATGGCATGAAATCGGATTTAATAAGCCTACGTTGTCTTACCCAGAGATGTTAAACTACAACAGGAGTAGTTCTATCCCCGAGCATCTGCTGCTTCCAATGGGAAAAGCCCACGTCTCACGATCAAGTTGGTTTCACGAAATTAATTTGAGCAAATTTCAAAGATATTCACAGCAGATAGGTCTGGTTGTAAATGCTGCGATTGATAATTCTGCCACCATTTAGGTTGCCGTGACTGTGGTGAGAAAATTCAAGTCTTTCCTGTTTTAACTCGTGTTTTAAAGTTCCTTTCACGAGATCTACTTTACATACATAGATGACTTTGTGTTGAGATAAAAATAAAGATATTTTAAGTCTGAAGAGTTTTTATTTTCTGGTTAAATAAAAACGCCAGTTATCTTTCTTCAGCCAGATGATTCGGGGGTTAAGTCTGGTGAAAAATCCTGTTCCAAACTTACCAAACTTATCTGCTGGAGTGTTTCTCTGAAGTTAAAGTATCAAAGCTAAACCCCTGATAAGTTAAAGGCAGAACAACACTTATTTTTTTGCCTGAATCAGTAAAGTATCGCAGTGATGTTGTCGCCTTTTTTTTTAGCACAGATGATGAATGAAAGAGAAAGTCTTAAATTTGATTTTTTAAAAACATATTTTTCCTCTCTGCAAATCAACACCTTTACATGGTTTGTAAAAACTGATATTTTCCCTTGTTGCCATGGCAGTTTTTTCCATGTCTTTTGAACTGTAAAATGCTCGGTGTGTGCACGTAAGATTTGACCTTTGTTTTATTCCCATCAAACAAATGCCTCGCTCCCTTATTGCTGCTGGCACCAATGTTCAGTTTAGATACTGTAAACAGTTTTGTGATGCTCTGTTTCCAAGGAGAGGCCATTTCAGAGGAACAGCTCTGTCCAGCAAATCAATTCTTTGATGTTATGTTCTGTCGAATAAAGCTCTCAGTGATTCTGTTGCTACATTATCCGCTTTAAAAGAACTCGACTTTGTCCGAGCTCTTATTTATTTGGAGAAATGTTGGCAAAGGTTTGCTCAGGTTAATGGAATTGATCAGCATCATACAGCTTTATGGCACTCAACAGAGAGCAAGCTCAGGCTTTTAACTATTATTCTGCTACTCTTAATTCTGGTTTGCAACTTTAATAATTAAGGTGGATACAGCATACAGTACAGTGCTGTGCAAAGGAGCTGAGCCCCCCCTCACTCATAACGAAAGGAAAACAGTTCATGGGTGTAGAAATGATTTGAAACATGTGCAAACATGAATATAGTAAATACAGTACATACGGTTAATATAATTCTAAGAAGCTTCAAAGTGAATATTAGCTGAAGGTCCAGATGCATCTCTCAGCTCCTGTGTCAGGTCTTTGCTGGATGTTTTCCTCTTTCTTAAGGACATCACTTTCAGATCCTGTTCATCTGCTGTAGATAGTTCTTTAGGCCTGACACTTCTTCTTCTGTCCTCCACTTGTCCAGTTTCCTCAAATGTTTTAAGGACACGCTGCACACCATGCTGAGATATGCCAAGTTTTCAGCTAACAGCTCTTTGGGAATCACCTTGTTGCTGCAGAAATCCTGTTTTATGTCTGTCAGACTGTGTTATCTTTGCTGTTTTTAGCAGATTAATCTAAAGAAATGGGAACAAATGACGTGTCTTTGTGACAGGCTGCTGGTAACAAAGTGCCTAAAGATCCAGTTTAAAATGGCTTCTTTACTATGTTGTCTGTTCTGTGTGGACACAACACTGGTTCATCCCTTGAGTTAGGAGCCTTTTTTATTGTCTAAATGATTCATTGGTCAGAGTTAAGTGGCTTAATAAGCAAAAAAAAAAAAACGCATTCTTCTGAATATGGACAGCTACAAGGACTGGACTGAAAATGAGTGAAAAAGCAGCAATTGTCCCAAAAAAAGAAACACTTTGAAAAACCTTCAGAAAGCCTGGATAACTATTGCTTAGGATCACTTTAGAAGATTACAAGAACATCTGGCTGCTTGGAAGCAAAACACAAAGACTTTAGTGGCAGCTCAAAACCTTGGTAAGTGACTGTGTTGCCTGCCTGAGAACCATTCAGCCAGCGCGTTTCATCCAGTTTCAAATTGTCACAATGATTCAATCTATCAGTAGCCAAAGGCCAATGTGTTCAGTGCAGATATGTGAAGTGTGCAAACAATAAACTGTAAACGATGTTCTATATTCATATGACCTACATATTAAGACTTATTTCTATTCTGAATATGGAGTAGCCCATTGAGAGGATGATTTCATGGTTTCAGGGGTGTATTTGCATTTCATACAGAAAGAGGCACGGAGAGCTTTCCAGTTGTCTAACACAGCAGCATAACAACATACAGATTCTTGCACTGCAGCTGTGTGATATTCCCCGTAGAGCTGCCCTGGATGGCAAAACAGCAGCGAAGGCTGATTTCAAAGGTTTATGAGCTTTTCCTTCGTTCTGCCGTCTCTAATTTCTAAAGCCACAAATACTCCTGGAGTAAATATTAACAGCTTCATATAATATTACAGGCCGGGTTGATGAGCAGGTTCCATTTCTTTATAAGATGATGGAACTGCTTAACATGAACTAAATATCAAGCATAAAGCCAACAGCAGGTTCCTAATTGTGACCAGCTGATGGGTTGCCCAAAATGTGTCATTTGCTGCCTCAGTGAGAACAAATCAGGCACACCTTCCCCACCGTCACTGTGGAAATATCAGGGGAAGGAAACAAGACTTTTTATCTTAATCTCTGGAGTCACGTTAGCTCAACAACAGTCCCGCTCCTGCATCCATGCCCGCCAGTCACCTCAGGCTAAAATCTCACCATTTGTGACAATATGGCAGGGGGCTCCCTCAACAGCTGAGTGCTTTAGAGAGTCATTGTGTGACAGCTCCATTTGGTCGGAGGAAACCTATTCGCTTCGAATTACAGCAAATGACTTGACCTTAGTATGTGTATGAGCTGAAACCTCACCTGTTCCCCTGGGTGACATTCATCATTAAAGGCTGTTGGATCAAAAACATTCTGTTTGGCTTTAAATATGCAGCTTCTGCACCTGATTGGTCTGTCTGGGGGCCTCTGCTGAAATGTCTTGGGTCAAAGAAATCTTGTAATTTTCCCTTCAAAGCTTTGAAAAAGCTCCGCACTGCTTCCCCAAAATCTGCCAGCGAGAAAGTCAATAGCTCATTCCGTAGCTCTGTAATCCTCAAATAAATATGATTGTCTGAGGCTCTGCTGCTCGGGAGCTTTCATACAGATTGAGTTTGTGTGCTGATTTGATGGATCACATGTAGCGTACAAGTGACCACCGTGATTTTTTTGGCCAAGAAAAGCACTCCACACTGCAATCTGTATCATGCAATCAGGACCCTAACATGTGTTAGGCGTGCACAGAAAGTTCAGAAACTTTTTCATGTCTTAGACAAAGCTACAAATAAAGCCGACTGCATCATTATTCTGAGCATGGCAACATGCTGCTGCAGAGCCGCGGAACACACTGACCAAACACAGCATTGGTATGCTGCTGAAGCAAGAACAAGAACTCGTTCAGGTCCAGCCCAGAGCAGCCTGATTCAGAGGGCAGGGCAACAGGCAGTGTAGCTGTCACTGCTCATTAGTAATGTGTTGTAAGGTACCTGCAGCCCTCCAGAGGCCAGCCGCAGGGGAGGGCGGCTGTGGGTGTTGTAATCTCAAAAACATCTAGAGTCAGATTTGCACATACCAGCATCCACACAACTGACATTTCATGCAGCTCTTTATCTTTTATGCAGATTATCTTAACTTGCAAATACTGCTTACGTTTAAAGCTGTGATTGACAAGGAAATACATAATTTGTTTAAAAAAACAAAAAAAATCCTTAAAGGAAAAGATAATGCAAAAACCTCCCACCTTTTCTCTGGTTGGAGCATTGATTTGGGTCTGAAAATATCTCGTCATAAACATCTGCCCCCACCTTTAAGTTCAAAGCATGCTGCATCCTCTGCAGCTTGGAAGTGGAAAGTTGGAACTCTTGCTGTTTCTTTTTGATTTGCTTTTAACAGCTAATACTCAGTTCTATAGTTCAAAGTAAGATATGAGCTAATATTGATCTACGAGCACTTTGTTTAATGTTTTATATGCCAAACAGGAAATCTGACTCTTATTGGTCAGAAGTCAAACGTTTAGAAATGTAATTTCCCATTTGTCATTAAATGCAGCAATATGCTGGAGCCCACCATTACAAAAATAAATGGTAACGTTGAGAAACTGGTCTTTACATTAGCTCATAAAAACAGTGAAGCCCAAGATTTATCAAGTCATATGTGACAGACGATTTGGCTGATTTCGGCTGGAATATCAAACAGCTGGAGGGTTGTTGTCTGGCTGGTGGAGCTGATACAGAGCACACAGGACTTTTAGGGGTGGGCTTATGTTTTTACAGGAAATCTACACAAAACATAGGCAATCAGCACTCGTTTAGCTATTTAATGGAAATATGAAGATCATTTCTATTAAGATTTGCATGTCTGATTCATACAAGTAGCTGAGGACAAAAAAAACTTGCTTAAGCAGCCTCTTAAAAATCTTCAAAACTTCAAATTCACTTAAATTGATGACAAAGCCTTGACATAAAAGGGTTTAGTATAGACTGTAAATAAATGATGACAGTAAACCCTGAGATATAAAGACAATGAGGAAGTGTCTTACCGTGCAGTACCACTAGTGGCCACTAGTTGGCTTCAAAGCATTTCTCTAAATGGTAGAGTCCTATTAAAAAGATATTAGTTTTTGTTAACCAGTCATGGATGAAAAAAGAAACTTTCTGGTTTATTTCTTTGCACAGGTGGGAGGAAAGATGACAGGCAGCAAATGGCCACATGTCAATTCTGCATTTAGTGCACGTGACTGTTTAATTGGTGTTTTTTTATAGACATTTGAGACCGTCTTTAGATAACATTTAGCATGACGCTGACCACATTTGTGCACGTTGAGGCTTTAAGTGCATTAAACATCACAGTAATTATGCTGTATTTTGACTTATGCTGTATTCTGTATGAACTAAGCGTTTGAGACGACCGGCTAAATCAAGTTTCTTTTGCATAAAAACACTAAACGATGAGCAAACGCACTAAGACTAACAACTGATTCACAAAGCTCATGAAAAGTTTGTCAAGTTTAAACTTTGCTTTGAGGTGGGATCATTTCAACATCAAAGTATTGATTGTTTTTTCCATTAAAGTCAAACTTTGGATCAAATTAATCTCAGGTCAGATAATAAATGAGGCCCCTGGTACAAATAAAACACTTTAATCTTCCCTGTGGAAGCACTGAGAGCCAGGTGGAATAACTGAAAAAGAAAACCAGACTTGACCTGCGTCTGGGCAGAACTAACCTTGGACGTGTTTTTATAGAGTTTTCACAGCGTTTAGTTCCTGACTCTTCACTGAAGTCAAGGACCAGCTATACCGAGGTAGCACGTATGCTCTCGGATGTTTGGGAATCTCCATGGAGGTAGCTGGTGCTGCAGCTCATCATGTGCGGAAACAAGATGTCACACACCAAAGAGAGAAGAATGAACTTCCTGTACCGTCTAACCTAATAAACTAATCTAACGACGCTGGATGAAAATATAACGCCAGCCAGGTCCAGCACCTGGCGGGGAACAGATACATCATCCAGAATACACAGAAAACAGCCCAGAAAGGTGCAGGGAAAAAGGCCACGGGCAGCTTATCCTCTGACTTCTGTGTTCCCGGTATGTGTCCAAACCAAAACACATTACAGGCCTGTGCCATATAGCTCAAAGATGCATCATGCTAATCAGTCAATGCGATCACTGCTGGAGTTCAAGTCTTCTAGAGTTTCAGCGTCTCCCTTTGACTGTTTGGACTGATGGGTGGTAAATGTGACTGTGTGACCGTGGGTAACAGACACCCTGTACGGAAGAACTTTCCACCCTGACGTTCCTTCAGGATGCTGCTCAGAGAACAGAAAACTCAACTTTGCAGACAAACATCTCCTTTGGAAAATGTCATCTGTAAATAAAGCATTCTCGGCCCAATCAGGCCCTGCGAGGCAGCATCAACAGCAATTTCTCCCATCGCATTTGTCTGATTTACTATGTGGAGATTGTATCTGCCCTCATTAACTGCAAACATCATCTGGAGGTGACACCAAATAGATTATTTGTATCACTTTGATGAAAATTGGAATTCAGATAATGCGCTTCAATATATCTGATAACAACGAAACAATTTTCCATCATAGCATCTTTAATTGAATTGTTTTTGGCACAATACAAAAAAAAACAAAAAACTGCTCACCCTCTGCTAAACACTCGAAAGGGTCACAGTGTAATAATTAACGTATTAGCATCAAATCACAGAATGAAAATAGAAAAAAGAGACTCACACACAGCTTTGCAGGTCTAACATTCTAACACAGTCCTCAAAGTTGAAGCCATATTCAGACTCAGACATGCTCGGTTATTACAATTCCCATCACAGTTCAAACTGGTTCTCAGATAGGCAGAGATGGGGGAGGTGCTGAACTCCTAACCTTTCATTCTAATTCTCACACGGTTGTCATCTTGCACTTGTTTTTACACCGATAAACCATCTCGGTTATAACCACAAAAGTATCAGGAGAGGTGACGTGAAGCCTAACCCTTTATGAGGCAGCGGTAAAACATTGGAATATAAAGCGTTATCAATCAGCCGGCAACAGACCCGGCGGCAGAGACAAGCTATTGGACGGGCATTTAAAGGATAAGACCGGTTTTTTGACATTGGGCCCTTGATTTCACATTATAACATGATGTTCTACTCACCCCTGCTTGTTGTTGGTAATTTGGAGCTGTTCCGAAGATATTCGCGAGGCGTCTGGCTGCTCTCTTGAGATATTCGGCCATGAAACGGTTTCCTATGGGCAAGCTTATACAGGCACAAACTATGCTGTTTATAATTTATTAATTACTGTACACTAGCACTGATAACGTGGAGGTGCGTCGCTTACTTAAAAAAATCCGGGTTACTAATTTTGAATTTTAGCCGAATGAATAAATAGGCAGCAGGTCTGTGGGCTGTCTGTGGCAGTAGCACGATGATGACGTCAGTAACACCCACTTTACGACAAAAAAATCAAAATTACAGTAACCCGGATTTTTTTAAGTAAGCGACGCACCTCCACGTTATCAGTGCTAATGTACAGTAATTAATAAATTATAAACAGCATAGTTTGTGCCTGTATAAGCTTGCCCATAGGAAACCGTTTCATGGCCGAATATCTCAAGAGAGCAGCCAGACGCCTCTCGAATATCTTCGGAACAGCTCCAAATGTTCAACAACAACCAGGGGTGAGTAGAACATCATGTTATAATGTGAAATCAAGGGCCCAATGTCAAAAAACCGGTCTTATCCTTTAAATGAGTAGGGGGGGCCCCCTAGCGGGGGGTCTGGGGGTCCTCCCCCAGAAAATTTGGTATTTCTTAGATGCAATTTTCTGCATTTTAACCGAATTGTGGGCCCCGTTTCAGCCCAATAAGGAACTGTCCTTTTGTTACTAAATACGTGACGATTCCATTATTTCAAGGGACAGTTGGCAACTCGTTTAGGCAGCCCTGGCAAACACGCTTCCTTTAAAGTAGGCATTCGGAGATATCTCGAATAGCCTGCACAGTTTAATCCACTCTGTATAATCATCGGTGCATAAATTGAACGCAAAGCCCAGATCACGTTTGCCCCTTTCTAGTCGCCATTAATACTAATACACACAACGAGCAAACAGGAGCGCAACAACAACAACAACGCCCACGCACGGCCACAGTGAATTCAGACTGGCATTGAGCCGACATCAGAACGCATTTGAACATGTAGTTCAGGGTCGGACTGGGAAAAAAAATCGGCCCTGGCAATTTTCCCCGGGACCAGCCCCCCCTCAGTATTAATTAGTATCTCCAATCTAATTAGATAAAAATAAAAAACGAGCACAGACCGCTCAGTCAATGGCATGTACCCATAGAAAAAATACACACCCAACACACAACCTGACTATCGGCTACAACCATGATCAGTAACCTACACAAACCCAGACACATAATGGCTCGGCGGCCAGCAATCGGATAAACCAATGAAGTGAATCAATCCTGTGAAAGAATGAAAACAAGTGAATAAAACCTGCACTCACCCATTATGAAGTTATAACTTCATAATGAGTGGCCCCATAATCTTGCCCCTGCTCAGCCAACTCCTTGACGTCGGGTATGGTTGGTAACGTTACGGCGGCTAGCATTAGCAACGAGGCTGCTAGGCTTGCTAAATCGGTAAGCATTAGGCTACTGAAGAAAGCTAGTCTTTTTAGCTACGTTATATTATTATCTTTCTTATCGGCTATAGCCTTTGTTTACGGCCACTGGCCCTAACCTGACGCGTTAGCTTAGCTGTCAAATCACCGGAAGTTTTCACCGGAAGTACTGGCGCACACACAAAAGCTCTCTCCAGACATATCATTCTTTCATTCCGCCCAGATGAAATTTAATGCCACTCTTCGAAAATCAGAGAAATTTAAAACATTTTAAGACCTTAAAAAACGTATTTTTTATTTAAGACTTTTAGATCGTGTCCCCTCAGTGTCTGAGGCAATCTCCGGTCAAACGTCAAAGTGAACCCAGGGGGGGCACACCGGGGTGGATGGGGGGGCAATGCCCGCGAGTGCCGCCCCGTGGCGCCGGGGCTGGCCGGCAACAGTTCTGACATTTCACACCACCTCAAAAGCTCTCCGAGAAAGCGCTTTAAAAGAAAAGAATTAGATGGCATTTCCATAAAGAGTTGTCAATCTGTATGAAGTCAAAGCCGCAGTAGATTTAACAAAGATCCCTCCTAACAGTGCTGCAGACGTACAAGAGCTAATTAGCATTTGGGACATTTATTTGAATAGTCTTGAATGAATTGCAAAGTAATGAGCTGCTCAAGTGAATTTAACAAGTGAGAACAGAAATAAATAAATCACTCAGTCCAGTCATGATAGCCACATCTGCACTGATAATCAGTTTAATCGCTCCAAGTCATTCTGGATGTGCTTAAACTCAACCGAACAGATTCTTCTAGTCGTGGCCAATCAATCGAGCAAAAAAGATAAAACTCCTGCAAGCCAGCCAGGGTTTTATAAGAAAGAAAGATGAAACATTTTCATGGTACTCACATGCCAAGAAGCAGTCCATGCTGAAGGAGATGTTATCAAGAGAGATGGCTGAACCGGGGCCAGGTCCATCGTTCATGCTGAACTGCAGCCAGAACCTGAGGAAGGGTTATAACTATTTCAATGCAATGGTCAGAATGCTCACTGAGAATATAAAAGACGGCTTCATTTAAGGTCTCACCGAGAAGGAAACCGATTCGACCTCCATGAGGTTCAGACTTCAGGCACTAATCGTGAAAACAAAGCACTCCAGGTGGAGCGTTAACTCATTCATGGTTACTGCCTTGTAAAGGAGAGTCTTACGTGTTAAAGAGCTGCAATTTCTTCCTCAAATGATGATGTTAAAACTCTCAAATATAAGTTGTGAAAGCCCATATTCATGTTTGAACTGTAACTTGAATGCGGTTTGAAAAACAGCTAAATGATGATGTAAATTGGGTGAGGCAGTGCCCTTTCGTTCCAGTGGAGAAATGTGTGCATTCATTCATTAATATTTAACTTGTAGCTTTAGTTTAAGCGGAATATATCGAGATTTACAGTATACAGAGTGAACTCTGTGCACCATCTGCTGCTGCCGGACTGCCAGTCTGCACTTTAGGCTGCGTTTGTGATTCAATTTAAGCTCAACAAAGGTCACTGAGCAAAGTCTGCGAAGTTCACCTAGTGGTTACAGACATGACGTTCTAATTAAAAGCACAAGCAGAGCTGGCTACATAACCCAGGAATCAAAATGTAATCACTCTCAGGGGAGCAGGATTATCCAAGCTTGAATAGCAAAGAAACCCCTTGTCAGGCAAACAAAGATGAAATGCCTTTTCTGGGACTTTTCTCTTTTTTTCTTTCCTTATTTGATTTTGTTTTAATTTCTCTCTTCAATGACGGAAAATCAGAGCTGTAGCTAATTGTAAAGGCAAGTAGAGTGGAGCGAGTTTTGTGTATTGATTTGACAGACAAGTGGAACAGAAAGAGAGAAAGGTGGATTTTATGCAGCCGTACACATGGAGGGTCCATTATATAGGCCCCAATGGAAGCAATTAATTTGTGGAGTTGAGAGAAAATGTTTTAAAGCAGAAGCGTTTCTCTCTTAAATTAATGTGGTAAAAAAGAAAAGTACAACCCTCTTTCAGTTGGGAGGTTTGATGTATCGGATGATGACGAAAAATGTATCGGGTTAAATTCAACCTCACGACTCAACAGCTTGTGGAATCACCTTCAGCAGCAATAACTTCACCTAATCATTAAGCTGTAATTTGTTGTGTTTATGTGTAACCAAAGCAACAAGCCATAATGTTGGTGTTATATAAAGAATGCAATTTAGACCTAGAAACGATCGTTTTCTAAACCTAATAACCTGGCTGCTGCTTACCTTCTTAATTCTTATAGAAACAGTGAGGTTCACGCACTGCTTCTACATCAGACTTCGTCTTTGTCTCATAAATAATTCATGATGTAATATGTCATGTGCCATTGTTCAGCTGAGTTTGTATCGACCACACTTTAAGACTTGATAAGAAACTAGGGCTGGGCGAGTTAACTCGTTAATTATTTAACGCCGATAAATATTATATTTTTTTATTATTTTTTGGGGCTTTTGTGCCTTTAATGGATAGGAAAGTTCAGAGAGACAGGAAGCAGGGGGCAGAGAGAGGGGGAACAACACGCAGCACAGGGTCGTCCGATGCGGGACTTGAACCGGGGCCAGCTGCAGCGAGGACTATAGCCTCTGTACATGGAGCGCCTGCTCAGCTCACTACGCCACGGACCACCCCTGTTTTATTATCTATTTTATTATTGTAAAAGTCTGTTGCTCACAGGCTTTTATTTTGTAAAAGTCTGTTGCCGTCTGCTGCGGAACCGGAAAAGAAAGTAATCGGCGGATCCACCAAACATGGAGAAGGGTACGGAACTTTTACTCGGCCATTTTCATTTCAAAGCTCTTCCAGACGGCGGAGTCGACAGAACCAAAGTCATCTGTAAACTCTGCCAAGTTGAATTGTCTTCTCAGCGTAGTAGTTCCAGTCTAAAATATCACTTAAAGGCAAAACACACAACTGATAGCAGCAAGTCATTCAAGGAAACAGACAGTGGAGCGAGGCTTCTACATAAAAACTACAGAAAGATGCTGATGTTAAAAGTGTGTTTGCACAACAAATGTTATGGCACTTTCATTCATATGGCAGCACATTTAAAATAAAACTAAATGCTAAAAGCTATACACTACTTTTGGATTCATTTTTGGATTTTGCGTACAAATGCGATTAATCGTGATTAATCAGGGAAATCATGTGATTAATTAGATTAAAAATTTTAATCGTTGCCCAGCCCTATAAGAAACACATGATTTTTTATTTCTATTATGCCCTAATATATAAATGCTACCTCTTCCCATGACTATACATCTTAGGACTTCCTTGCTACAGAAGCATGTAAGTGTTTGTGTTGGTGCATCAGACAGTCTGAACACATTGCCCTGATATAATCACATCATGTGGTGGTGTGGTGAAACAGGTAAGTCGTACCAGTCTGCCAGCCCATAAAGGGGAAGCGTGATGGGCTTCCAGCCTCTGTCAGATTTGGGCTCACTGGCTGAATGCCACAGTCTGCGCCTCTCATCGGGGCCAGTGCTGTTTTCCACTATCCAAAGAGACAGCAAGCCCTTCTGGACGCCTCCGGAACACAGCCAGAATCGCACCTGTTGAAGTAAGATGAGATTTCGAATTAGCAGCGCTGTCAAATAAGAATTCGGCGTACAGCGCAGGTTTCCCCTCAAAGCAAGGTTGATGATTTCTGAGAAATGTTCGTTGGCCGATAAAACACAAGTTTTTTTCAGAATCTAAATAAACCAGCCAAATGTGTTATCAGTTAAGGGAGAGATGCACCTAAAACTGCAGTGAGATTAATCAGTAACCGCCATCTGTTCAGTTCTAATTACTCAATATTAATAGAATTCAATTAATTTATCATTTGGGTCACCAAGCATGCTCCAGCAACGCTCAGCCTAACCGTGCTGTTTTCAGGAGGGACGCGTTGGGTCTTATCAAGCCCAAACTTAAACAACACACCCGCTGTCGCAGGATCAACAGGAAGATGTGACCGTGTCCCTCTACAGCATTTTCAGAGCTGAGAGCATATTTCTTATTCCACTGTTTAAGTGGAGCAGATGTTAGCTAAAGCCCGGTTACTAAATCCAACGCTTAAAGGCTGAGTGCTTGTTTTGTGACCATCAATAGAAAGCTCCGGTCTTTATCGTCAACGGCAGAACCACATGGTGAACATTTTAACACCCAGATTGATAGAGTGCACACTGGGCGTCACATGATGGGAACAATGTCTGCCGCTAATACCCCAATCAATTATATTCTCAATATATTTGAGCAGACGGTTCAGCTTGAACAGCACAAATTCATGTTTGACCATACAGAGAGAAGGATTTAGTGAGTCAATCTGGAATCATGGCTAATCTTTGGCTGCTTGCCATGGAGCTCTGTGGCAACAGTGTGGTACTTCTTCCACTGCCATCTACAAATATCAGATATGTGTGCGCCCAAGAAGCACAAATATCATTTTTTTCTCCTTCTTTCTTTAAGGATAAGTCAACTAAACCTTAATCCTCTCATCTTGTTTCACGACCCTTTGCACCTGCTTCTCCCTTCTGCTTTCACCTCTCTCACCTCCAGCATCCACCTCCTTGCCTTCATGTTAAATGTGCAGAGAAAAAATGCACGTGGTCAAAGGTCATTGAGCGCAGATATGTCACAACTCAAAACCCTGCTTACAAAAGCATCATTAAAAACTAAAATTCAAGAAAATAACCTTTTTATCCAGTCAACTACTCTGTGAACCTAACGCACATCCAAAGGTTTGTTTTCTCACCTGAAAAACTCTTGGGGGAAAAAGGCAAGGCAAGGCATCTTTATTTATATAGCGCATTTCATACCACAGGCAACTCAATGTGCTTTAAGGAAAGGTCACAGTTTCCAGCAGAATTATTAATGATAATAAAAATGTTGCAGGTGAGTATAGATCAAGCTAACTTCACTTAATTACTTAACAAAAAGACAAATTTATTTCCTTTTAAAAAAACATTCTTGAATAATTGTTGAGGCTTTAAGAAAATGTACAATTTAAAAAGAGAAAGTTCTGTTCTCTTTTTTTTTAAACCTGGGCCTTATTTCTAGCTGTATACGTTAATTTACTTAGAGTTGGTATATGGAAATGTACTTTATTTATACAGCCCTTTACAGACAATCCTTACGGTGTACCAAAGTGCTTTACAGCAGGTAATAAATAAAAAGAAGAATAAGTAAAAAGAATAAAAGAACAGTGAAAGCAATAAAATACAACAAAATCGAAAGATAAAATAAGATAAAAGTGTCAGCATACTATATTATATGTCTGCGTATATTATATATACTATACTATATATAGTATAGTATATATATATATATACTATATATATATACTATATTATATAACGGGGCAAGGCCAACGCAGCCTCTAAATAAGGTAAACACTCCTTCATTTCACCAACACTTTAATACGAATCGCCAGTACTATTCCCCTGTGAGTTCAGAGTTGCCCGTTGTTGTTATCGGGGGCTTTCTTCACTCCTGTTATAATATACGCGGCTCACGTCTCACAGTTACACCAAAATGTTATCAATGAGTAAATGAATGTATATACAGCTAGAAATAAAGTCCAGGTTTAAAAAAACGGAACTTTCCCTTAAAATTAGATTAAAAAGAGAGATATATTGTTTCTTTTGTTAAAGCTTTGTTGCCATATTTGTGTTAGTGAGGTTACATGGCACTGAAAGGATCGGATTATTGGCTAAATTACAATAAGAATGCGTTGAGCAAGGGTAATTATCCTTGGATATATGGCGGTGAATGAATCGAATCACAGGCACAAAGCATGTCATACTCTGAAACGATAGGTGGCGCCTTCACCCATTTCAACTCTTGCTAATAGAGCCACTTCCTGTTGACCTCTTCACCACCAACAACAACAAACTCGGGTATTGATGAGCTGCTTGTTGCACAAACGCGATGCACAACGGAGCATTCTCCATCGCGTTGTTTGTTTGTTTCTTTCCGACGGCAACAACAGTAATATCGTCTCCTCTGTCTTCCGGTTCAAGACCCCGGGAAAAAAATCTCGAGCATGCGCAGAACGCAAAGTCTGATTCACCACGTGCTTCACCGTCTACAAGCAGGTTTAATTTAATTTTCAACCGAGTTATCTCGGGGTCTTAATCCGATCCAATTTCTTGTCAGATTAAGGTGTCTACATGCACTTAATAGTTCAATTTTATTGTAATTTAGCCAATTATCCGATCCTTTCAGTGCCACGTGACCCCACTGAGTGATGAAACACTTTGACAGTGTCGCTAATCAGCGATTACACACTAATTTCACTCTACTAGTTCCACGCCGTTTCTCATAGAAATGCAGTTTAAATGCCAAAATGACCATCTTTCTCAGACCCGTATACTATCCGAACGGCGTATAGTACCATTTCCAAAATAATCAAAGATGTATGCACGAGAAGTTTTGGGCTCCTGTGTAACCAACACCAGCAGAGTGGGAGAGAACAAAAAATGAAAGGAAATATCCAAAGTTTTACTACGTATTAAAAGAAGAATTCACACATCAAACAAAAGGAAGATTTGTTGTCTGACCAGGTCAACAGACTAACACTCTTTGAGCTCAAAGCATCCAAATGAGCAGAACACCACTAGTTATGTAAAATCGGAGCAGAATTTATAGTGAAAACTAAAGGTTACATTCCGGATTGTCTATTTTTTTTCCATTATTTTCCAGAACACAAACGTCACACCACTGTTTCTGAGAGGAGTTACACTTTTTTCTCAAACAGCAGTGGTGTGAGACAATATGAGATACGGAAATATTAGTCTGAGTTGGACAGTATTTGTAGTTAACCTGCCCATGACACACTTAACTGCCATTCAGAGCTCACAGGCGGAGTGAATATTTGATAAACAGCAGCTTTGTCACTTTTCCGTTCTATTGAAAACACTGATTCAGTTTAAACTTGTAGTCGAGTTTGTTTGCTGCCTCAGAGTGGAAACACCTGGTGAGTTATGTCATTTAGCCTTTCTCTGGCCAGACATGATTTGCAAAGATGTTTCCATTCCCCCTAATGTGCATCGAGTCTTCATCGAAGCAAGCAGAAACAACCTCAAATAAACGGGTATATTTTTTGCATATAGCTTACAGGCCAATGGAACTAAGCTACAGATGGTAATGTTCCTCGCTTTATAGTATTTTCCTTTGTGAATATGCTGCAAATAATTTGGAAATATGATTATAAAGTCACCAAAATCACACCAAAAGCTCCTATTTTCCTGGAAATGTACTTCCCTTTGGAACTGCAGACACATTGCTCCAAAGATCACAGTTAACCATCAGCTGGTGGTAAATTTAATTAGTGTAAACTGCTAACATGGAAGAAGCTTAACGAGTGTAGTGTGGTGAGAGGCTCACCGTGCAAGGAGAGTTTCTCAGGGGAGGAGGAAAGAGAGGACTCTTCAGCAATGCTGAGCCACGTTGACCTTTAGAAAGGCCTCCCTCCACAGTGAATGTAGCACCTTAACAAACACACAGATAAAGAAAAACCAGAGAGCACAGACTCAAAATCAAGCACACAGTCTTTGCAGATTCAGATGTGAACATAGAGTGAGCAGTGCAGTGAACACTGATAACTGTCACGGCAATGCTTAAAACAAAGAAGCCAATAAGACCAACAAACGTAGCATGAAATTACAGTCTTAGTTTTATCGTCTCCTCGTACTATTCTTTAGACTTTCTGTAAATAGCCACAAGGAAACGTGCCCCAGTAAACCTGAATATTGACACAGTTGCGTTGCTGCACTCATAATGAAAGCAGGAGTCGGAGTTGCAGCGCACTGATCTCTGACCAAGATTTGAATCAAATGCTCAAGGTCAAATCCATGTTATTTTTAGGCTTAAAATACCACATACTGCTTTACTGTCCAATCTTCTCCTTTGAAGTTGATTTTAATGAGGCTCTTCCACATGTTAGAGCCTGCAAATGCGTTTTCCCATCACTTGATCTGAACAGGAGTCTCAAAACCACATATGAAGGCTTATATAAGCTACCTGATGATGGGCAGCTCTGTCTGGTCCCCTTCGCTGGTGACATGGATCTTTTCCAAGAGAGACTGCGGCCTGGTATCGACTGCCAGTTGCACTCACCCTCTTCAAAAGAGCAGTAGCTGCCATTGAGAAAGTGGCCTGGAGAGAGATAGGAGAGAATATATCAGGGGAGGAGAGGAAAAGATACGAAGGGAAAGGGAGGTATATAATGAGTGGACAGGCTGAGCAGGAGGGGTGAAAGGAGAAAGCAGAATGATCACTGGGAGCCAAACATCCAAGGAGAAAAAGGACGGGGCTGGGATGGGGATTGGCGAGGGGGGAGTTGAGTGACGGGGAAGGCGGAGAGGCTCAGAGCAGTGAAGGATGTGGGATGCAATCTGATGGCTCCATGGACTCGATGTGTTGGGGAAAATTGGAAATGAGGTGCGGCGCGCTCACAGACCAACTCTGGAAACAAAAAAGAGGGATATACTGTAGGAAAGAGAAGAAGTTAAAAGGGATCCGGTTGGAAATGAGAGCTCTGAGGTGGTGACATGATGATTTTTGGGAGCAATCAAAATGAATGTTTCACAACACGGTGCGGTGACTTCTGGGCCAGGTGTGATCCAGGCCATGGAGCTGGAGTGTGTTCTCAACCACATGTGATATTTTGGGCATTGAACAAGTGGCCAGAAGGTTAGCTGGCCCTGTGAAAGACGGCATTTCCCACTGACCTATCACCCCAGGAAGAGGAAAAGGTGTAAACTTTTGTCCAAGACGAAGGATTTACAGTCTCTGGTTAACTTACGCGCACATACAAGAAGCCCTCAGATGAAAGGCGCTTAGCCCCCAATCCACAAACTCAGTGTTTCTCCTTTTTTTTTGTTTTTTCACGTTTTAAAACTCATGCAAATATACTTTGTATCAGCATACCAGTCAGCTAATGTTAATCTGGAGGGATAGAGCGTATTTCTAGTCTGTTTTTATGTGTATCTGGCCCAGTTTTTAACCAAAATACGTAATACTGTATATTGTAACATTTAAACTATTGATTGGGGTCCTGTAACAATGTTTCTTATTTTAACATAAAAATAACTGCATAGGAACATTGTCTCACTGGATTATGTGAATCTATCAGAGAAATAGGAATTATCAGCACGAACTGGAGAGGCTGGAAAAGATTTGCAGGAAGGGTTACAGTCATGATGCATCAGCATACACGAGTTTTGTTGGGCAGAAAGCTACTTAATGATTCCAGGAGTGTAGTTTGGTCATACTTATGTGACATCTTTTGTACTGTATGTCCTTCTAGCTGATGTTGTTATGGGCTACATTACATGAGAGCAACTTCTCACAGAACTCTGCCTAAAGATGGCACTACAAGCTAGTCAGTCATGGGGTTTAATAAAATAACCAATAAAAACCTGCGTTAATGCGCGATAAAATACTTATCGGCGTTAAATAATTAGCGATAATAACAAGTTAAATCGCCCAGCCCTAGATTTTTTACAAAAATATTGAGTGATTGAGGTTCCAGCTCATCAGTGATCTCACGTTTGTCACGACCAGGAAAGAATGGCTTAAACTTCACCCTTGTTATTTTGCTCTTGCCACACATCCAACTCGTCTGGATTTAGGGCCCCATTATTGCTGAAGCAGGTCATTTATATGGCAGAAGGGGAATTTTAAAACCAAATCTATATTGGACAGGGAGCCAGTGAAGAGCAGACAGAATAGGTGAAATATGCTCACGCCTGTGCGCTCGAGTTAAAAGGCGAGCAGCATCATTCTGGACCAACTGAAGGCGTGAAAGGGAAGCCTAGCTAACCCCAACGTTATGAATATCGCAACAGTCTTGACGAGCCGTGAAGAAAAAGCATGAATCGTCTTTTCAAAGTCTTGCAGTGTCTGAACAGGCTTTAGCTTTGCTGTGTGCCTTGAAAAAAGATAATGACAGATGTCATTTAGTGCCAGAAATATCAGAAGAAATCCCATAAGCAGCACACCATCCAAACCAGCGTGTTATTATAAAAGAAGGTTAAGTAGAATCACAAGAAGATACAAAATAGAAATACTTTGATCAGAGCTGCTACAACAAAAGACATAAAAGTTGTTCTTTTAATAATAGAAAAAAAAATCTATTTTAAGATTTATCTTATGGACAGTCTTATATTTAATTTCTGTGATAGCATTTATCCATTCAACATCCTCTGAAATGACTCCCTAAACTAAGCCCTGAACTTTAAACTCTGATCAAAATCTCCTTCAGCTTTATTTCTGTGACACGTTTTAGGACAAACCCAAGATCTGCTTTACAGTTTGATCCCCACAGAGTAACACCGTGTAAAACAGAAGTTGTCCTGCTTTAAACTCCTGATTTCAGCAGACAATTTAACTTCTGTTTAACCATCATGACTCCAAACTGTTTATCAAAGTTTTTGTTGATGTCATAAATAAGCCGCATGCTATTAAAGGTACACCCCAAAAACTGCTGTTAAAAATACAGCTAAAAACAAATAAAATGGTAACATTTACAACCTGAGTTATACGTATCTAATTTAATTTAATGTGTTATGGTATATAGGAGCCCTATGTTGGATAAAGTAATGAAATCACACAGTTGCTGATTCTTTAGCAGCTTTTTACCATCTAAAAACCATTGCCAGAATCGAAGGAATAGTGTCTAAACCAGACTTAGAAAGACTGATCCATGCGTTTGTTCAGTGTTTTATCTGAACTCTTCGCTTTTAATTTAATTAATTAATAATTATTTTTATGTTATTTGTCTTCTTGTGATTTTCTGTAGCTGTAAAGCACTTTGAATTGTCCACAAATAAACCTGCCTCGCCTTTAAACTGGTTACCAGACTGAAAACTTCAGTTTTAAATCATTCAGCCAGATGTAGCCTGATGTTCCTCATCTTCAGTGCTGCGAGCGCTGTACGCCTTGGAAAAAGTATCATCCTGATAATAGAAACCAACCCAAGCAGAGATCATAAAGCAGGTATTCTTCAGACAGATTATGAAACTCACATAATTTCAGTTTATTTCAAAGCAAGCAAAACAGAATTTTTTTTTAAATCTGAGGGGATTTTTTTGTGATGTTTTTCCTCAAACAAATAGAATCTTCCCTGGAGTTTCTGGGTAATAAGAATATTTCATGTTCGAATGTGTCTTGTGACATGAATCAGTCTTACATAAACCAGTCTCTGTTAGACTTCTTTAAACCTTAGCAAAGCTCAGAGATTCAAGGAAATTACATGCATATCATGTTAGAAAAGAAGCCTGCGATGTATTAATTATTGTGGATGTCACAGAGTTAATAGTTTTCACACCAGTGTCAACACTACCTGAATTCAGGATACACCTTTAAGAGTGTTTGTGGATGTACTTCTGATGGTTCCTTGCTGTGGAAGGCCGTTGACTAAGTGTCAGTATGTGTCAAGATGGGAATTCTTGGGAATTCAGACAGATTTTAAACCTGTTAATGTCTGAAACTATAATCGTATTTAAGTCACTAAACAGAATTTCGGAAACGTTAGTCGATGTACTGTTTGTGTCGCTAACAAAGCCGATGACAAACAGCTTTAAGTAATTAGATTTAGATACCGACGTCTGGAACGCGCCCAATTAAGACTGCATAAAACGTCTGCTATGAGGCACCGGAGCGGTCTGTCTGAGGACAGTGATTCGTGCTGCTCAAAGTGTTGATTTTTAAAAAGAACCTGAGGCCAACGTTTTTGCTTTGGACTTACATATTTTATGGTAATTGTTCAATGTGTTTGCCCGTTTGCATTTTGAATTAATGTACATGTGTTTACATGTATTAGGGATTATTACCTTCCCCCTAGAGGTTTCTTTTTACCTTGGATTTTGAGAGGATTAGTGGAAAACCAGAACTTTTATCACTATGCACCTGGGATATTGTAGTCATTTGCTTAAAGACCTCAAATGAGATCTACATATGGACTTAAACATATAAAAAGATAAAGAATGTTGGGGTGAGCCAAACATTTAGCCTGTGTCCATTTGTGCCTGTGCATTTCGCCCCAAACTCGCAGTCATAGAAGAAGAATATCACGGTCAGAGAAGGTTTTCACTTCTGAATGGCTCTGATCCTGAGATTCTTCCAGATCAATACATGTGCTTTTGAAATTGCGACTCCTGGGCTGGTCTCCAAGAGATGCGTCTTAGCTACTGATATATTCCCCCCCCCCATTAAAAACAATGTCGTGCTGCTCATTACACATATCCAAGGGCCCCGGCCCTGAGAGCTCCAGCCTAGATCTGACACCATCAGCAGAGATATCTGCTAAACCGTCTGTCTCATCCGTCTTTGTAAGGCTGCTAAAGGTTACCCTGACTGAGCTTAACAGGTACAGCAAGAGCCAACAGCAAAAAGGATGACTCAAATTTGCATTTCAGAGAGACTTGTTAGCCCAGTTTTCGTAGCTTAGGAATGATAAAATGCCCATTATGATGCACTGATACTGCAAAAAAATGCTGCTGAAGCACTGCCAGTAACGGCACTTTTGATGTTGTCGTGTCAACATTCAGAATATGTAATGTTTCACACCGTCTGTCATGGCGAACGAGAAAGTGCCCTGCTGCATTTCAGCATCAGGAAGCAGCAAACCGAAGCAGTGAGGAGTCAGAAATTACCATAAAATCTAACACTGATAGCGTATCCAATCCAATCCAATCCAACTTTATTTATAAAGCACTAAAAACAACCAGTGTGAAGCAAAGCGCTGTACAGAAGCGGTAAATTAAGAGACATAAATTAAAAGACATAAAACATGTTTTATAGTATAGACAAAGAAGACGTGTTTTACTAAGTCCGAGCCATAAATCCTCCTCTTCACAAATCATTCACATAACTCCCAATAAGTACGTCTCACGAAAAAATGCCAACCTATAAAATGTCTCATTGGTTGCACCAGTGCGAGTTATGCAAAAATGAGCCGACTGTCGATGCTCCAAAACCATGTTGTTCGTGTTATTTGTTGTGTTTTACGTGCCGTATTTTAATTCAGAGAAAATTAAACTCATCCATTACCCGTTTGAATTCCTGATTTGATGTTTTAATGCAAAGCAGCATTTCAACGTTTTTTTTTTTTTTTTTTAACGGAGCAATTATAGAGTTGGGAGGCAGTGGGACATCTGCAGAATTTAGACAGACTGAGATCAACCGCAGGGAGCTGGGACTCACAGTGGAGGATGTGTTTGTGCATAATGAACTGGGGAAGGATGGTGAGGTGGATCCACAGAGATTTGAGTTTCCTTATACGTAAGGAATCTTAGTGATGGAAGCGAGCTAAGTTTGTTCCTCCTGCCTCTGTCTGCTGTTCCCTGTTAATAAGCCTTGGCAGCGCTTATGAGGGATATAAATAGATTCAATCAGATGGAGATAACTTGTGGATTGATCATAGAGAATAGGGTGTCGGAGGGGAACACAGGGATTTTTGTAGCATGGGGTAATTGTGATGAGTGAGCATTATGAATACTGAATGAGCCCTAGGTACAGTTGTACAACCCCAATTCTAAAAAGTTGGGTTACTATGTAAAATTAGAAAAATGATCTAATGATTTCTAAATCTCATAAACCAATATTTTATTCACGATAGAAAATAGAAGTGAGACCTTTTACTATTTAATTAAGAATATGAGCAAAACATTTTAAAAAAGGTCCATATTTCCCACTGTGTAGCGTCCCCTCTGCTTTTAACAACATCTGTAAACATCTGGAACTGAGGAGATCAGCTGCTGGACCTTTGGGAGAGGAATGTTGTCCCATTCCTGTCTGATATCAGATTCCAGCTGCTCAGCAGTCCTGGATCTTCTTTGCTGTGTTTGAAATGTTTACAGGTGGTGAAACATCTGGACTGCAGGCATCTCAGTGCAGCACTCGGACTCTTCTGCTACGAAGCCGTGCAGTCGGAATAGATGCAGGATGTGGCTGAAATATGCAAGGCCTTCATCATCTAGATTGGAGCATATGTTGCTCTAAAATCTGTAAACACCTTTCAGCATTTCTAATTTCTTTCCAGATGTGCAGGTTTCCAGTTCCAGGGCTCTAATGCGCCCCTATACCATCAGAGATGCAGGTTATTTAACAGAGTGGATAACAAGCCGGATGGCCTCTTTTCTCTTTAGTCTGCAGCCTCTACACTGGAAAAAATCAAAGTCTTACCAAGTATATTTGTCTAATTTCTAGTCCAAATATCTCATTACACTTAATATAAGACACAACTGCCTAACAAGCACTATTTCAGCCAGATATAGGGACTTGTTTGAAGACAATACATCTGGAACATCTTGTTAAGTGAAAAAGTCTTGAAAACAAATTGTTTTGAGTCACATATCATATGAAACAAGTTTTTTTTTTACATTTGAAGAGGTTTTTAAGTTAATTTCAAGATCACTTTTATCTCAAACGTCCTAAATATCACATCTTATTTCAAGAAATCTTGACAAGCCGATTTTCACTAGTTCCATTGGCAGATTTTTTTGCTTATTTCAAGCAAAAACGTCTAGTATTTGTTGTTTTTCTTATTTTTGGAGGGGCATTTTTTCCAGTGTTTAAGGTGGTCTTAATATGTGCAGTCATGTTACTGACCAGTTGTAATGAACCTAATTAGATGCAACATATTCCTCCAGCTGTTACCACTGACTTTTCCAACCATTTGATATCCTGATGCCAACTTTTTTAAATGAGTTGGTGCCTTCAAATTCCGGATAAGCAGAAATGTTTTGTTTTTAAAAAGCTAAAAACATTGTAAAATGTCGCCTTCTGAGATGTGAGATCAAAGCATTCTGTCTTACAGCGTCCAAACGTTTAAACTGTGTGACAAAGGAAAAACAAATGAAAGCCAAACATTCTTAACCTTTCTCTGCAACACCCATTAGTTTTAATGCTCTGTTCATTATCCAAACATCTGCAGGACACACAGAGTAGAAATATCCACATACCAGTTAGAGACAAGCTGGCTGTGTGCTTTACTGGCTGTGACTCATGCTCAAATGTCCAAAACTGGCTTTTAAAATCAAAATGTTAAACACATATATACTCATCACATTCAAAGGGAGATTATACCCCTGGGCATGCCTCTCAGGCCAATTAACACTGATAAATCCTCTTCCAGTAGAAAGGGAATCCGCGACCAGCTGGGATTTTCACCCTATCGCCACCCTCTTATCTTTCAGCTCCCTTTGTTAGCAAACCTATACACACACAAGGGGGCAGGCATCATTTAAATAAGCAGCACATGGGAGGCTGACCTACACTGTGGGCAGCAGCAAATTAATTCTGGCGAGTTTCATACTGGAAAAAAAAACTCTGGAATTAAGCCGCAACATGATTATTCTTTTTAAAAAAGGTATGGGGGGGGAACTTCTGAACCGTGTGTCAATAAATCTCAAAGGGAATGTAAAACCGTGTGCATGCAGGCAGGACTGAAATAACACACGCCACCCGGCCAAGGGGACTTGTGAATAAGATGTCAGCATACTTGGCTAACGTTCATCCTAAGCCCCGAGAAAAGCTGAAACAAATGTGCAAAGAGACAGAAATAACAGGGTGAGATAACGGGTGAGAAGTGCTAGCCAGGCATATCTGTGCTGGCTTTTTGTTTTCTCAGGTCTTTCTCTCTGCATCTGTGGCAGGAAGACAAACACAGACGGTCAGTTGTTGCTCTGTTGGGTTTGACGCAGCAGCTTCGTTAAGGAAAACCAACTTCACAAGTTGGAAACGCAGAAATGAAAGCATGAATAAAAGGTGGTGTGTGCACATTCTTCTCTTCCCGTGTCACTGTGTACTTACGACAAAGGTCGCCTTCGTCATCTCCCAGGGGACAGTCTGTACTGAAGTCGCACAATTTGTCTAATGGGATGGCAGGTCCCTGGTGGCAGTGGTACTGGCCCTCCAGTGTGATGTTGGGGCCAGGTGAGGACGCTGCAAAGGGGAGAAGAAAGAGTGTTTTCAGAGTGCAGTCACGACTTAGAAAACAATTTGCTCGCTGGCAACCTTATCAAAAGATGTAATGCAACAACAAGGAACCGTGGAGCCAAAGAAAAATATCTCCCCATTAAGTTTACTTGTTGAACATGTCTCTGCGAGATTTAATGCACATGTTGGACAAAAATTTAAATCTGCTGCTCCGGGAGAGCATAACTTACAAACAGAAGGAAATTTACTGTAGGGTGCATCAGCAAGAGACAAAAGCTAATATAATCTCTGTAAAGCTTGTATGACATACAGACTGCCTGAACCATCAATAATAACAAGACGCAGGCAGCATTAGCATATGGCTGTGAATACAGTACATATCCATTAGACAGGGAACATAGGCAGAGAAACAATGACCTAGTTACCGTTAGTGGGAGCTCACACACACACAACTGTTATCACCCGTCTCTGCAACTCAACTGTACCCCGAACCATTTGCATATCTATGCAAATCAGAGATCAGATATCTCCTGGTTGTTAAAACTGACTGCTCACCTTCACCTTAATCATCAGAGACGGATCACAGTAAGGAGAACAAAAGAGAGGAGCAGGAAATAAAAACACACACAGATTGGGATCTTGTTTTGTCATCCTCTCTCATAGGGAAAAAAAGAAAAAGAGAAGTGATTCTTATCGTGAGCAACTGGCTGCGTTTACTGTAGTTTGTCCTTCCTCTGTAATATGCAGATTTGTTCCCTGTCTAGGCGAACTTAGAGGCGAAAGTCTGATAAAGTTTCCATGACAGGGAGAAACAGCATGAAACAAACGCTGCTAGCTTAGCTCATGAGATCCAGTCATGCTACGGTCAAATTTCAAAAGTACTTTGTTTTTCTCCATTTGTACGACATTTTGTAACACATTCATAGGTCTACTGAATCACTTGCTTGCTCAGTAAGGCAGGAGAAAAAAAAAACACTTCTTTTAAACCTAGCTTGAGTAAATGACTGATGATGAATGCTATTTTGTGTCATTGCTTATGAACCGTCCCCCCTGCACTCCTTTTCCAAACCGAAGGCTGCGGGCAGTGCATGAAATTACAGACTCATACACATGTGACATTTACTGAGGCAAAAATACAATCTTATTCAAATGAAGTACGGCGGACGCTTGTTTGTTTAACACCAAGTGTTTGGGTAAAGCTGTGGCTTTGCTGTGTTTATTCAGCCATGCTCAACACATGTTTTATGCATTGGTTGAGCTCAGCATCTTCCTCTCTGTACAACGTCGACACCTCAAGCAGAACGATTTATCAAGTATGAAAAAAGTTATCCAGAGAACGCTGGAACCTTTGGGCATTGCATATAAATTCATCGATTTATCTTAGTTTGATGACAGGGGAGTAGAAGTCATCAAAGCGGTGATGTGACTAACTTTGGGCTCCTGAAGCAGGTAAGTGCAGCCAGACATGGCTGCTGCACTCCAGCCTACCGCACTTCTTAAATCATACTTGTCAGATTGTGAAAACAAGTGGGTCAGTGGGGGATGAATTGCCTGTGGGAGTAAGTGAGTTTTGTCATCCTCGTGCTCATGGGGTCGGTTTGGTTTTTGTGAGGGGAATGATGTATGAGTGGCATGGAGCTGGAGAGGTGACTGGAGAGGGCACCACAGCCACTGATAAATGACAAAACAGATGCAGAAGCACACGAACAAGGTGTTTGTTTCAGAGTTAAATAGGAAATGTTTTGTGTGGAAGTTTACTGACGATTAAAGATATGAAAACACAATTAAACTGGTAGCTGGAATTCATTCAGTGTGTTGCATCTTACACACCTCCAAGGGTTTTATTTACGGCTGGGCAACGATTACAATTTTTAATCTAATTAATCACATGATTTACCTGATTAATCACGATTAATCGCATTTGTACGCAGAATCCAAAAATTTATTCAAAAGTAGTGGATAGCCTTTAGCATTTAGTTTTATTTTAAATGTGCTGCCATATGAATGAAAGTGCCATAACATTTGTTGTGCAAACACACTTTTAACATCAGCATCTTTCTGTAGTTTTTATGTAGAAGGCTCGCTCCACTGTCTGTTTCCTTGAATGACTTGCTGCTATCAGTTGTGTGTTTTGCCTTTAAGTGATATTTTAGACTGGAACTACTACGCTGAGAAGACAATTCAACTTGGCAGTGTTTACAGATGACTTTGGTTCTGTCAACTCCGCCGTCTGGAAGAACTTTAAAATGAAAATGGCCGAGTAAAAGTTCCGTACCCTTCTCCATGTTTGGTGGATCCGCCGATTACTTTCTTTTCCGGTTCTGCAGCAGACAGCAACAGACTTTTACAAAATAAAAGCCTGTGAGCAACAGACTTTTACAATAATAAAATAACTAATAAAAACCTGCGTTAATGCGCGATAAAATATTTATCGGCGTTAAATAATTAACAAGTTAACGCGATAATAACGAGTTAACTCGCCCAGCCCTAGATTTATTCATTCACAAAATATAAAGAACTTTGAATTTAAATAAAAATCTAAAATTGTTATCGTCTTTTTTTTCCTGCGCGCAAACTATGGAAACTTAAAAGTGTAAAAACAACAACACTGGTCTATAAATGTGTTGGTGACATGTCTGATTTACCCCCAAAAGCCTTTCCAGTGACGTCTAACTCTGTCCCAGTGAGTCACTTTTAACACAGGACAAGCCTTAACTGCTGCTGCAACATAACAGAGCGACACACACACACACACACACACACACACACACACACACACACACACACACACACACACACACACACAGAGAGGAGTTACAGGAGGTTACAGAGTTATACCCAAAGGTATAGTTCAGAGAAACGTATCCAGCAAGGTGTAGAAATGCTCCTCGAGATAAGAACTATGGATATTTGTTTAATTTAAAGACACAATCAGCCCCAACAACTAATGGCCTTTTTTCATTAAAAAACAAACAAAAAACAGGAATCTTTATGGTACGCCTCACCTTTAATTTTGGGTTTTCCATTGTAGGTATTACCGCTTAGCTAATAGAAGCTGATGGCTGATCTCAGCTGGGGTTTCGAGTGAGTCGAGCAGATCGTACAGGATGAAGTGGATACACAGCAGAGGGTTGATTGGTCAGAGAGAATCATTACCTGTGAGTGTGAACAACTATGCAGCAGCACACACACAGACACTCTTTTATTATCGTTTGAAAGCCTGGTTCACTATTCTACAACATAAATCCTTTATTTGGGCACACTGATCGCAATTTGTGTTCATGACCAATGGATCCATGAATGTGTTTATTACTGGAGGTATAATGTCGTTATGATTACCCCCAACAGATACTCAAACACTCCTGTTTGGAGTCCCTTCTGTTAAGCATTTGTGAAAAACCCACAAACAGAGAAGTCATCTCTGTGTTGCTGCAGCTTCACAGGTGGTGCGATGATAAACAGCAGATTCTGTGCACGTCTAACAGTTCCTGCTTTTAGTGGACAAGCTTACATGCTTTACCAAGTAACAGAAAAATGCTTCAACTGTACATACAACCTCCTTCACTGACCTTAAGGTGAAGGCAAAGAAATACACCTGATTTATTCATTTATGGGGTCGATCTGACCTGCGCGTTGGTGAGATAGTTTTCACAGGTTTCTTTGATTCTCAGATGCAGCCTTTCTCTCGCTTCCTTCAGAAAAACATGCATATTACGTTGTTCGGTGATTCTAAAATTACACGAGAAGTGACGACATTTCTGTACCAGAGCATAAAGATTCATTTAGTCTCCAAGGATGCAGAATTGTTCTTTCACTGGTACGAACAAAAAGTTACAAGAATGCAGCGATTTTTGAGGTTCAGTGCTTGTAACCATAGGATACGCTACCTTTGGACCATTGCTGCAGCTGCTGCAGCCTGATTGTTCAGTCTTTAGAGGAAACTGAGAAATCCGACACGTAGCATTGACATTTTGTCTTTTATTTTTGAGCCCAACTGAGCAAGATAAAACTGTTTAATGGTGTCTGAGCTTTGGCTGAACCTTTTGTGCTGTGATCATTTATCAATATTTTACTACTTATTGCTATCCACGGTAAACTTAAACACTAAAATTAGGCGTCAGGACAAATAACTGGTGAGGTCACCGGTTTTCACTGTTCTGTTGGATATGGCTCAGTTGGCCTTCCATTTTACAGGATGTATATCAGATAGATTACAAATTTCTGTACTTCTCAATGAAGATTCAATCTAACCCGATACTAATCTAAATGGCACCATTTTTAAGAAGAAAACCAAAGTTATCAGTAGTAGCCATTCTTTTGCTCCGAAGACGTGTCTTTCAGCAACAAAAAGCCCCTGGAAATTCATGCATAAGCATTCACGCATTAAGGACAAGCACATTTACTTTAGTACAGAAGTGGGACAGTTTGAGGTACATGAGCATCTGTTTGCCACACAGCCTGATACAAATAATATAATGAGCTTTTAAAATGCACATATTGTCAAACGTTAAGTGGTTTCCATCCATTGTGAGTGTAGTCAGGGTCCCATTTCACATGTTAACAGCTCCATCCATTCATAATTTCTTCCAACTGAACATCAACCAAATTTCTCATCAAAAACTCAAAGATTAGAGGAAAAACTTCAAATAACTGAAAACATATTTAGAAGAACTGATTGATTTACTTGGAAGCATAAAAGAAGTCCTCACCAACTCAGACTTTTCAAATCTCATAAAGGCTAATATTTGGCTCACAATAGATCAGTGAAAACTTGTTGATTGTGAAACATTTTCCCCATTTCATGAAAAATATCGGTTTATTTCGACTTTGATGGCAGCAACATGTCTAAAAAAGTGTGTGTGAAAGACTGGAAAGTTAAAGAGGCAAACTATCCCTTTAAAGAGGCAGAGTCTCTCTGGATTAAAGAATTTATTAAGAATTGGGGTGGCTGTAGCTCAGGAGGAAGAGCAGTTGCCCACCGGTTGGAAGGTTGGTAGATCAACTACAGATAAGTGCTATACAAGTACAGTCCATTTACCATTAAAGAATTGGAGTTGTATACATGTCACATTGCTACAGCATTATTTTTTCTTAAGCAGGAGATCCGCGTAGTTTTTGCACAACTGCTAAAAATCTTTCATGTCAAGAAAAAAACCCATTTGGTTTAATGGTCATGAACAAATCTGCTGGTGCAAACCAAAGTGTCATGGTTGGGGTAGATGGAGAATAATAAATAACAAAGGAAGCGTTTTGGAAGCCATTGTTCCCTTTTTACATGTTACATCAGCTCAATACAATTCAGTACTAACACTTAATATTTTTGCATAGCTGAATTATGCATACGTCAGATTTCTGAGATTTCACTGATAGACGTGTCTCATTCTGCAAGACAGCAGGAGATCATGCAAAACAGCTTGTTTCACAATTTGAATAATACTTTTGCCACGGTTTATTGGAGATGGCTTGTAGATTTGAAAACAGACAGATGTGTCCTTGCTGCAGACAAGCTGCAGAAACCCATTCTGGAATGGCAGAGAGGGCCGACTCTTACCGAAATTAAGAAAGCTTTCGTCTTCCCACAGATGATCAAACACGTCAGTCATATCTCGATTTCAAGCTTGGTGTTCCGCTTGTGCTTTGTGTGCACTGAATGGTAAAAAAATAAACATCCCAAGAGACTTGATTAAGCCTATAATAGAATTCTGGAATGGTTGAAACTCATCAATCCCATTGATAATCTCTAATCTCAAATGGCACGATGGTGCAAAAAATCTCAAGGGGGCAAGGCAGTGGTGGCGCCATTATCTTGCCACCCCATTAAAGGCAAAATCTGGAGACATTCATGGAGATTTACAGTGGCTGCAATGCTGAAGATAGATGCAGCTGCGTTTCCCACTGGACAGTCGACAGGACAAGACATATTTGCCCATGAATTCAATTAACTGCACACAGCCACGCTCGATTGGTGCGAGCTCTGCCCAATCACTATCACGATCTGTCATGCTCCCTGCCAGAGAAGGAACAGCACACTCAAGGGCAGCCTGGTGCAGATAGAAAGTGAGAATAATACCTTTAATGTCTATTTTTTTTCCAGTCCGGAGGTTACTTTTTTCATGGCACAAAAAAGAAACGATATCTTCAGGTCATGGGAATTCAAATTGTGGTCAAATCTATGGTTTGTTTGTATTATTCAACAGCCTATGCTTTATATTCTGAAATGCATCGTCTCAGAATGTCGTCTGTATTTTTGTTTTTTTTGTGCACATATACAATTATTGTCAAGGCTGAGGAGTGAGGTGTTACAGGTTAAAAATATACTGGGGAGATTTACACTGTAGCTGTGCAGAGGAGCTATGGAGTCATTTCAATATGAAAAGCTGTCAACGTTTCAAAGAAACTCAGCCAGGTTTCTATGCTTATGCACAATTAGCCGACATGAAACAAATAAAATACTGTTGAACCTTAGCCCTGAATGTTTGAAAAAGAGGGAGATTTGTTTATCTCAGAGGACTGAAAGCGTGAAGAATTATCAGGCACCAAAATTACGGAAGGAATTTTTCTCCACTCATTTGTTTACTGCTTTGAGGGATTTAACACATCCATAAGCAGGAGAACTGGGAGGCAGGTGGCCCTGCACAGACATCATGGGGTTTGCCTAACACTGGTAGTGGGTTTGGAATGCAATTCATTCAATCTTCAACCTGAAAACATCCGCGGTAGTAGCTCGCACCGGTACACCTCACACGCCCTGCTGGGTCTGACTTGTGATCCAGCTCAGGGTCTATCCACCTGCGCCACTACAATTCCATCTGTTTAAAAACATCTATTTGTTTTCATGTTTAAATTTTCCTTATGACCCATCTATCCATCTCTTAATGCTGATCCAGTGCTGGGTCATGGGGGGTGACAGTCTGAGCACCGTCCTCATCACTGCAAATGCTGCCTCAATCCGCCTGTCAGTCTCCCGCTGTGTTCGGCGCCCAGCTGTGAACAGAGTCCTCCTCTACACCTGCCGCCCACAGGAGATGCCTCATCCGGCTTTTCACAGACAGTTTCTGCTCTTTGCATAAGAAAATATCTCTCCTCTTTGTGCTCTTGAAAGTGCACTGACTGCGTGATACATTTTAAATCTGACTTTAAAAGAGATTTCATATTGGAAAACACGTAACTACAGGAGAAAAAACCCAAAACAGACTATGATTGACACCAGAAGCTTTCTTTTTGCCTTCATCTGTAATTCATGTGGTTATTTCCATGTAGACAAAAGCTCGACTTGCACAATATGCAGTCACCATTTGTCTGAATCTTACTTGTGAGTCTCAAAGCAACCACATGCTGCCTTTTCCCACCTTTGAGGCTCCTTGCATGGCCATACCTCCTTTGATATGAAGCTAAGTAAACATAGTGACAACAAGCATCTGTTCCACCGACAGCTTTAAGCAACTTGTTTTGGTTAAAGCCGTTACCACAATGCGGTAGGATTTGGACACCAGAGTGTAAAAATGGCCTTGATATTTTATAGTTTTCATTAAAAAGCATGATTAAAAACAAGAAATCAATTCAGTGCACTGACTAAGGTGTGAAATATGAATGACTTTGGGTCTGTAAGAGCCACTGATGTCTTTATAATAACTAAGATTTTTCTGCTCTGTAGAAGTGAGTGAAAAACACCTTTTTTTTTTAGCTGTAAAGTTTTAGATTTCATGACCTAAGTAATAAAATCTCTGGGTCACTATCTGGATTGTTAAAGTTGAATAAGTACAGTCTCAGATGAACAGCAACACATGACATATTACACAGTCAAAACACAGAGAAAGTGTGAGAAAAACTTGAAGTAATGGTTTCCTGTGTGATGTTATCAGTCTCTCTCATGGTTGAGGAGGAATTTAGTTCCACTCTTCTTTCCAGCGTTGCTTCAGCTCATTGAGGTTTGCAGCATTGGTTTCTGCACAGCTCTCTGAAGGTCCCACCACAGCATCTCAGTCAGGCTGAGGTCTGGACTCTGACTGGACCATTGCAACACCTTGATTCTTCTCTTCTTCACACATTCTGCTGTAGATCTGCTGCTGTGTTTGGGATCTTTGTCCTGTTGATGAGCCAGTTTCAGCCCAGCTTTAGCTGTCAGACAGACGGCCTCACATCTGACTCTAGAACACTTTGGTATCCAGAGGAGTTCATGGTGGACTCAATGACTGCCAGGTGCCCAGGTCCTGTGGCTGCAGAACCAGCCCAGATCATCAGCCCTCCACCACCGTGCTTGACAGCTGGTGTGAGGTGTTTGTGCTGATGTGCTGTGTTTGGTTTCCTCCAAACACAGGGGTGTATTTACCCTATAGTATTTAGAGAGTATACTTTCTTTCCCACAGCAATATAAATTTTTGCCAATGCTGTTAAAGTTTATACTTATTATAAGGTTAGACAGTAATTAACTTTAATGCACCCAACAGGCTCAAAGGAATTTCTCTCTCTGACAAATTCCAACAGATGAATATTTCCATACGTCTAACAGACAATGTAGCCACACCAATTATAATGTACACTGTTCTGTTTGACATTTAATGGATTGAAGTGACGCAATGAACAGATTAAGAATTTCATGCCGGCGTTCTTGGCACGAGCCCAGAATGAAATTAGATTTAAGGTTGCTGTATCTTAATGACTGGCTTTAATTCAATAATGCTTTAAGATCGTAATACTAGGAAATTTCCTGCTCCGTGTCAGGTTAGGGTTGATTTAGACATCTGTTCCATTTGGCTTATGCATACTGGGAACACTCTACTTGGTGCCCTGGGCTGTTTAACACTTGCTCAACATCTTAAAAATGAAACTGCCTGCACAGATTGCTTTGGAAAAGTGCCTGCAACAGAAAGCCTGTTTGTGTTGAGGGGATGCTTCTAGAGGAAGAGCCTAAGGCAAGAGATTAGAGGCAGAGTGTGATGAAGCTTGGTGCTGCCAGATCGGGACTTGTCTCCGAATGTCTTATCTTCTGTTAATTGATGGGCTTTGTTTTTAACTTACTCAGGCACAATGTGTGATCTTTAGCAAGTTTTCAAGTAACCTCAAGGTTTAAAAAAAGAAAAGAGGAAAATAGTCCAAGATTTAGCTTGAAGTAAATCTGGCAGACAGAAAAATGGCAGATTTCCCTTAAGGGCTCCTATAGGCTTTGGCCCGAAATGAAAGATGAACTCCTTTTAACACACACATCTTAAGAAACTCTTGTGAAATAGTGATGCAGTGAGTATCTATAATCAACTGGACGTCTTCTAATCTGTTCTTTCTTGTCAGTGTTTTATCACCTTCAATAAAAGAAATAAATCTTAAGATATGACGTGGATTTCTGTAGAAATGCACGTGTCTACAGTGGGTGGTCAAAGCATCTGAACGTTTTCTCTGTGCAGAACACATTTAAGGTGTAGAATTCAACAAAACTTTAGATGATTAGGATTTTCTCCACTCACATCTCTTACACTTTACCTTTAAGTGAAAGCAAAGCACTAAAGAACAAGACCGACACTCACACTGACATCTTTCTCTTCAGTTAAATTCAATTCCATTTATTTATGTACCGCCAATTCACACCTAAGGTCATCTCAGGACAATATTTACTCGATGTAAAAATCAAACCAGAGGCAAGAACGTGAGCTGCCTCCTGGTTATTCCACTAAGCTTAAGCTGATGAGAACAATCTTAGTTGGCTAAATTTTCTTTCTTTAAGAATGCTTCAAAGGTAAAAAAAAAACCAAACAGACAGAATATTTCTGTAGTTGTGTAGAAGTTCTGTAGAAGAGTAGGCATCAATATTGTAACTCATTGATCAACCATGATTGATCACGTAAGAGGGAATGGGCTGATGGTCCTGGGGTCCGACAAGTTTAATGGGGACTAGTAGTGCTGTGCGATATTACGATATATGTCGTAGTGCGATATAAAAATGTCTACCTTACGATATAGCCCTCCATTGTTGATACAGTTTTTTTTTTTTTTCAATTAAAATTAAACGTTGTTACACGCTGTATGAACAATGAATGAAGGCTAAATGTAACTGTAGCAACGCTACCACTTAGCGGTAACATTTTTACGTCACCCGCAAAGACTCATTTACTGCAGCGCTAAGGGAGCATGCATGGATACAAACAACATGGCAGAGGCCGAGAGTACGATGGAAAACACAATGGAAACAGAACCCAGGGAGGAATTAGTGGGGAAAAGAGGGAACAGGAATTCCATCGTGTGGTTTTGGTTTGGATTTAAAAAGTCAGACACCGACCAGACAACGGTCATTTGCAAAACATGTCGCCAACAAGTCGTTACTAGCGTTTCGAACACGTCTAATCTGTTCTATCACTTAAAAACATGACACGGAGAAGAGTAGAGAGAGAGCATGAAGATGCGACAAAACTACCTCTAAACCACAAACGAAGAAAAACAAAGACGCCAAACGAGCCTGAATGAATCATTGACGAATCACAGACGCGCAAAAATTGCCATTCTTTTCATATATATATATTAGTGGTGGGCCGTTATCGGCGTTAACGTGCTGCAATTATTTGAGAGTCTTATCGGGCGATATAAAAAATATAGCCGTTAATCTATTCTCAAAGTTGGGTTGGGAACTGGGTCAAAATAGGTAGCCTAAGCAAACTGTGATGACTTTTACCTTGATATTTTAGCTCGGGTGTGGGCTGATGTACTTTGTCTGCCGTTAGGTGTGATTAAAACAGAAGAACGCCACTTTGCAGAAGCCTGTGCTAGGCAGTTTATGGAGGTCGCTAATCTGTGGGGGATAGTTGACAAAATCTGCTCTGTTGGAACAGACAGCGCTCCTAATATGGTGGTCACAGGGAGGATACTGCGCGTGAAGCGCAACAGAGCACAACGCTATCTCAACAGCAGCACCACCTGGCCCTCCCAACAAGTGCTGAATATGAGAAGTTGGCGAAGCTAGAGAAACTTCTGGAGCCATGCATGTGAATAAGCTGGTCTGCCTGCTGCGTGTACACCAAGAGCGACCTCGCTGGAGAAGCTTCGCTTGAGAATTTGCTTTGGTAGCTTTGGTAGCTCGTGACGTCACATTTAGAATGTTCAATTCTTAAAGGCCCCGAGGCTGTGCAGCACCCCCGCGAGAAAAAAAACATGAGGAAAGTGAGGGCAGGGACACGAATAAACGTGTTGTTATTTACAATTTGTTATACAAGATATACATCACGTTACAAATGATGTAAAACTACATTAGGTACACCTGAGAAGAGCAGGAATAGCAGAGGCAGCTGTGAAAATAAACTAAATTCGAAATAAAATCCGAAATAAAACTTAATTGCAGTGAGAAAGGTATACGTGGGGTTACTACACTATTGTATTGAAGCACTCGACACGGCAATTGCAACAGTCTCAGGATTAAACGACTATTGTTTGGATAGGAACTAAAGTTTACACGTCTGTTTCCGCGAACCCCGCGGATTGTCGGACCCCTGAATGAGCCATTTTAATCTAGATTAATTTCAAGATTTCAGTGAGATTAATCTAGATTAAAAAAATTAATCTATGCCCACCACTAATATCTATATCTTTATATATATATGTATATATATATATATATATATATATATATATATATATATAAAAGATTTTAAGAAAAAATACTATTTCGGGATATATATCCTTATCGGGATATACAATTTTGTCCATATCGCACAGCACTAGCATGTTTAATGGGTTCTTAGTTTTTATCTTAAAGCTGCCGTCTGCAACTTTTTTTAGTCATATTAGCTTGAACTGTCATGGGATTCTGGAAGTAGAATATTAAATATGCTGTTTAGGAAAAATCCCGAATTCTGCAGCTCCCTCTGAAGCCTGTAATCGTGCTTCCAAAAAATCGAGCGCTCCCGGCTGTTTTCAACCAATCACGTTAGGTTTATTATTTATCTTTTATTTGAGCAGAACAGTCACCAACCACGTCTTCCATGCTTAGCGTGAGTCTGCCCCAGCTTGTGTGTGCGCACACTGGTGGGAACTCACGTGCACAACCTTGTCCACAGAGGGGGAGGGACCTGAAAGTTGTTTCAGTTCGAATTTTCCGACTTTAGACTCAGAATTTTGAAAACCGCCGATGGCAGCTTTAATGGTTAGAATCTAAATACAGTTAGGGTTAGAATAGAATAGAATACAATAGAATAGAAAAATACTTTATTTATTTATACTTTATTTATACTTTATTTAGGGTTAAGGAAAGGAGAATGTATTGTGTTAACAGTGAATCACCACAAAGATAGAAAAAAAAGTCTGCGTGAGAATGAGTATAAAAAGGGGGGGGGGGCTGGATCTAAACCCTGTCCATGGCTAACATAGTGTAGGAAACCCAGAACACATCTAATATAAATGTGCAACAAATAGCCAACTATTTGCCGTGAATTGCAACCGATGGTCGACCAGGAGTGGTTTGAGTTAAGGGCAGCCCGAGATACCACTCATCAAATTTTCTTTTGTTGTGAACCGCTCAGGTGGTCATTCAACTTCTTTTTTTTTTACAATTTTAAAATAACAAAGATTGCAACAATCACATCTTTAGTTGTTACTGCATGTGTCCTTCCATTTCTATTTCAGGGAGAAACCTTAGAAACTCCTAAAACTTTCTAGTAGGCAATGTTCATTTTGCTGATCAATCCACCCCTCTGCCTCACATTTTAAGTATGAATTTATGCAAATGTAGCTGAACAATAGAACAGAGCACCATCACTCCAACCTTATAGAACTTCCTTTCGGTCTTTTCCAGTCAAATAGAAGCTATGGTTTGCTTGTGTGTTAATCCTACAAGTCGTTCTTTAAAAGCCCAACTTAACAGCCACTGTTGAACACCATATCTCATACCTTACAATTTGAAACAAGACGGGTACATGAAAATGCTTCTTTTAGCCTTCACCTACTTTGCCGACAGACATTTTAATTTTCAGTGCCAGACGGCCACTTAGAGGAGCCCAAAGTGTCCACGTTTCTTACCCAGATCTTTCCTTACAAAGATTGTGAACAACCGATGACTGTAATCTGTGAGCTGAAATTTTCCTTAATTCCCCAATTTTCGTATTTTGGTGCCCAATTTTCGCATAGCAATTGCTTGCTTTCTTTCTTTTTTTAATATCAGTAGGCATGCCCATGATTTTTCATGCCATATAATGTACATCATATTCTTTCCTTTCTTCTCCTTCACATCTTGAATGGGATTTGGCAACAGGCAAATGTCAGCTTGTCCTGAAACCCTGCCCAACAGCAAATTTATGCAGAGCCAAAACCAAAAAAAGTATTAGATTGCAGCTTATAGCCTACATTTCATTAGAAGTTAAATTGCAATTTGGTTAACATTTTTCAACTTAAGCAGACATTTGACCTTTTATATCTCATCTTTATTATCCACGAGTATTCTGTCTGAACCTTCACTCGGTCCTGTTTCAATTTACTGCTGGAATTCAGCAATACAGAAGAATAACGGTGTGTTCAGACTAAAAGCAAAGTGACCTGTGTGGACTGCGAGGCTGCATATAAAGTGGAAAGATGGAAATGGAAAGACATGAATAAACAGGCTTCCATCAGAGTTTAAAAGTTCCGGGAGACTTGGGATGTTTGCGCTAACGTTAGCCGCCTTGGTCACAAGCATGGATGTATTATATTAACTGGATAAGGCCATGCAAAATGGCCGCCGTGGATTTCAACGTTATGCGGTGAATAGAGCATGCGCAGTAGAGTCACACCCCATGATGCTTAGGGGCCGTCACACTGGGAAAAAAAACTTTGCTGGGGCTTTTCTGGCCGTTAAAAAACGTTTTGATGGATAATAAGCCCATGACTGAAAAAATTTAGAATACAAAGATTAGTAAATAACAGCGGTTACAGCTGGAGGCGTCCTGTGAACAGTTTTACTGGCATCTCTTTGGGAAAAATGCTTTTTGGGCCACAGGGGATTCTTTGTTGCAATACCACGAGTGGCCACTGGGAAAAAATATCGGCTTACCAGCTGAGAGGCAGCGCTGGGGTTTGGTTACAGGTAGGACACATGTAAACAAGTTAAATGTGTAGATACAGGACAATCCAATGGTTTGCACATTCACTTACAGACTCCACTACATGTGCTTTTTCTGTTTTATTTTTTAATGCCAAATAATATTCAGTGCAGAAAGTGTAAAAACTTTATGAAGCAGGAAGTCGACACAAATAAACAACTTATTCGGAAGCGCAGAGGTTGCGATCTCATTAAACACTTAAGTAAAATTAAATACAAGTAAAGCTCATGGGCCACTGCTTCATGGACTCCCATCCTTCAGCTTTTATAGATCTACATCTTTGACATCATTTCATCTTAAACATACAGCACTGTTATCCAGGTACAAACGCACGTAACGGCTGAGTTGATTTCATTTATGCGATCAAGAGTAAAAAAGAACATAGAACCTCATTTAGAGGCGCATGCTGGATGTGTCCTGGTGGGACGCAGAGCATTCTTTTTCTTTTTGCACCTTAAAAACACTTCATCAGCCATCCATCCATGTCTAAACCCCTGTCCACTCCACTGGCTCCCTCCAAACCCACTTCCCTCATTGCCTCCAAAGGGCTGCGTGTGATTGATGGGCCCAGGGACACCCTCACACTGCTGTGTACCTAATCCCGACATATAGAGTTGCGGCGATGCTCCATTAGCGGCATGCAGCGGCGGTTAGGGAAATGGGCCAGGAGAAGCGAGGTCACTGGTTCAAATTCCCACAGGGTTCATTGCTGCCATGTCTAAGCTTCATGTGAAATTTGCAGGGTAATTCATAAGCACAAATACCGAACAGGATATTCATTGGGGGACAAACATTTCTCATAATTTAAAGGAAAATGTGACCTTCCTCCTTGTTGCCAAAGTACAACTATATAGTCAAATTCAAACTCACAAAATCTGGTAATGAGCTCGTCAGTCCTCACAAGAGCCCCTGTTTGCATCAAGGATAAAAACTGTAAAAAATACTTAAAAAAAAAAAAAAAAAGGTATTAGGATGAGGAAACACAAGCTAAGATGAACAACAACTTTTTACACTGTGACTATGTTTATTAGACAAAAACTAAACCAAAATGCAGAAGCAGTGTGTGGAAACTACGTCCATCTTTACAGTTTCCACAGGAATGAAATGGCTAAGAAGCAGCCAGGTGCTGTTCATCAAATACACTCATCAGCTCATGTGAGCACCTCAATGATAGTCGACATTTTGTCAGTTTGATGCTCTGGAGCCTTCAGGCATGTTTTAACACAATGTCAAGGAGGAAAGACATCAGCAATAATCATAGAGAAGCAACTATTGCTGCCCATCAATCTGGGAAGGGTTATAAGGCTTGTTCTGCAGCCACAGGACCTGGGCACCTGGCAGTCATTGAGTCCACCATGAACCCCTCTGGATACCAAAGTGTTCTAGAGTCAGATGTGAGGCCGTCTGTCTGACAGCTAAAGCTGGGCTGAAACTGGCTCATCAACAGGACAAAGATCCCAAACACACTAGCAGATCTACAGCAGAATGTGTGAAGAAGAGAAGAATCAAGGTGTTGCAGTGGTCCAGTCAGAGTCCAGACCTCAGATTAGGGATGCAGCGATACCACTTTTTTTCAAACCGATACAATACCGATACTTGGATCTGAGTACTTGCCGATACCGAGTACCGATGCCAATACTTCTACCACAAAAAATGCAATGAATTGAAAGACAGGTTTCGGTCTCACTAGCCTTAACCACACTGGTCCTGATTAGCTTGACGTCTCCCCTAGCCGCCAATCTAAAAAAATACAACAAAAATGACAAGCCACCCTCTGATCGCGGTCTTCATGCAATAAATTGGTATCGGTTAACTTTAACGAGTACGAGTATATTAGAATAGTATCGATACCAGTATTGGTATCGGTGCATCCCTAGTTGCAATGGTCCAGTCAAAGTTCAGACCTCAGCCTGACTGAGATGCTGTGGTGGGACCTTCAGAGAGCTGTGCAGAAACCAGAGCTGCAAACCTCAATGAGCTGAAGCAACGCTGGAGAGAAGAGTGGAACTAAATTCCTCCACAACCATGAGAGAGACTGATAACTCATCTCTGCAGAGCAGAAAATCTCAGTTATTATGAAGACATCAGTGGCTCCTACAGAGCCAAAGTCATTCGTATTTCAAACCTTAGCTTTAGTCCACTGAATTGATTTCTTGGTTCCAAGAATAAAACATTAAGTCATTGCCGTTTAAGGTGGATCTACGAGCCGTCTGGATTTTGGCTTAATTTTCGAAGAAACTTATCATTTTTCTTCAAATAAGTCCTGATATGTAAACCTCAGAATTCAAAGAGATAGCACTTTTTTCCACATAATTGTGTGACTGGTAGTAAAAAAGGACAGAACTGTTGGTAAGATGAATCACGAAGCACAAGAACTATTACATGATGTTTATCATTAGCATGTTTTTATTTCCCCCAGGTCTGCAATAAACTCTTATGTAACAACAACAGTGGTAAACCAGAAGTCTCTTAAATATGGTCAAATTAAAATGTAAAATCACTGCAATCAATCAAACTAACCAACTGTGGACGAGCCTTTGTGCTACACTGTCTTTTCAGGTGACTCATAGCAGCAATTGGCTAATTCTGGGTGCAGTTGAGTGGAACAAATAAAACAAACAAGTGAATCTGGGTCTGACGCCTCTTGTGTTCTGATCTTGGTGGGATGGAAGGTAATTCGAGCCCAGGTTTGTGGCAGGTGCTGTAGGGGAGAGTGGGGGAGGTTTAGGATCGCCACGAAATGTGGTGCGTCTGCACGGAGAGCGTGCCGAGACGGATTAGGGCTTAGACTGGGAGTGGGAGGTGTGTTGTGGGTGTTGTGCTGAGTACCCAGGTGGTGCCTGAGGAGAGAACGGTACGTCTGCATGCTTTTTTTCTCTCCACTTGCCAGGGCTTATGTGCTGCCTGGCAGGAGAACACAGTGATCCCAGAGCTGAGAACAATTAGACGCTGTTCAACCATGGCCGGATTTGCATGAGCAGCAGCACCCACTCTCTTCTGTCCCAAATCAGACAGAAAAGAAAAAAATCGCAACAAATTCACTAATAAGGAAGGTTTGGTGTGGATTTAAGTTGCCACACTCTTCTTGGTGTTGCACCTTAATTACAGTTTTTTTTTTAAATTAAAAACATGGAGCTCTTTGGACACAGTAATGCATCTACGCTTTAAAAATTGGAATTACATTTTGGTTAATCCATTAAAACTGGAGGTTCCCTTTAAATATAGGATTATATAAAATATGTGACATATGTTACATCGGTTTGAAGGCAAAAGTTGAAGTTCCATCAGCAGTGAGAATTACGACTTATGTTTGCTAATGTTGTCCTCGTTTCCATGATCTTTTCTGCTTTCATCCCGTCTTTTCCATTCTCACACACGCATTTGCATATCTGACAGCTGATAACGAGTCGGGCGTCGCTGATTTGATCAGATGGCCAGGTGTGAGATTTCAGCTGCATCAAATGAGGAATTCTTCCGTGTAGCTCTGACATCACCTCAAGTCCAAACATCCCAATCAGAAGATAAATCTTACAGGATGTTCCTCATTCATTCAGAGCATCATAAAAGAAATTCTATTGTATTCATTTTTGTGTTTTTGCAGGGCGAAAAAGGACTTTAATCAGGTACTGCAGCCAAAATGTGGTTGAACACTTTAAGTACATCGGGGTAATCTTCCATTCTAATCTTAATTTGAAGCAATACGTTAAAAAAAAGTCACAAATACAATAAAATTTCAAAGATATAAGACCCTTCCTGGACTTAAATGCATGCAATGATACTTACTCATATTTCCTACTGTCATGCAACATGGTCGCATACATCAGAGAGTACTTTAAAACACTTAAAACTCGACAGAAGACCTAAACATAACCATTATTGGAAAATGATTAATAAGTACAAAATCTCAGACTTTCATAGCTATCTGTTGTTTTTGGATGTCCGTCTCATCTTTAAGGTTTTGAAAGGATTAGCTCCTCCACTATAACAGGATTTCATAAAGACAAAATCCTCTAGAGTAAACACCAGAGCACGGACTAGAAGAGACTGATGTACGGAGGCGCAGGACTAAATTCGGCAGAATGGTGGTGTCCATCAGAGGATCACGGTCTTGGAACAAACTGCCAACTCATGTTAGAAACTGTGACAATTACACCACCTTTAAAAAGACCCTTAAGCAGACCTGCTCCCATGGGCAACCCCTCCGTCTTTTCCATTTTGTGCATGGACTCTTAAAGCTGCAGTCTGCAACTCTTTTTCAAGCATAATGCCTGGAACTGTCCGGGGATTCTGAAAGTAGTACATTAAATACCCCAATACAAAAAAAAATGAGTTCTCTAGGTCCCCTATATGTCCCGCTAGGTCCCTCCAAAGCCAGCAGGTTTGTTTACAACGGTAAAAGGTAACCAATCAGGTTACGAGCTGGGCTCTGCTGCCTGTCAATCACCGATTGTGCACGCGCGATACAAGGTAGGCTCGTCCCCACGCTTATTTATCTAGACTATTGAACTTCATTACGGGCTAGTCTACTTACTGTGTCTTCCATGATCGCAAATGACAGGTGAGTTGATGAATGAGGAGTCGTGTAGGCGCATCTGGCGTGCACGTAGACGTGCACGAGTTCTCATGTGTTTTGAAGGGGCGGGACAGGAAGTTGAATAACTTTTTATTTTTCGGTTAAAAAATAAGCATTTCTTGCATTTTGCGACTACGGAGGTCACCGTTTTCAACTTCAAGCGTTCTGATAGATCATGTAAACTCTTAAAATGCCAAAAAGTAGGACTTTACGTATGACAACAACAAATCTTGCAGACTGCAGCTTTAACTTTGATGTGAATCAGGACTTTTTCTTCTTCTTTTTTTGTTTTGTGTAAGATTTCTACTTGTTATATCCATTTGTCATGGTGTATTGTCTGTATGTTTTTTATGATACCTGCCTTAGGACAACGGACGAAATTTAGCTCCGGAAACTGCAGCATATTTACATTAATGAATCAAATAAATATATAAAATAAAAGCTGAGAATGACAACAAAGCAGCTGAAAAAAGTTTGGAAAAAATCATAAATTTCGTAGGTTTATTTTTAAGAAAAAAATTAAGTTTGTGTCGTAATAACACCTGCAAACATTAGGTATTTATCTACTCCTAAATTGTCAAGAATTATCATTAGGTAGGCTATCAGGTTTATGTCTCTTTGGGCCCCCCCCCCCTTGGATGCCAGTAAAGCAGGGGAAGGATATAAGACTTATAGCCGTCCAAAATGTCCCAAATCTGGCAGTTAATGGTAATTATCGAAGTGAAGACATAACAATGCAAAACTGAACATCTGTTGGGCAAGAAAAAAAAAATCAGACCATCATACAGTACATCTGCTTGAAGGTTACCCGACAGTGAAGTGGTGTTGCACATTTCCACCGTGTAACCCAGTGAAAAGAACACTCTGCCAGCTGTTAGACGTGCAGTGTAATATTGAGGAAAGATTCTGCTTCAGGTTGTAAAGCAGATGGTGGCACTCGAGGGCGTAAGTTTGGTCTTAGTTTTGGTAGGGACACAAGCCTGTCTGCAGCAGGCAATCTGATATTTTACCATCAATCCAGCATTTCACAGCAACTCTGCCACACAGAGCGTCTCTTCGTCAGCCAATCAAATGGCAGCATATCTAACCTTGTTGTAATGCAGGTTACACTGAACATTGCGACGAGACGGCACGTCAGAAATAGAGTTCTCCACAAATGCTTAATACTACGAATTAATTTATATTTAATGCATTATGTAAAAAAAAAAAAAATATTAGAATATTATCAAAAATATTGGTAGGGACAACTCTGTCTTCCCCAAACTTTGGTTGTGACCTGTCCCTATGGTTCCTATGCAAACTTAGCCTGATTTATGGTCGTCTACGGAGACCCTCCCGGAGACGCTCTCCGTCACTTGCGTGCGTCGGCCAAACTTCCTATCTATCCGTTGAGGTAACGGAGATTCACGGAGACCTCAAGGGTTGTGATTGGTCGGCTAACAACATAATTTCCTGAATCACTTTTCCAGTTTAGCTCCTTCCTCTCAGAACAACAACTCATTTTTGAAAGAGTTTACTGTGTGCCAGTCCACATTTGGTCAAAATTATTTGCATTTCAATATCAACAAGCTCCAACTCCAACAACAGTCTTTCTCTCTCGGTCGCCATCGTTCACTGTGAGGAGTGGAACGGAGCCGGAAGGTGAACAACCAATCTATGACTTTCACCATAGACGTCACGAGATTGGGTCGTCTAACGTAGCGACGCCTGCTGATCGGGAGGTGAATTGCCTTGCGTATCCGACATCCCGACGGAGAACTTCGAAAGGTTTAACAGCCTCTGCGTGATCACGGAGTCGGATTGACGGATAGCGACGGAGAAGCATACCGAGGCCTTTACGCCCTTGGTTGCACTGGAAACACTGCGATGGTCGAAGGACGAGTGGATAACGCTCAGTGTTGGGGAAGTTACTTTAAAAATGTAATCCGTTACAGTTACAAGTTACCTTGTTTAAAATGTAATTGTAGTGTAACTTTTTGGATTACTTAAAAAAAGTAATGTAACTAATTACTTTTGGATTACTTTTACCTATTTATGGTATAGGATAATCTGTATATTATCTGTATGATTCCATCTGTATTTATCACATTTATTTATACCATGATATTTTTCTTTTCATTGTACTGCCATAACTACATTATACATTCTCTGCACATACATGCATTTCTCTAGGTAATTGATCTATTCTGCACATATCTATTAACCATCTTTCCTTACACTAGCTGTAAATAACTGCATTTTATCTCTAAATACTGCATGCTATACAATCTGCACGCGTTACACTTGATAAGATGCCAAACTGCATTTCATTAATACATGTGCAATGACAATGAAGTGCTCTACTTTAGTAATAAATAAGCAAAGTAAGACTTTTACATCACATTTTATTTTTCTTTGCACACCCTTGCTTGTGTGTGTGCGCCAGTACTTCCGGTGAAAACTTCCGGTGATTTGACAGCTAGCGCGTCAGGTTAGGGCCAGTGGCCGTAAACAAAGGTTAACTTATAGCCGAGAAGAAAGATGATAATATAACGTAGCTAAAAAGACTAGCTTTCTTCAGTAGCCTAATGCTTACCGATTTAGCAAGCCTAGCAGCCTCGTTGCTAATGCTAGCCGCCGTAACGTTAGCAACCATACCCGACGTCAAGGAGTTGGCTGAGCAGGGGCAAGATTATGGGGCTGGCAGAGTAAACTTCATAATGGGTGAGTGCAGGTTTCATTCACTTGTTTTCATTCTTTCACAGGATTGATTCACTTCATTGGTTTATCCGATTGCTGGCCGCCGAGCCATTATGTGTCTGGGTTTGTGTAGGTTACTGATCATGGTTGTTAGCAGTCGATAGTCAGGTTGTGTGATGTGTGTGTGAGTGTGTATTTTTTCTATGGGTACATGCCATTTACTGTATGAGCGGTCTGTGCTCGTTTTTTTATTTTTATTTAATTAGATTGGAGATACTAATTAATACTGAGGGGGGGCTGGTCCCGGGGAAAATTGCCAGGGCCGATTTTTTTCCCCAGTCCGACCCTGCCGCTCTGTACTTCTGTCACTGCAACCTCGCACAAATTGTAATCCTGTTAAGTAACCCCCATTCTCACTGAATGTAACTGTAATCTGAGTACATCGTTTTTGCTTGTACTGTAACGGATTACAGTTACTTTTATTTTGTATCCTTTTACCATAACGCCGTTACATGTAATCCGTTACTCCCCAACCCTGATAACGCTTAATATTAACAAATTGTGGACAAAAATGTCAAGCAGTCAGTCAAGAAAGTTAAAGTGAAGAGTCTGGTATGTGCAACAGGAAAATGATCCATGGCAGACATGAAGATCCACCATGAAAAACTTTAAGATTTACAAGTTTTAGAGCATCTTGGATTTGCTGTGCACTGAAAACTTCAGAAATGACCTGCAGGATGAAGTGAGGGAGGATCTGTGAGATGCAGGTGATGTGGGGTTCAAACTAGTCTGGATTTCCAAGGTCTACAAATGTCACAGGTACACTGTTATTATATTCTACCAGATCAGTAATAATAATGTATTTTAGTATATATTTGCTTGTTTTTTCCCTTTAAAGAAAACTAAATTTTCCTTCATCCAAATGAAGTGAAACATGTATTAATTCAAGTCATTCCCTATTGTTTGTTAGTTCATGGTGTTTGGAAAATGACCAGAAGGAGTTTAATGCAAACCAAACCCATTTACTGATTGAGGAATCGGTGATGATCACACCACCTCTGAGATTGAATGTGCAGGTTGGTTGTGGCCTTTCTGTGTTGCGTTTGGACGTTCTTTGGCTGCGTGGGTTTTCTCCAGATGCTCCAGTAACTTTTGGCTGTGAGCATGCATGTTTATTTGTGTGTCACCCAGTATTGGCTGGAAGAGGCTGCAGAATATGCATCACCTGCAGCACTTTTCAATCTATCTATATTCCCCAAGTGGCAGAACATTTAAGATGGCTGCCAGTCTTGGGATTAAGAAAGTAAATATCAACTTCAATTAAAGGCTGTTGGTGTCGACAGGGATACTTATGGTCTCAGTGGACCGTACCTTTAACATCTGGTGGGAAATTGGGTTCCTGAAATTCTATGTATGCTATGTAAGCCAGGGTGCCTTTTTTTTCTACAAAGCGGTGTTTGTAAGTGACGTTATGGTACCAAGAAAAATCCAGTGGATGTTCCGATTCAGCCAAGTCTCACAGTAAAACGTTAAATAGTCACTAAACAGGACACTTTGCATTTAGGCCTATGGTGACATGTTGTCCAAGTGTCCAAAAAGGTTTAGTATGTATTTATATGTTTTTAATATCTAACCTGAAACAAATAGTTTGTAACATGTTGAACAAGGTTTGGGAGACAGCAACTTAAAGAGATAGTTCGCCTCTTTTGAAGGGAGAGAAAATAGCGCTAAGCGATTGTGAGGTCTGACTTTTTCCTGCACAACGATTTTGTGATGCAAATGTATTACTCTTTTGAACGCATATTATTTTGAGAAGCAAAACGCTTTATTTTTTAAACCCCAGCCAACTAGCCGGACAACTTTCGTCAACGCCAAAACAAGGCTGGAACTCGGCTCACAGGACGCAGCGGGGGGTAAGAAAATGTTCATTAACGATGTTGCTAGTACGGGATGTCATACAGCTTCATGTCAAAAGAGGCAAACTATCCCTTTAATGGATAAACAGCCACCCTCCAGCCCTTCCAACCTCCAAATCTGTTTAATGTGAAGCAACAGCTGATCCGTGAATATCTGAGGAAATACTGCGACACTGAATTCCTCCTTTGAGTTATTTTCATGTGCGATACAACAAAAAAAAAAACCTAAAGCTCATGTGTGGGGATTTTAATTGATAAATCAAGCTTTTGTGACTATTTCACACTTTGCCATGAGACAGGATTGTCATCATAGCTTATATTTATTTATTTATTCAACCTTTATTTAACCAGGATATAAAAACTCTTGAGATTTGAAATCTCTTTTCCAAGAATGTCCAAGAGAGAAAGCAGCTCAGTGGAGCAGCAATAAACACCACAACACACATATATGCTGAACACAAAAGTAAAATTTACATGAAGACGTCATAAAAAGGGAACTATAAAAAGTCATAAATTAAAATGACACCAGTACCTCAGAAATTTAACACCACAGTCATCACAGGACAAATGTGGACAGAATAGTCAAACAACATTTACAACCAGACGAATCTCCGTCTAATACGTTTAAAATGTGATACCAACTCCTTAAGATTCAGGTGGATTTGCAATCTATTACAAGCAAAGGGAGCAGCATACTTAAATGTTTTGTTTTTCAACTGGAAAATGTGTACAAAATGTATTAATTTTGTACAAACTTTTGTCATGAAAACTGTGAGCCAGCAGTGCATGTTTTCAGCCAGCTCGTGGCAGATCCTTTATACATTTAAGCCGTTATTATTATCATTATTTGTCAGTTATTAGATCTGTATGCTGGTCAAACACAGATGGATGATCAACATTTCCAGGCCTTTAGTCCAGTTTCCCCATAAACTGCAGCATTTCTTGCCAAACAGTGTTTTCTGTGTTTTTGCACCAGTCAAACAGTCGGTGGTCATTGAGTTAAGTGACATCTCAAAAAACATTGCATGCATTCCCACTTTGGCTGATGGCTGAAAAATGCTGTCATTTGGGCAGCAGCGGCGGGACTGGCAGTGGACGCTTTTCTATGTAAATTAGAGTTTTGCACAATATGTCCCCTGTAATGCAGAATTTCCAATAAAAAGCTTTCAATCAGCATGTTGTCAAAGATCTTCTCTGTTAATGCGTTTGTCACCACACATTTCAAAGTGGATGTGAATCAACAGGAAAACACTATGTGTAAATGCAATTTCATGCTTTACTGTAATACATCTAGTTAAAAAACATCATTTTGTCAGGACAACACTGTGTAAACAACTTTATGTCATTGTGGGGATCTTATAGTGCAGCTGCCAAGTTCAAGATTTAATTTAAACCATGATTAGAAGCTACCGGTGAGCCATTTGTTGTGGTTTCCTTTTCCTCTCTGTATTTCTTTTTCTATTTGCCGACTAAACAGGTTTCCTCGTCTGAAGCATTTCCAAACCACAATCACTCACCGAGAAAAATCCTGCCTTTTTTTTAAATGACTGGAAAATAAAAACATACCTTAAACGCATCTGAATAATTCATAAATGCACATAACGCTGTTAAATTGAATCAGCACCTGGTTGGTGTCACATTTTGCACCTGTAAAACATTTCTGCTGGAAGAAACAACGACTGTATCTATACTTTCTTAGTAATGCACACATTACATGTTTAAGTGAGGGCTGCTGTGCCTTTCCGTCTAGTTCAGAGGAAATTGAATCAGTTATATTAATTCAATTCTGGGAGATTTGGAGGTTGACAGAGAGGGATATTATGTCAGTCTCGACTGGTCTACGCATTTCATTCCACAACACGGTGTAACGAAGTTAAAAATCACAGAATGTAGCTGTGCAACTTCCAGACATGTTTGAGCCCATTTGGGAACTCGGTCACTCTGCAGACATGTGAGACACATTTAGTGCACATACACATTAGAAAACAAGATAACAACATGAGAAGGATCCCAAGTATTATCATCTGATAAAGTCACTTCCATTATTTTGGAACTTTTACTATTTAATCCTGCAACTTTGAAAAGTAATATTATTTTTCATCAAATACTTGATTTTTTATTCTTTTATAAGATACTACCATCAGGCTTCATCTTTCTTATAGTATTAACTTTAGAACTAAAGGAAAATGAGAGAAGAAAGCTACAATTTGTGATTTTTAAGGCTGTTTTGAATGATCCCATGAAATAAAAGAGCTGAAACAAACCCCATTACGAAGTAAAGAAAAGTTCTTTTTTCCTGATTCCTGGTAACACCAGCATGGCATGTCACAAACAAAAAAAGTCTTTGTGGAAGTGCTACTTACCCATGGTGCAGTTGGTGGTGAAGTGGGGCTCAATGGTGGCAGTATCATCCTGTGGGATCCGCCGATCGTAGCTGGCCGAGATCCGAAAAGGAGATGCTCCGTGAGTCCCTAGGGTAAGATGGACCACTGCCCAGCTGCAGAGGAGAGAAAGCAGGAGTAGGGTCAGAGCAATGAGCAGACACCACGGCTGACAGAAATACCCACACCATCTGCGGGGGTTAGGGGTTAGGCTAGCCTGGGGCTGCTCAGCCGGAGCTCCCAGAGTCTCAGAGGACGGACTGTCCAGGGCTTCAGTGGATGCCGACATTGGGGCTTCCTCGTCCCCATCCATTTTGGGTAGGTCCCTTTCTTCCTTAGTCTGTTGATGCATGGCCCACTCTTTGAGCCCAGCCGGACTCTGGAGTCTTGTAGAGGTTTATAGATAATCCGGTGTCAGATTGTGTCTCAGCTCAGAGCTTACAGCCAGTGTGGAGTCAAACCTTTGCGGAAAATTTAAAGCCACAATCGTGGCAGGTGTGTGGCTGAGAAGCAACGACGCACTCAGGTAAAGTTCTTGTGTACGAACGAGCTGCAGTCCTGCGCTGAATGCTGTCCTCCCTTCACCACGGGCTGGCTTTGTGCAGTTCAACTGTCCCTAATTTTATTAAGCAAATTGTGCTGATTTCTCTCTGGCTCTGAGCTCATCAACAATCTCTCTCTCTCCCTCCCTGCCTCTGTCTTCCTCTTTCTCCCCTCCCCCTGCATCTCACCCATCCCTTCAGTAGAAAAGTCATGGCACCAAACAGGCTTTGCCCTGAATCTTCTTCCCTGATGAGAAACTGAGTTTATGAGTGCCATACCCTTAAATGTAAACTACTCCTACCAGCACATGGCAACAGTAATTAGCATATTACAGTAGTACTTGGTAATATATCATGTGAATGCATGCAGAAGTCAATAATGGGAGGGGAAAACTACATCACTGCAAGCTGTATCAGATGAATCATTTGGCATCTAAACAGACTGTTGCCTCCTACCGACTGTATCCAGCTGACAAAGACAGGTTACATCAACAGATATGATACAGAGCACACATTGACAGTTTGATGTTATTTTACAATGCTTCTAACTTTGGCTCTACTCCAACCATAAATTTAACAACTTGGCGTTTGACTGAATCAACATACACACACAGCAGTCAAGCTCCAGAGAGTCGTATCTTAGTCTTTTTGGCATGCGACCGAGTCATCGGGTTAATTAACTTCTTCAATCTGGTGCCAAGGCTTGTTACCACCCCATGCATCGCAGGCCACACTCACCCAAAAAAATTACAATTTATTTTACATTTCTAAAACTTAATAATGTCACAAGTTGAATTAATCTGCAACCGCGTTAAAAGTTTACCCGGTCATGGGTGTATCGAGATGTTGCATGTAAATGTCATCACAAAGCAACAATGTCATAAGAAAGTGAACCCTACACTGGAAAAAATTCCCCTCCAAAAATAAGTTAAAAAAAACAACAAATACAAGACGTTTTTGCTTGAAATAAGCAAAAAAAAATCTGGCAATGGAACTAGTGAAAATTGGCTTGTCAAGATTTCTTGAAAAAAAATGTGATATTTAGGACTTTTGAGTTAAAAGTGATCTTGAAATTAGCTTAAAAACCTCTTCAAATAAAAAAAAAAAGCTTGTTTCATGTGAAATATGACTCAAAACAAGATGTTTTCTAGACTTTTTCACTTAACAAGATATTCAAGATGTATTGTATTAAAACAAGTCCCTATATCTGGCTGAAATGGTACTTGTTAGGCAGTTGTGTCTTATATTAAGTGTAATGAGATACTCAATGAGACAAATGGTAAGATTTAGATTTTATCCAGTGTAACCCTACCCCACTATGTGTTGCGCTGTGGATCAATGTAATTAATATACATCCATTCACACATAACGGGTTGTTGCCTCAACATTTTAAAGAGTTTACTTTTTTTTATTTATTTTTTTTTAAACTAAATCGACCAATATGGGCAAATTCCATAATTTTCAGAAAAGCAGAAGGTTAAAATCTCTCGGTTTGAAGGCGTTAAACGGTGGTGGATTATATTGTGAGACTTTCCTCTTGGGGTTTTGGCTCACCCGTGAGGCTCCTGCTGTTCGACTTAGTGCCACCTTAACCATCAGGAGTGAAGTCTCTTGTGACTGAGATCCTTCTGTTTCTGCTGTGAAACTGGTTTAAGGCATCGAAGTGAGAGTGCAACCAGGCTCCGAACCGTTGACCTGGATCCGTCCTCCTCAGAAACCTAAAATGCTTTTGTTGCAAGTTTGTCTGACAGCATTTCACCTTTTCCCAAGGAGGTTATGTGGCTGGTTGGGTTTGCTTTCTTTTTAGATTAATCTTAAAAGTTAAGGATAACCAGAGGTGTGCACGGCCAAACTTGAGTGGAATTGATTGGGCCATAGTCTATAATACCAGCTCAGCACCAACAAAGCCAGAAAAACTTTTCTTTTCTACTTCTGTTGTCTGTTTAATTTCAATAAACATATATTCTGTTATAAGATGCATCTAAACTGAAATGCATCTACCTAAAATTGGCTTTAAAAATCCTAAGCTTGGTATGTACTGTATCTGTTTTTTGCTTGATTGTTTTTTTTTTTTCTGTAACATTCTCTCCTTTTCAAATTCATATGTCTTCTTTTACATCATGCTTGACATACATTGTTTTAGATTTACTCATCAATTTATATTTTTTATTGTGATTTATCTATGTATTTTTTTTAAAATTTAATTTAAAATTTTTTTTTTACTTTATGGCGATGGGATTCTGTTCTGAGTGTTCCTGTATGTCTTTGTTCTATTGTGAAAAAAGCTTAATAAACAAAGTTAAAAAAATAAATAAAATCCAAGCTTGGCTGTTTTTTTTAATGCAAAAACCTTTTTATGTGCAAATCTTTTAAAAATAACGTGCATTATGTGGGCTGCCAACACTCTTCTGTAATCTAGAGCGTAACGACTGTACTTCTCCTGATTAAATGGGTCTTGGTGAAAGGCTAAGAGGCACAGTATTCATATTTATATTGGCAAAAGATTTTCCCTTTCAGTCCCTCATTTGTAAATTTGTTCCCACGAGTGACACAAAATCATTAAAAGAATAAAACTGCAACAGTTTCACGCTTTTATAAAAGCTTTAAGGAGCCACACTCTATAGGTGATGCTACGCTGAGGAAATGTAGCATCACTCAACATTTCAATTATGACAAGTACTCTGGGTAATAGGAACATGCCTGTTTACTGTAGAGCATATTCAATGCTTTGTCAGTGCAGCCAACATGAATGTATATTCGCACACTCAACCCCCCCCCACCCCCTACACACACATCACAAACAGGCTCTGAGCATTTCTGATTTCCCCAAAGTCTAAGCAGTAACTCCACAGGCTTTCACCTCCCCTCCATCCTCCCTTTTTTCCTCTGTCCCGGTCTCTTGCTGAGCCGTGTTTGCTGCATCTCTTTCCTGCTTGTCTCACCCAGACGCTGCTCAGAGTGGAGGGGAGAAGCTGACCAGATGGGGAGTGATGTTCCAGCACCACAGTACGCCGTTGCAGAGCAGCTTGGCAGCGTGGGACCTGCTCCCTGACATCCCTTATAATGGGAAGAAAATGAAACCCCAGATAAGAGCTGCCGCCGTCTCCTTGATAACCTTGAAATGATTGGCCAACTGAGTAAAACATATACTGTATGTTCTGGTTGAATTCACCGAGCACTCAGCTAAAAGGCAAATTTAGAAATGACCTTTCTGCTGAATGAGTTGTCAGCATGATGATAATGGGAGCGCCCCTCTGCAGGAATGCCTGGCTTTGTGTGCTTAAGAGCATTGAACACAGACCCAGTGCAACAACATGCGTTTTCAAACCTAAGTGAAGAGGGTGGGAAAAGTATTCAATAAAGACCCCACACAGCTCAATCTATAACACACGCACTGGAAAAAAATCCCCCTCCAGAAATAAGTAAGAAAAACAACAAATACAAGACGTTTTTGCTTGAAATAAGCAAAAAATCTGCCAATGGAACTAGTGAAAATCGGCTTGTCATATATAAGATATTCAAGATGTATTGTCTTCAAACAAGTCCCTATATCTGTCTGAATAGTACTTGTTAGGCAATTGTGTCTTATATTAAGTGTAATGAGATATTTTGACTAGAAATGAGACAAATATACTTTTTTTTCCAGTGCGGGTGTAACGGTACAAAGAAAGGAGCTTGCACAACAGACACAATCGACAGAGCTGTACTGCGTGTTTAAATCTCAAAAAGGAAAATAATAACAGACTGTTAAATGATATCCCTGAGTCCTCGTGCCATGTCTGTGCTGCCACTGACAGGACTGATGGATGGAGCAGCAGATCAGAGCAGAGCTGCCAGAGCACATCACTCAAACATTTAAAGTTACTCATCAGGACACCATAAAAGGCAAAGTGGTCCCGAATACAAATGAACAAAATGAAAATTGATGATAACGAGTCCTCAAGCGGGAATTAGATATACATGACTAATCTGAAGGCGGATGCTTAATGATTCTCATTGTGCCTCTTTGAGTCACATAACAGACCGCTGGTTATTTAGAATCACCTGAGCTTTGTTCGTACTGCTGTTTGCTTGAGAAGCCTCTCCCATGATGGGAAAGGTTTTTTCATCATGGCCAAACAAAACCAAACAGCTCAGATCAACTAATCTTTGCCGTCAATTAGGGGTGGGTATTGGCAAAGAAGTCACTAGGGGTGTGCAAAATAATCGTCATGACGATGCATCGCGATTCTAATTTTCGCGATCTACTGCATCGATTCTGGACGCCAAGTATCGATTATTTAAAAAAAAAAATATTATTATTATTATTCTTATTATGCCTTTAATGATAGGACACATGTAATTGATACATGTCGCTGCAAGGGATGTTTGCAATATATATATATATATATATTTTTTTTTTATAGTTTTATAAAGCCTATGCACTTTTTTTGTCTGTACTGATCATCACTATTTTGTTATTTTAAGTTTTATAAAACTTAATCACTTTTTGTGATGAGTGTGTCCAGTAATAGTAATATTTGTGTCCAGTAATATTTGTTTTAATGGCAATACCTCCAAAAGTTGTTTCAATAAATACAGTTATGAATTGATTTGCTTTGAGTTATGTATCAATTGAAGACACTATCCAGATCATACACAGCCAGTCAGCCACTGGTAATGGCTGTATTCTTTTTTTTAAGTATGTTCAGTGAAAATATCGCAATGCATCGCGATGCATCGCAATAATTCAAGTATCGTGATGCATCGTGATAGAATCGCATCGTGACTTCTTTGCCAATACCCACCCCTAGAAGTCACGATGCGATTCTATCACGATGCATCACGATACTTGAATTATTGCGATGCATCGCGATGCATTGCGATATTTTCACTGAACATACTTAAAAAAAAAATACAGCCATTACCAGTGGCTGACTGGCTGTGTATGATCTGGATAGTGTCTTCAATTGATACATAACTCAAAGCAAATCAATTCATAACTGTATTTATTGAAACAACTTTTGGAGGTATTGCCATTAAAACAAATATTACTGGACACACTCATCACAAAAAGTGATTAAGTTTTATAAAACTTAAAATAACAAAATAGGGATGATCAGTACAGACAAAAAAAGTGCATAGGCTTTATGAAACTATAAAAAAATATATATATATATTGCAAACATCCCTTGCAGCGAAATGTATCAATTACATGTGTCCTATCATTAAAGGCATAAAAAAAATAAAAAATAAGAAAAATAAATAATTAAAAAAAAAATTTTTCTTTTCTTTTTTTTAAATAATCGATACTTGCCGTCCAGAATCGATGCAGTAGATCGCGAAAATTAGAATCGCGATGCATCGTCATGACGATTATTTTGCACACCCCTACCGTCAATTGACAATTCTCATTTCATAATGCTATTCATTTAAGCTGCCTCAGTGCTCTGCTCTGGCTAATGTTGGTCTTTTCATTTTCATTTGGTGTGTGTGTGTGTGCGCCTGAGAGGATGTAGCATATTTATGTCCTAACCTCATTAAGATATTTGTCTTACGTGTTCTGGTTAGTATAAAAGCCTCATCTATACGGACAAGCAACGCACAAAGAAGAAATGATTTTCTTTTTTTTGTCTTCAGATGTTTTTCTTGAGCTGCTGCAAACAAGGAGATCAACTTTGACCCTGCCATATGTACAGTGCTGTATATATCTGAAAATCTGTTCGGTCTCACAAGAAAACGTGCATCTAATTAGGCTAATGATACAGTGTTGCTTCAGCCGGTTAGGTCGAGGTTCATCAGCGTTATGTGCAGCCGACTACCTGAACATTCTGCTTGACCAGGTTTTCTATCAACTTTTTTTTTTCTTCCCCGATGGCACAAGCATATTGCAAGAAGACACTAGAAAAAACAATCATTCTGTTAGTTTAACCAAAACCAAGACTTTTAATTCAAGTTGAACATGTTAGTCTGACTGAGATCATATGAAACTGAGCTTCTCAGAACTGGACCAACACACACAACAGACTCAAATGGACAGTGGCGCTTTGCACATGCTCCAAAGTTTCATCTTTTTGGATCTTTTTGGCTAAAAACATCAGAAATTGTGACTAAAATGAACCTATATTTAGACTACATGTCAACTCAGGTCACACTGTCGTTCTGCTCAGATAACATCCTGATTCTATAACCGCAGCATCGTCTGACAAACTCCTCATTAAATAACTTAAATACAAACACTGGGACAGGGACGGTGGTCTTTGCTGATGTGGATATTTACAAAAACTGCAAAAAGATGGAATTTTGAACCTTCTGCGGAGTGCAAACGTCCAGGACTATTCAAATCTAAGCTGCATTATTTGACTTTGTTAGCTCACTTTTGAGAAGCTCAATTCAGAGTCAGGCTAACACGTTTACATGCATTTTACAGGTCCGGTTTTGGTTGGTCTAACGCTTTAATCCTTTTACATTTGAAGTGTCATGTAAAAGTGCCGATAGTCTCATGTAAATCTAACGTAAATGTAAGCTAATGACTCGTGTCCTCAGACACAACTTCCTGTTGTTCGTTTCAAGCCCCGACTCCAAACAGGACTTACAAACAGTCCCTTCATGAACGGACAAAAAAATGACACTGGTGAGATTTAAATGTGGAGTGACAGAACGAAAAACATGCTTCTATGAGCAATTAGTCCGATATGAAAGTAAATTTAGTTGTGGCCATGGGTTGCTCCCCAAAACCCTGTATATATACACGTTTTTATCTTTCAAATGCAGATGGCACAATTTAGGAAATGCATGAAATGTCATTCAAATTGTTCTCTGTGAAACATAAATAAGTCAGTGATGCAACAACAAAATACCCTGTATTATATTGACCAAACAATTTAACTCAGGTCCTCGAGCCTAAAAGGCTTTTTAATGTCACCCCAAACTCCAAGCACTCTGCTGAATGTATCTGGTGTTGAGCTGAAGGAAGGATACGCAGAAACAGAAGCTACTTCACATTGGAATGGGATTTTTACCCCTGACATGACGATAGGTTTTGATAGTTCAGGCTGAAAACGACACTGCGCACAAATAGGTGTGCAGAGGGGTAGCAGGGGTTAAGGACTTAGGAGGTGGGTTGGAGCGCTGTCATGATCACAGCAGGATCAGGATCTCCACTTAAGCTACATTGATTTCGACTGTCAAATGGCACAGTGCACAATAGGCGTAAGCCAGTATGTCAAGAGAAGTGCAGATTAGACTGAGTAGCCTGACGTGGCCTGGATGAATGAATGCCACTTCCCAAAACTAGGAAGGACACTTTTGACTGATGTCTGTTGGGAGAAAAGTCTGTCCAAGCGTAATACAGACGGGCTGACAGGGTGGATGAGTGAGCAGTTTGTAGGTCGATCTGGGGACACAGTTTAATGAGTAAAGTTTTACGTCTTATATCCGCCTGATAAAAAAACTGATCATCTCAGAGTGATCAAATCACAGTGCAGTTCACCTCATTCTGAGACTTTGTTCTCATTAGACGTATGCCTTGTAGATAGTCTTTTCATTATGGTGTTTGTGAACCTTATCAACTGGGGAAGAGTGGCTTATGGTACAGTAATCATCCGGGGTTTCTGTGCAAAGCAAATTATTCCATTATTCCTGAAAAATGGATCAATCTGCCAGAGGCAAATGACAGTAAGTGACCCAAAACACAAGGCCGGGCGATGATTATACACCAGGTAGGCGACTCCAAGACGCATCAAATGCAGCACATTTGAACAGATTTGGACAGATCCAGAGTCACACATGAATTGTTATTGATAGATCTACTGTAAATGGTGAAAACCTTAATTCATTTACAGTAATTTACTGGCACCAGCAAAATACTTCATCCTTCACACTTTCTTACTGTAGCTTGTAATTGGAAATGACCTGATATCATTACTGTAGTCCAATTCACACCTCTAATCGGTGACAGTTTTGTCAATAAATGACTGTAAATGTGCAGTATGTAAATCTGCAGTGTGTCCTCTATATAATGATAACTTAAGACTGTTACTGCATCATAGAGCTAAAACACAGAAAGACTCAAACCCCATTTCCATTAATATTGGGACATTTACACCAAAATATCAAATCTGTAATTTGTTCTGAATCTTTATTGAACAGACACAAGTGGAAAGTAAAAGGTTTTGTTGCAACCCGATGGGTTCCTTACCGAGACCGTGTCTTAATGAATTGGGATTGTATGAAACCAGCTATGATGAATGAGGCTGAATAATTGATTAGAATGAACTGGATTATAAATGGATTCAACTGGACTTCTACTTTTTCTATTTATTCTTCCTTAAAAGTGCCTTGAGATGACATGTCCTCTACATAAAGCCACTGAATTGAATTTAAATGTCTTTGGACTGTAAGAGTAAGACCGGACCTGGACCAAACCCATTCATGCACAGAGTCTGTCGGACGTCTCAGATTCAACCACAGGATCATTCAATCATCTCAAGTTTAAAAATGAAATGGAAAACAAATGCAATCTGCAAAAAACAAAGACAAACTTTTCTCTTGTTTGGTTAACTTTTATATTTTAGATATCAGACCTGACTTTTGTGTTTGCAAGTTACAAGTCCCTCAGTAAAACATGCAATATGTTTGGTTTAATCCACTTTCCCAACATGTAGTAGATGGCAATGTATCCCTGGGCTGTTGTTTTCTGTGGGGGATAAAAATGTATAAGCTAACCATATAGATGTTTGTAACTGTCTAACCATTTATCCTCTAACATGTAGCAGTAGAAAAGTAAAGTGAGAGGGAAGTGGAAAAGTCTGTTAAAAACATCGTCTTGGACCAGCACTCTCTTGCAAAAAAGGTGTTCCATGATATCACAGAGGTACGTGGATTAGTACCTTTCTCAAACCCCTCCAACCTCCTTAAGATGTGGAAAGTGGACGTAATCACACGGGAGTATCAGAGTAAGGAAAACCTAATAAGCAGCAGCAAGTTTCTGGGTGTGCACGTGTCAGAGGACCTCTCCTGGACCATTAACACCTCATCACTGGCCAAGGCGGACCAATGCCTTCCACTTCCTCCGCAAACTGAGAAGAGCTGGAGCCCGGAGGTCCCTTCAGCGCATCGTGAGGCAAGCAGAGAAGATCATAGGCACCTGCACCCTTCTTTTTTTTTTTATTTGGGGCTTTTTTATGCCTTTAATGGACAGGACAGTTGAAGAGAGACAGGAAGCAGGGGGCAGAGAGAAGGGGAATGACATGTAGCACAGGGCCGTCCGATGCAGGACTTGAACCGGGGCCAGCTGCAGCGAGGACTGTAGCCATGGGGCGCCTGATCGAACCCAATACGCCACCAACCACCCCAACACCTACACCCTTCTAATGATAATGGTCAAAAGCACAAGATAAAATCTACTTTTATCTGTAAAAGGCAAACTAAACGTGTGGGGTAACCTGGCCTGAGGGTGTGCCCACTTGGTCCCGTTCAGGTCATACTTTCCACATGTCAAGAGATTAAAAAGCGAGTGAAGTCTAATTAATGGGGAATATTGGAGTTCTTGAGATATGAACTATCTATAAGGGTACTGAAGAAAAAAAAAAATCTATGATGACTTTGGCCTGACTAAAACTAACAGAGATCTTTCAATGTTTAAATCAAAGCAACCACTGCAGTTACCTGAGCTCACCTCTCCAGCCTTCCTGCCTTTATTCATACATTTAGTTAATGACCAATGCTTTGTGATAGCTCTGAAATCCTGCAATGAGATGAGATCTTTGACATTTAGTGTTGAATAACTGCATAAATGGTCTGAGCAGACTGGGACGCGGTTGGGTTTGAGGATAAACCTGAATGAGGCTAAACCAACTGCGAGTACAAGAGAAAAAAAAGATGCCAGTGAACTTCGTGTTTTTCTTCAAACATAAGAACAAGTTGCTGTTCAATGAATAATGATTAAAAAGGCTGTGCATCAGTGAGTACAGATACTTAATGATGCTCACTGGGTAAAAGAAAACCCATCAAAACCACACAAACAAAGATGTAGAAGAGACACAGTGGACCAGAAAAAGGAAAAAGCAAACAAAACAGGCTCCTGCATCGTGTTGTTTACCACTGATTGGCAGATTGCTTCAGTTGACTGCCCATCTGCACTCCAACGGATCATTCCAGTTTTAGCAGGCGTCTGCAATAACTTCATAAATATCAGAAGTGAAGAGAAAAAAAAAAAAAAAGTAGTTAAACCTGCCACTAACTCAGAAGAACCTCATTAACCAGGGGCGGCGTGGCCATCTGGAGGAGTGAGAATGTTACCGGTGGCCCATCAGTGTGTGGGCTGCTAACACTGACACACAAAAATAACAAATGTCACTTTATGTTTGATTCTGCACCCAAACGCCCAGTAGACTTGATATAAATGTAGATGCATGTGTTTGCCTGGTGCAGCCTTAAACCCATCAGATCATGTCAATACTCAATACTAACATGCTCTAATATTTTGTTTTCTATAGATGCATACAAACTAAACCATAATGTTCTGGGCAGATGACAGCTAAATAGATAAGATTCTGTATCCAAGTACCTGCTTTTTTTCTGTGAGTCTACAGATTAGAAAGCAACAGAATACACTTTTCCTATCCGAGCATGAAGGGAACTGTAACCGTGTGAATTAGCCATCACTTCAGTGTTGGAGGATCTCTTTAGAGTGTCTTTTCAGGTCAACTGGCAACAGGAGTGGAAGAAGCCTTCGTATGTAGGCATGGAGGGATGTTTTGGAGGTAATAACACAACAAGTTGTAGTCACAGGTGGTCATATATTTAAAAAACAAAAAAAGCAGGATTAAGAATGTTCTGTCTACAAAAACAGTGAAAATAACAAGAGCAGTCAGAGACTGTCATAGCCAAGAATAATTGAAAAAATCCAGGAGAGAGACGACATTTAAAGTTTATCACTTACTATTGCCATATCTGTGCGTAACTTACGAAATAATTTGCTGACCTGATGTCAAAGCTTTGCTAATTTACAGTCAGCAACAAACAAAACCACATGAGCTGTGAACGAGGATCAGAGGGGGGATAGACTGTGCATGTGTGTGATCTGTGTGTCTGAACAGGTAATTAGTGCATTCTTATCTATCCTTATGATAGATGAGAAAAGCAGCGTTAAATTGTGTAACCAGTGTGGCAACAGCTGCAGCCTAAAAAACGCTTTAGGCTCGAAATATAAGAATGAAAACTAGAATTACTCAAAAGACTAAACTCAAATGAGCTGGTTGCATTTTACTTATTTAGGTTTTTATCCTCTTGTCTTTTGGTGCTAAACTGTGTTTCATAATAAGTTTTATTAATCAAAGAAATGGGCTTAATTTAGCTTGACCCAGTTATTTGTTATTTCTACCATCATTTTGGACTTATTGAGATAACTTGGTGCAATAAAGTTTTGTCAGATGTGTAAAATTATTTATGTCAACTTGAGCAGTAAAGTTGATGGTTCTTCTGACTGTGCAGATTTATGAGTTAACCCTCAATTTAATATGGATTTACAGTTAAATGTTAAGCAGAGGTTCAAACTGACTTGTTAAAATAAGCCACAACACGATGTGCAAGCAGACCAACCACCAAGTTTCCTTATCTGCCCGATAATGAAGTAAAAGTTTGGCAAAAAAAATAAATAAAGCAGTTGAATAATGACCAACTGTGTACCAAATGCAATCACAGAGAAACCACATGATTTAATTCCAATGACAGCAGCATGGAGACGCGGATAGTTTCAGATCATTTGATTGTGAGAAGTCCTAAAAAGACACGGACACAAGTGTCTCTCCACAATAACGGTCAGCAACGTGAAGCTTGTGAGAGGGAAACACATGAGTCACGAAGCATGGAGAGTATCCCGCCTAACATTGGGTGGATGTCTGACAATATGGCACACAGCAGGGAGGTAATTGTCACGAGTAATAAATGGCAATAAACAGAGACATAAAGGTGAGTGTAAACCCCCCCACCCAACAATCTGAAAGTATTAGTGTTGTTGACTCAACTTTTTCAACACCTGCTTATGCTCTTATTCTCAGCTGACTGTATTAGTAAGGTTGATCTGAGGCTCAACATGGAATCATTCTACAATGAAGGCTGCAAAACTGTCAGATTACAGCAAAATATTGGCTGCATTACGAGGTGATGTGATTAAATGGGCAGGAACTGAAAATACTATATGCTGTGGAGGACGAGTTAAGCTGCAATGTTTTCCTAATAAAAGTAGCTAATATGCCTGAACCTAACCAAGTGGCTTTTACGTAATCCAAACCATACAGTAAGTAAAAACAAATGACATTTGAAAGGCGATGTTTCGAAGGGGAGACAAACTCTGGATTCCTGGATAAGTCCGTGATGCAGGATGTTCTTAAACAAACCAGATGTTATCGAGTCCATGTACATGAACAATCAAATACATTCCACGAGAGCCTCACAATAGGCTGTAGCTGTGATGAAAGAAAAACAACAATGCGATGGCTGTAGATGGGACTCAAAAAGCAATCTCCAGTGTGAAAGCCCAATATTTGATTTGTGTGGCTTTTTCCATTTACAAAGAGGAAAAAAACCCTTAAAAGTCACTTTGTTGATAAATGCCAACAGAAAAGAATTGGCCAAATAAAGCAAAACTATTTAAATTTTAAACCCATGTTTGTGAAACAAAAAGTTATTTATTGTGCTTTATTGTTTTTGTATCTTGTTAAACTTTATTATCTTCGGACTTTGGTCAACTTTTACAGTTAACTTTTTTATACGTTCCACGTCTATAAATCTGAACTTGAAACTTACTAATTTGCTCTGTAGACCTGAGAACAGTAGTGTGTTCGTGAGACAAATAATACATCTCATGTCAGAATCCAATGCTGTGTCATAGAAGTTCGTGACACTGATTAAACCTAATCGACTGATTAATGTCCGGAGATTGACATATTCTTATTCCCAACTTGTCACCTCGCCACACATCCGTTTCTCCACTTCCTGTTTGTCTTCTTCCACTCTACCACTGTGATAGATAATAAAACAAATTAATTAAACCGTAAATAGCTTTGCGGTTTCTTTCACCGGCTCGAGAAGACTGCTGCAGACCGAGTGTCATCAATATGTGGCGAGCTGGGTTGAAAGAACTTCAGTGACCGTGTGCACACATAAGAATACAGTCTCACCACACTTTCTGAGAGTTTAACAAAAGAAAAAACAAACTCTGGAGGTGTTGGCAGCATCCATCCACAAAATAATCCTCCATCTAATGAGCACCATCCGTCACTTTGGCTTCCAGTTTCCGTTGACACTTGAAGTGAACACCTAAACCATTTGGTTAGGTTTAAGGAATAAATCTATCATGTTAGGATTAGGAAAAGACATTTAATTAGATTACAAAGTCATACTGGCTTTCATTTTTCTTCCCATTTCTAATTTTACAAGTTGAGACCGGGATGCAGAATCGAGAAGCAGATCATGCCGACTGCTATCCCACCCATATCGAGTCGTGCAGCTACTTTCTGTCTGTCGTTTTCCCCTGTGTGCCATAATCTAATTTCCCGTAGTTTCCTGCCTCGTCTTTGCTGTAGTCAGTTACATTGCTTCCTATTCTGTGTCATAACCCTTTCCCATTGATCCTTTGAGCTGGTTTCCTCATACGGTTCTACAATCAGACGTGTTATTCCGCCCCCGCCCCTACTGTTCGGAATAATTCAGAGGCTGCAACTCGACGGATGCAGAACTGTTTAATGAGACCATGCTGATTAAAATATCACAGCATTTATGAGGGGGTGGTGAACAATGCTTGTGGAGATGAATGGAAACGACCTTCTCTTCACAAAAAAACATTGAAAATACCCATTTAGCTCAAGTCAAGCAGACTATATTTTCTCATTAATAAAGCTTTTGCTGTTCCTTCTCTTAAGAAGCTCCTTCCATGAACCTCAACTCATTCATATTTCCCTCTTGTCCATGCAAAATTAAACCGCATATCTAATTTAACAAGTTTGTTGCTGCATCATACACGGTACATAAAGCATGGCGCTGTGGGTAGAACTCTACAAATTACCAACTGCAGAGACGAAAAACTTTGCCTCTTGAAGTAAACTTCTATGCTATTATAAAGATGAAAGGAATAAGGGGGGGGGGGGATCACATGGCTCCTCGCACTTTTTAATTATGATCCAAATTCAATTACTTAGCAAACTCGTAGTTTACAGAGCCACAGGAAATTGCTCCAATCGAGTGACAGCTGACAGCGCTTGTGATTAAAACAAGTTCACTTTGTGACATAAAAATGCTGCTGCTGAAGTCTCGAGCTCACAGGAAATGTATGGTGGCCAAAACCGATGGGAAGCCGTCTAATTGACTAATTTATCATGTGTCCGCGGACTGCATCACATGTTGGATGTGTGGTTTACATGAGCATGTGGAGAAAGACGCGCCGCTAAACGTCCATCTGACAGCACATTCCAGCAAACATGCCCGCACTGCGTGAACGTAAGCAAGGAAATGAGAAAGTTTAGATATTACCAGCAACTTCATTTGAAAAACATTTCTTCCAGGAAGGGAAATTGGGTGAGTAGCTGCTTTAGCAGTGTTTTTATGAGCCTCGGGGGTGCCACAGACCTTTAATCACCCTGTAAGGAGATGAATGCCAAGATATTTGCAGCCCTAAAGCTGTGCTGCTGAGATGTTATTGTCTAGATTGCAGCCCACCGAGGAGACATATATTTAGTAGATCTGTAATTGTCTAACTGGGTGGATAAGCTCCTGTGGAATGTCCTCCTGCTCCCACGCACCAACCAACACAGTGTCATGACAAAGACGATGGGATCCTCCCCGATTGGCCCTAAAATTGCCCACTGCCTCCACATGATTCTAAAAAGGAAACAAGAAAGCCACTCGGAGAACACCCTTACATCCCCGGATAAAAGTCGAATGGTGGGTTGATGGAAGGGCTGAAAGGGCAGCCGCAGCAGATCATGAACTGAAGTATTTATGGTACACCCAACTGGGCTGCATGAACAAGCAGCAAACAGACGAATCTTATCAAACACTAGAATCAAGGGAAAAAAAATCTAACGCAAGGGTTAAATATTCAGATACTTTTGTAATATCTGAAGGCGATTCATTCCTACAATCTAACTCATCTATCTATTGAGAAGTCTACCAGCAACAGCTTGGTGTGTAATGGTTGGATTATTTCTAAAAAAAAACAGATTTCATGTGCTTCATCACGACATCCCTCGTTTTAACTGGGGCTGAGTAAATCTTGATAGATCATTATTTTATACACAACAAACAACTTTTAGTTGTAATTTTGCAATTTCAAAACAGGTTAAAGATGACAATTAGGACAATTATGCAACCGTGACGATCTTAAGCTAACCAATCAGGAGCTGGAAGGACCGTGACTCAAGTCAATGTGAGCGAATCACAGGCATACACTTAACAGACTTTCTTAAATATGTGAATTCCCCTTGTAAGGGAAAATTAATTCCTATATGCATTGTATTGGGTGTTACTGTGTAATACCTGTAATAACCTCCTGCAAAGACACCAACCTGTTTTTCCCTCTTCCTTCCATGAGGGCATTGTGTGCTCGTTATATGATTAAACAACTTTAAGGAGGATAATAGGGAAGATGGTATGGTGTCAAGGTAGCCTTGGCTGTAGGTAGGGAGGAAAAATAGATAAAAACGCTTAACTATATCAAAGGAGCGATGACGCAATAATCTGCATTATAACTGAATTGTTTTTGCCCCAGTGGTCAGAGCAGCTCTGTAATGTGTTGTTCTCTCTTGCAAGATATTATCAAAAGCATCTCATCTCCTCAGAAAATAACTGACTCTGTGCCTTAAAAAACATTTCCACCACACCCTCTGAGCCTTGAAAACACGAGCTCGCCTCCTCAAACCTCTCACAACTGCACAGATCAGAAACCTTTCAGGATTGGGCCCTTTTAAAGAAGCCGATTGAAGACTGAAGTGACTATAATTTGCTTCATCATCCTTTTGCCTGAAAATCCCTCCCTGTGGTCAGAGTTTTGTGTTGATTTGTCCTTTCTGGGCTACCGTAGAAGCCCAGTACAACACAGTAGATCTGCAGATAAAAATGACTTGTATATAGTTCAATGAGCAAATCTGATTTGAATGTTTGATAGAATAAAGCATGAAAAGCGTGATTAAAAACAAGCATAACTGTGCTTCTGTCTGGTCTCTTATCTTCTGGTTATAGTTTGTTACACTGACGTTCTGCATAGATGCCATCGTTGGAGGAAGCATTTTCATGGTAGAAATGCGGTCTTGTTGAATCAGATCTTTGAATAACAGAACTGATAATCCGTAAAACAAAAAATGCCTTTTCACCTCACGGCACCCAGAATCTTCACTAATTCTGCATGTGTCTGTTATTGATACTATATTCCATTAAATGTGTTTACCACTACTGGGTAATGTGTGCATTTTTCTGTACTTGAAACCTTAATGCTCAAGCACTTTGAAAGAAAAAGACAACAGAAGAATTTTAAATCAGCCGAAGTACAGCGTTCGTGTTTTCCTAATGCTGTGGGTGAGCTTAAGCTGCATATTTACTGTGTATTAAAAGGGAATACGATAGTGGTATTTACTTTAAAACCTTAGCCCTGGGGTTGCATAAATGGAATGTTTTCCATGTGTAAATAGGAAACACAAGGGAGCGAGTGTTTGGATGAGAGCTTGGAAAGCAGCAATCAATGTGAATGCGATATGATTTGGTTTTAATGAGGAACTCCGGCTCAAACAAATGAGTTGGAGCTGCATGGATTTCCAGTAACAGTGCCTCCTCTGTTTTCTACCTTCATGTTGCATGGCCTGAGCTGACTTCCAGCATCAAGTAGGGAGACTTGTGGAGATGTTTAAGCAATAATTGGCTGATCAAACTGCTCTGCTCAAGGAGCTTCAAAAGGCAATTAGATGGTCAGCACACTCTTATTTTCCAGCTCTTCTTGTGAACCGAAGCACTTAAGCAACATTTCCTGATGTGCAGGGGAGCGTCTTAAATAACAGTCTTGCTGAGGGATGACATGCAAAACACCCAACAAAGTTACACTTTTATTTTACACTTGACATGAGTACTAAGTGGTTGGCTTAATTTGGGTTAAACTGCACCCTTTGGCACGTTCCTCCCGGCTTCAGTTTTCTTTGTTGTTAATGTGTCACGGTGTTGTTTTCAGACCTCAGGGCTCGGCGGTACGGAAGCAGCTCAGCTACACGTCAGGCTGGCAAAGTCTCAGAACAGCCACTGGCGTTTGTGTGAGAGAGGGAGCCCCAGAGCCAGCACGTCTCCACAGAAATTAGACGATTTCACACGCAAGATGGCAGCAGAATTAAAGAGCACATAAACTCTGTCGCACAAACTCTTTGTATGCGACTCAAGTGACAGTTTTTACACTGAAAGAAGTGACTTTTTGGTGCAGTGAACTTTATTAGAGTATCTGTCATCATTTCTACCTTGTATTTTTAAGATTCAGTAAGAACTAGAGCTTTTTTTTATTAACGTAATACATGAATTATGGGGTAAGAGTAAGTTTTACTTAGGTTTCCTCATACAATTTAAATGTTTAATAGTTGTATGTGCATAAACCTAGAAATACTACATAAACTTTACTCTGAAAGTGTATCGTTAAAATCTATTAAATTACTTCATAACAGCAAATACTACAGATATATCAAATTTACTTAAAATGTTGAATAAAATGATGTTCCTGCCTATGAAAAACAAGTAGACTTTACTTCATTTGTTTAAATAAATACAACTTAAAACTTAGATGTAATTAAGTAAATGTTACTTAATATCTTCAAAACTGTTATGTTTTATGGTACGTAAAATTTACTTGATACTGGCAAGTGAGTGTTCCTTGATATTGCAGCATTAAATAATACTTAAATCATTTGAGTGCAAATACTTACAAAGGGTTTTTTAAGTAAATCTTATGAGTTGTTTTTTTCAGTGTAGGTATTATTTAAAGTGATAAAGTCAAGGAACTACAGCCTCAGTGCATGTACAGAATATTCAAATATCACATTTCTCCAGTAGAAATGATTTCAGGCTTAAATAAAGTAAGCCTGTATATTTCTTAATAAATATAATCGTGAAAGAAAATGCGTCTTTCTGAGATCTTACATTTCATCACCGATCGTGAAAGCCTCCGATCATTAAACCGCTGCAAGTTGTAGCAAACGATTAAGTAGAAGACATTCAGTGGATTAATTTTAATCAAGTCATTATGAAAACTAATCTTCAGTAAGTCATGTGTACTTTGAGATGAGTATATGAAAGTGGTTGGTGTAAAATGCTCCAGGCAACTATTTTAAGACGATGCATTCCTTTGTACTTTTAGTCTGGTTTCAGGAGCTGGAACACATTTTACATTGGACCAGTAGTTTTGGAAAGTACAGCTTTGTTGATACAATTTTATAATGATTTCAGTGAGAGCTAATAAAGATAAAAAAAAACAAACAGAACAAATCATGCATCTAAAAGTATCTTGTTGCTAAATTTCAAAGGATGAAACATCAAAATTATTCGTTTTTTTGGGGGGAAAAAATGGAATAAATCACCTACGGTTTGACAAGATTATTAGCACTAATTATGATAATTAATTATTTTTGGTTAATTCCGGCTGCATGTTACTGCCCTCAAATTAGAGCTGGCTTAATTATGTCTTTACCTTTTGAGTAATATCAGTGTAGCAGCAGCTTCAGCAGCAGGAAGGTGAAGTAATGGTTTCCTGTGTGATGTTATCAGTCTCTCTCATGGTTATAGAGGAATTTAGTCCCACTCTTCTTTCCAGCGTTGCTTCAGCTATTGAGGTTTGCAGCATTGGTTTCTGCAGCTCTCTGAAGGTCCCACCACAGCATCTCAGTCAGGCTGAGGTCTGAACTCTGACTGGACCATTGCAACACCTTGATTCTGCAGAACGAGCCCAGATCATCAGCCCTCCACCACCGTGCTTGACAGCTGGTGTGAGGTGTTTGTGCTGATATGCTGTGTTTGGTTTCCTCCAAACGTGCTGCTGTGCATTATGAGCAAACATCTCCACTTTGGTCTGGTCTGTCCAAAGGACATTGTTCCAGAAGTCTTGTGGTTTGTTCAGATGCAGCTTTGCAAACCTAAGCTGTGCTGCCATGTTCTTTTTAGAGAGAAGAGGCTTTCTCCTGCAGCCCTTCCACACAAGCCGTACCTGTTCAGTCTGTTTCTAACTGTGCCGTCATGTTCTTTTTAGAGAGAAGAGGCTTTAACCTTTAACATGCTGACTGAGGCCTGCAGAGTCTGAGATGTAGCTCTTGGGTTTTTGACCTTGGGGTGAACTTGCTGGGACGTCCACTCCTGAGAAGATTGACAGCTGTCCTGAATGTTTTCCACTTGTGAATAATCTTTCTCTCTGTAGAATGATGGACTCCACATAGTTTGAAAATGGCCTTATAACCCTTCCCAGACTGATGGGCAGCAACAGTTGCTTCTCTAAGATCATTGCTGATGTCTTTCCTCCTTGGCATCGTGTTAACACACACCTGAATGCTGCAGAGCAGCAAACTGACTAAACATCTGCTTTTATAGAGGTGCTCACATTTGATGATGATCGGTTTATTAAGTTAATTTGATTATCAGCACCGCGCCACTACTTACCCTCTAAATTCCCATGGAAGCACCAAGCACGGCTTTTAGTTTTTCACACACCGTTTCTGTGTTTTGGCTTAATCTTCGTTAAATAAATAATAAACAGTGTGATATGTCATATGCGGTAGCTCATCTGATGGTTTATTTTCCTAATCTTTTTGACGCAGAAAGCACCAGATGACTGTTATAATTATATTGGGTTATACAAAACCATAGAATTCAAGGATAATGCACGGTCTTTATCAGATGACTATCTAACAAAATCTCAGTGCCCTATTTTTCTTAATAAACTTCAACCTCCTAGATGGGTGCAAAAATGATGCCATTCTGTCATGAGTTTTGAAGCCCTGGCTGCAGCTGGATTAAGTATTGTTTGTTGGAAACATGATGGTATTCATCATGAATAATCACTAAAGCTGCTGAATGAAATCCTGCCTGCTCCAGGTGGAGCGATTTCACGTGTCGTACACAAATCCCTATTAATGTTTAGCTCTTTCACAAGAAAATGACCCAACAGTTGCATCGAGAACCTTTTATGCATTACATGAAATATCCAATTAATTACAGTGAGAAAAGGCTGATTCCCAAAGCGCAGCTATTTTGTAGTTATTAATAAATAACTGTATTTGGAGCTCAGTTTTTTGTGCTGCACAAATGAAATTCACTGAACTTGTGCCAGTGAAGTGACTTCTTTGCCTGTGATCGCTGAAGCTTGCCTTCTCTGGGAGAGCTTATTTAATTCAGACAGTGCAAAGCAAATTTGATGTCCTAAAATATTCCTGCATCATTGCCTGCACAGATTAGTGCTAAGCACAGATGCCAGGTCTATACATTCAGCTTTCTCAATGTTAATCCAGTAATCACGAATTCCCTCCTGCATGGTCCCATGGACGCATTAATTGTCAGAAAGGACCATCTATCTCGAACCATTACATTCACATTAAAATGAGCGAGCACACTTCGTACTAAATCATATTAATAGCTTATTTTTCTGTCATAGAAAACGAGCTGAAGGATGGATAACGCCCAATCTTGCTGCTGATTAAATCTCAGCAGAGACTCTGCTGTTTGTTCCAATTACAGTCTCTAATTTGAGGGATGTGCTGAATATTGCCAAAACAGTGTCCAATCACGCTCACCTCATGCGGGTACCGTGATTAAATTTTGTGTTTCTCGGGATATTTGATGGTTCGTGCAACAACTGCATTAATCATCCCCCACAGATGTGGTGAAAGGTGACTTTTATATAATGTGAAATAACAGACGTTATTGTACGAGTGCAAAGCTGATATTTGCTGTTTAGGTCTGATCTTGACTAAACCTGCACCTAGGGATGTAACGGTTACCGGTATGACGGTTAACCACGATAAAAAGTGTTGACGATAACAATTACCGCGGTCATTTCAAATATCATTAATATCACGGTTAATAACACGGTATGAAAACCGTGAGTTTAATCCTTCCCAGCCTCATCCGAGTTCTTAATTTGTCGAGCATGCTCACTGCGCAGCCTACAACGTGCATTTCTTGAAGTTGGAATCATGGCCGAAGGTGCAGATGACAGCACTCAGGATAACCATCTTCTATCAACTGTCCCCCGGCATTCTTATTAAAAAACAAAATATGCCCATGCTTCGGATTTAGTCCTCTGTCTGCAGAACATGCAGGAAAAAAGTTACTCGGGACACATCTTTAACGTTAGCCTCAGAGCTAGACGGGTGCACATTTGAGTTGGGTTTATCATACAGTTGTAGGCTACAGTATCTCTTTGCATGCGGAGAGCCAACGATTTTCCGCGACAACGGAAAACGTACGGAAATCGCGGAATGCACTCTTTGAAACTGAATTGTAACTTTCAGACGGAAAAATAATTCAAAATCGCCTAAATTCACCTGTGTTTTGCCCCGTAAGATTGTATTTCACCCCGTTAGCCTGAATGTCGCTCTGTAACACTGTATTTCGTTTTAAAATAAACACAACAACATTCTGAAACTGTGCAGACTTGCCGCGGCCAAAACGCATGATAGCGGAGAACTCCACTCGGGGCAGACCACAGTAATATCCGATTCGGAAATAGTTCAAAAGCCGGTATTGCGTGCTCATGTCAACAAACGTATTTCTGCATCAATTCCCATAACCCCGCGATCCGACGCCAGCTGGTCTGACATGCATGCTTATCGCTATGCATTGGGAGAGTGTGATCACATGGGAAATTGCGGACTTGGTCCGAAAGTCTCTCCTTAAAACTTTCCATCATGCTAATAATAAGGATCATAATATAATGAATATATGGAAATGTTTCTGACAAATAAGCTGTTTACATGCTGCACTCTTGTTCCTTTAATGTTAATTGTTGATGTTTTTGATAAGATTTTGCAATATAATAAACACTGTTGCACTTTTTTCATCTTGTGTAGGCCCGTCAGTGCTTTCTGAACAGATTGAACACACTTTTAAAAATACCGCGATAATTCCGAAAACCGTGATCATTTTGGTCACTAAAACCGTGAGGTTAAATTTTCATACCGTTACACCCCTACCTGCACCACTGAGGTTCTACAGTTGGTACGCGTAGTAGGCTTCCAATGGCTCATTTTTTAGGGATTTTATGTTACGTTTTCTGCGATTTACAGCTGTAAGTAACTATTTTGTAAAGGCTGAGAAAGACGGATCAAACATCATTTACTCACTTAAACAGTAAAACATCTTTACATTTGTAACCTGACTATTTTCCCCTCCATTGAATAACTTTTGAACCTCGTGTTTCAGACTATCAGCAATCTGTGTCTCAGAGAATAATTGTAACTTGGCCCATTTTTAAAAGATTTTCAAGCGATGTGCTTTGTTGTGAAGGTCAGATTTTCTTCTACATGGTTGTAAACTTGCTTTAATTAAACATAACTTTCCAAAACTTTGTCTTTTGTAGACAATGAAAATGATATTCCATCCATCCATCCATTATCTTCCGCTGGTCCGGGGATCGGGTTGCGGGGGCAGCAGCTTGAGCAGAGAGACCCAGACGTCCCTGTTCCCGGCCACTTCCTCCAGCTCTTCTGGGGGGACCCCGAGGCGTTCCCAGGCCAGCCGAGAAACATGGTCAATCCAACGTGTCCTGGGTCTTCCCCGGGGCCTCCCCCCAGTGGGACGGGCCCGGAACACCTCACCGGGGAGGCGTCCAGGAGGCATTCTCACTAGATGCCCGAGCCACCTCATCTGACTCCTCTCGATGCGGAGGAGCAGCGGTTCTACTCCGAGCCCCTCCCGGATGACCGAGCTTCTCACCCTATCTCTAAGGGAGAGCCCAGACACCCTGCGGAGGAAACTCATTTCGGCCGCTTGTATTCGCGATCTCGTTCTTTCGGTCACTACCCACAGCTCGTGACCATAGATGAGGATAGGAACATAGATTGACCGGTAAATCGAGAGCTTCGCCTTCTGATGATGATATTTCTCTTGCATAATTTTATTTATGTACTTTCACCAATAAGTCAGATTTTAAGCATGTTTTTTTCTTTACTGCGTCATTTTGTCTATAAATTGCAAAATAAAGACTTAGTCCATGAAAAACACATTTACCTCAAACAACAATCTGCTTTATTAGGAAAACTAAACCTACAGTAATTTATTGGCTTTAGCTCAGTTAAGAGGCGTTTCTTCTCTTGTCACTATATATATATAAACATATATATATATCATGGGTTTATGTGTCAATTTGTTAGGCAGTCGGTTTAGTTCAGATAGTGGAGAAAGTTTTTCAGTGCACCAAAACTAAAGTAAATTGTCTCTTGTGATATCAAAGTGAAGTCTTCATAAGAAAGGAGAGAACTTTTAATATTGTTGAATAAAGGTGTCATCAGGAGGAAGCAGGGCTCAGTGAATCAGGGGCAGCCAGAGAGAGGCACACAGTTTGAGGTTGTTGGTCATCGATCAGTGGTAGAAAATATGCAGCACTTTAAACTTTAAACAACAGAAAGTATGAAGACATCAGTCTTAATGTTGAGGTGAACAGTGTGTTTGGTAATTCTGAGCATTGAAAATCACTGTTGAGATGCTGTGAAAGAGGCGGAAGGAGCACGGAGAAACGCAGGAGACAGCGCTACAAATGAAAGATGACAAAACTACTGGGGGAACAACGCGTTTACATTTAAAAAATCTCTCCCCAAACGGTGAAATGCAACGGTTGGAGATGGCGGTGCTCTTGTAATATTGAGTGGCTCTGATATATAACCCTAAACCCGGCTCATATTGGATGATTCAACTGAGACGATACAAAAAAATGGCCTTTTAAAAAAACTAAAAGAAGGAAGATCTGGAGGATCAGTTTGTATACAAAGGAGTTCAATGTTTACTTCTTTTAACAGCAAAGACCCTTCAAAGGTATCTCCTCCATAAGGATTAGAAGTTTAGAAGGAATGATCTGATATCAATAATTAGTTTGATGAGTTACAGTTTTGTGTGCACATAGACGGAGCAAAAAAATAAATGCTTGAATGTAACTTCATCAAAAACGTGTTGAGATAAACACAAAAAGTAATTACTTATTCAAACACTGTAAATATGATTAACCTGTGAATCTTTATCTTTTAATTTAAAACTACAGATCGCTGCAGCTGGAAAATGTCTTGATGGAGTTCCACAAATATTAATTATCACCCCTCCCCCCTTAAAAAAACTAAACAAAACAGGAAAATAGATTTTATTCAATATGAAATGTTTATGATAATAAAATAATAATAAAAAAAAAGTTACTTTGACCTTGAAAAACACAGTCTTTGAGCTCATATCTCTGCTTTAACATGGGATCTTCTGTTTGGCTTCTTAATGCTTAATGGAGGATGTTGAATGACCTAATAAATATGGTCAAAAACTTCCGGCTTGACATTTGCTGCTAATAATCTCTTATAATGGGTAGCAGCTTTGATGTATATTATAAATAAAGATATCTGTAAATTATGTTATAACGTCGGCACAGGTCGGTGACAGAGAGATTGCAGCGTCCATAGCAACCACCTTAACAACGGTACAAAACGTGTTATTCTTACGTTTTTTAAACGAGATACTAAAATCTTCGGCTAAACTAATAAACGAAAGATCGTCTACATTCTCTGAACGAAGATTCTGAAAATATTATATATAGTTCTCGCTCGAAATGCCATCGAAATGCATACAAATGCAGATGCTTTCTTAAAATGTTATGTTTTTCACAGAAAAAAGGTTGACAGTCGGCCATTTTCCTTTTTTAGCTGAGAAACTTGATAGTCACGTGACCTGGTTGCGAATCAATGTAAATTAATAGGCCAAATAAAACGTGGTATTGTCACAATTTTGGGGGCCAAATTTTGACAATACCACATTTTCCCTTGTGGACCAACGTAGCTATTACACGTCATTCTGTGAGACTGGGTTGTCAACCATGATACTGTGTGTTGGGTCGTGGGCATTGTTTGGCTCCTGATTCGTGGGTTCCACTTTGTTTGTATAATTTCTTTATTTGTTAGTTTCCTCTGTTTCAGTTTGGAGGTTTGCACATTACTCTCAATTGTTTTGAGCTTGTGTGTGGGGCTATTGTGGGTTTAAGAGTTTTTTTAGCCACAGGGAGAGAAAACACCGTACATGTGGTGGATATATACACAGATATCTAATCATATTTAGATAAAATTATAGGAACAATACTTGCTTTACTGTTATTGTCACTAATTGTATCTAATTTTAGAAAGGTATTAACTGTATTAAACTTGAATTCAACTGTTATTTATTAAATAGAAAACCCTCCATCCATCCATCCATCCATTATCTTCCGCTGGTCCGGGGATCGGGTCGCGGGGGCAGCAGCTTGAGCAAAGAGACCCAGACGTCCCTGTCCCCGGCCACTTCCTCCAGCTCTTCTGGGGGGACCCCGAGGCGTTCCCAGGCCAGCCGAGAGACATAGTCTCTCCAACGTGTCCTGGGTCTTCCCCGGGGCCTCCTCCCAGTGGGACGGGCCCGGAACACCTCACCGGGGAGGCGTCCAGGAGGCATTCTCACCAGATGCCCGAGCCACCTCATCTGACTCCTCTCGATGCGGAGGAGCAGCGGTTCTACTCCGAGCCCCTCCCGGATGACCGAGCTTCTCACCCTATCTCTAAGGGAGAGCCCAGCCACCCTGCGGAGGAAACTCATTTCGGCCGCTTGTATTCGCGATCTCGTTCTTTCGGTCACTACCCACAGCTCGTGACCATAGGTGAGGGTAGGAACATAGATTGACCGGTAAATCGAGAGCTTCGCCTTCTGGCTCAGCTCCTTCTTCACCACGACGGGCCGATGCAGAGCCCGCATCACTGCAGACGCCGCACCGATCCGTCTGTCAATCTCCTGCTCCATTCGTCCCTCACTCGTGAACAAGACCCCGAGATACTTGAACTCCTCCACTTGGGGAAGGATCTCATTCCCGACCCGGAGAGAGCATTCCACCCTTTTCCGGCCGAAGACCATGGTCTCAGATTTGGAGGTGCTGATGGTCATCCCAGCCGCTTCACACTCGGCTGCGAACCGCTCCAGTGAGAGCTGAAGGTCACGGCCTGACGACGCCAACAGAACCAAATCGTCCGCAAAAAGCAGAGACCCGACTCTGAGGTCGCCAAACCGGACCCCCTCAACGCCCTGGCTGCGCCTAGAAATTCTGTCCATAAAAATTATGAACAGAATCGGTGACAAAGGGCAGCCCTGACGGAGTCCAACCCTCACAGGAAACATGTCCGACTTACTGCCGGCAATGCGGACCAAACTCTGACACCGGTCATACAGGGACCGAACAGCCCATATCAAGGAGTCCGGCACTCCATACTCCCGGAGCACCCCCCACAAGAGTCCCCGAGGGACACGGTCGAACGCCTTCTCCAAGTCCACAAAACACATGTAGACCGGTTGGGCGAACTCCCATGCACCCTCCAGGATCCTGCGGAGGGTATAGAGCTGGTCCACTGTTCCACGGCCAGGACGAAAACCACACTGCACCTCCTGGATCCGAGATTCGACTATCCGGCGGATCCTCCTCTCCAGTACCCCCGAAAAGACCTTACCAGGGAGGCTGAGGAGTGTGATCCCCCTATAGTTGGAACACACCCTCCGGTCCCCCTTTTTAAAGAGGGGGACCACCACCCCGATCTGCCAGTCCAGAGGCACTGCCCCCGATGTCCACGCGATGCTGCAGAGACGTGTCAACCAAGACAGCCCCACAACATCCAGAGCCCTGAGGAACTCAGGACGGACCTCATCCACTCCCGGGGCCTTGCCACCGAGGAGTTTTTTGACCACCTCGGCAACCTCAGCCCCAGAAATGGGAGGTCCCACGTCCGAGCTCCCCAACTCTGCTTCCTCATCGGAAGGCGTGTCGGTAGGATTGAGGAGGCCCTCGAAGTATTCCCCCCACCGACTCACGACGTCCCTAGTTGAAGTCAGCAGAGCCCCGCCCTCACCATACACGGTGTTGACGGTGCACCGCTTCCCCCCCCTGAGCCGCCGGATGGTGGACCAGAATCTCCTCGAGGCCGTCCGGAAATCGTTCTCCATGGCCTCCCCGAACTCCTCCCAAGCCCGAGTTTTTGCCTCAGCAACCGCCGAGGCTGCGTTCCGCTTGGCCTGTCGGTACCCATCAGCTGCTTCCAGAGTCCCACTGGCCAAAAAGGCCCGATAGGACTCCTTCTTCAGCTTGACGGCCTCCCTCACCACTGGGGTCCACCAGCGGGTTCGGGGATTGCCGCCACGACAGGCACCGACCACCTTGCGGCCACAGCTCCGGTCGGCCGCCTCAACAATGGAGGCACGGAACATGGCCCATTCGGGCTCAATGTCCCCCACCTCCCCCGGGACATGGTTGAAGCTCTGCCGGAGGTGGGAGTTGAAACTCCTCCTTACAGGGGATTCCGCCAGCCGTTCCCAGCAGACCCTCACAATACGTTTGGGCCTGCCAGGTCTGACCGGCTTCTTCACCCACCAGCGGAGCCAACTCACCACCAGGTGGTGATCAGTTGACAGCTCCGCCCCTCTCTTCACCCGAGTGTCCAGGACATACGGCCGCAAGTCCGACGATACGACTACAAAGTCGATCATCGAGCTGCGGCCTAGGGTGTCCTGGTGCCAAGTGCACATATGGACACCCTTATGCCTGAACATGGTGTTCGTTATGGACAATCCGTGACGAGCACAGAAGTCCAACAACAAAACACCACTCTGATTCAGATCGGGGGGGCCGTTCCTCCCAATCACGCCCCTCCAGGTCTCACTGTCATTGCCCACGTGAGCATTGAAGTCCCCCAGCAGGACGAGGGAGTCTCCCGGAGGAGCACTCTCCAGTGCCTCCTCCAGGGACTCCAAAAAGGGTGGGTACTCTGAACTGCCGTTCGGTGCATAAGCACAAACAACAGTCAGGACCCGTCCCCCCACCCTAAGGCGGAGGGAGGCTACCCTCTCGTCTACCGGGGTGAACCCCAATGTACAGGCGCACAGCCGGGGGGCAATAAGTATGCCCACACCTGCTCTACGCCTCTCACCGCGGGCAACTCCAGAGTGGAAGAGAGTCCAACCCCTCTCGAGGAGGCTGGTTCCGGAGCCCAAGCCATGCGTCGAGGTGAGTCCGACTATATCTAGCCGGAACCGCTCAGCCTCGCGCACCAGCTCAGGCTCCTTCCCCAGCAGAGAGGTGACGTTCCACGTCCCAAGAGCCAGCTTCAGTAGCCGAGGATCAGACCGCCAAGGTCCCTGCCTTCGGCTGCCGCCCAGCTCACACTGCACCCGACCCCCATGGCCCCTCCCACGGGTGGTGAGCCCGTAGGAAGAATAGAAAACCCATTTAAGTGAAATATTCAAATGTGTGGCCCATAAAAATATGGTTAAACATTCATAAATTGAATTAATTGTTAATGAAAATGGAAGCACAGAAGTTAAAGAAAAAAAAACATTCTGCCGGAGGTGTGTTGAATAATCCATCTCTTTAGGGTGAAAGCACTGTCGATTATCACCAGCTGCCGAACCCCTCTGTTCGCCTTGTGGTTGCTTTATCCCGTCAACTTTGTTAACACACGACTAGGAGCCTGATGGAAGCTGCATCACGGTACACAAAGACGTCAGGAATAATGTAATGGTGCAGTTTTGGGGGCCTTTATTGTTAAAATGCAACAATTTTTGGAGTCAAAACACATTTAGTCATGAAATGATGCTGAAACATCTATCGTGAGCCACCAGACTCCCTCAGGAGTTGTTCTCTAAATCAACACGTGTGTCTGAATCACATTTCCCTCATAAAGAACACAAACTGGAATGAAATTGCACCAGTTTGACTGACGTGTATCATGGTGGAAAAAGAAAACCTTCATGTGAATAGGCAGGCAGAACACTTGCCATGAAAACTTCATGCACCTCGGGGGAAGATGAAAGCAACGACAACTCTATTTTGCCATTTCAAGTCATTGCAAACAGCTGCCTGGCAGTTTGCCTCTAATTTGCCTGGTGTGCAGGGAATCTAAGTTTTACCACTGCACACCAGACAGGCCAGAGTGTGGATCTTTGTCAGCTTTAAAGTGCACCTGTGAGCGTACGTGCATGCGTGTGTTTTAGGATGACGAATAAGATTCGGAGGAAAATTGAAAACCTTTTTCAGGGCTTCCAAGATTAAAAAAAAAAAAAAAAACTTTTCAAAGAAAAAAAGCAACAAAATCCATTTGCTGTGTCTTTCTGAAGCAGATCTCCATATTCAAGAGAGACTTCTGTCGAGGTTGTTCCTGCTGGAATGAAAACATTTGCCGCTGCTTTGGGAAAGTATTTCTGCTATTAAAGAGCGAGACAGAGCTGTGTTAACTTTCCAGCTCGGAGCAAGGCTAATCCCTGCAGAGTTTTGATGACCTTTTTTGTGGCACGAAAATTGAGTTTCACTTTTTTAAAAGAACTTTTTCTCCCATTTTGATGATTCAAGCTCTTCTGTTTGAAATGGTAGAAAACATTTTGAGTGAGCCCGTGTTTGCGTTGCACTGTTGTTCCGTCTTATTAAAAAAGGTGGCCGGTTTTACACAGAAAGGTCAGTCAGGAACAGTAACAGCGACACTCAGCCTTTGACACTTGTGTAATGTTGCCCTGGAGGAGTTTTGTCAAGTCTGAACAAGCAGCCCCGAAGATGTCGGCCGGGGTCATTGGGTCAGCTTGGAAGAGATGAAAACTTTATAAGAGAAAGCTTGTGATACAAATTTAGAGAGGGGGGGGTTAAAGACACAGCCAGAAGACAGAGAGTCCAGTGTCTTTGAAACTGTATTAGTAATCAAAGTTTTTTTTGTAGTCTCTTCTCAGGCTCCAACAGAAAAAACACTACATGGCTGGATAGTTTTTATTATATTTATTGATGTTCATTTAAATACAAACTCTATAAAACAGTTGGTGCACCTGGTCAAATGCAGCTGGGTCATGTTGAGATCCAAGCTGGAGGAAGGATGTTGGCATTAGAGCTGCCCTCTTTTTCAGGGGCCCAAAACTAGGCAGAGCAACATAACTACGGGCCAGCTGTAGCTCAGGAGAAAGAGCAGCCGCCAACAAATCGGAAGGTCGGTGGTTCGACTCCGGCTTCCCTGGACACTGAACCCCACGTTGCCTACCATGCATCCATCGGTGTATGAGTGTGAGTGAATGAGTAGTAAAGCAGGTAGCTATAGACTAAAGCGACATTTCCACTATGCAGTTCGGTACGGGTCAGTTCAGAACAGTTCCCTTATTTCAGTGTTTGCACTACCACGAAAGCGCACCGGTCCCATGGAACCCGTTACCATTTTTGTAACCCTTCTGCTTGGGGTACCGAGTACACAGGACCGGGTCCAGGCTCTGCTCTCTGTTGTTGGTGAGGAGGCTGTGCAGCGGGAGCTCGATGGTGGTGTGCGAAATGAAAAAGTTTTCCCGCTGATTGCCGCAAAAATGGTAGAGAGTGGTTTCAACCGGACCGCGAGCCAGTGTCGCAGTAAGCTGAAGAAGCTTCGGAGGTGGTTCGAAATTATGGATGTTATTTGTTATTTGCTGTTATTTGCTATTTACACTTCGGCACGCACTCCGCCCACCCCTGAGGGTCCCCTTTGTACAGTGGGAACGTAAGCTGACCCCAAAGCGACCCGACCCGTACCGTACTGCATAGTGGAAACGAGGCTTAAGACGTGCTGTATAAGTGTGAGTGAATGGGTGAATATGGCATGTAGCATTGAAGCGCTTTGAGTGTCAGTGTTGACTTTTGTTCTTTTGGGATACTATGCCAGGCCTTTTCTGCAGCTTTTCTTTTTGTTGTTGTTCGTTTCTGGGTCCTTCTGCATTTACATTTGCCCTAAAGTGATTTTTCTGGCTTTTTGAAGCGGGGTTGTGTGAAACACTAATGATTAGCTAGCGTCCTACCTGCAGTAGGCAGCTGTCAGAGCTCTCTCTGTTTGGGGAAGCATGAGGGAATTCTCATGGGAGCCAAGCTAACGGCTAATAAGAGCAGGGACACAAAAAGAGCAACTTTTCACCCTCTAAAACAACTCGAACCTCAAAAATTTCATAGCAGTTTAGCAGACACTACATTGTAGGTTTTTCTTACACTTTTTTGTCCCTGTAGAATCAAACTAAACAATGTCTGTATTGCTCCACGTCACTGCCGACTCTGTGGCTGCTGAGCATATCCTGCTGCCTTTCAGCAGAAGTTGCATCTTCCTCCTGGAAATCACTTGTGCTCTTTCTTTCTGTTCCACATCTGTTATCAGCACTACTTCTTCTTCTGGATCTTACAGATATTCTTCTGTCCCCAGAAAAAGGTATATCATTGTCTTTGCTTTCTTAATCCAATTGCTTTTGGATTTGACAGACTAATCACCGGCAGGATACGTTAGGCTGCCACAGTTATATTGGATCTTGTTTGGCTGAGAGACAAAGTAAACAACAGTCTGATGCAATAGTGATACATTGTACAAAAAATAAATAAATTAAATAATAAAAAATAAAATCTATAAAATAGCGCTCCCTAAATTGCGATGAAATTTTTCAGGTTTGAGTCGTTTTAGATGAGAATTTCTTCCACTGACTGCTGCCCTCTGCAGATAAGTGTCTAAATATTCTTAAAGTATTACTATGTAACATTTCTACCTTAAAATAACAGCTTGAAAAAAATTGTGCGGCTAGAATGAGTTTTAATACTACGATTGGCCTGTCTCCTATGCCCTTCGGGGGTCTGAGTTGGAAAAACTGCGCTATGTAACTTTGCTGGACCGGCCCGGGAGCTGAGCGGAAGTACTTCGACTTGCTTTCTGGCACAGCTACCGCAAAAACAAATAGACCCCTCTCACGCTCCCAGGTATAAGGCTAAGCTAGCGCAACATTGTCAGTACGATCATCATGGCAGAGGCGCCGAATAAACAGAAGAACAGAAGAAGACGTTGACTGATGAAGCAAGGAAGAGAAAGAGAGAGGCCGACAAAGCAAGACTAGAGTTGCTCTCGGAACAGCCTGTAGGGGGAGCTCCATAATGGGCTTTTTGAGAAGTTACATTGTATTGCTTTAAGTATGTCATACAGCCCCAGTTCAGAAAACAGAACTATCCCTTTAAGACTGTACTGCAACACAGCCTCACTTTGAATGTGCAATACTTATGTTGGTCCACAAAACTGAAAAGTTTCCCATTAAAGCCGCATAAACACTTTAAAATAAACTTAAATTTGCTACTAAATTTGAACAAACTGCTAAATCATTAGATTCCTACACGTGCTTTTTTAAAACTGAAACTCAACATTTTCCTTCACAGATTGTAACATGCCAACGTTTTGCCTCACGTGAAACTGTCAGAAATGTGAAATTTTTCAACTAGTAGAGGTTTATATTTATGTATTTAGCAGACGCTTTTATCCAAAGCGACTTACAAATGAGGATATAACATTTCAGCTAATAATAAGCTAGAAGGAAACCACTAGTCAGACTGTCAGAGGTGACAGTGTAGAGAGTGCAGGCATAGAGGGAGGTACAGGGGAAGTGCTAGGATAGGAGATGCTCTCTGAAGAGCTGGGTCTTCAAGAGTTTCATGAAGATAGACAGGGACGACCCCGTTCTGGTAGCGCTCGGGAGGTTGTTCCACCATCGTGGAACGACCCATGAAAAGAGTCTGGATTGTCTTAAGCGACAATCCTGTGACCGGAGTGACCGTGGGAGCCGTTCCATTAAAGGCGGGGTAGGGGATCTTTTTCTGGAACATTTTTTTACATATTGCTTGAAATACTCTTCACACCCCCATTGCAACCAATTAATTAAAAGTTTTGACACAAATATGAAAAGTTTTAGTGGCCTCTAGAACGTACAATCTAGGAAAAACGGAGGTGGGACCCGTTACAATTTTGAGCCCCGGCAAGTACCTGCTTCAGAGGTGGGTCTAGTCGGTACTAGTCGGTGCTAAAACGTCACGTGATCAGTGCTGTCCACTGATTGGTCAGGTGAAATTACGTCATACACGCAACGAAGCTCGGGGAGCTTTATGTATGAAACACCCGCCATGTATGAAAACACAACTGCGAGAGAACCAGAGAATAAACAGAATTGTGAAGATGGAAGACCAGAGAAAGAAAGCCAACCCATGGACAGTGAGCGAGGTGCAGACCTTTCTGTGTGGTGGCTGAGGACCGCGTGCAGAAGGAACTGGACGGAGCGACATGAAATGAGAAGCTAGCCATGGCTATCACCAGAATTCTCAGCAGTGCCGAGACCAGCTGAAGAGTGATTACCGGCAGGTAAAGGACCACAACAGCCGGAGTGGCTCAAATCGAAAGACATGGAAGTGGCTCGACCAAATGGACGGCATTTACGGTCACAGCCCGGCGAACGGCATGGATACGGCGACGTCTTTGTTGGAGGCGATGAAAAATGGTAAGTTGTTCTTATCCCATTGGTGCAACGCATATGTCTTAACAAATGCATGTTTTATATCGTAACAAATACATGTTCAGTCTTTAACTTGTGTAAAAAGTTACACAGACGTCTCATAAGTTGTTCTGAGTGAGCTAGCAAACAACGGTGTTTTGGAAGGCTAGCACAGTGTCTCACCTATGCGGTTACGTGTATGCGTTTCGTATGTTCACACTTTTTATTTTTTTTCACTCAAGACTCGGTTTGTGCAACCGATGAGTGTTCGGTTGCTGAGGTCAGCGAAGATCCTCCAATCCTGCAGGCTTCAGAACCGACACAGAACCGAATCTGCAGCTGAGGCAACAGCTGATCTGCATTCCACCGGCACCAACACTGGCGTCGCCTGTATCTGAGACAACTCCTGCTGTTTACTTTTGTGCTGTCTTTTTTAATAAAGAGCTTGGTTTAACTAAACAATATGGATTGTCAACTGCATTACACATTACACTCCATCTTGTGTTTACTTTTGACTAACCGCGGCGTGACACTTTGTAGTCACCTGAAACCGACGTCACGTTAATGGTGAACGGGCCGACTCCGCCCACTTCCAGGCCACAGTTTGGGTGGAAAAGAAAATGTTACTGGTGCCGTGTCGTGTAGTGTAGTGTTGGGCTATATCGAACCGAGTAGAGTAGGGCTAGCTTGGCGGTGGAAAAGGGGCATTAGTGCTCGTGCGCGTTCATGTACTCTAGAGGCGTGCCTTCGGGAAGAAAGTGAAGAAAAGGGTTGGGACTTTTTACCTGTGTATTTTCAAAATGCAGCTTCGCTGGACTCAAAATCCAGGATCTCCTACCCTACCTTTAACACTCTTACACTTTGTAAGCTATCAGTGACTTGAATTTGATGCGGGCGGCTGAGGGTAGCCAGTGGAGCTCAATGAACAGAGGGGGTGATGTGTGCTCTTTGACTGACCGAAGACCAGACGCACTGCCGCGTTCTGGACCATCTGCAGCGGTTTCACAGCACAGGCTGGGAGACCAGTTAGGAGGGCATTGCAGTAGTCAAGGCGGGAGATGACCATGGCCTGCACCAGGTGCTGGGTGGTGTGTTGGGTTAGGTACGGCCGGATCTTTCTGATGTTTACCAATGCGAAGCGGCATGATCGAGCAACCGATGCAACATGATCTTTGAAGGTTAGTTGGTCATCAATCATGACACCCAAGTTTCTAGCTACCTTTCATGCAGGAAGAGATAGGGATTCAGTTTGGATGCAGATGCTGTGGTGTATGGAGGCTTGAATATACTTGTAGGAAAGCAGGAGGGGATGGTGCATCACAAACTCTTGAACTTGGTTGGTCAGGCATAAAAGTTAAATGTTTAGGTTTAGATTTAAAGAAACACTTGTGGAGCTCCAGCATATGTTCTGGGTCTTCATCTGTATGTATTGTTAATAAGATGAACCTTATATGAACCATATATGATGCTACAAATAAATGGAAACCACACCAGCAGCTAAAGGTGTGGACTTTATAAACAGATCACTGTTCGGGCAGAGATGTTGGACAGGAACATACGAAATACATGTAGTTGGTCTGTCTCGAGCCAAGTGTTCGTAATAAAAGTCTCCTGGAGTGAAGTCCGAGATTGTGTTCCCTTTTATGAATTTGGTTTAATTTACGAACAATCTGAAGGGCCGTCCAAACAGCTCTGGTGACTTTGGATGATTGTGAACAGACCAATTTGAGAGGTTTTATATCTTAGCTTTACTTTTAGTTTTATTTTGACTTTTTAAAGGTGTGTGTGCAGCCCAGTTAGTTTTACTTCCTGCCTTTAGTTCACATCTGTATTTTGTATCTGTATTGGCTGTGTTTTATTTCCCCTGCCAGTATGAAGGCTACTTAGCTCTCTTCTCCAGATCGTCCTCCTATCATACCGTCAGGTTGTTTCAGCTCTGTTTAGCTTGTTCTTATATTTGTCTTCTGGACTGAGCATTGATTATCTTGGTTCTGTTCTGTTAATTAAAGTTTAATTAATTTATTATCTTCTGCTTCTGTATGCATTTGGCTTCTTCAAAAACACCAAACATCGACAGTCTGGCTTGTTCACATTTGGAACAAACTCCACTCTAGAGGCTTTTAAATCGTATGAATCTTTTGGTGAACCCTTTGTATTTGTTCATGTGAAACCTTCTCTTTACTCTAGTCTATTGTAATTATACATATATCCATCTCCTGAAGATCGTTCTTTTCTAAGTTGGGTAAAAAGCGGAGAGAAAAAGCTCCTGTCATCATCCTCTCGTGATGATCAACCCTTTTTATGATGCATTGATGGATTGGTTTTGTTTTTGCAGCCTCGGTTCTTAACACAAACAGGGCTATTTGTCACTAAAAATCTTTTTCATCTGACAACTCTTTTAAACCGCTATCCTTTAAAAGTCAGAGTGAAGCAGAAATAACTATGATCTGAGTCTGTCTCATAAAGAATGTATTCAAACAATCTCCATGCAAACAAGTTAAGGTTTAAAAATATTGGGAAAATGCACTGTGCTCTCTGTTTGAGATGCTGGAGAAACATTTGACGTCATTTGAAGACAATCTGCTGAATTTGTGTCAAACAAGCAAACTGTTTACATGCGAAGCCACAGACGCACACAGCCACAATTAAACATTCAATTCTTCTTCCATCTTCAGAATAAGTAACAAACGTTGAGGAATTGTGCAACTTACGTTCTCCTGACAGGTAAGTCCTGCTGAGGAGTCAGCAGAGATATCAGTGGGCCATGTAACCCCACTGAGTGTGATGTGTGCACATCGGCCAGGAAGGAGAGACTCAATCCAGCACTCATAGCAGCTTTCTATAGAAAAGTTTTTAAAGTAGCAAGAAGTTTCAGCTGAAAAATGAGGCACAAAATCAGTCCACTGACCAATTACCCCTGGAATCTTTCTCAAAAAGCAATATTTATTCCTTTTTCACCAGAGGCTTAATTTTCAACTGTTAATTCTGTATGAAGAGTGTATTTAATTTGTCGAGGAGTAGAGTTAATTTTGCCTAAAACCCAGAGCTGTACAACTAAAACATGAAAAAATATGAAGATGTGTTAGTTGGGGTACAGTTAATGGTCCACAGTTCACTTTGTGAACTGGTGAAACTCAACTTAAACTTAACTTTCCAGTCCAGCAGTTGCCTCCGACACCATAAATGTGTTTAAACTATATTTGGATTCCTTGAAAATCATTTAAAAGTGATTGAAGCTCATCTGCCTCTGTTGGCTTCATCTTATGTGATAATTGGTGAGGTTTTCATAAACCTTTTGACCTGCAGCACATCTTCTCTCAGCAGCAGCTTCTGAATCTAAATTTTACAGGTGGAATCAACCACAGACTCATTATTTGCCTAATCAATGAAGAAATAATTAAATAGTCCAAGACTCTCCATGAAACTGCTTTTGACTTAATTTTCCAATAACATCTAAGCCCCTAAAAAATGGCGCCACATATTGGAGAGCCGTTATTCCCAAATCTCTTCCTCCAGTTTGACCGTGAATACCCTCAAATAAAAGTCTTCACTTTATGCTCACATTCATATCACCCTGAACACCGGCGTGCCACAAGGCTGTGTGCCGAGTCCTCTCCTTTACTCCCTATTCACCCACACTGAAAAAAGTGACTTTTTGGTAAAGTAAACTCTATTAGTAACTGTCATAATTTCTACCTTGTTTTTTAAGAATCAGTAAGAACTAGAGCTTTTATAAGTAAAATTAAACATTTTTTCAACGTAATACATGAATTATGAGGGAAGAGTAAGTTTTACTTAGGTTTCCTCATGAAATTTAAATGTTTAATAGTTGTATGTACATAAACCTAGAAATACTACATAAACTTTACTCTGAAAGTGTATTGTTAAAATCTACTAAATTATTTCATTACAGCAAATACTACATATATATCAAATTTACTTAAAATTTTGAGTCAAATGATGTTCCCGCCTATGAAAAACAATTAGACTTTATTTAATTTGTTTAACTAAATATAACTTAAAACTTAGATGTAATTGAGTAAATGTTACTTAATATCTTCAAAACTGTTATGTTTTATGGTACGTAAAATTTACTTGATATTGCATCATTAAATAATACTTAAATCATTTGAGTGCAAATACTTACAAAGGGTTTTTTAAGTAAATCTTATGAGTTGTTTTTTTCAGTGCGCTCCTATGTATGGTTCTAACAGCATTATTAAGTTTGCAGACGACACCACGGTGATGGGCCTGATCAGAGGCGACGATGAGACGGCCTACAGGGAGGAGGTTCGGCACCTGGCTACGTGGTGTGCTGACAACAACCTGGCACTCAATAACAACAAAAAAAAAGTTCCTTAGCATCCACATCGCCGATGATCTCACCTGGTCCATTAACTCCTCCATCCTGGTTAAGAAGGCACAACAACGCCTCTACATTCTGCGGAGCCTTAAGAAAGCTCACCTCTGTCCTAGGATCCTGGTGAACTTCTACCGCTGTACCATTGAGAGCATTCTCACCAACTGTATCACAGTATGGTACGGCAACTGCTCCGCATCAGACCAGAAAGCACTCCAGCGGGTGGTGAAAACCGCCCAGAGGATCACCGGCAAACAGCTGGACAGCATCGATCAGATCTACCGTCGACGCGGTCTCGGCAAAACCAGGAACATTATTAAAGACTCCTCCCACCCAAACAATAAACTTTTCACCCTCCTCCCATCCGGCAGGCGATACAGAAGCCTTCGCTCCTGCACCAGCAGGCTCAGGAAGAGTTTCTTCCACGAGGCGGTGATCCTGCTGAACTCTACCCCAGCCCTCCATCCTACTCCACCCACCCACTCTTCTCCATCCACCCAATAGCACCATCTTGCACTCCACGGCCATTTGCACGACTTTTGGTTTGCACTGTTCTTTTTCATTTCACTCTGTTTTGCATTGTCTATGCACTATTTATATTTAATTATCTAATTTATTAATCTTCAGTTACTTATTTACATAGTATATAGGGCTGTCACAGTTACCGGTGTACACGGTAACCGCGCTAAAATATTTTGACGGTGAGATAACCTTCTGAATTTCAAAACACGGTGTTATCTCAGTGGGTTACCTTACCGCACACCGTTACACCGGGGGAGCTTTCATTTCCCTAATACTCCCACGGTTACACTGTAATACACTGTTACTACGCTAAATACTTTGCATTTCAAAACATAATGTTATCTAGGTGCGTTACTAGAGCTCTACACCGCACACGTGACACTTTCGAACGTTCGCGGGCGCCACTATTCTCTCAATTTAAGCATGGCAGCAGAAGAAGGAAGCCGCGATGGTACCATTTTTCCACCTTCTAAGCGCACAAAATCGGAAGTGTGGTCCTACTTTGGATATTTCAAAAACTCTGAGGGGCAACTGGTGGAGGACGGTGCCCCCGTGTGTAGGACATGCCGGCGGAAGGTATCCGCGAAAGGGAGCAACACATCCAATTTGATCACTCACCTACGAGACCATCACCCGCAGCTGCACAGCCAGTGCAAGGTATATTTGTTATATTAACACATAGTTTTAGCTGAAATGCTCGAAATAACTTTTGCCTTCGGGTAAAGGGGAAATGTAACAATTATATCCGACTGTCAATAATGTTAAATCGTGATAATAATCATTTACATTACATTAGCAATGCACCTGCTCTAGTGTGTTCACCATTCTTAGATGGGCGCTAAACGCCATTCTAAGCTAAGTTGAATAGCTAAACTTTGATATGCCATGAGACAGTGAAAATAGTGCAGTGAAACACATTAATGATTAAGTTACTTCTGACTTTGGGTCAAGGAAAAAATGCAACGATATACCCGATTGTCTATAATGTTAAACCTTGATATTAAATGTCAGTGTCGAAGCACGCCCACTGCTAGCATTTTAAAATGCATCCTACTGCGGTGCCATGCTCTATTCGTTGGTAGCTAGTGCACTACTAAACGCCATTCTAAGGCACTAAACAGCTTAGTTCTCATACAGTACTGGCTTCTTGCTTACTCGCTCATGGAACGTTCGCTAAATGTTCCCGCGGGTTTAATTGCCAATGCAAAAGCGAGAAGTACTGTCAGTTATCCTAACTTTCTTTTGCCACAAGACGGTGAAATGGAACATAACACACGGCAATGTTGAGTCAGTTATGTTACTGTACAGAAAGTCATTTTTTACACTATGTAGGCCTACAGGAAAAGACATGGGAAAAAGGTATTGTTGAGCAAATCTGAAGTTTTATTGTAAAGTAGTGCTAAATGTATTCTTCAGGGTCTAAGCTTTCAAATGCACTGTTCCTGTGTTTATTACACCACGTGTATTATAAATGATTGCGCAATGTAAGACAACGTTGTTGTTCGAGGTCTTCGGATCGGTACCTGGTCACCTTAATGTTAACACTGAAAAAAAAAAAATTACCGAGATAATATCGTAAACCGTGGTAATTTTGGTCAGAATAACCGTGAGCCGAAAATTTCACACCGTGACACCCCTAATAGTATATATATAATGTATATATTATCTACATATTATTTATTCTGTATATATAAAGCACACCTTTGCACTTCTGGTTGTATGCTAACTGCATTTCATTGGCTTGTACCTGTACTTGCTCTTTGACAATAAAGTTGAATCTAATCTAATCTAATCTAATTTGGTGAAGAGCTAAAATCCCAACAGTTGTGTCGGTGTCCCACTGCTTCAGGAGCCAACTGTATCGTTTTAACTGTATAAAGTTTTGAACAAGTGCGCCTCCTTCTTCTTACACTGCAGTTGTCATGGGACTCCCAGCTATCTTTAGCTGAAGTTCTGGCACAGGCTGAAAGTTGCTTTACCCAGCTGGGCTGAGGAGCCTTCATGATTCAGTCAGCTGGTGGGCACCAGAAAAACACATGGCTCCCTTCAAAGTCTGCCCTCCATACTGAGCTGTTTTACATTCAACTCCTGTGCTCCGGGAACACTCAGGCATAGTTTAGCTGTACGAATGTGAAACCCATAAAACATGCTCAGTCCCACAGAAGATTTATCATCAGGCCCTCTCTATGCTGCAGCCAGCAGTAGATTACATGTCAAAAGTGCCACGGCGAGCAGATATTTCAGCCAATAAGTATGGGTGAAGGGAGTGCAGGACGTATCTCGGGAGTGATATTGTTCGCTCTCATCGTGAAAAGGGCTCAGGCTGACCCCTGATCCTATTGTTCTTAAGAGTGATGGCCTACCATAAACCTGCCTGACATCATTCAGGTGAAATGTAGCAACAGTGGAGGCAAAACAGATTACAGGCCTCGGGTCGGAAATACTCAGAAAGGAATCCTCTCTCTGATTTGGCACATTCTGTAACTGCAGAGGTTGTTTCCACCTGGTGTAGTTGAACAAAGGTTACGAGCCAAAGGCATAAAATTCTGAATGTCACACAAATCAATGCATACAACGTGGGGTTTAATGGAAATTTCTCCACGAAGCTGTGAGAGAGTCTTCATTTTGGGCTAACAGAGTGCTCAGTCATGATTAAAAGAAGAAACAACAACAGCCAAATTAATTCACCCCAAAACGATGCTGACAGTGTTTATGATATTGACCTGGATTTAAAAAAATAAATAAAAAAAAATCCTCTCGCACACAAACCCCCACAAAAAACTAAACAATGCCTTTCCAAGGCTGATGTTCAGCTGTTGACATTAAAAGGTTGCTTCATTATGCTGCACGCCACTATCTGAAGCAACAAGATGTACGTCGGGCCCTGAAAATACTTCAAAACATCTCATTCCAACACAGTTGACCCATCTGATCAAATACTTATTAGAAAGCAGTCAACTTATTTATTCTCTATGTTAGAGATGCTATGCTAGAGAAAATCATCATTCCCTCAGAAGTTTTTCCAAATTTGTTGCCCTATACCCCAAATTCAAATGCATTTTGGGGGGTTTGTACCGTACAATAAAGGCTGTGCTGAAGGTGCAAAATATTTGCAAATTTAACATAAAAAGTAAAAATGGTAAATGCTTTACACACAGCATCTTTTAACCTCATCTAGATTCTGTAAAGAGCTAATATACGTGTCGCTCATTCACACAAATACTAACATAGTTATTGTATGAAGGTAGTTGCGCTACATCTCTTCAGCTCACACACTGAGCAAAAAGCAAAGGAAGAATGCTTCTTTGTATTTTCTCATTTCCTTGGAGCAATAACATTCAGAATCGATGACACTTTATGGTAAAAGTACGACATTCTAAAAAAAGTGACGTCACAACACAGAATTTCACTCAGTATTACATACCTAAACCAAGCTTTAGGGATGGTTTAGGTGGATTCACCTCCACTCGACTTTGATAAGACAGAGTATAGGCGGTGTGCTCGACCAGATGATGGTGCAGGAGGTTAAAAGGATCCACACTGATTGAGTCTCACTATTTGGCTGAATAGGGGGCAGCCACGGGGGTCTCAAGAGTCTGGACAACCCGCATATGCTAAGATCAGTCATTTTATACAGTGTTGACTATGCACACATTTGTCCAGACAGTTCAAATTCCATCTTAAGTACAGAGTCGGAAAATCATCCATATGACGTTTAAGCATTATTTGCCTAATTTCCCATCACATCACACAAAGCATGGTGAGCTGCCATGATGGTGTTCCATGAGGTGTTTAGAAACTCAACACCCAACAATGAGCCCTACTTCTCCAGAACTTTGTTTGGGACATGTTTGGAGAGCTCATTGGTCTTCGCCGTCCTGTTTTCTTGGCGGCATTGTAGACCTTCTGGCCTTTCACAACATGTGTGTATACTAGGGCTGGGCAACGATTAAAAGTTTTAATCTAATTAATCACATGATTTCCCTGATTGATCTCGATTAATCGCATTTGTACGCAACATCCAAAGATGAATTCAAAAGTAGTGTGTAGCCTTTAGTATTTAGTTTTATTTTAAATGTGCTGCCATATGAATGAAAGTGCCATAACATTTGTTGTGCAAACACACTTTTAACATCAGCATCTTTCTGTAGTTTTTCTGTAGAAGCCTCGCTCCACTGTCTGTTTCCTTGAATGACTTGCTGCTATCAGTTGTGTGTTTTGCCTTGAAGTGATATTTTAAACTGGAACTACTACGGTGAGAAGACAATTCAACTTGGCTGTAAATGCAGGAATTTAAAATTTTTTTTATTTTGAAATACATGCTTTTATGTTGAAACAAGTAAAACAGGAAGTAGTGCCGGTTAGCTCCGTGAGCTTCACACAGAGACCTGTAACGGTGATGTTACCTGCTATTTTATTTTTATTTTAATACTTCATGCTTCGTGGTGTTTGCTGTAACTGTGAATGTGATGCATTCAACAGACTTTTACAATAATAAAACCTGCGTTAATGCGCGATAAAATATTTATCGGCATTAAATAATTAACAAGTAAACGCGATAATAACGAGTTAACGCGCCCAGCTCTAGTGTATACATACTGTGATCAAGTGACCCTTAGTTGTATCAGTCCATTACATAAACTCTCAAATCATGTGCATTAAAAATCGCACAAAAATTTAATAAAAGATGCCAAATGGGGTGAATACTTTTGCAAGGCACTATATATATATTTTTAAATAAAACAACCCAATATGGTGTTTTCTTCCAAAGTATGATCTCAGATGCCAAAATATACCAGTTCTAACACCCATTGTAGTTGCTACCATTTCCATATAATCTGTATGTGGACACAGTTTGCTCCTTCTAACCCGTCCATCTCATCGGGTTTCTTTTTTACGTGTGTAATGACGCAACACAGAAATATTTTGGCTCGTCCCTTAGGATCAAAGATTGAAGGGCCGGTTACACAAATCATTCTCGAGAAGCTGCGCCGACTCGTGCATTTGATGCATAGTGACATGTCAGCTGTTGTATAGTTTTATGTGGCCCCCGAAGCTCTCATGGATATCTCCAGCCTGTCACATTGCATCGAGGAAGGACGGATCCGCGGCCACAGGAAACTCTCTCGACTCATGTTTCTGTTGACACAGTATTGAAAATTCCGGTTTGGTGCCAGGAATTTAAAACCAGCAGCTGCTCAACAGGTGCCTTTTGGACTAGAATGCACCATCCAGTGTGTCCTTTCATTTTTTTTAACACCTTTTTCTGAACTCCTTTTTTCAGTAAACCCACAAGCTAAAAATGGTCGTTACGCTGAGTGCATTTTCTGTTGTTGCATGTTACTGAAAGAGATTTGTACCAAAATAGGCTGCCTAGGAGTACAAAAGTATGCTACCCTGACACACAAGCACTTCTCAAGCAGCAAAGGAAAAAAGGTGAAGGACTCTAAATGTGGTGCAGGTGCTCATTGCTATTCAAACTACCAAAGAGACAATAGCTCAAACATCTCTGCTGGTAAAAAAACAACAAAAAAAGGGGATCATTTCATGCCCATGAGGGTTTTTAGAACACTTAAACCCATTAGAGAACATATGCTGCCTTACACTCCGTTTAGCCCAGTGATCCATTATTTATTAAAATAAACTAAGAGGGGAGAAAGCCTTGAAAAACACCTTTGTATGGAAGGAAGCTTTTGAATCCTTACGGTCTAAAAATGGATTTTGATAATGAAGATCCTTTTAGTTTTATTCATTTATCCAAAGCAACACACATGTGACTATCACACTGATGAGTTGACTGAGAGCAGTTTGGGTTTCAGTCTCTCGCCCAGAGACGAGTTTCTCCACCACACCCGTCCCATTCATTTCAGTCAAGCTTCTCTGATTGTACATTGATGCAGATTGTTGCATTTTAATATTTTGATTTAGGGTTAAGAAGTTATCCGTGCAAAACTTTTGACTGGTACCATGGTTCAGTGGTGAGAGTCGTCCAATAACCTGAAGGTTGGTGGTTCGATTCCCACTCTCACTGCTCAAAGATTGGTTAAGTTTCCCTCCTAACCCCACAACCCCAGAACTAGTCTATGTACAGCTTATTATGGCGTTCGAACTCTGATTTGGGCCACTATGCATCCATTCTATCCGCTCTTTTTCAATTATCTTAATTTTATACAAATTTTATTCAATTAATTTTATTGCACTTGTGGAAGGCTTTTTATGCCCTGCAGCACTTTTATCATTTCTGAATCGTGTTTTATGTTTTGTTTTATGTATTGTTGTTTTTATCCTGTTGTGAAGCACTTTGAGTACCAGTTGGCTATTGTAAAGGGCTATATAAATAAAGTTTGATTGATTGATTATTCTGTCACCTAACATTACCCTCTCCTGTTGTAATAGAACCCCAGTTAAAATTGTGTACAAATCACCACCTTTTGTATAGCGTCTCCATATATATATATATATATATATATATATATATATATATTTTTTTTTTAATATTTCTTTCTTTTCCTTAGTTCCTAACGTTGTATAGGGTTTCTATATTTTATGCTTCTTATTACCTAAACTGTCGACTACGAGAGCCTCTGCACAAGAATTCCAATGCGTCTGGACTGTTGGTTTATGCACAAATGACAAATAAAAAACCTTGAACTGACAGCAGTCCTCTTCCTTGCCACGGCAGAGGTGCCATTGAGCAAGGCACCGTACCCCCCTAAACATCTGCTCCCCAGGCGCTGTGAATGGCTGCCCACCGCTCCAGTGTATATGGCATCCGCCTCTATGAGTGTGTGACCTTCAACAGGTGCCAACCTGGACGGCTAACTTCGTGCATCTCTCTACATGACAATAAAGTTTCAACTGAACTCAACTGTGTGGATTCAACATGAATTAATTACAGAGTTTTAAAAATACAGATCATTTTTGGGCCCATCACAATTTAGATTTTAAATCCCCATCAAACCATTCCTGAATCCCCAGTCCTATATTTGAATGAATATCAAAGCAGCTAAATGACTGAATCACCGAGAATATTCGTGCTTCGCATACAAAAATCAAAATTTAGCAGTTTGTTTGGTCCAGAAATGTTTGGACTAAATACAAGTTCACAGTAAAAATGATGAGTAAATGCAAACTAAACTTTAATTTCAGGGCATTCACGGTCCTCTTTTATCTACTATGTGGAGCCTTTGTCTTCTAAGCAGACCGAAAGTATTCCTGCAACTCAGGTTGAAAGCGGTTTCTCGAATGGCCGGGGGCGAACCGTACAATTTTTCCACATCAATAAACCAGATGAAGTGTTTGCATTTGAAAGCTGTTGCTGAGAATCAACAACAGGAAGTCAATATAGTGCAAATTCAAAATGATGATCCATAAACCGCAAGAACACAACACATCCATCAGAGCGGTGGAATGAGCATCGAGCGTCGCCAAATCAACAGTGCATTTAACACTTAAACACTTAGTTGAGCCACTGAACGTGTGCTGCAAGGGGAGATCACGTTTCCCCCTCGTCAGTTTCTTTAGATCATCTCCCTGTAAAAATAAGAATTTATACATTTCATTCTAATTATTCACAAATCATTAATGCCACAGCTGTCTGTGCTCCGTCTTAACCCTACAAGACCTTTTGCTCTCAGAGTAACGGCAAAATCTGGACGTACAAGCCTCCTGTTTTTTTGAGTAAACATAAAATATACATTTTTGAGCTTCTAATTAACTCCCTAATCTTTTTACGATTCCCTTTTTGGCTTTTGTATATTTTTACCATTTTGTTTGATTGCTGATTTCATTAATATTCTACTGCTGTTTGCTTTTATGAGTGTGTTTTCAGTGTTTGAATCGAATAAATTTCATTTTATTTTCAAGCTTGTATCATTTTAGGTTTTTGCACCATATATAACTTTTGGTTGCATTTTTCTTGAAAAGTGTGACATAAATAAATCTGAACTGAGCTGAGGGAGTGAAGTGACTCATTATTTGAACTATGCAATGTAGAAAATAAAGCCTGTATAATGGCACTGGTCTGCACGGCTTTCAGTGGCATTAGCTCACTGGTGTTTATTGATGATCTGGCAGCAAATCTGATTGGATAGCACTTCAGAGTGGAGATGGACAATGATCTAAAACATAGCAAGAAAGCACCTCAACAGGTTTTAAGGCAAGGAAGTGGAAAATTCTGCAAGTCTGTATCCTGATTTCAAGGCGGGAATCGAGTCAAAAGACCCACAAACAACTGAAACAAAACAGCAAAGCTCTTACAAAGCATCACATTGTAGGACATCCATTCTTTGGAGACGTTCGGTGGGTTCATGACTTTAGTAATTTCCTGCAAAGTATTGAAAATAAACCAATTTATTTGTGGTTAAATTAATTTCTACTGAAAAAGAGGGCTTTGCATGTTAATGAGCTATAATTCTTCAAATTTGTATGTGAATAGCCTCAAATTAAAGCTGAGAGTCTGCACTTTCAGCCAACATTCATTCTGTTTTTTTTAACTGAAACCTGAATATGTTGCAGTAAATGGCTGAAATGACAAAACTGTGTCTAAATATTACAATATTTCAAGAGCTCGATTTATCTTCTTCCAAACATCCCATTAAAAAATACAATGACAGTTCAGATGACCCGAACAATATGGTAATAACTTGTCACATTTAAACTATATATTTATGAACCCATCCCACTAAAGTCTTCCAGCATAAGCCATCGTTTTAATAGCTCATAAAACCACTTTGTTGTCTTTGGCAGAGCTCCAGGCCACAAGGTCACCAAGAGGGTGCGACCCACCAATAATTCTCCATTTCAGGATCCTTCAGCATTATAGAGAAAAAACAATTTATCTTCTTCAATCATACAACAGGTAGCAGATATGAGTCCATCAGTGACAGCAGGGAGCACTGTGAACATGACAGGCTGCTCCTGTTGTGAGATTCAATTGTCTGGCAGTCACCCTGATGGGCCTGTCATAGAACTGTGTGCATATAAAAGGTTTATCTTTTTGATGGTTTAATTTTGACACAAATTGGTTGATTTGACTGTTGACTGAAAAATCTGCTGGAGCTCGTGAAGATTTTTTTTTGTCTACAAAAGCGATTTATTGGAAATACCATTCTTCTTTCTACAGCACAGCCTGAACCCTCTTAGACAAGCTAAATTTCTTTAAGAAGTCTTCAGGAATACTGCCGTTCCTCAAATGGAGACGAATACCTTTACCTATGTCTACAGTGTTTATTTCAAATGCTCACTGTTAGTACTATAGCCTGTCATATTTTTCTACAATGCTTTACGTTAATGCCTCAAAACGACATCCGGAAGAGCGCACATAAATGCATCTCGTCTCCACAAACCTTCATCCATTTATTTCTATGGTGAGCTCTGCAATCAGGACAAGCACCAGAAAAACTGCTGTTGTTTTTCCCCTCAAACAGGTTGCAAAGGCTAGACTTTTACTGATGAAAGAGACTTCACTGTGTTCCGGAAAGTTGAATAAACAGAGTAACAACCAAGCTAACAAACTATTAGTTTGACGAGCGGTTAGTACACACTTCACACCTCTTGGACTGTATTAAATTAAAATTCCTTCTGAAGTTTGAATAGAAAAATATCTTTTTCGCGAAAGAAGTGGATTTATACTGTAGACAGCAGCTTTAACCAAATGCCTGTTTTTATTCGAGGAAATTCGGGGCTTCGTGAAGGACATTCCAAAGATCTTATTCAGACGTTCTCTGCCAACATGATCCCACACTGCTTCAGTAATGTTGAGCTCCGGGCTCTGGGGAGGATTCATCCCTCCATCAGACCTGTTGCCACTGATTTTCAGCCCACTTCTTGTGTCCTTTGGCACAGCTCAGCCTTTTCTCCCTGTTTCCCTTCCTTAAGAACGGCTTCTTGACAGCCACCCTTCCATGGAGCCCATTTCTGATGAGGCTTGGGCCAACAGCAGATGGATCAGCTGAAGGTCCAGATGCGTCTCTCAGCTCCTGTGTCAGGTCTTTGCTGGATTTCTTTTCTACACTGAAAAAAGTGACTTTTTGGTGATGTAAACTATTAGAGTAACTGTCATAATTTCTACCTTGTATTTTTAAGATTCAGTAAGAACTAGAGCTTCTTAAGTGAAATTAAATATTTTATAAACGTAATACATGAATTATGGGGGAAGAGTAAGTTTTACTTAGGTTTCCTCATACAATTGAAATGTTTAATAATTGTATGTACATAAACCTAGAAATACTACATGAACTTTACTCTGAAAGTGTATCGTTAAAATCTACTAAGTTATTTCATAACAGCAAATACTACAAATATAAAATTTTGAGTAAAATGATGTTCCTGCCTATGAAAAACAAGTAGACTTTACTTTATTTGTAAATGTTACTTAATATCTTCGAAATTGTTATGTTTCATGGTAAGTAACATTTACTTGATACTGGCAAGTGAGTGTTACTCGATATTGCAGGGTTTTTTAAGTAAATCTTATGAGTTGTTTTTTTCAGTGTATTTCTTATGGACATCACTGAGATAGTGCAGTATATATTTTTGTGCACTTGTCCAGTTTTGCTGAGATATGCCAAGTTTTCAGCTAACAGCTCTTTGGGAATCCCCTTGTTGCTGTAAAAAAAAATCCTATTTTCTGTCTGTCAAACTGTTATCTTGGCATTATTTGTAGATCCAATTAAAGAAATGGGAATTAAAATGAGTAAAAAAAAAAGCAGCTGACGTTCAAAGAAAGACTTTGAAAGACTTTCAGAAAGCCCAGCTACAGAATTATGTACAGCAGTGGATGTAGCCTCGGATGTTGAAGAGTCTCTCTCCAACCTCACCTCTGTGCTTTGGCTCAGCACAGTGCACACACCCCATTTCTTATGTCTTCCATCAATACAATACAGCTAAGCTGCTGTTTCCCCAAGGACACCCCACAACTTACTGTTTGTCATACACATAACTTCTCCTATAAGTCACTATGGGTTTCTTTGGGTGACTTTAGGCTTCTTGTTATTTTCCTGCCATCAACATTTAACCTCCTGCATTACTCGTAAAAGACTGCTCGTATCTGTCGTCACGCTGGTTCCTCATCAGCGCCCCAGATCAGCAGCTCAAAGCTCTTCACAGCCGAGTGAGCTGCCTTGATCCACCTCTAACCACCAGCATCACTCCTCACTCCTCTTTCCACCGAGTATCAGCCGACACATCTCTGTCTCTCTCTTACTTCAACATCAGTCCCACATCTCCTCGAGACCGTTACCCTACCCACAATTCTGTGCTGCTGCGGCAGCAGTGTAATCCGGTCCAACTCGGATCAGCATGGCAATCAATCACGAAGCCTGTCTGCCGCCTCTCACCCTCCCGAGGAGCCGCTGACATGTGAGCCATCAACACTGTCATTCACAGAAATACCCACAGAAATGAAGGTCAGCACCCGAGAACAGTTCACTTTGTTCCGAGAAACACCCATGCTGGAAGAAAAGATTAAAAATGCTTAGCAGGGTTTACTCCTCATAAGGGAGTGGATACAGAAACTATGCTTAGCTAAAAGCCCATGCTTTTAACCCTAGTGTGGTCTTAACATTGTGTTTACTCCCCTGGTCCTATGGGTCAAAAAGCCCCCAAAAAAAGCAACTTAATTTGAATTTTAAATCCAAAATCTATTTTGTATGATGAAACCACCTGTTATTTATCTATTCAACTCAATTCAATACATTTTCTATCATGTAGTTTTTGTTGCACAATGCAAAAATCACCAGTTTTCAGGATTACTTATTTTTATTTATTTTTTTTACCACAAACCAACTGTCAGTTGGACCAACAGTTTTCTTGTTTTCTCAGTTTTCTTTTACATAATAAAGGTTTATTATTGCTATTATATAAATGTGAAGTAATTCCTTCTGAATTAATTATATTGAAAGGGAAAAAAAAAACAGTGAACTTTTTTCTGGTGTTTAAATGTTTTTATAATTCACGGGTCAAAAATGACCCATAAGACAATCTTTGTACCCTAGTGGTGTACAGCCCACATGGAAACATAAGCAAAAATAAAAGTATGACATTTTCTAATGATGGGGTCCCTTTAGGAAAAGTCATAAGATTTCAAGTTGTAAAAGGATAGTTTAAGGTGTTTTTTCTACAGCTAAACATGGCAGTGGGTCACTTTTGATCCGCAAGACAACAGGAGGGTTAAAATGTCTCCAATAACCTTCAATTATCCAGTCAGTCTTTGCAGGAAGTTTCATGATGACATCCTGATGAGCATTTATCAGGATGTTACATGACATTTTGTTTTGGTTGCTTGATCTTAATGGCAACCTCGTTTAAATCCAAACACTTTTTTTCCACCCAGAAATAGAATTAACTCAGGATTTATACAGCTCGTGCATATTGATAAGAAATACAAGATTTGTTGACAAAGTCGATGTGATTTTCACAGAACAAAAACAATGGAAACGCAACAACAACTGGCTGCTCACGACCGATCTGATACAGCTGAGACTTTGCCTCGGGCTTTGGTTAAGGCTTATATCGTAAACTGTACGCTACATTAAATGAACATGAAACCATTCGCAATGGAGCGTACTGCTGATCAACCCGTCGGAGCGTTCAACTGCCACTGGCTCTGCATTTTAATTCATTTCGCAGGGGTGAGAGCAGGAGGTTGCTTTGCAACTCTGCAAAACAACAAAACTGACAGGATTTTACATCCAAGTGGGGAAAGACATTTTGAGCTCTGTAAACAAAGCTTTTTTTCTCTGTGCATAGTAAATGTGAGGTTAAAATGAAATGTTTTTACATGGAGTTAAAGGTAGTCGGACTCGTCTTTTTTAGCCTCTTATGGGGAATTTATTGATTGGAGCGTCACAGAGACATGTACACAGCAAAATACACGGACATTCCCAATGACCTTAGATCTTCTTACACTTCCCTTTGTCCTTCTGTGTGTGACCCAAACCCAATCTCTATCCGGCACCTGCTGTCTGAGAATGCTGCTACATCTTCTTCACTGTCTAGACAGGGTTCAGTCTGACCCTAAACAACATGTGGGGAGGCCCTGCTCTCCCCACAGAACCAGCGCCAGGGAAACCCGGAAGCCTTAAAGGAATAGTTCGCTTCTTTTGACATGAAGCTGAATGACATCCCACACTAGCAATATTATTTGTTATCGTTGTGGAGGAAAAAGTCAGACCTCACAATCGCTTGGCACTATTTTCTCTCCCTTCGTATCACTGCGTGCTGCCGCCTGCCGACAGCCGCACCTGTTACAGTGTTTACTGCTCGGTCTACACAGCAGGCAGTGATGCGAAGGGAGTGAAAATAGCGCCAAGCGATCGTGAGGTCAGATTTTTTGTGGATGAACGATTTTGTGATGCAAATGTATACATTTTTTGAACGCATTTTGTTTTGAGAAGCAAAATACTTTATTTTTTAAGCCCCAGCCAACCAGCCGGACTACCTTCGTCAACGCCAAAACGAGGCTGGAACTCGGCTCACAGGACGCAGCAGGGGGTAAGAAAATGTTCATAAATAATATTGCTAGTGTGGAATGTCATACAGCTTCATGTCAAAAGAGGCGAACTATCCCTTTAAAGTATGTTAAAATACAATAGAACACATAAAACTGGATACCACTGGATTCTTTGATCATTTCTGATTCTACCGTGAGTCCAACTTTCTTCAAATTGCTTCATGTCCAAAGTGAATAAAAAAAAAAGTGGTTTTACCCAGATCTGTGAAAAGCTTGGGTGTGAACACGATGAACGTTGACGTGCTTCGGATGAAAAGGCAGAGGTGGAGGACTGGAGTCAGACTGAATTTGATGACTTTTGATAAAAGACTTTGACTTTGTATTCATAACCTCAAGTTTGAAAGACTTGAAATAGAGAACAGATGATAAAGTTACCTTTTGTTTTTGATGAAAAAGGAATCTTTTGCACAACAGGGTTGTTGGTGGCGTGTTGATCAGTGGAGACAGATGTCACACGCTGTGCTTCCATTTGTTTTGCTCTTTCATTCTCACATTCAAGCCCTCGGGTCTTTGTCAAGATCAACAGTCAGGTTGCCATAATTTTCTGTTTTTGAACCATGATTAAATGATTTCTGCACAAAAACCTGCCAACCTACTAGGATGTTAAAAAGCAGAAGAGGTCAATGCATGAAGCTACCATGAAGGTCCACAAATAAAAAAACAGCTACATTTGAAGTCATGGATTGGAAAGAAGAGAGTAGCTGTATGAGGACTGAAGCTCAAACACTGACAACATGACCATATGACCTTGTATGTAACATTCAACGTCATCTATAGCAGCAAAAGCCACAGAGAAAGATGCATGAATGTGAGTCATTTATGTTGTGCATTATATTGAGAAGATGTGTTAATGTGAAAGACAATCAGAGGACTCATTTATTGCACATTACATGTTATTACTGCATAAGTTACAGTACAAGTCAGTTTCTGTGCCGCCTTTTGCACGTCTGTATTGGACAATTAAATTGAATCATGCATCTTACAACCACTTTGTTTTGCCGCAACTGTGCTGTTCAATAAACAGCTTTTTGTAAGACAGCTAAATTCTGATAATATCCTAACTGTATTAGCTCTAAACCTTCGAGCTAATATAAGCCAACATACAGCAGACCGCCACACAAATCAAGCACATGCGTTGGTTTTAATCACAGACTGTATACTGATTCAGTTCCAGTTGAATCCCACCTTCTGTGGGAGGTCATTCCTTTCTGACAGACTACAGTTCGTAAAGTCTCTTCCAGTCAGAACAAATGTAGGAGCACTTCAAGGCTTCACTCTTACTTACGTTCAGCACAAACCAGTTTCCTTTCAAATATTCTGATTATTTTATGTTACAATCTGTTGACTGATATGATTCTACTCCTTATCAGGGGATTATTGAGTGGCTGATTGAATGCACAATGCAAATCATTTTTCATTAGAACATCAGCTACACTGAAAAAATCTAAGTCTTACCAAGTATATTTGTCTCATTTCTAGTCAAAATATCACACTTAATATAAGACACAACTGCCTAACAAGTACTATTTCAGCCAGATATAGGGACTTGTTTGAAGACAATACATCTGGAATATCTTGTTAAATGAAAAAAGTCTTGAAAACAAATTGTTTTGAGTCACATATCATATGAAACAAGGTTTTCTTTTTTTTACATTTGAAGAAGTTTTTAAGCTAATTTCAAGATCACTTTTATCTCAAAAGTCCTAAATATCACATTTTATTTCAAGAAATCTTGACAAGCCGATTTTCACTAGTTCCATTGGCAGATTTCTTTTGCTTATTTCAAGCAAAAACGTCTTGTATTTGCTTTTTGCACTCCTCACGTTCAAAAATTCAGCAGCATCGTTTTACTTTGATGTTTTCGACCTGGTTCAGAAGCCTTTCGGTGAAGCTCAAATCAAAGTTTTGCCAAAATTCTGACAGCTTGTAAAAGAGAGCATGCTCAGATTCATCTCATCTGATTCTTCGTCCTAAATGGGGAGAACCAGCTACGTCCCTCAGACTATTTAGAATTTCTCAGTATAGTTGATTAAATTGAGGCACTCTCATACATTGGTCTAATAAAATATGATCTGCATGCTGTATATGCGCTTTCTTTCTGTCATGTGTTGGTGGTTATAATGGCTGCGTAAGACAATCTGTATTCATGTGCGACCATAGCTGGTCTAAGGATGCAAACTGAATTTGACAAAGTAGCATCATGTCACACTATATACGCTTTATTTTCTAATAATCTGGTTTATAGTTTATCAAGGTTTTTCAAATGCATTTCACAGCCTGCCTTGAAATGCATGCCTATGTTGTTTTATAGTTAAAGGCTTCATTTTTTAAAACTTTTTAATAGAATAGAAAATTACTTTATCCATCCCCCAATGGGGGAAATTCAAAATGTATAATATACATAAAATGAGCCATTATCAACCATGATAATTATCACAAAGCAGCCTCTAGTTAGAAGTAAATGAGATGAATACATTTTAAACAATATTTATTCATCCTAGATAAACTGTTTAAGAGTTTTTCACGAGTCCTGTGAATTCGATGAGTTGTATTCGACATGACTTTGCTTTTGTTTGCCCAACTTATAGCAGGGACTTGAACTGGTTCCAGCTTGGTTAAAACTTAAAGGTCAACACTTGAGTCTTGCTATTGACTTGCACTTGTGGGAATTTTTTGCCACCTTTAAGATAAGCGCATGATGGCCAGAGACAATTGAGTGAACAATTTAAGCTGTGACTGAGTTGTGCATGACCATGTCTAACATCAATCAATAAAACTGCTTGCTGGCAAGTTTTTGTTGACTTTTGACCACTAAAATCTGATATTCGTGACCGAGAGAGTTGGGGTTAAAAGGTGCCATGGAAACTCAGAACTTTACATGCATTCTTTGTGGTTCACATGTAAATATGCAGCAGAAAACAGAACTTTCCCACTCTGGTTATGAAGACTTATACCACTCACTTTTGGGACATTCCATCAGAAAAGCTACTCCACAACTGTGGCTACTGAAATCAGCATCAACTTTGGTCATATCTGTAACAGTTAACATATTATTCAAAGATCTGGCAGTACTTGTTGGGTCATTACTATCGTTGTCTTCATTTATGATAAAAGGAATTAGAATGAAACCACACAACAAACTAAACAAACACATTCATGCTGGTAGGACTTTCCCTACATGGTGCAGTCATCACTGGGCAGTACTCAACCCCTCAAGCTAGCTGTGATGCAGTATTAGCTTCTTTATAAAACCTGCTGGTCTTCGGTTGCTACGAAGGAAAAGAGCCAAGCTAAAGTACCATCTGACAATGCATGTTAGCGATTATGATGACCTTTTCCAAAAAGGTGTTAAGGAATATATCTTTCAGAAATGATGAATTATCAACGTTTAAATGGTTTCGTCAGCTGTTTATCCATCTGCCTCATGAGCAGTCTCTTTCATCCAGACCCTCTCTTTGTTTTCTGACTGTGATGTGCATTCAGATATAAATAAAACAACTGAGAAACTTTAGTCTGACAGGCGCACACATGTCACCAATTGAAGACAAGCTAATGTGCTTGCAAACCGAAAGAGATGGGATACAAATGCTGTATGGACGTCTTAAATATGGAATATGGTTAAAGAACAATGATGTGTAAAAGTTATTCTGGTTTTACATAATGTCCCTGGCGTGTAGATGCAGAGTCTTTTGTAAAACCACCTATAAATGATTAATGGTATGAAATGTACAATACATGAATAAGTAAATGTATATAGACTGAATACACTGTAAATTAGCTGAGAATGAATGACACATTACAACAGTAACAAGCACATATAAAACTTCAATGTTGTGGTTGTGTATTTGCTCTCACTTCTCTGCAGCACGTTGATCTTCACAACTATAAACTGCATACAGTTTACTTGTTAAAATCACAGAACACCAGGCTGGAAAAAATGGTTGTTTTTGATCTTATGGCAAATGTAGAAACTACTACGACTGAAATGAATAACTCAGCATTCAAAACAAACCAGAGAACACTCCTATATGACACTTAGGAATCAGTATTACTCTAAGCCAAATTATTATCTTTGTTACAGTATCTTTGTCTGCTATGACGACCATTCATTTTACCACTAATGGCTGCCACCAATTGTAAATCATTGGTTGGAGGCTTGAGAAACCACATCCAATACAGGAAATGCTATTAGGGGTTACGTTCCACTTATCTGTCTTTTTCTGAGTGCTAAAATGGATTTATTGTAGTCATGTGTGGAAGATGTATTAGTTAGGCCTGGTCTGTTCACTTTAAAATGAATGGAACGGGTTGTTTGGCTCAATATCAGCCTGTCGTGATAAGAGCCATGTGCAACACGCCCCTGAGCATTGGTGGTGCATGTACTCAAATATTAATATTACACATGTGAGACAAGACGCAATGTGGAGGCGACTTGTAGAGGCACCGTTGGGACAAATGTGACAAGATATCATGTGTTTTCTTTAGGGCTGGGCGAGTTAACTCGTCATTTATTTAACGTCGATAAATATTTTATCGCGCATTAATGCAGCTTTTATTTATTTATTTATTTAAAAAAAAATGCTTTTAAATTTAAAAAAATAAATAAAACTTAAGGGGGGGTCTTTTGTGCCTTTAATGGATAGGAAAGTTCAGAAAGACAGAAAGCAGGGGGGCAGAGGGAGGGGGAACAACACGCAGCACAGGGCCGTCCGATGCGGGACTCGAACCGGGGCCAGCTGCAGCGAGGACTGTAGCCTCTTGTACATGGGGCGCCTGCTCAACCCAGTACGCCATGGACCACCCCCGTTTTATTATTTATTTTATTATTGTAAAAGTCTGTTGCTCACAGGCTTTTATTCTGTAAAAGTCTGTTGCTGTCTGCTGCGGAACCGGAAAAGAAAGTAATCGGCGGATCCACCAAACATGGAGAAGGGTACGGAACTTTTACTCGGCCATTTTCATTTTAAAGTTCTTCCAGACGGCGGAGTCGACAGAACCAAAGTCATCTGTAAACACTGCCAAGTTGAATTGTCTTCTCAGCGTAGTAGTTCCAGTCTAAAATATCACTTAAAGGCAAAACACACAACTGATAGCAGCAAGTCATTCAAGGAAACAGACAGTGGAGCGAGGCTTCTACATAAAAACTACAGAAAGATGCTGATGTTAAAAGTGTGTTTGCACAACAAATGTTATGGCACTTTCATTCATATGGCAGCACATTTAAAATAAAACTTAATGCTAAAAGCTATACACTACTTTTGAATTCATTTTTGGATTTTGCGTACAAATGCGATTAATCGTGATTAATCAGGGAAATCATGTGATTAATTAGATTAAACATTTTAATGGATGCCCAGCCCTAGTTTTTTTTATTGTGAAGTCTTAAATATCGCCAACTGTATTTCTTTAAATATCTTAATATCATTTAAAAATGAACCTCCTTTACCATCTGTAAACACTGTTCAGTGTTTATATACTGTTCCTGAACATCAAGGTGGTCTGAGTTTGGTGGTGTGAGGGATTTGTGGACAACTACAGACCGAACTCACTGCTAATGTGAGGGCAAGATTAAAAAGCAGCAAATTACTGGCCAAGGTAAATGCATTGTCATGATAAAACTTCAAACTCAAATATTGTTGCGCCATGAAAAAACAACACCCTAGATATGCGTTGCCGTTTAACAATTACTGTCTATAAACAGGGAAATTACTTTTTTTTTATAGATGTGGACAAACCTTTCAAGACTCGGCTCATAAGGTTGCGTTTTAGAGTTGCAGTTGTTATATTATATTGCGTCACCCTCAGCCGCTGTGTGGGTTTAATTTTCAGTGCAGAGGGACAGATGTGCGTTCCTCCATAAAGCTAATGGTGTATAGTCTTCTGAGACAACTAAAAGCTGATTGGGCGAACATTGGCTCGAATTGTCATCACAAAGTGGACAAAGCACCAAAAACCATAAGCAGCAAAGAAGCACAGGTGAAGGCTCAGACAACAGCTGTACGGAGTAACCTTCATTATTTAACACTGCATCACAAAGCAGATTTCCAAAGGAAAGCAGAGCCTCAAAACAACTCATTATTCCACAGATTTCAATAATTGTGCCTAAGTAGAAGAAAAACACAATAATTATAGATGTGCATTTGTGGGCTCTTAATATAATCATTGATTCTTATTGCAAGAAATAAAGAGTGCAATACAATCTTAGACGGTAGTTTGCACTACTTACATGAACCTATCTTGTACCTACTCCGAGCTACTCCTCTTTGTACATTTGAGCAAACTTTGAACTCACAAACCCACCATCAGGAAGAGCTGCAGGAGAACTCCAAGAATCTCACTTCTGAAAACGTGTGAGCAACAGAGGAGTAAGAGTCATTGCTCTCACAGATTCACCTTGACAAGAAAGCCATCCTTTCACACAGAGACACACACAGCCACGCATCAGTATACATACCAGTGCCTGTCTGTAATTCTCAAGTGACAGAATACAGCTGGAAGATGTTAATAATGGCAGACATCAAAGGCACATTCATTCTCTGAGACTGAAACTAGAGTGAAAGCTACGAGTCACGCTCACCCCCCTGAGAATAATGTTGAAATAAGTGCTGCAAATTACTGAAGGTCATGTACTAGTCATGGCATTGAAAATTCACGTGCGGTTATGTTAATGAATATATCCGTGATAATGGTCGTGCTGACCCGTGGCTGATCCACTGAAAGAGACGTGTCACTATAGGATTCCATTTATGGGTGAAAGTAATCTACCTCTGCTCCGTTTTAGGGACGTTTGGGTTCCGATCCGACGGCGCAGGTACGCCCGTCAGAATGAACAGCGCCGACTGTGTGAAAGATTTGCTGCAAGGAAGTTGTGAAAAGAAGAGACGCATCAAGCAGTTGTTGTCTGGAAAACTGTCAGCTAAAGCTGGACAAAGTAAAAGCTGTATTTGTGCAGTTTGTTACAAACAAACAGACAAATGTTAAATGCTGTACTTTTCCACGATGGATGACCTTAAGTGATCCAGGAATGGGGAGACAAAACAATTAGCCTGGGAAAGCAGGTGCAAGATTCACACACACATTATTTGGCTCATTCAGAGAATATGACGAAGCATTTTGAACCTACTCATGTCCAATCATATTCGGTCAAAAATGAGTCCCAACCTATGTGAAACAATGAGGCATATAAATACAAAATGTTACCGGAAATCAGGGCTCTGTCTGTCGGATTTCCTGCGAGAGGTCTGTCATACTGGGTCCAGCGCTGATATACTCCATTTGTTACCACAAATAAAGACTTCATTTAACTTGAGATTATTCTGGCTCGTTCTTGAGCTTCCAATGAAAGAATCAAGCTAACACAAACAAAAGAAAAAAGATCTCACTGCAACACACTGTTCATTTGGAGGATGCATTAGTCAGCCGACGCTGTGCAACAGACCGCAGGACTGGAACCCATCACTCCTCGCAGTCTGATCACTTTTCCACATTGCTGTCAGTCCTGATTTCTCACTTTTCTTTTTAACCTAAACAGATCAATGTCAGAATAAAGTTTGCAACTGCTATGTTCACCATTTACACGTTTTCTTGTGAAATCTGGCTGGTCTGCGAGCTTCCTAAAGGTGCCCCAGTTTCCAGTTCAGCAAACTAAAACTCACTGCGAGTGTGAGTGTGAGTGTGCACGGCTGTCTGTCTCCGTGTTAACCAAGTGATGGACGAGCGGCGTGTCTGGGCTGCACCCCACTTCTCGCCTGATGGCAGCTAGGATGGGCTCCAGCGCCCCCTGACACTGAACACCATAAAGCAGGAGTACAATCTGGATGGACCATGTTAACTCCTGTGTGCTAAAGGTCAGATTGTGTTGAGATGTATTTTTCCTATGAAAAATAGATTCAACTTATAAGAAGCCCGTTCAAGTGATTTTACCTGCAGTTATTGGGTATTTGCAGTGTGAGAATTACATATTTATGTATGAACAATAGATACCTAAGGCTGCTGCTGCTTTTGTGTTTTTTTCTTTTCTGATGGGGGTAAAAAATGATTTTTATACATCCAAAATGCAGAAAACCTTGGCTGTGTTCGAAACCGCCTACCTCTCCCACTAACTTTAACTTTTTTTAAGTTCCCGAATGCATACTAGATTCGCCGAAATGTTGGGTATGCATCATGAGGTTACTACTCGTACTCAAACTACCCAAGATGCAACGTAACGTGACGTCGCCGATTTTCATTTCCTGTCAAAACGGCAGTTTCCAGCTAGCTACAACGAGGGTAGGTTCACTTCCTGTTTTCAAAACAAAAGCACCAATTGTATCATAATGGCTTTCCCTATGATAAAAGGCAATAGGTATTTTATTTTGTGAAAATAACCGGAAATGCGTTGCTCACTGTGGCTAGCTTTAGTAGCGCCGAATTCGTGGGAACAAAATTGTAAATAGCCGGTGTTTTGTCAGGTTTTCAACACGTTGGGGATCTAAACGACTACTTTCTCACCTGAAAATGTTTCAAATGTTGCTAAAGCTTACAGAGTTTAGAGCTTAAGCGAAATCAGCTTCAGGCTGGCTGATTTCGGCTCGGGCAGGAGCGAAGTGCATTGTGGGTAAACGCTCTGCATACTGTTTGATCGATGAGTATTGGCAAGTATGTAGTATGTAGTAGGCGGTTTCGAACACAGCCCTTGTTTAACATTGTTGGTGTTTCATAACTTCTCTTCTTGCCGTAGTTTCACTTATATCAAATATTAAAACTTATATCAACAACAGTTTCCCACATGTCCATCAACACGTCTACTGGTTGAAGCTGGCTGTCTGTAGAATGCATTAGTTCTGATGCATTTATAGGAACCGTGTAGAACCAGTCTGACTTTTAGAGTAATCTCCATCCCTCACTGTACCAATGACTCAAAGCGAGACGTCATCTATCTTAAAGCATAGATAAAAAACATTAAGGCAGGGAACCGGCATAAATCTGTCACCGATACATACTGATGGGAAAAAGTTTGAGAAACTTCTGTAAAAGGTATCACTCACGGGTAGCTGCTTGATGGCGATCTGTAACTCCGGTGGCTTCAGTGTGACTTTCTACTAAAAACACTCAAAAACTGTCAAAGTCAGAGTGCAGCTCTAATTACTGAGACTTGAAATTTGACACCAAAAAGTGTCATACTGTCTCTGAAATCTTTAGGGCAGAAGAAGTTGAGCAAATAATACTACAATGAAAAAAGAATGGAGGTCATATGGAAATATTGCATCTTTACATGGAATTTGCTACTGCTGCTGTTAACATGGTTTGTTATTGCGTATTTTCAAATTGCCACGTTTTACAAAACTAGCAGCAGCAAACTCTGTGGAAAGATAGCCGACCGTCACAGAGCACGGAGTAAATAACATCGACATAATAAACAAACTTTGCTGCAGCGGCGCACGTCGATGACGTCCTCCCATTCCAGAAATAAGGTTCAGGTTTAAAAAAAAAAAGAAACAAACTTTCCCTTTAAGGTATAAAACAATTTAATAACAGACATAAAATTAATCTTTTGATAGAAATGTTAGATTGTTTTTTACAATGATTTTGCTTCTATAAAAACTGCCAATAAAATCTTTGAAAAATTCCGCTGCTTCGTGGAAAACGTGCATCAAGCTCGCTTTAATAAACTAGTCTAGAGCACCTAAATTAATTGGTGTAGTGTCATTAGAAAGTGGCTGTGTAGCATGTACTCATGTGATTACCATGCTAGCTACAGATGTTCCCATCTGCTTTAATATACACCCATAAAGCTTTTAGAAAAAAAAAAGCAAAAAACACACAAAAATGTGTTTATCATTTGAATTATGACATTTACAAACTTTTCCAATGCCCAACTTCAAATAGACAATTAAAACTTTCATGGAACTATTCTACATTATTACTGAAGGTAACAAAGATACACAATTAAAGATTCTGATTGCAGTAAATATTATATCTTGATAAATTGCTCTTCATAGCCAACATTCCTCATGTTTTAACACCAGTTACAAATACCCTCATTCATTTATAAATGAAATGCAATTAAATACATGGTGAATTTCTTACTCTTCATATCTGTAGCAGATTGTATATCCAGCTGGGTTTACTTATACTATTGATTATTAGTGGTTAAGCATAATTACTTCAACAACAATTGACCATTTGCATTGAAGACTGTTGAATGCCCAGCTTATCAACATAACCACAGGTATAAAGGATAATAAATACGATTGTGTGTATGGTAAAATTATTAGAAATTGTTCCAAGAATCTGAGAGTGCAGCAGAAAATACATCGATGCAACTTGACAAGTTAAAGTCATCCACCTGCAACCGGGTAAATCCCATGATGTGCAGCTTTCTTTTGTCCATGTTCAAACACAGGTAACCAGTAAAAGTACCGTCAGCTTGACCTTTTGAATCAGACGGATGCCTGAAACAGTTTTACCTGCGACGCCTGAAAACTGAGCAAGCTTCAAAAGAGCATATGATGAGTTACAAAGTCATCCGCCGAGAGAGACATCCAGATGCCAAATAATGCTGAGAGGACAGGTGCATCTGCTGCTCAAGTAAACAAAGCAGTGACAAAGAGAGTGGGAGGAGGCAGGAAGGACCAGAAAGGAATGCAGTGGGTTGAAACTGAGGGTAGAATAATGACAGGGTGTGTGTGGCATCCTGGGGCTTTTGAAAGAAAGAAAAATGTAGGCTATATGTTCTGAGGTTCTGCTGTTGCTAAAGTTTAACCCATCCCTGACCTTTTCACACAACACTGCACTTCCTCTATTGCACCCTGATGTATGAACAACAGTACAAATGCAAGGAGATGAGTGGTTTGGAGGTCAGTGCAAGGCTGACCTCCCACAAGTGAGTGTGGGATGGCAGGTCGCTGGGGTGCAGAATGAGAGCTTTAGCTGCAACAGTTTAGTGAACAGTGCATCATTTGGGATCCCACAGGATTCCCCTCACTCGCTGGACTGCACAAATGAACAATGAAAGTCTCCTGGTGCAGTAAAGAATGAGGACAGGGAGATAAGGATTCCCCCGCTGGGGTCTGCAGCTGAGCCTTTTGGCTGAGCAGGACCTGCCCGCTCCTAATGATGAAAAAAAGATGGCAGGTATTGTGTGCAAACTGTACATGATCAGGTTTCCTGCTCTTGAAACATCTCCGTCAGAGGAATTACACATCCAGGTAATCAAATTGAGATAGCCACGAAGGCAAGTCTGACAAAAAACAGTATTTACTGCAGGAGTCATTATGCGTCAGAGGCTGCAAAAAGGTTCATTTATCTTTGGAAGGCAGCAGCTTGCAGTGATATTTAGACTCCTGCTGCCCCAAATCAGCGTAATCTTGTTTCAGATCCAGGGATTGCAGACAAAGCTGGTTATTCCAGTATGTGTAAACCCATCTGCCAGAGGGAATGGGAAAAATGCTTGCTGTGAAGTTGCACTGTGCACCGGCATTGATTCCCACATTGTGTTTGTAGACCATTTGTTTGTTCTGGGCAGTTTCTTTTTGGGTGAAAAAACTATTTTATATACATTTTTAGTTATTCAAGTTATTTCTTAATCCACTGCAATAATACTGCTTCAAGTATAAAAGAAAAAGACATGCCACCTCCGCCATCAAAATCTCTTTCTGAAAAGTTGGAGATAGCGATCATCATCTAACAACAAAGGTACTGATATCCATTCCTGAGATTACACGTCGAGGAGATGGCAAGAAACTTTGGAACAGCTCTGAAGACTTGTGTTCTTCAGCCAAACCAATGCATCTTCTTCCACTCTGCGTTCGCCTATCCCAATATATTTAGCTCTTCTTAGATTACATTATAAGTCCTCCCTCAAAGCCTGAAATTTCTCACAAATAAGCCTCTGATTCCTTATTTCCTTCTTCTACATTGCCCTCTGAATCACCCTTTCCTTCTATTTGCCTTTCGTGATGAAATGGTCATCCTCCTGTGTGCAAACTGATCAAAAGTGGTTCATTCAAAGGTAATAAAAAAAACAACTATTGATTTAGCAAAGCCATGGGATACTGAAAGAAACTGTTTTATAGTAAAATTTATATTTTTTTGTGTCATCTCAGTTAACTTTGATAATCTTTGTTATTGTTACACACTAACTTATATTACATTACATTACATTACATTACGGTCATTTTGCAGACGCTTTTATCCAAAGCGACTTACAATAAGTGTGTTCCATATCGGTAGGCAAAAGAACTTCAGGTCACAAGAAATCATAAGTGCATTTCCTTCCAAAACCAAACAGCTAAGAGCATAACTAGTGCTAGAGTAAGTGCAGTAAGTTAGGTACCGAGACAAATGGGAAGACAATTTAGAAGCTGGGACGAAACAGGTGATATCCATCTAAAGTACAGTCCAAGCAGAGCAGGCTTAAAAGGTGCGATTTTAGATGCGTCAGGACACCGTCCTGCTCCGACAGCTTGGCTTAGCATGGCAGTACCAGAGAACATTGACTGAGGAATACATTGATTGTATGACTGAGTTTAGATCTTGGAGTCAGTTTGTGGATGAGCATTAGAGACCTGAATTTGCAAAGGAAGCAGTTTAAAAATGGATCTGCAAGTATTTTAGACATTTAGTATTTTAGGCATTTATCCAGATGACTGTACTTTATCCTGTAAGGAAAGAAAAATGGTTGACCTTTGTTTATTGCAGGCCAAACGCTGTATTGCACTATGCTGGAAGAATGTTGGTTGCCCATCTTTTACCCTCCGGTTAAACAACTTAACATCAAGTTTGGCTCTTGAGAAACTGACGTATATCGTTAAAAAGAGGGCTTCTGAATTTTATGATTCATTTGGAGGATGTTTCTGGAGCTGTTGAGGGAGGGAGAATGAGAAAATGAAAAGTATTTGGTTGGTTGTTGGGAGTGCAGGCTGCAGCCTTTTGAATACTTTTTTTAATTTAGTTTTTATTATTTACATGTGTTTATTTACTTATTTATTTTTTATTGTTTTCATTGTTTCATATTCATTGCACAATGACTTGCTGTCTAATTACTGTGGTTTGTTGTATCTTTTTTGGTCATTTGACTATTATTTTCTTTTCTGCCATGTGTTTTGGTTGTTATATTGACATGAAAAGCCAATAAATATGTTAAAAAAAATGGATCTGCTTTGATTTTCTGTTCTGAAATTATTTCTACACTTGACTTGTAATTGTGTTTCATCTGATTTACCAGAACAAGAAAAGCAGCCATTTCTTAGAAGTTATCAATTCACAGCAACTGATAGACAAATGCATTGAAAACTGAATAAAATTTAACATTGCAAATGCTTTCTCGTTTTCATCAACACCTTTTCCTTTAGTTATCGGGAGAGATTCCAGAAATAAATTGTACTATCATAAGAGTTCCAGTGCTTTCATCTTCTCTGAAATAGGCCCCTGGAGCTGATGGAGTGTTAGCGTGTATGCATGGGCAGGCCTTCTTGATTGTGGTGAGGAGGGCAATAGCATACTCAGGAGACGATGCAGCAGAGAGGGAGATGAAGAAATTATGAGTCTGCCACATGGGAATAAAGTAGCTGCAGGATTCTTCCCAGAGCCAGCGTCTATCGATCGAAAGACAAAAAAAACCCCTCTGGTTTCATCAACAAGAAAATAAGAGTAAAACTTTAAACCTGGTGGTCAGTTTAACAGAAAACATGAATCCTCAGTTCAATCCACATTTTCTCTCTGTCTGTAAGAATAATCCTGCTAGCGATCATTAAACCAGAAACACAATGTGGCTTTTTCTACTCCCCGACCCAAACAAAGAGACGTAACAGCAGCACACACAGTTCTACGATTAGTTGAGCTCACATTCGTTCAAAACGTATGATTGCATCATACAATCCAGCACTTTTGCAACAATATTCAGTCGGGAGTTTTATAAAGCAATCAACATCAAAGAAGGTAGATCATGTTTGTTCGCTGAATTATTGCACACCAAACTGACACAGTAATGTAGCTCGACTCGAGAAAGGTGCTGGAACTGCAGTAACAGCACCAAGGCAGAGTTCTCAGTTAGCATGGAACAGATAAATAAAAAGGGAGTTGAAAGTCTTATTTGTCGCATGAGACTGGAAGTTTTTTGGACTGCTTGAATGCAAGAAACACCCTTAACTGGGTGATATGGCTGCATGCTAGCTGGCCAGTAATTCGCTGTGATGTAGACTGTAAAAGGTATTCAACATGTGAAATAGAATGCAAACTTAGGGATGAGAAACACAGAAATATGTAGAGAAGAACTGAACAACTGTTTAATAAGTTAATAAGTTATGTCTTATTCCAACTAAAATGAAAAAAAAAAAAGAGGCTGCTGAACAGTTTAAATATGCTTTGGTATAGTTATAAATATGGCTAATATTGATGCTCACACGCACAGTTTAGAACTAGAAGAACATTTAAACTAGTTAAAACTAGACTATTATCAAGCTAAAGTAATGTAAGTTTAGCTTAGCTTTGGATTTAAGGTGAGCCTTCAGTGATAAAATCACTACAGCTGCAGGTAACTCAGGTCTCAGCTGAATAAGGAGACAGTGTAATGTGAGGAAAGAGTGTTGTCTGCAATAGTAATGCTGCAGGGGGCTCCAAACAGAGGAATTGTGTAAAGGGAAGTTCCCTCAGCTCATAATTCCACCTGGCAAGAAGGGAGTAATGTTTATTCTCACTGCAGAAAAAAGCACAGCTTTAGATTGAGAAATTGACGGCTTGGTCTGAAACACAAATCAGTCCCTTTTTTTTGTATTTAAGCTATTCGTTTAAACCTGCACCAACATGATGTTTATTTCTCCCCACTTTGGATGCAGTGAAGCAACATGAACATTAACTTTTAAGCTGGTGTCATGTTCTTAGCAAAGAGTCACACACTCACACCATTTAAGTCAATATTTAATATATAACTTAATACTTAAATATGTCAATGAAATTAATAGATATAACAATTTAAAGAAATTAATTATATAAACATGAGGGACAATGTGATCAACCTGCATAAATATTTGCACATTAGATTTAAATGGTCAGTTTAGTCATTTATCAGATATTTTCTTATTCGAAGCAACTTGCAAGTGAAAAATAGCATCAAGGCCGTTATAAGTACCAAGCATTAAAGAAAGACTGTTTAACATTTACTAACATCTGGTGGTCAAGTTGGAGATAGCGATCATCATCTAACAACAAAGGTACTGATATCCATTCCTGAGATTACACGTCGAGGAGATGGCAAGAAACTTTGGAACAGCTCTGAAGACTTGTGTTCTTCAGCCAAACCAATGCATCTTCTTCCACTCTGCGTTCGCCTATCCCAATATATTTAGCTCTTCTTAGATTACATTAGAAGTCCTCCCTCAAAGCCTGAAATTTCTCTCAAATAAGCCTCTGATTCCTTATTTCCTTCTTCTACATTGCCCTCTGAATCACCCTCTCCTTCTATTTGCCTTTCGTGATGAAATGGTCATCCTCCTGTGTGCAAACTGATCAAAAGTGGTTCATTCAAAGGTAATAAAAAAAAACAACTATTGATTTAGCAAAGCCATGGGATACTGAAAGAAACTGTTTTATAGTATAATTGATATTTTTTTGTGTCATCTCAGTTAACTTTGATAATCTTTGTTATTGTTACACACTAACTTATATTACATTACATTACATTACATTACATTACGGTCAGTTTGCAGACGCTTTTATCCAAAGCGACTTACAATAAGTGTGTTCCACATCAGTAGGCAAAAGAACTTCAGGTCACAAGAAATCATAAGTGCATTTCCTTCCAAAACCAAACAGCTAAGAGCATAACTAGTGCTAGAGTAAGTGCAGTAAGTTAGGTACCGAGACAAATGGGAAGACAATTTAGAAAACAAATAAGTGCGTAAGGAGCTGGGACGAAACAGGTGATATCCATCTAAAGTACAGTCCAAGCAGAGCAGGCTTAAAAGGTGCGATTTTAGATGCGTCAGGACACCGTCCTGCTCCGACAGCTTGGCTTAGCATGGCAGTACCAGAGAACATTGACTGAGGAATACATTGATTGTATGACTGAGTTTAGATCTTGGAGTCAGTTTGTGGATGAGCATTAGAGACCTGAATTTGGATTTGATAGCCTTGGACAGACAGTGGAGTGCTGCAGTGACGTGTCCCTTTATCTTCACATATTTATCCAAAGTAGGCTTCTTGTAAAATCCATCATGTCATCAGTCATGTGAGCATGCTCAGTTTTAGATATTAGAACCAAACCGTGACAGACAGTTGGAGCGTTCAGCTGAGAAGGGTTTCTTTTTGAAGGGTGTGTTGGTCCAGTCCTGGTTTTCTTAAGATGTCAGTGTTTTTAAACTAAAGACGGACCCCAAAGCTGCTCTCATCGCTATCAACTGTGTGTGTGTGTGTGGAGATTTTGTTGATATTGTCATGTGTTTTAGATAAAATTACTTTCCATTAAACGCTGTACACTCCGCGTTCACGAAGTAGCACATTTTGTGTGATAAAATTAAAGTATTTTGAACAGTTACAAAGCCTTATCTCTGTCATTGTGCAGATGTGTTTGATCAGGAAAGCAAATGTAAAGTTGTGATGATGAGGAATACAAAACAGACAGCTTGTGTCATTGTTTTGCTGTTTAAGTCGGTCTTTCTTATTTACACTTTTACATCGTGTGCTTCTTTGAGTGAGAGAATTAGATTTCACCTTCACGTTGGTGTTTACTTTTCAGAATTAGATTTTTCACTTCCCCAAAGAAAGCTGCCATTTTAACAGCAGACACACAGATGATCATGTAGACTTTTCTCTCATTTTCAACCAAAAACAAATCAATCATTTGTTGCAACTTCTGAAAGCAGCGAGAGGGAGAAACAAACAGAAACATAAAGTCCAATTGTACATCCTCAACGTTGGAGAAGCTGATCCAGCAAAGCACTGCAGCATGTCACCCAGTTGCATCACTTCATCCTGTGCTTCCTTCCATATGGCTTCTCTGGGAGAGGAAATGGATTTTATTCTCTTTTTTAATCTTACTCTCTTGCCTGTGTTCCATTATCAGCCTTGTGTCTGAAAAAGTGCCACCGCACGCATTAGTTCAGAGTGGTTTATGCTGCGTCCATGCAGTCACTCCGTGCTGCGCTCTCTCATGTCAGGGAGGAGGTACAGAGTGCTGATAGGGGCCAATTCTAGCAGGGAAGCACTGATTAGCAGCTGGATATTTTTATAGTCTATTAATTACTGAGGGCCTATTATGCATCAGCACCATGTCCCAAATTGCAGATTGTAAGTAGTTATTGAGATAGCAGTCATTTAAAAAGCTACTTGCTCCGTGCTACTTTGGAGAATCCATATGTCCAAAGACACCAATAGAAAAATGAATGTAACAACCAGTTATGACAACGTTTCATCGAGTTTCAAGTGTGTGGGCAGAAGCAGAATGCACTGGAAAAAAATGCCCCTTCAAAAATATGTAAAAAACAACAACAAATACAAGACGTTTTTGCTTGAAATAAGCAAAAAAAATCTGCCAATGGAACTAGTGAAAATCGGCTTGTCAAGATTTCTTGAAATAAGATTTTGAGTTAAAAGTGATCTTGAAATAAGCTTAAAGACCTCTTCAAATGAAATAAAAAAGCTTGTTTCATGTGATATGTGACTCAAAACAAGATGTTTTCAAGACTTTTTCACTTAACAAGATATTCCAGATGTATTGTATTAAAACAAGTCCCTATATCTTGCTGAAATGGTACTTGTTAGGCAATTGTGTCTGATATTAAGTGTAATGAGATACTCAATGAGACAAATATACTTGGTAAGATTTAGGTTTTTTCCAGTGTGGCTGTACTGGCATTCAGGAGTAGATCATGTATTTTTTTGGCTGGATAATTGTTTTTCACGATATATTTAACACTGTAATCTTCCCTGTATGACAAAGCTGACCATGTAAGTGCTCGGAGGTAAACAGAAAGCTTGCCAGTTCTTCAGCCACAGAGCCAAAACCAGCAGAGCTATCCACCCTAATTATTTTTGTCAAAGCTCTTCAGAATGCTGAATAATAAATAAGTTTAACAGCCCAAAGGCATGTTGAACACAAACTGACATTCTCATACATATATTCTAGTGACCAAAAAAAAGAAAATAGGCAGAAAGGGTTTAAATGCATTTAACATCTGCGTGATTCAAACAAAGTAAATAAAACATGGATTCATGATCTGTTGTTAAGGGAAACTTAATATGGTAACAGTAATTGCATTGCCTTGTTTTAGCTCCGACTGTGGTGGTAGATAGAAAGCAGCACATCATGGAAATATGTATTACAGTTTATGATTATTAGATGACGTAGAAATGTTAACATTTAGAACATATGAGGACTCAAATATAGAGTACGGCCTGCTTTAAAATGACCAGACTGAGCGCTAGGAACACTAAAAGCTAAAGGCTGGCTCCTGATTCATTTGAGCCTCAAAGATGGAGCTCGTTATAGCCACGGAATCTCTTCAGATTATTTGTCTGAACTTTGTTTTGATTTTGTGAACACCAGAATCTCTGAAACCGTGTTTCATCATCAAAAAGTCCCGTTGCAGAATTTGTGCTTGTGAAATATTTAAACAGGACATAGTCCTTCAGTTTCTGCCTCAGCCGAGCTCCTCTCCTCGGTGCTGTTTGCACAGAGTGTCTACATGGCCTAAGAGCCGAAGGCAGACCGTCGGGAAAAGCATGCCGTTATTTTCACGAGAGAAAAAAAGACTTCCGAACATCGTTGATGAGAGCCGTTCATGCAAAGGTCCCCCAGTTATAGCTGTCGTTCAGTCTGGAAAGTCAAGTGGCTGTTAAATAGATTTTTCTTTTATCATGTTATGAAACCTTTACCCTTAGCCTAAACTTTTAAAGGAGCAGTTTAACCAAGCGTTTCAATACCGATTAGCTGAATTGGGCCATTCATGCCGTTGCCTTTAAGCAACGTAAAGGACATCTTGTGAAAATGTCATCATCCAAACCATCTACATCCAAAAGACATTGTGTTCTGACCCGTAACCAACGGTGATATAATTAGGTATGTCACTGTGGCAACAAACCACAAAGACCCACTTAAACATCTTTAGCTCTTTCCAGAAAAGAGAAAATGAACCTCAACATAAAACTGTTAAAGCATCAGCTTCGTCACAGCTACATTTATACTTTGCTGCAGTTACAGACAGACCCATGGTTGGGTGAGCATGGAAACTACATCAGGGAACATAGACCACCAAAGTCCTTATTGAAGCTGAATTTTCTTACATGTCATGTTACCATAACAATACATACATGCATGACAAGGATGCTGTGGATGTGGGAGGCATACACTGTAGATGGAATCAGATATATTTTCTACATTTTTAAGCTTAAAAACCTCTAACTGGTGTCTTGTTTTATTTCCAGCGTGTGTAATAGTTATTCATATTATGTGGGTGAGAGAGAAAAAGCTGCAGCATAAACAAAAACTCTGCAGAAACCATTCTGGACACCATCAGAAAGTGTTACAGAAAAACATCAGAGAGCAAATTTAAACTCGAATCTGACACGTTCAGTTGCTTCCAGATCATTGGAAAGCAGTTGGCATCTTAGTAGAGTGTGCAGACAGCAACAATGGGAAATTATTTGCATCTTAATGCTTGGACAGATGTATTTTCCATCAAGCTTCCTGATCTTGTGAAAATACACCCATCCTATCATGACCACAGAGACCCATTAAATGAAAAGGTATATGAAACTGAGGCATTTGAGCAGCTTGGCTGCAGAGAGGATATATGTTTCATTAGCAAGTTGAATATTAACATTCTTTGTGTTATTTTACATCAGCTTTACTAAGCAGCAACGATAAAACATTAATTGAGCAACTTATTCGGTGGAAATCATGGTGATGAGGAATCAATCAAGTTTGACTCCTGTAGGGAATGATCTTTTTCCTTGGATATCATTGTTTCATTGGATGGTACATCCCATCAGAGGCGTTTTTCCTCTTGGTTAGCCACCTGGTCAGCTTGGGCCTGTCGGTGTGGAGTTTGCATGTTCTCCCCGTGCATGTGTGGGTGCCCCTAAACTGGATGAAGTGCGTGTAGAAAATGGATGGGTGGTTTGGCAATAAATAATACTTATGTGACCATCAGGGGCGTTTCTATGGTCAGGGGTACGCAGCAACAACAGCCTCCTTTAACTGAGTACTTATGATATCCAAAGTGTGGTTACCATAAAAAAAAAAAATGTTGGCATGTTAATGTTAGTTAATCATACCTACATCAAAGTTCAGGTGGAATGAGTGCGTCTTGAGTTCATAACATTACTTGGCCCTAAATTGAATATATCACATTCAGAAATGATGTTATTTTAAAGCAACGCACGACACAGAATCATACAGAGATCCTACATAAACATTAATATTAATAGCACCATCCCACATGCAAACTCCATACAGTCTTCCTGTTTTATGTCTTCAATAATGAATGATTTCGACATCAGTGCATGCTGTCATCCAAACCGTATCTGTTCTTTCTGTCCGAGACAGATATTCACGTTAACTGGGACATTTCATCTACAAGCTGGAAAAAAACAAAAAAGAAACACAGTTGCATTCTTCACATTCAAAGAATAATGAGATGACACACATCACTTTGATCCCTTTTCACAGACCTAATGTGGTACGGAAATGAACAATATCCTCACGCAACGATGGCGTCTATATCACAGATGCTGGGATATGAGATGAAATCACTCTTTGATCCCTTTACTTTGTTCCAAGTCAGTTGGAGGCAAACTGAGCAAGTGCATGCGGATTTGCAGAAGTATAATAGAAGTTTGATCGAGGGTGAAACTTAGAAACCAACATCAGTACAGCTGAAAAGATCAGCACTTGTCAGAAGGTGTAATTTTTTTTCCATACTCGCGACCTTTTCAATTTTATTGTAATATCTCATATAATTATAGGCCGAATTAGAGACTCTGGCACACAAGTCAGTAAGTAATACAGGCTAAGACATGGAGGACACCTACTCAGAGAGGAGACTCAGCAGGATATGGAAACTGACATAACACCATCCTGTATGATAATTATCAGAATAATCCAACACTGGCACAACTCAAAAATGCTAAGTACCCATTTTCAGTAAACTATTAGGCTTCCTTTATGTTTGCTACTTTTCCTAACATGTATCTTCAGTGAATCAAAATGGCAGAGTCCATCTCTTCATGCATGTCTACTTTTGCAGCTTGCAGAAATAAAGCACCTTCTTCACATCACAGAGGCCATGCAGTGGTGGAGCAGTTGAGTGGTTGGAGATACTTAAGATATGCGTCTTGTGACGCATAAGTGGCATATTCTTGTGGGGAAATGACCCCCAGGAAGACGGGCCCATAACAACCATCTGTTTCACTTCTAAATGCGAGTTGGTGTGAGAATATCAATGCAAACACCTCTATACTGTGAGCAGCAACGGCTGCACATTAAGTTTGGTCACGGAAGACTGCAAAGGAGTCGCAAAATGTATGTATACTAACGTCAAAGTTAAAGTTTCCATTTAGAAAAGAAACCATATCATACCTCTTTCACTAAAAAAGTAAAAAGTTAAACAACTTTTTAAAATGTGGATACTCCCACCAGGCAATTAAATCCTTTCCCATTGCCAGTCATACCATGTTTCCCCTCCAGTGCTCCGAGGGCTACAACAAACAGAACTGAAATCAGCTCTCACAGCGGTACCGAGATTGAGCTATCGACTGTCTTCCAAGTAAAACAAATCAATCTCTCCCCCCATAAGTTGTTGCTGTCAGGTTCGGAGCTTCCATGCGAAACATTACAGAAGATAAAAATCTTTCTGTAAGCTAAAAGCTGGCTGGGCCCACTCTTGCAGCCTTGAACGCAGCACACTCGGTAGCTGTTGATGTTCTGCTCTATGCTGATCGGAACCGATTAAACGCTTTCTAGTAAAGTTATCACCAAAATTAAAAAGCTTGTTTAGCTTCCTAGACTTAATATAATATATTCAAAGACATATATTCACACCCTATATACAAGACAAGCAATATCAACATTATTATTATAGTTTCATTACTGTAGTTAGACTGGATGGATGACTTGTTGTCATGCAAAGTCTTCGTCTCTTTGGACCTTTTTACCAGGTTTTCAGTGTGTTGGAAAACAGGCATTTGGGGCTCCTAATACCCAAAGTGCTTCTTTCACGGACAAGAGAGTTGAGGATGGCCTGATTGGACGTGATAACACATCTGGGATGGGTAAACAAAGCTGAGTATCAAACAATCGACGGACAGCTGCATAAAAATCCTGAATGATCCACCTGCTGTTCACTGAACTGTAATGGCCGTCACAGTTATGTGGTCCAGATTGTCCATCCTCAAGCAGCTGAACTAGTTTAAGAGGCATCATGAGGGAGAGCAACCAGAGGAGGGATGGTTTTTCCATTCATCCGCTCACTGTATGTAAAAGGTGGATTCTCAGGCTAAAGGTGGGTTTCTAGTGTTCAGGGTGTTGCACCTGACATCTGTTCTGTGGCTGCCAGCCACTGTCAGACTGTTTTATGCTTTAGTGAATTTGTGAATGAAGCCAGGTTTTCACCGTTTGTGCTTCAACACATGCGGATCGAACTCTGTAGACCGTCTTTCTTTTGTCTGTTACCATTTGGATAATCGCATGTTTATTTTGTTCTCGACACCGTATCGTTCGTCATATCCCTTCTGAAATAAAACTGTGCTTTTCCAAGTTTTAGCTTCAGTTCTTATCTGCACTGGATAAACGGGACAGTATTTTGAAAATAGATCTCTAAATCAGCTGCTAATATGTTGTGGACAGTTGCATTTAATTTCAAGTTCATGTACAAAAGAGCTCACATGTGACACAGAGCCAGTTTAAAGTGGATTTGCCTGTCAACATGAGGAGTAAATCCTGAGCTTAAGCATTGTTACATTCTGAAAATCTGATGCATACAAAGAAGCTAAAAGAGGCTAAAGATCTGACAGACCAAAAAGAAAAGCTTTGTGCGTGACTGGCACAGTCATTTGCACAGTAAGAGAGAAAAAAATCCCTTTATGACTACAAAATGAATAAAGAATACATGTTACCCTTGTCAACTATCAAGAATTTATGCACAGAAGCTCAGAGAATACACAAACATGGTGCAGACACCTGGTCCACCTCATATAGGCTAATTGCCTTAAAGGGGAAGTAAACCTGGACCTTATTTCTGGCATAAAATACGTCCTTTGGACGCTATTTAGATCCCTTTATATCTGCGTATATCCATAAAAGGGGAGAGAACAGGGCAGAGACAATACAGCCTCTAAATAAGGCATTATCTGTCTTTATTTCACCAATACTTTAAGACCAATGAATGAATGAAGGCGTATCGGTGCACTGTTAGCTCAGAGCTGCCGTGTTGTTGTTATTGGGGGAAAAATACCGAACTTCCACTTTAACTGTTGAATGTTGTTAAACAGAGGCAGAAGAACATATAATTAATACGTCTGGACTGCCTTCTTGAGAAATAAAAGAAAAAGTTTTTGCACATATTGCTGAAATTTCTGGTAACGAGTCAAATTAGTCATCTATGAACTCAAAAAGATCAAAAACGCTAAAGACTCATCAACAAGAAAGAAACGGATAAAATCAAAGCCTAAACCTGATAATTTATATGTGTATACATGTATATATTTTTCACCAAATAGAGAAGCTTATCTAACACAGGGCCTCTCATTCAGTGGTCTGTCCTCTTGTTATTTTTGCTAAATCAACATTAGCTGCCTTTTATAGCTTTCAAACAATGTACTGCTCTGCCAAAAGATGAGGTTAATTAAAAGGCGCTGGAACAAGAAAAACTTCTGACGCAACAAAACTAATAATTTAGAAGGCTGACAGCTGAATATTACTGGGAATTCAAAGGCTGGAAGATATCTGAGTCAGGTGTGATAATTCAAATGCCCAAGAAAGCTTCCAACTAATAACAGCGATTCAAGATAGGAATCATAATGGGATTAATCCATTTATCATCACAACTTGTCCAAGCAAAGTTAATGTAAGAACAGATGCAGACTGTCAGACGAGAAAGTCTGAAAAGGTTTGCTTAAATGGCTCAAATGTGAGTGAGTCTGCCTTTCCAGTCAGGACAAACTTATTGAGTTCCTTAAGCTTTAAGACGCATTACGTCCGAAACAGGCGTGTGTGCCTTTAAATCCATTCCAGTCGTCTAAAGTTGCATCATGGCTTAAAACAGCCCTGGAAAAAATAAGCAGCCCCTCAAATATTCATGTCTCAATCTTAGTGACACATTACATAAAGCATCACGTGTATAATACATTATGAACACATTCATTCAATAAAGTTCTTTATTGTAATACGTGGAGGACATTCTAGTGTCTCAATTATATAAACCAATTAAGCTACTCAGATAGTAAGTTTTGTCCTTTTATTTTTGGTTGGATACCCACTTCCATTTGACACCTTAATTACTTCAAGGATGTATTGAGGCTTGTCTTTCTATTGAGTGCCACTTCAGTGTGACACTTGACAAATGAATTGCTTTTTAAATGCCTTACAGTTGCAGAAAAACTGTCCAATATTTCTGAGCTAAATTGACTCATAATTGCTTGAGATTTAGTCAGAAAAGGATGTCAAAATGTGTGCAAAACATACGATAATATTGACAAAAGTCCCTCATGTCTCCAGGCTAAAGACAACAGTGCAATTTATCAGGCTGATCCTCCATGACATCTGTTTGTGTCGGCTGCTCAGTCGTTAATAAATGGAAAACATTACCTTTTTGGATTAAACAAATAATTGTTTAAGCTGACATCTATCCAAAAAGATGCCGATGTTTTCCCTATAAAATGACCTCAAATGAAGCTATGGCATGACAGTCAGAGACCACTTGACTGTCGTGCCGCCATGGTATTGGCACTGTTGTCGTTTCTTGACAGTTTCCCTTATCCTCGGCGTACCAATGTGAAATACTGAGATAAGTGCAAGATGTATTACCTATTAGAGAAACATTAGTACCAGGCAATGGTGGCCTTTTAAAGGGGAAGTTCTTTTTTTTTTTTAAACCTGAAATTAATAAATGAATGAATGATTGCACTGTTAGTTCAGAGCTGACCTGTTGTTGTTATTGGGGGCTTTCTACTACTGGGCTACTGCTGCTGGTAACATGGTTCATTATTGCGTATTTCCAAATTGCCGTGTTACACTAAACTAGCAGTAGCAAACTCTGTGGAAAGACAGTCGACTAGTGTTACCAGATTGGGCGGGTGGCCGCCCAATTGGGCGTCTTTTGACTGCGACCGGCGGGCAGAAAATGCCTTCGGCGGGCAAATTCAATTTGGGCTGCTTTCAACACGTTTGGGCGGGGATTTTTGTTCTCACAACAGTTATGCATTTTATTCAGTGAATAAAAAGGTTAATGTTAAAAGTGAATAAACAAATCAAATTGTGTTCCTATCAATCCATACAGTGTAGGCCTACGTACACAGCAGGCGGCAGATATGCCGTAGCTGGTTGAACAGAGCCATATAGTGGTTGAGTACAGGTGTCGTGTCAAAAAGTGATTGTCGGCCAGAATCTGATTTGCCGCCGCGGGAGCGCGCACAGCAGCCCGTTGAGCGGTAGCTTTTCTCTTTTTTTTTTTTTTATAAATGTACAACGATGAGACCTGAAAAACTCATAACACATTTCCCCAGAAAGACAGGGGCAACTAAGGCAAAACTATTTCCATCTCAGCAGTTTCTCTGATGGAAAATGCACATCACAGGAAAAGCTCTTTTGATTTAGGTGCCGAGTTTGTAATGCCTGGGATTGAATATTTCCTCCGATTTTGCCACAGGTAAAACTGAAGATCAGTCTTTGCACAAAAACTAGGCCACAGTTACTTTTCCCCAGAAAAATAATCACCCATCTTCATTGTTGTGCAAAACTTCAGCTGTCAGGAGAACTTTTGGAGAATATGATTAGAGACCCTGAGATGTGAGGAAAGATGCAGGAGCCCAGTGGGAAGTGGGAATAAAAACCATATTATTTTATGCACCCTGTTTGTGAAAAAGAAGAGAGATGAAGAGAACATCCACGAGAGGGAGGAAATCATATGTAGGCTGAAGATGAAAAGATCACCTGTGGATAGGATGGATAGTTTTTCTTTTTCCATAAATGCCTATAAAAGGCTGAAAAGTTTCATTTCTGTATGCCTTTAGATGATGTCTCGTTACAAAGTGACACTGAAACACTTCAGAGAGACCATAATAACTTTAATGAGATGGTGCAAAAAGTGAAATGTGCAGAGAGCTGCATGAGATAAACAGAGGAATCCATGCACATAATTACATGCATTCCAACTGATGTACTTGTGCAATACAAATGAGGATTGGCATTTGGTTATAAAGCAACCAAGCTGAAGGGACCCTGGCAGAAAAAAAGCTCAATCCGCCATAAAACATTTTCAGCCGCTCTGACTCCCTTAGAAGTTGGGAGTGACCTCTGGAATTGTCCCCTTTTTCATTTCCTTTCCTGTGTCAACTTGCCTGAAAGTAGATTTTTTTTATCTTTTTTTAATCATAGTTGTGGAGATGCTAAACTGAACGTATTAGTCTGTGAAAAATAATGCTGCTGCCTCCTTTCCTCTCTCTGACAACCAGAATAAAAAGCCACCAAAGAACAGTGTGTAGCCATTGCTTTGACAAGCCTCATTTACATATGAAACAAGCAGCAAAGAAGGCTGCTGGGGAGCCAAAGACGAGGAAGGAGTATGTCAAGACATAAAGCCAAACCACCTCGATTCCCTCTTGGAGTCTATGCCTGAGCGTTCACCCACAATGCAACACTCCTCTTTCTCTTTTCTTTGGCTCCATCTCTTAAGGTTTCTAAACTTTGTGACAAAGACATTCAATTAGCTGATTGCTCCGATGTGACACGGTAAAGTATCACAGACCTTTTAAAATTCCTTTTTAAAAGAATAAAGGAGGACTGGTGACTCAGAGCAAACATAACGTCGGGATTCGGATTTTGCAAACAGGCCATTAACTAAAGTTAATTAAAACAGCGTTATGTCCTTTTTACTTGATAAGGTCAGTCTAGATTAACTGTCATGAACAGTATACATAACTATTATGCAAACCAATCCAGAAAGACATATTATAGCTTTAGACGTAATTATAGTGTTGTTTCCCCTCACAGAGCCATGCATTCCTCCAGCTAAATTTAGGCCACCTTAAGCCCTGACAGTTCAGTTCTCATCACTTAATACATCCATCATACGGCTGCTAATGTGTATAATAACATATTTCTCTCTTTGAAAACTAGTTGATTCTCAGTCTGAATATCTAAAAACTTTTTTCACCCACTTCTAAGTCACCAAACATACGGTTCTGTCACACAATCACCACAATTCCTACTTATGCATCCAATTCGGGCAATTTCTGGGCGAAATGTGAATGTTAAATCAGCATCTTCAAATAGATGTTTAAAGAAACCCTCCACCTCTAGCCTAAGGTACACGTCTACCATCTTTACAATGAAAAAAAAAGCTCAATAAAACCAGATCCTTAGTGAAAATATCTACATCCCAGTTGTAAACCAAATCTGGAGCTCAAGTGTGACAGTATATTAGGGGTGGGTATTGGCAAAGAAGTCACGATTTGATTCGAATCACGATTCACATGCCACGATGCGATTCTATCACGATGCATCACGATACTTGAATTATTGCGATGCATCGCGATGCATTGTGATATTTTCACTGAACATACTTAAAAAAAAAAATACAGCCATTACCAGTGGCTGACTGGCTGTGTATGATCTGGATAGTGTCTTCAATTGATACATAACTCAAAGCAAATTAATTCATAACTGTATTTATTGAAACAACTTTTGGAGGTATTGCCATTAACACAAATATTACTGGACACAAATATTACTGGACACACTCATCACAAAAAGTGCATAGGATTTATAAAATTTAAAATAATAAAATAGGGATGATCAGTACAGACAAAAAAAGTGCATAGGCTTTATACAACTATAAAAAATATATACATATATTGCAAACATCCCTTGCCATCCCATCATTAAAGGCATAAAAATATATATATATATATATATATATTTTTTTTTAATGATCGATACTTGGCGTCCAGAATCGATGCAGTAGATTGCGAAAATTAGAATCGCGATGCATCGTCATGACGATTATTTTGCACACCCCTACAGTATATCACGACCATAAGACCGTTAGGACTCCTTCCATGTGGAACTCTGTTGGCCAAAAATCAGATAATCAGAGTTCTAAGCTGCCCTCGCCACTTCCCCTAATGATCTCTCGCAATCGCAGCCCCGTTACTGGCAACCCTCCCAGACTCAGAGCCATGAGGTTTCCATCAGCTGCGGCCCTGCTGCGACCACGGTCCAAGAGGTGGAGGTCAGCTCTGTGGAGTACTAAGTAAAGGAGCGAAGGATATCCCTGCCAGGGAGGAATGCAGTGCTGTGTGAGTGAGAAGGCCTCAGGTGACCCATCTTTCTTATCCCAATTTACCTCCACTCACTGGAAAAAAAAATACAGGGCTGTAAGAGACTCTGTGGTGTGGCTGTATCATATTTCATAGAGAAATTGTATCATGTATCAGCAGATGAAATAGTAGCACTAAAAAAAAGCATGTTACACTGTATAAAAATAGGGTATTACAGTAGATGATTGCGTGAGGCGTGAGTGGCAGCATAGAAACTAAAGTGTATCGCTCCAGTGAGAGTTCATGGTGCCTCATTACCTCTGTTTTCTTTTTACTTCTTTGTTTTTTCCAGCTTCTGGGTGTATGTGGGCTAAGATGAATCCCAGTAGCTTGAAAATAGTCAGAACAGCTTCACATACAGATTTAATTAAGTTCCAAAGCTCTTTTTTATGACATTTAAGCTTCACCAGAACCTGCAGTGATGAAGTTGGAGCTGCTCAACTGTGGTGAAAAAAGGCCGTTCAGGTATTCAACAGAAGAAGCATTTCTGAATAAAAGAAAGAATGCAGATTTCATAACAGACGTATCAGAACCGTTAAGGATGTCCTAAGAATATGGCACGTTTTTTTTCCATTTCACTGTATAGATAGATTAGATGGATTGATAGATATATAATTTATTGATCCCAAAGGATGTAAATGTCAATAAACACTTCAGAATTCATGCGCCAGTCACATCGTCAAAAAACACGAATGACTCTGCGCAGCGGGAAGTCATAAAACCCATCACGTCACAGAGTGACATCAGTCCAAGGAATGCTGATTCAGAACAATACACTCCATTCTGTAGGGTTAGGAATGAAGTTATCAAAATAAATTAGTGGGGAAAAAGAGGGAGGTTCCTAGTCGACTGAGTCTGAATCCCATCGTCTCTCCACTGATGGTGGGGATCAGAGATGCATCCTCAGACGAAGAAGCCACAGTGCCTGTTGCTGTCGCGGTTTTCAAACTGAGCTGAAAGAAATGCAAACCATTTTCTTAAGCTCCTACGTCTCAAACTACAGGTAAAGCTCGCTTTTCACAGCAATACAGCTTCATTGCAGAGAGGCCCAAGAGTAATTTCTGCTCCCATCCCAAAACAGGGTCGATCGAGATCTCTTAAAGTCCTGGATATTTGCCCTGACATGCACCTGGGCCGGTTACCTAAATGTGGTCAAAGACATATGTCTCATTTTAATACAGTATATCATACAAAACACTAATCATAGCAAAAACTATGTATATATCGTATCATATCTTGATATTTTACCTCAAAAATGTGAAGTTTGTATGAAGCATTGTTCAACTTACTAAATAGCCGCTTTCGGACAGAGTAGTTATAGGAACGCAGTTATCAGAACTGTCCTACTCGAATTTCGTTCTGATAACTGTCCTTCTGTTTCAGTCTGCATTCGCACTTGAGTCGGGACCTGATAGGGACTGATGCGGCGCGCGCAGCCGTCTGCTTCAGTGACGTGTTAGCCGTTTAGCGCCACATTCAAACACAAAAAAAAACCCGTAAAAGAAATTAGAGAAGAAAAAACACCACAATGAAGCTAATATGGAGAGCAGGGAGACCACCGTGTTCATGGTCTGCATGATGGTGATATTAATCATGGACGATCACATCAGGCGTCTAATATCGAGGCTGGAAGAGCTCACAGAGAGAGTCAGGAGACGATACTTTTTCATTTCATGAAGGAAGAAAGGAGAGCAGAGCGCTGCAGACAAATGAGACCAGTGTAAGTTTAACTTATTAAACACCCGCCGGTTCTGTCTGTGTGGTATGATGAAACATTTCAGCCGTGATAGCATGACATGGGGCGTAGCTACCGACCACCAAACACCTCCGTCAGATCGTTCTATAGAACCATGAAAAGACCCGACCTCGGAGAAGGAGCTAAATAGTTATAGGAACTAAAGGTGATAGCCCCGAGTTCCTGTATGTCCGAACATGGGAGAAAACGGCCCCGCGGATTAAAAGGTTATTAGAACTGCCAAAGGTTCCTCCAGTCCGAAAGCGGCTAATGTGTCAAATCTGCAAAGACACAAGATTTTAGTGTTGGGGCTGCATCTTACTTCATTATGGAACCGTAAATTGAATAATTAAGTTGGGAGCAGGAATAATCCCTTTTACTAACGGGGATTACAGCTGGTTCAATTTGAAATGAAAAAGCAGCTATGCTTTTGTTTCCGGCTTGCCGTCTCCATTGTGTGAGATGGCGTTCATCCAGAGAGTCAAAGTAAAACATCTTAATCATCCGTGTACAGTGCATGCAGGAAGTTTTCAGACCCTTTAAAGTTTCCACTTATTTCAAATTGGATTCAGTTTATAGTTTTTTTTTGCATCACTCTACACACAATTTACCATAAAAAAAAACAATAACAGGTTATTTGTTCATTTATGTTACAAAATAAATATTTTTACTCTTTGTCACAATACTCCCATTTGAAATCTGGTGGATCCCACATCATTGGTCCCTGAAATACATCTACAACCTAGTTGTAGTTAACCTGTTAACTAGTCAACCTAGTTAACCTGTGCTTAATTTACCTCACTGAACAGAATTATAAAAGGACGCACCCGTTTATAGAATGAGAGAATTGTCCTTAGGGCTGCACGGTGGTGTGGTGGTTTGCACCGTCGCCTCACAGCAAGAGGGTTCCAGGTTCAATTACCAGCTGGGGCTTCCTGTGTGGAGTTTGTATGTTCTCTCCAGGTACTCTGGCTTCCTCCCAGCATCCAAAAACATGCAGGTTTGGGGACTCTAAATTGTCCCTAGGAGTGAGTTTGTCTCGTTTGTCTGTCAACCTGTGACCTGTGTGTACCCTGCCTCTCATCCAATGACCCTAAATTGGATTAAGCGGGTATAGAAAATGGATGGAATTGTATCTATGTAGACCTGTAAGAGACAGGATGTTTAGAAAGTATTTATTCACATATAGCACAAGTGAAATGGGAGTTTGTTGTATATATATATACACACAGTATATAGAGGGTTATTTTCTTGTGTAGGGGGGGGGGTACCATTCTTCACTTGCCATAATGTTCTTACTGTACTTTAAAGTTTGGCATTAACATTAGCCTCCTCTGATGTCTCCTTCCCCCGCATTGTACAAGTTATCGATCAGTTTTAAGAGGATTCTGCTCTACCGCTGTGCTTCAAATGATATCAGCCACTTTCCACACCAACGCATGAGTGCATTCAAGGTCTTGATACCTAAACTCATTTTTTAAGCATTGCATTAATGAACCCTGGAACACATATGTTGTGTTGGACAGGGCGAAAAGTATTAAATGAAGCAGGCAGAGACATTTCATTTGTGATGAGATAGACTGTAGAGTTGGTGTCGTGCATCCCTGTGCAACCACACAAATCACAGCACTGATCATTTACCACTGCCAGATATGGTAAAAGTTCACTCAGTGACCCATCACATATTCATGGGTTCAGAATATACTTTGCTCACGCCTGTGGAGACACACACGCACACAAGTACATGACACTATAAATACATTCAGTAAGGACGCAGACATCCTGCAGCACTCCAAGTGGAGCCTCTCCGTCAGGGCTGACTCACAACTGGGATGCTGGCTTTCTCCAGTCCATTGCTCCCAGTAATAAGAGGACCCGAATACATTTCTGCTAATTATCACAACGTGTGACGAAATCTGAGGCAGGAGTTTAAGAGCAGGTGCAATAAAAAAAAAAGTACCCCTAAAATCCCACCTGCAAGGAAGCGAGTTAAAAAGCTCTCCTAATAGCGGAACTAATTTTGGTGACATTTAAGATACTTCCAGTCACTAAAAGCTCATTGAGCATTTCTTGGTTTGCTCAGCCAGCCATGACAAAAAGGTTTACTGGAATTATTTTGGTCCCAACTATGGTTAAAATGTTAAAATGACCAAACATGAACTCCATATTACATCATCACTGACACTGAAAGAGCCATTGGAGGACAAGCAGAGACAGATTTCTCATCTCTAACTTGGAAGAAACTGCAACAAAAAGCAGGATTTCTCTGACAGTAACTGGATACGTTTCTCAAACTGTATCCACATTTCATGACTTTCTAGCTAACAAGAGAGTAGACAAAGTATATTCAACACCTTTCCACCTTATTTGTTTGTTCAGTTAAAGCATAGCCACACACAACAAATATCAAAGCCCGATTTTCACATCAAAGACCCATGTGGGAGCTCCCAGACAAACGGCCCACGTGAGTGCTCCAAAGATGTTTGTGAGACAGTCTACAACTTAAAGGAGAAGTTTGATTTCTTTCTTTTTTTTTTTTTTTTGTAACCTGGACCTTATTTCTTATTTCTGGCATAAAATACATTCACCTACTCGCCGCTAAATAAGGCATTATCGGTCTTTATTTCACCTATACTTCAAGACGAATGAATGAACGCATACTATTGCACTGTTAGTTCAGAGCTGCCTTGTTGTTGTTATTAGGGGCTATCGGGGGCTTTCTACACGTGTCTACTTGGATGATGTCATCGATGCACGCCGACAATGCCTTATTTAGAGGCTGTATTGTCTCTGCCCTGTTCTCAAATAATAAAAAATAAACTGTATAATAAACTTGAGTGGTCTGCCAACATAGATGCAGTGTACAGGAGGGGCCAGAGCCGTCTCTTCTGCCTGAGACGGCTCAGGTCCCTCAATGTCTGCAGTGATATGATGTGCATGTTTTATCACACCATCATTGGGAGAGCACTGTTCTTTGCTGTTGTTTGGTCGGTGGAAGAGGACGCATTTTCTCTCTGCTCCTCCCTCCCTTTTTTGTTTTGCCCTGTTTCAGCGTGTCTGTGTCTTTTTGGAGCATTTCTTTACATATCAGACGAAATCAAGTATGATGGATCTGGTCAACTGGTCTCTCAACGCTATTGATCAAATTTTCTCTAATGCAAAGTTGAGGAAAGAAGAACCCTCATGCCCCGATGGGACATTCTTCGCTGGATACTCAATGGACGCCTGGGGGAAATGGCGGATCGTGTGTTTAGCGATGCTGTCAGTTGAGGACGTCGAAGACGCCTACATATTCGGATTTGCGATACTCGGGTTCCTGCTGTTTGGAGTTGGAGGGTACTGAGACAGCTCTGATCAAGGTGACAAATGACATCCGCCTGAACACAGATGCAAGTAAAGTCACAGTCTTAGTTCTGCTGGACCTGAGTGCTGCCTTTGACACAGTTGACCCTGCGATCTTATTACAGAGGTTAGAAGACTGGGTGGGAATCTCTGGTCGTGCTTTAAACTGGTTCAAGTCCTATCTGGAGGACAGAAAATATTTTGTTGAAATTGGTAACTGTGTCTCAGACCAAATGGCTATGACCTGTGGGGTTCCCCAGGGGTCAATCCTGGGACCCGTGCTGTTCAATCTGTACATGCTTCCACTAGGCCAGCTAATACGCAGCTATAATGTGTCCTACCACAATTATGCAGATGACACTCAGATCTACGTGTCACTGACGGCAGGAGAACACGGGCCTGTAGATACACTGTGTCGCTGCATCGAACAGATCAGTGTGTGGATGCAAAACAATTTCCTCCAGCTAAACTCAGACAAAACTGAAATCATTGTCTGTGGCCCACAGAAACAAAGAGAAAGTGTCATCAGTCACCTCGAGTCTCTCTCTCTAAAACCTAACTATCAAGTTAGAAATCTCGGGGTAATATTGGACTCAGACCTGAACTTTAACAGCCACATTAAATCTGTAACATCAGCAGCTTTTTACCATCTAAAAAACATTGCCAGAATCAAAGGAATAGTGTCTAAACCAGACTTAGAGAGACTGATCCATGCGTTTGTCTCCAGCAGGTTAGACTGCTGTAACGGCCTGCTCACTGGGCTCTAAACAGGCTGTAAGACAGCTGCAGTACATCCAGAACGCTGCTGCTCGAGTCCTGACTAGAACCAGGAAATACGACCATATTAGTCCAGTGCTCAGGTCTCTGCACTGGCTTCCTGTCGCTCAGAGAATAGACTTTAAAACAGCTCTGCTTGTGTACAAGTCTCTTCACGGTCAAGCGCCAAAGTACATCTCTGACATGTTAGAGCCATATGAACCAACTCGGGCTCTGAGAACCTCAGGGAGGGGTCTCCTGCTGGTGCCCAGAGTCAGGACTAAACAAGGTGAGGCTGCGTTTCAGTTTTATGCCCCTAAAATCTGGAACAGCCTTCCAGAAGATGTGAGACAGGCCTCAACTCTGACAAAGTTTAAATCCAGGCTGAAAACAGTTCTGTTTAGCTGTGCATATGACACCTGAAAGTATTTTATCTGCACTCTTCACTTTTCAATTACTTAATGATTATTTTAATGGGTTTTAAATATTCTTTCTTTTTTTAATTTCTTTCTTTTATTTTTTTTATTCCTTTTTAATGGTTTTATTGCCTTCTTGTGATTTTATGTAGCTGTAAAGCACTTTGAATTGCCCTGTGTATGAATTGTGCTCTATAAATAAAATTGCCTTGCCTTGCCTATTTCACGAAATTAAGAGAACGTGGACAGCGTTCGATGGGGTCACAAGAGCAACGCTCAGACTGAGATGCTACGTGAGCAGAATCGGAAGCTGGAGGCGATCCTTGCGCAGGTTCGCAGGCTGGCTGAGATTCCTGGACTCAGAAGAGAAATGGATTAACCTGGGAGAAGGTTGATTGATCACTTGGACCGGGCGGAAAGGGTCCACATTCCACAATTTGGCTGATCGGGACTTCGCCATGAGACATCCAGCAGAGACATCCAGCAGAGACACAAAGACAGGCGGCACAATCAGTAGTCCGTCTGACCCAAACAAAATTGTTATTTCAATCCGGCGCCCCACACTGGCCTTTTAGCAAGCTGCAAAATCGTTCTCCACGTTTCTTATGTAAACATGATGCTCTCCCTCATGTGCCCCCCCTCCCCTTCCTGAGACTCCTGTGGGAACTGTTTGGACTGGCTGATAGACTACATCTCAAGGACAAATGCCTGATACAACACTGCGCAGACTTATTGAACACACACACGCTCACTTATAGCACACGCAACTCCTCACCTCTTCACTGGTCCCATTGCTTGATGTTGTGTGTATGTGTTGCTTTTTGTGCTGAGTTTTTTTTGCGATCTCAAACTGTATCCTGATAAAGGGTAAAGTGTGAAGTATGATTTTTTTTTTCTCCTCCTCTCACCTATTGTGGTACCTTTTTTTTCTTTGATCAAATGAGCGGCTTCGCTCTTCAATGAGCTGCGTGCCCTGTCCTCCTGGCAGCGCTTGCATGAGCGCATGGCCATAGTTAGCTGTCTCCCCTGTCTGTTTTTCATGTTGTCTGTCCGGATGGGTATACTGGAACTGAAATTTTGTTATGCTGTAAGGTGTAATGACAGTAAATGTGATTCTGATTCTGATTCTCTTCTGATTCTGACAGACAAAAACTGTAGGCGCCTGGACAAACTGGTGAAAAAGGCCGGTTCTGTTGTTGGCAGAAGGCTGGACCCTCTCAGTGCTGTGGTGGAGCAACGGATGAGGAGGAAATTGTATTCTGTTTTGGAGGACGATAAACATCCTCTCCACAGCATCCTGGCAGGACGGAGGAGCAGCTGCAGTGAGAGGCTGCAGGACTGAGAGGTTCAGGAGGTCCTTTGTCCCCACAGCCATGAGGCTTTTAACAGGGACTGCTGAGTTCTTCTCAAATTGATTGATTTTTAAATTTTTATTTATTTAGTCATTTATTATTATTATTATCAGTAGTAGTAGTAGTATTTCATATCATTGTAAATATTTATAATTTTTTTGAGCTGCTTGACTAATTTGAATTTCCCCCATTGGTGGATGAATAAAGTATTCTTCTATTCTAACTGTTATTGGTGAGTATATGAACGTATTTTATGCCAGAAATAAGGTCCAGGTTTAAAAAACCTGTTGAAGAAGCTGTCAGTCAACGAGGAGCTGCAGCCAATGAGAGCCCAAGAGGGTCAGGGGACATGAAAGGGATTTAACTGTAAAGAGAAAATAAACAAGAATGGTGTCAGCTCTGAGCAGAGCAGGCTACTGAGCAGAATGTGGCTAAAAGTTTCACACAATATCATGACACACTCTGGAGAGAGAACCTGTGAAGATAAAGTGCCAGTTCTCTTCAACAACCAGGTGAGCAAATCACACTGAATTCACCGGGAGCTACTTCTATCATAGCGTAACATTAATGACTAGCGAGAGGGATGTCGGAATGACGGAACTGCTGGGTACAGATCAGTCACACAAGACGGGGGTTACGTCTTATGACAAATAATGTAGTTTGTAAACCCTCTGCTGCCGAAACACAGGAGGATTCACAGCTCCTGGACAGAAGAGAAACACGTTGTGTAGTTTTAAGCAACACAAAGATGTTTCAGTCTTAGCTTTGCTTCATCAAGAGGACTCGTTGTAAACAGCAAAGCAATGAAGCGAACCTGGAGGTAAGAAATGAGATAACTTTGACTTCCAACTTCCCACTTTTGAAATGCATTAAAAGTAGCATCAGTCGACTTGTTTGTGAAGGGCCAGTTTGAGGCCTCAACTTTTGGCATTTGAAGCTGATATTGACCAGTTTTGGACAAGCAGATGGAGTCAGATATATATATATATATACACACCTGATTGGACTGTCTTGGAGGCATAATATCAATTTAATAACTGAATTATCTTATAAATTGAACAAAAGCAAACTGATCAGAAATAACAAAGTTAGATTTAGGGACCAAATGGAGAAAAAGAAATGGTGACAGTAATAAATGAGAGAATTTGGGACTTCTCCCCAGAGTCGGATATGCATTGGAGCCAAGTCTCACGAGTAATTTGTGGGATTGCACGATAAAGAAGTCCACCTTGGCTTCACAATTCAGACCCAGTAGGTTTTCCTGTTTACTGCTGCATTTGATAAGTGATTTATTTGAACTGAAGGACTTTGATAAATGACTTTCCCTGCATTGTACCTCTCTCTCTCTGTTTTACTTGTAAATTCAGTTTTTAGTGCTTTTACATAAAACACGCTAAATAAATCCATTTTTCATGGCCTTGTCTAAAGAATGCCAAAATTAATTAAATGAAACTTGAGATTGGATCTGATTCCAGTTAGACTGACCTTCTGAGATTACCAACTGGCCCTTTCTTGACTAACCCTGAATTAGCCAAACATGTCGAAGCAGCGCTGAAATTCAATGGGAAGTCAGATGTTTAATTAGCATTTTGCCCGACTCTTCCAGTGTCTCATTTGCTCTTGCTTATGGTTTTGCTTTCCCCTTTTATCACGAGTGTCTTCCCATCGGAGCAGAAATGTGCGCGAGTGTGGCTGAGTGAGTCTCCAGCTGGCAGAAATGGTGTGGGTGGGCAGCAGCCTCCGACTACAAATGAGCACACACACACACACATTTCACAGCCTAATTCGTCACACATGTAATGAGCACGTTGCTGCTCTACTCCCTTAAGAACATACAGCAGCATGAACATTTGCATAAACACACACACTTTAATGTTATTGTGCGTCTCCTACCACAAACCAACACGGAGACGAGCATGCTGAAAGCATACATTTGATAGGATTCCTGTGCCAGAGGAGATTACACACACAAGTTGCATGAAACTGATCTAGGACGGTGTTTTGAGATGAAAACACAGAGCACATTTATGCTAATAAAGGTGAAAGTCAACCACACACGGGCACAACCACATATTAAGTATTTGTATTTAGGAGAAGTGACACACAGACTGTACAGCCTCCAATGAAAAGCCTCAGTTCGAGGAGCCCGGTCCTGCTGTCGATTAGGCCAACTATGAATCTCTGACTCAGCCTACCATGGCTACATGTTAAAGCTGGCAAGCTACATTACTTCTAATCTCTACCGCGTTCTGAGAAACAATTACAAATGGTTCCCATCAAACTGGAGAGCATACAGCACTCTGCTGTGGATCAGTCCGTCTATCCTAAGATTATTTAATGAGTCTAATCCAAGATCACATCCCCACTGAAAAGACTTAAATACGCCTGTCTGTTACTGCAATATTACCCTGAATTAATATTCCTTCTCATTCTTGTTGTTCTTATGAAATTAAACTTCTGTTATGAAAGAACATTTTCCCAACTGCCTGACAATTAACATCATCATCATCATCATTATTATTATTACCACAAGTGTTCTGAACTGTCTGTCTTCCCCCCTCAGAGTCTTCTGTCTATTTTAGGCAATCTTCAATCTTTGTGAGGCATCACAAAGATCTTCTGTAAGAGTTTTTGTCTGCATCTAATGGAACACTTTCACAGATCTGATTCTCTTGCTTCCAACTCGGTGTGCACCAAAGGAAGATTACTTGCATACACAAACCTAGTTGGATGAACGACAGAAGTCATGACCACCAAGGAAACCATTTTCACTTTTATTCACCGATATGAAACGCCTCTGAAGCTCAATTTATATAAAAAATACATTCTTACCCTGTGATGCGAGGTAGCGTGTCAGTGGAGAAGAGAGCGAGGGGTGGCTTGTCTCGCTCTATGAGCCAAATGGTGTATTGTCCACTCTGCTTGGGGTGGAGAAAGGCAGCCATGTCCAGGCTACATGGACCTTGACCCCCCCACAGCCATGGACTCAGCACCCAGGGGCCTCCAAAGGCTGAACTGTTCACCCAGAGGAACTGACCTGAAACACAGAAGACAAGCAAAGACGTGTTGAATGAATGCTAGTTTTACAAACGGTGCACTGATAAGACGCAGAGAACACAGAGTTGCAAGCAACAGAACCATATCTGCAAAAGAAGATCAAATATTTGACTTTTATTAAAACAATGCGCCGCACAGAATTGAGATGAGAGACGGAATATGGCATCAGATAGTTTTAAAGTGGTGCTTCATGAAAATGCATGAAATAAAGCTGCTTCGGAAATCAGCATTCAATAACACTTTAGCTCAGACAAAGTGAAAAGAGGAGAAAATCAAAGCTGATCTTTTGATACAAAGTCCATTCTAATTCTAAAACATATCGTGCTCAATCAGGCAGCGGGTCGAACGGAGACAGAAAGTTTGTGTCTGTGGAAGCGCATAGAATCCCAAATAGAAAGGAAGGCATTTTTATATTCATACGTGCAGTAAAGAAAAGTACTTTTGATGAGGGGAATTTAAAAAATGCAAAGCTAAAGTCACGCAGAAGGAAAAAAAACATTCAAGTTGAGCTTGTTCTGATGCTGCAATTTATTTAGTTTGACAGTGTTCGGGGTTATTAGGTGCTTTCACTGCTGCAGATACAGTTGTAGAGATAAAAAAAATATTTTTTTCTTCTCTTTAATAGAGGGTTGATGCATTTCTTCCCTTTCGGTTTTCATATTGTTTCCATTCCAAGGCTGCACAACCGTACTTTTGCCTCTGGATAATGGAAATACAAGCTTCCCGAGGGTCAGATTATATTAAAGTATAGTTCTCAACTGTATTGCATCTCTCTGCAATAAAAAAAAAAAAGACTTTTGCCATTAGTTGTATGTGCAATTTGGATGTTGGTACTTACAAAACACCGGAAAAGAATGGGAAATAAGCTCCAATAAGTCTTGATATGTGGCAAAGCTGCAATATCTTTGAATCTAGCTTATTAAGTCCTGAATAACAACAGTACACATACTGTATAATGTGGACAGTATCTTCTGTAGATTACATCCGTGAATGTAAAATTGGGTCCAAAAGTCTGAGACTACTTGTGAAGATACTACTTAAAACAATAAGATCAGTTCTAGTGAAAAGTTGAATCTCTAAAAAAATATCCTTACATTTCAAAATGTGGCCCACTTTTGCTTTAATAACAGCATGCTCTCCAGCTGGCTCGGACTCATCTTATGACAGCATGACTAACAATGTTCCAAAGAGCTTTTTGGTCATTTCAGTAATGTTTGGCTTTCTAAGTCTTCAGCTGCCCACATAAATGCTCAGTAGGTTGGAGGTCATGTGACTGTTGCATAGTTAAGAGTCAGCACTGCTTGCTCGCCTTTATTTTTCAAAGCTTAGAAGTGTGCTCGGCCTCGTTATCCTGCGGCACTGTGACTCTTTCTCCAGACAAAGAAAGCAAAAGAAATAGAAGTGCTGTTCCTTAATCTCAGGGTAGGGCTTATTTTCTACACCCACTGAACATTCCCACCACAAATCTTTCACCAATGCAGTGATGATAAAGGTTTCATAACTGTAAAATGACTTCGCTTTCTAGGCTACAAAATGGTTATATGAGCAACCAGAGAACCAAATTCGGGTCCCATCTGACCCAATACTACCAAATTGAATAGCCAGAAGAAGTGTAGGCTTGCTTTACACCACATTGTCTGGGAGCTTTCTTCCACAAGTCAAGTCTGATCAGGGCTGCATTTATTCTCTTGTTCATCTCCTTACATGCAGCCTTTTCTTACTACCACACATCTATAACATAGTCCCATCAATGCTGTCTTAGCCTATCCTAGATCACATCTAGACAACCTGATGTAGAAAAGATTGGTTTCATGTTATTATGTAGATTTTTCCCCGATTGGAGTCCCAAATTCTTTCTTCAGCAAATCTACACATTATGCCATAGCTTTTATATCTTTAGGTAAGGATAACTTGATGCACTGATCATGCAATGGTTTTGTTCATTTGAGTCTGGCTGACCTGGCTGTGGACACAACAGAACTGTTTTGGGTTTTGGGACTTTAGCATCTAGTTTGAATTTAAAGTCAGATCATTTCATGACAGAAACAGCAGGGGATCAAAAGCCATTAGTGTCCATATTCTCACTTTTTTTCTATGATTGTCACTTCCACTTTTATTGCCTGATAACCAGCACATTTTCTTTATCCTGTGAAGCTGCTGAAAACTCAAGAATTTGGAAGTCTTTAAATTGGAGTGCTCCAGTTAAGCTTCATTTGCTCTTATATATTTGCATGCTTCATGCACAAAGGATCCAGACATTTTGTCGAGGACAGTCTGAATACTTACAGGAACTTTGCAGCCAGTGTGGACCGAATGCATTTCATACACGCACACAAAAAGGTTTTAAAAATCAGCAAAGACTTTGACCCTTAAGGCAGAGACTCTCAACTCTTGCCTTCCTGTTGCAATAAGGCAAAGAAATACCTGTTTGAGAGCAATTACTGGAGGGTTACAAATTGTAATAGCAAACTGCAGAGGAAAGATTGTGATTCCATTAGTAGATTTCTGCCTCTGCTTCACCTGTGAATACGGCTGCCTAACTGAGCTTGATGCCCTCATTTATTGCATCACAAGGCCTGCTTCAGTGGACTGTCTACCCCAATCTGCATAGTGCAACATGATCATTTATGGTAGATTAAGCAGTATAGAAAAAAAAAAAAAAAAGGGTGATTACTCAGTTGCATATATTTAAACAAAGATCTTAAATATCATCATACGGAAGAGATGGACGTTACAAATTACCTCTGCTTTCTCAAGCATCGCCTTTTATTATAATCGAAGAGCACAGCTGGAGGTACAACCATTCAATAATTTGTTCCGTATCATTTGAAACAGTGGAGGCATATTCTCATCTGCGAATTTCCGACTCCCTATCAGCAGTGTTCGCTGCTGCCCCCAGAAGAGGAAGCTCACCCCCGAAAAACAGAAGCAGAAACATTCCAATCCAAAGCGATACTCGTATTTTATATCATTGAATCAAGCTGGCAAACATTTTTCTTGCTCTTGATGCAGTAACATATTCAATCAACTGAGGCTCTTGTCGATATAGCATACCAAATCAGGCCAACTGTTGGCGAGGACAGAATTCCCTCGGATGATAAAATTGCAACTAAAGGCTGGAGAGGAGGAGGAAAACAAACCATTCAAATTGTATTCTCTGTCAAATCCTCTTATAGCAAAATGCATTAACTCAGGGCGAGCACAAGTCTTTTTGGGGGTCTGAACTATCTGGCTGCCAAACATGTTAATTTACAACGCATTCATTCTCACGACACAGCGACTCCGCCTCAGCTAGAAAACTTGCATTCTGCAGGCTGATAAAAAAAACATTTGTAATACAGCATTGTCAGTGCTTTGTTTCTGTCAGATTGATTTCATATTCATATTTTGTGACAACAAGCATCTTTTACAGAGGGAATAACTACAATGTTGAGGTTGTAAAACAGAACTTGATTCAGCTTTTTTAAGTCCCTTCCTCTCCCTCTCTGCTGTGCTGCAGCTCTGCCTCCACCGCCTGTGTGTGTACCTGATGTTATAGTTATTATTCAGCAGGGTGTGTGCCAGGACTGATGTTCACAGTAGTTGCATTAAGTCAGGGATGTCCAAAGCCGTTCCTCGAGGGCCGCTGTCCTGCAGGTTTTAGATGTTTCCCTGCTTCTACACACATGATTCAGATGAAATGGATCTCTTGAAAAGATTTTTAAGTTTTGCACAAGCCTGCTGATGATGCATTGATCTGAATCAGGTGTGTCCAAGCAGGGAAACATCTAAAACCTGCAGGACAGCGGCCCTGGAGTACATCCCTGCATTAAGTTGTTACTATATAGGCGCAAAAATTGTAAGTTGGCAATATTTTAAGTTGCCTATTTTAGTGTATATGCAAACATCCCCCCAGTTATCCCTAAAAAAATGTTTATTGCGATATTAAGAGGCAAACATTAACATTTAGGCATGCCACAATTCCAAGAGGAAATTGTAAGATTTTGGTGACTTCATATTGTTTTAGCTCTAATCGCCTTGCGACAACATTACTATGACCAGCACAGTCTCACCAGAAACAATGGAATACATAATTTTTTTTTTTTTTTTTTTTTTTTACACATAACTTTGTAGTTTTACATTGCATGTTTGGAAATTGTTAGATGGTGTGATGGCCACTCACACATGGTAAGATCCACACCTCACCACCAGTATATTTCCACTTTAATTCACTTAACAGTCACTACTCCAAACATTTAGACAACTACTCAACACATTATTTCTTTACCAAATTAGGTTATTTTTCTCACTTTGTAATATTGATATTGAGTGCACACGTACCAAGACTGCACGGTAAAATTCTGTTTACTTTGTATTAGCACTCTTCTTTCTGACTCACCTGGGGTTTGGCTTCTCGTTCCTGGTGCTGTGAAAGGCGTGGCCAGGCACTGAGGACTTATGGGCTGTGTTCGAAACCGCCTACTTCTCCTACTATTCCTACTAGTCATACTTTTTTAAGTTCCCGGATGTACACTAGATGCATACTAGATTCGCCGAAATGTTGAGTATTCATCATGAGGTTACTTGTCACACTCAAACTACCCAACATGCAACGTAACGTGACGTCGCCCATCGCCATTTGAACAGTCAAATTCCGTTAACGGGACGAGACCAGTCAAAACGGCATAACCGGAAGTGCGTTGCTCACTGCGGCTAGCTTTACTAGCGCCGAATTCGTGGGAACAAAATTGAAAATAGCTGGTATTTTGTCAGATTTTCAACACCTTGGGGGTCTAAACGACTACTTTCTCGCCTGAAAATGTTTCAAATGTTGCTAAAGTTATATATTTACAGAGTTTAGAGCTTAAGCGAAATCAGCTTTTCAGGCAGGCTGATTTCGGCTCGGGCAGGAGTGAAGTGCACTGTGTGTAAACGCTCTGCATACTGTCTAATTGATCAGTATGCCGTTTTCAAGTATGTAGTATGTAGTAGGCGGTTTCGAACACAGCCATGGACTTCTGCCAGCCTATTGGACTGAACCATATCCTGTACTGTCATAAGGATGTTTGGGGTTTATTTTGTGTTTTTCTGCTTGTTCAGAATGTAGCAGCCATTTTGTTTTCCCCTTGCGTTATACATGGTTTAGCTAAACCAGTATTTAAGTTCCCCTTATATATCTTCTGAGTCTGTTTGAGGCCAGTTCCATTAGGTTGGCCTCTTTCATAGGCCTGTTTAGTTGGACTTCTGATTTAGCAACATTGTTCATATTTTTTGGCTAAATAATAATAAAACTGCCTGATCCCTGACAGATAATTATAGTTAATGCATCTATAGGTTGTTTTTCTTATCGGGCATCATTTATCAATGAGTCACATTGCATTAATATAGATCCTTTATCTAAATATCCTATAGTTATATGTCCTTTATTTTTTAACTGCCTAGTTTTTGTGCTATGGACCAACATAACTTTTGTGGGGCGAGACTATATTTTCAATCCACACGGCTACAACAGTTAGTGAGCCTCAAGTTGTGAGAACGTGGCAAATTAATATCAAAATATAATTAATAAAATAATCTATTTTTTAAAGTAGTATTCAGTGTTTTACCTGCAGTGGATAGCGCTCAGAGGCTCTAAGGTTAAAGAAGCCTAATTGATTCCAGATGAGTTGCAGAGAAAATGTTGCAACATTATTCTGCTGTACATGTAAAATTGTCTGTGTTGGGGCAACATGGACATTATGTGGTTAGGAAATACAGGGACAAAATAAATAACAGTGCAAAAGTAAGGTAAGGTAAGACAATAACTGCTCCCAAGTACCCCACACAAGCCCAATAAATCCGAATATCCCTGAAACACAACAAAAGTATATGCTGGAAGGGCTGAACTGTAGTTTGCTGTCACACTCATTCAACAAGTAGCACATATGGCTCACATTTCATTGTTGTTCTGGTGTGTTGAGCAGATGGTTGGAATAGTATGTAGAGGGTCAAATGTTGATGTAGATACCATTTCATATATAATCTAGGAACTTGGGCAACATCAGAAAAATACATACAGACCTCATAGATACACGGATGACAGGTTTCAGGTCATGTAAATCGCAGTTTGCAAGGAGAAATGACGAAGTGGAATCGTGCTAAATATTGGCCGACAAATACCAAAAAAAAAAAAACGAATGAAAGGAATGCTGATTGGTATGTCTCATATATAAAACTTAACTATAATTATTCCTTTCACAGGAATTGCAAGAAGAGGATATTTTGAGATTAAATTGATAAAGATTACCAACAAGTTTAGTTAGTCCAAGTTCAATAAAAAAAAAGTTTGTATCACAGACTCAAGGCTAAAAGGAGCTCAAAAAAACTTTGGTGTAAACTATGTATAATAATTGAACCATAGCATCATTTTCATTCCCCCTAACACCACAGTGGAGGAAGGTTTGTACATCACAGCAGAGCTTCTCCCAGCCTGACAATGAAATACAATAATGTCTGTGGAATGCTGATTGCAGCTTACGATCTGACTAACGACAGTTCACCATTCGCAGAGGTCGCTTTAATTTATGTAGCACAAAAAGACAGGAGTCTTACTGGAATGCTGATATGTTAGCCATGCTATGGGAGAAAAGTCTTTCAATAATTCACAATTTGAGAGAAACAAGACAATGCAGGAAAGGAAAGAGGGATAGAAACATTTCATAATGCATAACCGAGGCCTCCCCAGGCTCCCAAAATGAATAAAATAAAAATGACTATGCACACTGGACACACAGCACAAACACGATAAAACCCCTCACACCGAGGGAGCTCTGAAGATGTAACCAAGCTGCTTTGCATAATAACAGAACTTTAAAAAATACCTTTGAGTTCTTTATAAATAAATATAAATCAAATGAAAGCAAAAAAGAATTCATTCATATAAAAAAAAGTTATATATAGAATTTTGTCCATTGCTAATTCAGCCCTCTCTGCTTATTAAAAAAGCACATTAAACATCCTGTGCAGGAGCACACTTAACATGAACTCTTTGTTTTCCTTTCATCCTAAACTATACAAATGATGCAGGCAGGGACTGAGAGGCTGTAAGTGTCTGTTTTTAAATTGCATCCAGACAAAATGAGTAACAAATTTACAGCCATCTCACATTTGATTTGATTCTGATTCTTAGTCGTAATTTTATCACCAATGTTTGTTCATCAATAAGAATGCAGAAAGCATCTTACAGTCATGCCGCTCACTCTCTAAGCTGCAAATGGAACATCAGCGACAGTTAAGATAACTGATTTTGAGGAGGATCGTTGTCAGAAAGGCAGAGAAAAGATCGGAGAACATGCAGCTTTACCAAAGCTATTCAACTAAAGTTATCTGTGCACTCAGCCGAGTCAGCTTGAAATCATCTTACGGTTGCATGAAATTATGAGAGAAAAATGTCATTCACACACGAGCATCATTAATTCAATTCTTTAAGCAATTTAGAACTGGTGCAAATATATACATTAGGCATTACATTAGGCATTACAGTTAGCATATTTAAGTAGGTATTGTTATAGAACATCTCAGAGTGATTATAGATAGGAATTAGGACTAAAGTGTGAATGATCGATTAAAAGCCATTTTACTCACTTACTGAAGAACACTGGAAAAGAACAGCTCATCAAACCTTAATGGAAGACCTTTCTTCAAAGTTGATACAAATTTATGCAAGTTAGAAATGAAGGGTATAGTTTCTGTTTAAAAAATAAATAGCAATATACTTACATAACTTTAATAACTATATATATATATAAAACTTTGTAAACCAGTGGGGATAAAAACAAATGCCTCCTCTTTGTGGGATCATTTCTTTCTGCCTCAAGGACACTTAACATGGCTGCTGAATTTTACCAAGGTTTGTTTTTCACTTTTATCATGTAAAAATAATAGAAATTGGCATTTTATATGCAAGTGGAGGATTCTGAAGGAGCTGTAGCCTCTTTTTTTTTTATTAATCCGCAACAACATAATGAGCTCTGTGAAAGGAGTTTAGCTGCCGTCTAATCCTGCAAACAGTTTTTATACTGTGTTGTTTTTTTTTCTTTTTAGACAAAGAGACCGATTCACATCAGGACAACTGGTTTGACTGCTTTTCTTCAGTTTTTACTCTTTTTGTTTTGTCTGCTAGAAAGTATTTATGCCAACGTCTCCATTATAAATGCGAACAAAGAGACTGAACAGTAACCACATAGCAGAGGACTGAATGGCTCCTGGAAGGGCATTTGTGAATCCATATATATAAAAAAAACAAAGGCAGCACTTAAAGGGGCACTAGGTAGCATTTTCACCTAAAATTATAGCCTTCAGGAGTTTAACAAAGGTTAAACAAGTCAATGGTAAGCGAATGAAGCCTGTCTCCCAAAAGGGGTCTGTAGTAGAGCCTGGCTCGGGCCGGATTTTTCTGTCCGAGCCCGGCCCTCAACCGACAGAAAAGTTCTCAAATCCAACCCGAGCCCGAGATTAATTAAAATATTTGTGTCCGAGCCTGCCGTAAGCCCGAGACCAATGACCAACGCAAGACGGCGCACCCTAATCAGTAAATACACATTGGTGACAGCGCACCATTATCCACCATAATCCATTATAAAACATAGGCTACACATTAATGGCGGTGCACCATAACAAATGCACAAGCACTCTTCGACCAGAATAAACACCCATTAAACTCAATACAGAGAGAAAAAAAAATTTGACTAATAAAATCATTTTCCACGACTTTCAGTTTTCCAGAAGCTATTTTTCTTTTAATGTCCTCCATAGCGCTTCCAGCCAACTGAGCTCGGCTGCACTGATCGCACGTGTTTAATTTAAAGTTGTTCAAATGTTCGATATGCGTGCGTGCGCACCGAGCATGCACAGACCACAGATGCACACAGATGCATGCTGCACGGCATGAGGCACGAATAGCCTACCAACATTTTCATTTATGCATATTCAATTATTTATGTTTATCACAAAAACTGACGTTTGCAATGAACTGAAACCTGTCCTCTGGCTGTTTATAATTTTCACAATGTCTGCTTGCTTTTGAGCCCGACCCGAGTCCGACAAGACATTCTAATTTTTTGTCCGAGTCCGGCCCGGCCCATCGGGTTCCGACGGGGCCCGTCGGGCTTCGGTCGGGTTGCCATACTCTAGTCTGTATGCTGAGAATCCCATATGTAACTTCGGCAGGAGCGACCCGCTTCTGAAGTGTCGCGATGCGCGAGAAGAGTCGTTTGTGTTTACGGCACTTAGCTAGGTACTGTATGCTAGCTGTAGTTGTAGGCTATGTGTTCGCTTGCGCTGAAGAGCCAACACCAAGCGTTTCATATTCTGCCTTTCACTGACTGAATATGAAACGTTCGATGTTGGCACTTCCCAATTTCTCCAAGCGTGATCTTGTTCATCTACCATAGTGATCTGCGTTTTAGATCGTGAAGAGACAGGTGATGACGGTGCTCTAATTCCTCCTGAGTTCGAGATGTAGCCTAGCTTCAGAAATACACGGACTGACCTGATTAGAATAAGAATAGCGTTTTGATCCGAACAAGAATTGTTATCTACAAATGAAAATTGATTAATTTGTGATTGTAATCGGAATAGTGTAGAGCTAGTCTGCGTTTATTGCGGCGTGTATGTTGGTAGTGCCTGCGCGCATCTGTCTAAGATGTAACTTTTGTAAGTGTCTGCTAATACAAAGGAATCACTCCACGAATACACCATGATGAGGGAAGAATCCCATTCAAGATCAGCAACAGTCCATCCATACATCCATTATCTGCCGCTTGTCCGGGGATCGGGTCGAGTTTAGTAAATTCAATTTGACTTTGAGAAAAAAGGTTAGGTTGATTGGCATCTCTAAATTGTCCTTAGGAGTGAGTGTGAGCGTGCATGGTTGTTTGTCTCGTATGTCTCTGTGTGGCCCTGCGATGGACTGGCGGCCTGTCCAGGGTGTACCCCGCCTCTCGCCCATTGACTGCTGGGATAGGCTCCAGCCCACCCGCGACCCGATCGACGGATTCAGCGGTATAGATAATGGATGGATGGATGGATGGATGGATGGATGAGAAAAAAAGAGTTTCGTGTCACGGATTACAAAAAAAAATTACATTTAAACAAGTGTATGTTTTTAATGACAATTAAAAGAATAACGTAAGTTAAAACAGCAAACAAAAAAAATATTACATGAGTTTAAAAAGCCTGAAAGTGAAACTTCAGATTATAGATCTTTCTGCATCGGGAACAACAGCCGTGTGAACTCTGGTCTCATCCGTCTCTTATCGGGAGGCTTTTTAGCTCAATAAATCCCTGAAGTTTGGTCAGGGAATCACATGTACTAACATAAGCCGCATTCGGACAGAGCAGATCTCAGAATCGTCCACCTCGAATTCCGTTCTAATAACTGCCCTTCCCCAAGGGAACCGTTTCATTTTGCATTCGAACATGAGTCGGGACTGATGCGACGCAACCGTCTGCGACAGTCACGTGTTACTTAAGCACCACATTCAACAACAAAACAAAACAAACCCGCGAAAAGTAAGGAGAGAAGAAAACAACACCACCAAGAAGCTAACATGGAGAGCGGGGAGGCCACCGTGTTCATGGTCTGCATGACGGTGATATTAATCATGAACGATCACATCGGGCGTCTAACATGGAGGCTGGAAGAGCTCACAGAGAGAGTCAGGAGACGAAGGATGGAGCGCAGGCCATACTTCTTGGTTTCGTGAAGGAAGGAGAGCAGAGCACCGCAGACAAAGGAGACCACGTGTCAGTTTAACTTATTAAACACGCCGAGGTTGTGTCCGTGTCATATGAGGAAACATTTCAGCCGTTATTCTACTGTTTGCATTGAGCAGATTAGAAAAATGAAGAAGCGGAAATCTGACAAGGGGCGTAGTTACCAACCACCAAACACCTATGTCAGATGTGTTCCTATAGAAACCAGAACAGACCCAGCTGAGGAGAAGGAGCTGAAATGGTTACAGGAACTGAGGGCGATGGTCCCGAGTTCCTGTATGTCCGAATGTGGGAAAAAACGGCCCCATTCTTCAAAAGGTTATAGGAACTACAAAAGGTTCCTACAGTGGGAATGTGCCTGTACATGTGCAGCTGGTCAACAGTAACATGATGCCGGAGATATTTATTCTTTCTGTGCGGCCCGGTACCAAACGACCCACGGACTGGTACCAGGCCGCTGTATTAAAGGTTTGTGAGACAGAAAAGATGAAACAGAACCTCTTCACACCTGCTTGAACGGGACATTCTCATTCCCAACTCGTCACATACTGATGCTCGGTCAAAAGCTCTTTGTGTCAGTTTTCTGTGCACTGGATACCCCTTACTGTCACTTTCTGTGTGCACAGCTGCTCTGCAGCTGCACAGCGCCTGTTATCCCTCGATGGCAGTAAGTGATGCGGTGCGGATGGTTAATCAGAAACGCTGCCAGAAAAAAATAAATTCTTATTAACAAGCAACACGGATTGCATAAGAGGATCAGAGGCAAAGGGGGGTTTTGTGTTACTCCAATCTTGGGATTTTGGCTATTTTACATTTCCTTCATCCCAATAATTTGTTTGAGGTTATGCATCAGAAGAACTGCCCAGTGATAGGCTGGCGGCCTGTTCAGGGTGTACCCTGCCTGTAACCCAATCCGCAGCTGGGATGGGGTCCAGTAAGCTTATTTCATAACACAAGGCTGCAGGGTGTCATCCCACAAAACTGGGCTTAACTTTGAAAGCATGAATATTCAAAATGACCTACAGTCAGATGAAAGTTTTACAGGCAATTGTGTCAGATTGTGATAAAGATAAATCATAAAATCTGACTTACAAAATTAAAAAAAAAATCCCAAACATTTTAAAGTAATATTTTTCCTTTATAATAAATATGTGTTTCAATATGTGTATTAGTTGCAATCAGTTTCTCCTCAGAACAATACTACACTTCATTAAGTTTACAGTAACGTTCGATGAGTTACACTAACTGAAACCTCTCACGCTTGATTTATGGTCGTCCAGGAAAGGCTCTCTGTAGACGGAGACCCTCTCTGAGACGCTCTCCGTCGCTTGCGTGCGTCGGCCAAACTTCCTATCTATCCGTTGAGGCTACGGAGACTCACGGAGACCTCAAGGGTTGTGATTAGTCAGCTAACAACATCATTTCATTTCATTGCAAAGCAGCATGGGAATTCCCAAGGCTCGTGTGGCGGTCACTATTTGGTCAAAATTATTTGCATTTCAAAGTCAACAAGCTCCAACTCCAACAACAGTCTTTCTCTCTCGGTCGCCATCGTTCACTGTGAGCAGTGGAACGGAGCCGGAAGGTAAAGGTAAATCAACGACTTTCACGATAGACGTCCCGGGATTGGGTCGTCTAGTGTAGCGACGCCTGCTGATCGGGAGGTGAACTGCCTTGCGTATCGACATCCCGACGGAGAACTTCGAAAGGTTTAACAGCCTCTGCGTGACCACGGAGTCGGATTGACGGATAGCAACGGAGATACATACCAAGGCCTTTACAGTCACTTGAGAAGTGACCCTGTTTTGACCCTGGACCATAACGCCCCCGGGTCGGCGGGTCTGCAGTGATGGCCAGTCACTGCCCATCTTCTCCTGGCTTCCAGCTTAACTCCTCCCTCCTACTCCAGAACCAGATGGAGGCTCTCTCAGCTGCCTCGCCCAACCTGCGAGCAGCCATCTTCCTCTCCCTCCCTGCCATTTCCAGCACAGTAAAAGCCCTCCAGACCAACTGTGCAGGAAAGCCGCTACAGCCGACCTTGACCGGGAATAGCCAGGCGTGCCACCCTGCGTCTCTGCATTGCTGGACCAGGTCCTGGTATTTGGGGATCTTACGCTCTGAGGCCTCAATACATCCACCTTCCCAAGGGACCGTTAATTCAATCAGGATTATCTTCTTGGCCTCCTCAGACCATATGACTGCGTCAGGTCTCAAAGGTTTGGACAAACTGGGGAAAATGGCGTTTCCTCCCCATGACGGTGCTGTGTACAGAAGGCCATTCATAGTTTTCTTGGAGGATGGCGGTCTCTCCCCCGCCCTGACGAATTGGATGGACGGTACTGGGCTCGTATGGGTTGCAGTCTTGCACCCAGCCAGTATGTGTGCAAATTAAATAAATGTAACAAAGCGATGAATGTAATCTAAACAGCTTAACATTTGTTACAGTGTACAGGTTACGGTTTAATAACAAATACAGCTGACACCCATCCATCCAAAGAAAAAAAATCTGTTTAATCTTTCTGCAAATAGATATTGAATCAGGACTCTGAATCTTTTTTATATTATTTGACTCTCAGCATCAAAGACATGGCAGTTAAATACAACTTGAATAGACAACAATTTTCCTCCCCACAACACTTGACAACATTTAATTCACAGCAGTCACATCGATCCTTTTTGTTGTTGATGCTTCAAGCAGCTTTCACCCAGCCACAGCACCATTTATTAATCACATCCCTTGAAATCTACAACAACCAAAACAACAGATCAAAAGAAATACTGAAGCATGGTTTTCATTACGGCTTATTTAAATGCTAGTCATCTTCAGAGTGTAGATGGGGAAATGGTTTCACTCAAACCGACTGAGCAAAATACATAACAATGGTATAAATGTCACACCAAATGAAAGAAGCACGACTTGGGTCCGTATTTTTATTAATAAATCTTCATATCTTATTTCAGCACAGGGCTGTAGACCATTAAAGAAGTGCATGGTCATTGTGACAATGACACCCTGCTTCTTAACAAATATAAACCACTACCCAACTGTGAATAGCTACCTTTTTCATTTCACATTCAAAACCAGATTCATTTAACAACAAACAACATTGTCATCTTTTTTTAGCCAAACTCATGTTTGCATTTGCAGTTCTGGGACACATGAAATGCGAGCATCATGGGTTGTGTTTCTTGAATCTGTGAATACTAGATGCGTCACACTGATGCACAACATGGTTCATCGTGTTATAGATATAACTATTTCATGAGACCAGGCTGTTCCTACAGCTGTTTGAGAATACCTTCACACAGATGAGGCAAAAGCATTCCTTGTAATAAGTTGATGAGCTCAGATTTTTAAATGATTCACTATTTCTTCTTCCTAAAAATTCAAGTCTCCGCCTCCGTTTCTTTTGCAACTCTGCCGGAATATTTGACCATTTTTTTAGCAAGGTTTATCCGCTTATATTTATCCGCTTATAAATGTGGCAGCTTTTCTTAGAACGGTATGAGGGCCATCTAACATTAGATCATTCTCACAGTTAAGATATCAGAGGACACTGATGTTTACTCTATTTGGGACAAAACATATAATTTCCGACACTTAAAGCATCATCAAAGAAAGTTTGTGAACTTTAAAACGATGTGCTTCAGAGTAGTTTTGATGTACACAGACTTTTGTTATGAAACTGCCCTGGAAGACCTGGGAGCTGAGATACCGCAGTTCACAACTTTGGTCATTAAAAGCAAACTGTATTACAGATAAACTAGAAGATCTTAAATGCTCGTTTTGTGTGTTTGTCCAACACATATATCATGTAAAAATATGCTTTTTAGGTCCCACAACAAAACTCTACTTTGTCACTTTACATTTTTTGTGGTTTCTGATGGTGTCTTTTTCTTCTCTTCAGCATAACAACTTCACATGTATGTGAAGAGATTTGTTTTTATGACAGAAATGTTCTATTTTGTTCTACTCTCAGAATAACTTGAGTTTGTTCAGTTCATGCACTGCGGCTGCCTGCTGACTTCCTCATAAAGTGCTTTACAGGCAACCAAAGGTTTCATATGCAACGATAAAAAAGAAACTTATTGTCAGCAGTAAATGTGAAGAAAGTCATTTCAGCCGTTACAGAGATGGAGGCTTATTCATCTACAGTTTTAATATCCGTCTGCACTGCTGAATCTGTTACACTTAATATGTGTTATTGAGAATAAGCTGCAATAATAATATGAGAAAGCAGAGTTGTGTTTTGTATGAATAGCTAAAATCTTACTTTTAGTTTTGTCATTCATTCAAAGCAGACCAGAGAGACAGTAAGACTGATAGAAGGTTGGGGAGTTCAGATTGTGGACAAATCACACGAAGTCCTGACGCCATGACAGACAAAGTAAACCAGGTAGTCAACAGAGAGAGTAATGATGAAGAGGGTTACCAGTGATTTCAGCCTGAGGGATGAAGTGTGTGGGCCCAGCATGCTGACTGATTAGGCCTTGTTTATTCAGAACTATAACACAATCTGGGTCCTTCCCAAATGAAAGGACTGGGCCTTTGTGCCAACCATTGCTCAGCCATTTCAATTGCTCCACATGCATGGGAGAAGTAAACATAAAAGAATTTTCTTACATTGTCAGCCAACTGGTTTTAGTTCAACACTAATAGTTTCACAAATGCAAGAAGAAATTTAAGAGCTTTAAGTGGAAAATATAAGTGGACTTCATTTCTTATCTTAATTACTTCACACTAAATTCTTAACTTGCAGAAATATTTACCACATTTAGGAGTCATTACTGCTGGTTCAACACTGCAAACCTCCCTTAACTTAAAATGTTTTGCACTGAACCCATTCATTCATTTTTCTTTGTTCATTGGCTACTTTTTCCATTCATTTTTCAGTCCAAAAACAGTTAAAACACAGTTTGAACACAGTTTGACAGAAACTAAATAATTTGTTTCCAACCAACTGGGTGTTTCTCATTCAACAACCAAAAACAATATATTGGTGTACTTGGCCCTTTCAAAAAAAAAGGGAGGAAACTGGACCAGTGGAGGACAAAATAAGAAGTGTCAGGCCTAAAGAACTATCTCCAGCAGATGAACAGGATCTGAAAGTGATGTCCTTAAGAAAGAGGAAAACATCCAGCAAAGACCTGACACAGGAGCTGAGAGATGCATCTGGACCTTCAGCTGATCCATCTGCTGTTGGCCCAAGCCTCATCAGAAATGGGCTCCATGAAGGGTGGCTGTCAGGAAGCCGTTCTTAAGGAAGGGAAACGGTGACAAAAGGCTGAGCTGTGCCAAAGGACACAAGAAGTGGGCTGAAAATCAGTGGCAGCAGGTCTGATGGAGGGATGAATCCTCCCCAGAGCCCGGAGCTCAACATTACTGAAGCAGTGTGGGATCATGTTGGCAGAGAACGGAACAAAAGGCAGCCCACATCCAAAGAAGAGCTTTGGGATGTCCTTCAAGAAGCCTGGAGAACTATTCCTGTAGACTCCTTAAAGAAAGGAGAGAAAGCTCGTCTGAGAGGGTTCAGGCTGTGTTGGAGGAGAAAGGAGCTCAGACCAGATATTCACTTTAAAGATTGTTAGAAGTGTCCAAACTTTGTTTTTTCTTTGCATACTACCATTTACGTTTGCACATGTTTGAATAAACAACTGCAAGTATTTCCAGTTTTCCTGCCACTATATAAAGAAATGAGGGGTGGTTTAATCAAGTAGGTATACTTCCTTTGATTCATAAATGATGCTTTGTGTTCATGCCTTTTTGGATAGTGACAATGGAAATATTATAACATGCAAAGACTGTTAGCGACATCAGGCTACCAAGTGCTAAAGCATTGATTTTATACGGCATTATTTTTGACCTCAAAATGTTACTCTGCAAAGGCATTAGGACAAAACAACCAGAAATACACCCCCGCCACTGCAGAGACCACAGATTGTATCTCTACATTCAAAACAGTCCATTTGAAAGTATTCAAAGGGGGTCAGCTCCTAATGCTGCATCCCCAGCTGTTGAAAAGGACCTGGTTGGGACACCATGTGTGGACAATATGTGGTGAAACAGCCTGAACTGTATCTGTAACTGCGAGTCATGGAGAACAAACTGGGACAGCGGCACAGACCTTTCACACATTCATTTATGCAGCTGCACACTGAGCTGTGGAAGTGGTTGGCCTCTTCATAGTGACAACCAAACCTTTTATTTCTCATCCATGCTGTTTTTTACATTTAAATAATAATAATAAAAAAAACAACACTTCAAGAAGCCCACAGCCTAAATTCAGTATGCAGCACATATTTCTTTATCATCAGCCACCTCATTGGGACCTTATGCTTAGATGTGCATTTTATTTCTGCTGTATCAGAGGTTGTTGTTGTATTCTAAATCAAAGTGAGTTTAAAATTTCTTCATTTTATTTTGAAACGATACCAATCAGGAGGTGGAAAAGCTGAATGAAATAAAACATTTTTAGAGTTAAAAAAAAACATTACATTTATTCATCCTTTCTGTGGCAACATGAACTACACCTATTTATTTTTAGCCACTAGAAATTAGCTTTGTTATTTAATTTAATTTAATTTAATTTAATCTAGCATGTGAAATCAACATAATTCATTTGAATCCTTTCTGCCCTCTAGTTGAACCAATTTCTGTTTAGTCAAAAAAGCTGGAAAGTTATTAAACTCACAAGTGAATCAAATTCAAAAGAACCAGATGACATGTATAATTTAAAATAATATCCACTTCATACCAGCGGCCTAATTAATGTTCACAATCTGAAAATGAGAGGAAACTTAATTTTTTCAGGCTGTTATATGCCAAAAATGCTCAGGATACATAGATAGTCGAGAACCAGAGGATATCAAATATTGATACTTGGCTAAATTTATTTTAAATGATTTTTACCGTGAGGAACTGATTCCTTTTGTGCTGGTTTTTCAGAAGTAGTGCAAAGACTGTAAATAGTTTTCTTTCGCAGCATAATTAGTGCTTGGATAAAACCGGGAGGCCAAAGACTTTGATGTTCCTAACAAGAGTCACATTGGTGTGCCAAAAATACTTAATTATTTTCATGTGTGAGTAAACTGCTTTGTGAGTCATTAGAAAGGCTTTATAATACAGTAAGTCACAAAGCGACAGAAATGATCTTTGACTTTTCAAACAGTTCAGAGGTTTAACAGAGGTAAACGTTTCAAAATCACAAAATAACAAACTATAGGCGTGTCATATTCAATTTAATTCAATTCAGCATCAAATTCAAGTCACTGATGTTAGCCTACAAAGTACTTCATGGAACGGCTTCCATCTACTTCAATGCTCTTGCAAAAGCTTATGTCACAACTCGGTCACTCCGGTCGTCTTCTAGCAGTGCCTACACCATGCTTAAGACAAACCAGACTCTTTTCATGGGTCGTTCCACGATGGTGGTATGACCTACCAAGTGCTACAAGAACAGAAGCGTCCCTGAATATCTTCAAAAAAACTCTTGAAGACCCAGCTCTTCAGAGAGCATCTCCTATCCGAGCACTACCCTGTATTTCCCTCTATGTCTGCACTCTATCTCTACACTCAGTGGGGTTACATGATGAGAGTAATCGATTATAGCTATAGTTGGGTTATGCTCCTTATTTGAGCAAGGGTAATTATCCTTGGATATATGGCGGTGAATGAATCGAATCATAGGCACAAAGCATGTCATACCCCGGTATGACAGGAGCCACTTCCTGTTGACCTCTTCACCACCAACAACAACAACAAACTCAGGCATTCGAGAAATATGGCGAACGAAGAGCAAGATGAAGCTTCGTCCCTCTACATTTGGTCTGTGATGAGCTGCTTGTTGCACAAACTCGATGCACAACGGCGCATTCTCCATCGCGTTGTTTGTTTCTTTCTGACGGCGGCGACAACAGTAATATCGTCTCCTTTGACTTCCGGTTACACTTACTTCCCTCTATGCCTGCAGTCTACACTACAATCTCTACACTGTCACCTCTGGCTAGTGGTTTCCTTCTACGTAGCTAATTGTTAGCTTTGATGTTATCTGAAATGTTATATCCTCATTTGTAAGTCACTTTGGATAAAAGTGATAAACATAAACATATATAGCGCCAAATTACTACAAATGTCATCTCAAGGCACTTAAATAATATAGTCCAATTCAAGCCAATTGGAGTTCAATTCATTGTAATCGTAATCCAATGAAATCCAATGAATTAATTTCAAAATAATCCAATTCATTCATGTAGAGCCAATTCAAAAACAATTTCCTAGCTAAGGAAACCAACAGATTGCACCGAAACTTGTCTTCAGTCCAATCTCCCGTCCTGAGCGTGCCTGAGGCGACTGTAGAGAGGAACGACTCCCTTTAAACAGGAAGAAACCTCTGGCAGAACCAGAACCAGGAAGGGCGGCCATCCGCCTCGACCAGCTGGGGTTTGAGACAGAAGAGAGGGCACAACAAACATTGTAACACCATTCAAAGGATACTGAGCAGGAAAGCTCTCAGTTTATTTGAATTCATTTCATTCCTTGATTTATACAATTCAAGGTTATTCATTGGACTAAATGGTGGTATTCTAAAATGCTTCTGAAGTTGTGGATAATTAACCCAACAAAAGGGCAACTATTACAGCTGAGAACAATAGAAATTCAACGAGTTTGGGAAACAAATCCCAAAATCTCCTAGCGCCTGCAACAATAGTGAAAATGGAAAACCACCATCCACTAATGTTAGTTGCATTTCAAGGCTTCAGAGGCCCTCCTCACAGCGGCTCCTCATTTCTCTCGCTGCATCGTTTTCATAGTGTCAGGTTGGTATTTGAGAGCTGTCAGAGGTCACCTTTTCGGAGTCAGAAGTCCAATAAGATTATTGCTTCTTTTGTGATGTGCCGTGCACTTCTGTCTGCATCAGAAGAATCGACTGCACACTGTGGCAGCAGTGCAGTGGAAGAGCGGAGTGTGCTGACGCAAAATGAAACAGTAAACACTCAATTCCAGCAGGAAGTTCATCAAAGCACCAGAACAACCTCTTACTCGCTCAGAAATGAATAAGCCTGAGAGAGAGTTGGAGTAGTGCGACTCATTAAAAGGAATATACTAAAAGGCTCCCGTACTGAGTGGACACTGACAAAAAAAAAGGAGGAAAAAAAGACTTCAGAGGCACGTTCAAAGTATGAGCAGGTTTATGCAAGTTACTCAGTCTTGCTTGGCAACTTGGCAAGTTCCAACAGCTGAGGGAAATATATGAAGAACTGGGACACGTTCTGCCTTTGTAGTCGAGACAAAAAAGAATGAATACATAAATTAGTAGATCCTCTGAGCGGAAAAAGCAAGAGTGTTCATTAAGAAAAAAAAAATAATCCCCCTCGGCAACAGATATCCTCCAAGTGAAACTGGCGATCAAGAAGTCTGTGGGAAGGTAGATAAGATAGCTTGTTGATTAAAGCTGATAGGATCTCCGGGAGTGAATTACTTTTGGCGAGGATATTATCTGATTATGAAACATTAGAGGGTTGTAAAAACTCCATTAAAGACTTCTGCTGGTATTGTTCTCTTGTTTTTCTCAACAGAAAATAAGTCTGAGTACTGAAATGAAAAAGCATGTAACCTGCATTTTATGTGCATGGTTAATTGATTTATGTCAATGTTTTTGTGTTCGCTTATACACAAGTTCATGAGAGATAGGTGTGTTACCCTGTCTTGGCTTATGAGTGGGATGGCTGATGAGGCACTGTCTATAGACTTAGGTGCCAGCCAGCCAGCAAGCAACCTCTCAGCAAGGTAAAGAGAGTTGAGGGAACACAATCCACAGGGGGAAACTCAACACTTCCTTCCCCTGCCAACTCCTGCTACCCAGCCTGCTTGGAAGGAGACATCCCAAAGCTGCTCTTAACATGAGTCCTGGAAGACTCAAGCATGGGCGCAGCCAAAAAACCACAGAAAGGGCAAAGCGGGTAGAGAGCCTATGAGCACAGTACTCTTAAATTGACTTACTATGATTTTAAACGTCTTGCTGTGACTGGCCCACTGTTTCATTTCAGTTGTTTGAAAATAAAAGCAGTGCACCTTGAAGGTTTGAAACCAGCAGCTTTCATCTGTGGTTTAGTTTTAAGGATTCTGGAGCCTAAAAACGCAGTGATAGACGGTTCGAGGCTGTGAGGATGACGCCAAGTTTCTCTGATGGCAGTACTGATTCAGGACATGTGGAGGAACCATTTTTCTGGACAATATAGTAAAAAAGGCAAACATTTTCTATGTGATTTTTCAAAAGTTTGACTTTTTTAATGCCACAGTGGTCACACAAAGTTCCAGGTAGCTGACATCGTTTTTCAGGGGAATTATAGTGAGGCAGAGTAAACAAACAATTAAAAAACAATTAAAATTATACTTAGCTTTTGAATTAGTTTTGTGAAATGTAAGCAATGATATCGTTTCCATTTTTTCTTCCTGAGCAGCCCCATCTCTCAAGAAGTTGTGTAATACGCACAGTATTACACCTCATCCGTCACAATAAAGGCACAGCGATTGTGAGCTTGGAACAATAAACTTTACTTTGCGTGAGGCAGTTTTTATGCAACGTGATTCTAACCCTTCATGATGCGCAACTCCAACAGAATGGAAAGATTTGCACATCTCATAAACAGTTTATTATTCCACTGAAAACATTAGCTCTTGAATTTGATGGAAGCAACAAATCTTTAAGGAAAAGTCAGCAAGAGGGTGAGAAGAGGTGGAGAAAAAAAGTGGTACGGCGAGGAAACGACTGGAAGAAAATGTTTCAACTGATTAGATTAATAAAAGTAACAACAGAATAATGATCCTCAGCACAAAGAAATTGAATATACCATCATCTACAGAACATAATATAATTAAAAAGATTAAAAAGAGACATCTTTGTGCAGAAGGGACACAGCTGAAAATCAATATTCGATGCCTTTTCTATTCCGGTCCTCAGGCAGCTCAGCATGAAAAACAGTCATGATTCTGTCCTGGAAACCACTGCATGGGCTCAGGAGCACTTTCAGAAATCATTGTCTGTGAACACAGTTCACCGTAACATCCAAAAACTCATCATCATTCAAAGAAGAAGCCACATGTGAACATGATCCAGAAACACTGTTGTCTTCTCTGGACCAAAGGTCATTTAAAATAGAGGCAAAGTGGAAAACTGTTCCGTGGCCAGACAAATATAAATTAAGAGATCTTTTTAAGATATCACAAACACTGTACCATCCAGACTAAAGAGAGGAGAACGACCATTCAGCTTGTTATCAGCCCTCACTTAAAAAGCCTGCTTCTCTGATGGTATGGCATCGGGCACCCAGCACATCTGGAAAGTAACCAGCTGAAAGGTAGGAACAAGCACACGTTTTAGAGCAAAATATGTTCCCATCCAGACGATGTCTGGGTCCTGGACTGACCTGCCTGTAGTCCAGACCTTTAAACCAACTAAAAATATTTAGACCATCATGAAAAGCAAAATATGACCCAGGACTGTTGAGCAGCTAGAGTCCTACATCATTCATGAACGGGACAACATTCCACTCCCAAAGGTCACGTTGGTCCAACCAATTTAAAGCTGAGCTAATTTTTCGATGAAATTGTCAACTTTTTTGAAGTTCTTGAACAATATCAAGTAGTTCTCCCATCCTCATTATGAAGATTTAGCCACTTGTTAAATTAAATACTTGAGAATGATGTCTGAGGTTTCATGAAACAATTTACAAAGGAAAACAAAGGCATGTAACTTTAAAAAAAAAACAATTCACTTCAGTTTGATCTATTTAGCACCAAATTACATCAAATGTCATTTCAAAGTACTGTAAATATACACTCCAACACGAGCCAATTGCAACTCAAATCCCTGCAATCAAACTATAATCCAATTAAGTCAAATTCATTCAAATCTATGTTAGTCCAATAGATAACATACCAATTAAAAAATAGCCTTGAAAAATGATTTTACGATATGATACATGACAGTTTAAAGTAATGCAACACAGGCATGAGATGCTCTGACTAAAAATTTGTAGTTTTATCATTTCAGCTCAGCATTTTTTACCTTGCTGAGCAGCTAGCTTAGCTGGCAGCTAACATCATCACCAATACATCACAGTGTCACATTCTGGTCTCAAAATGTACTTAATTAAGGAGAGATTGTAATACATTACACCATATGAGCAGCAGATTGTTATTTTAAGTAAAGTGAAAAGAATATAAAGGGAGAACAATTAGAAGCTAAAGAGCAGCAGGCTACTTTGTGAAAGTGAAGAATTGAAAAATGTCACAGCTAAACAGCTTGAAACGTTACTTTGTCAACTCTGTCTCTGCCTCAAACTGCAGTACAGCTGCCAGGAGAGTGGGGGTGAGCAAACAAACACATAAATCCAAGAGCATCCTTCTGTTACATTTATTATCTTTTTCTAGTGATCTCGCTGTAATGTTGAATTTATAGAAGCTAAAGAGGTAACTAGCTGGCACACAGTAAAGTGCAACAGGCCAGGGCCTCACAACTAAAAACATATGGCTCCTCCTCACTCAGAGTTTATGGATTCTTTCACACCCCATGACAGTATTGTTCACATCAGTTTATGAAAATATAAATGCTCATAAAATGTGACATCAGATTTGGATGCTTGTGTTCCAGCCAAGCATTTTAATTGCAATAACACTGCGGTAATGATCAGTTAATTTGAATAAATTACAGCAGTGATTCCCAACGCTTTTTGCTGGAAGTCCCCTGTCATCTTTATCTATAAAAAGGTTGCACCCCTTCCTTGCTGCTAAACCCAGGCACCTCAAAAGAATCATCTCCAAAATGATGTGGCACCGGTTACCAGAGCAGTCACTCAGATGATCACTTTGAGCTGCATACAGATGGATGTGATGGAGTCTGTCTCCAGTATGTGAGTACTGGAAATAGGTGTCATGATTAATTAAGACATGAGTAAGCATAAATTAATGTCCAGAATATGAGGAAAGAAAACAGAGTTTGTACACTTCTAACAAGCTTCAAATACAATATCATATTGCACCTTTCTCCTCCAACACGGCCTGAACCCTCTCAGACGAGCTTTCTGTCCTTTCTTTAAGGAGTCTTCAGGAATAGTTCTCCAGGCTTCTTGAAGGACATCCCAAAGCTCTTCTTTGGATGTGGGCTGCCTTTTGTTGCGTTCTCTGCCAACATGATCCCACACTGCTTCAGTAATGTTGAGCTCCGGGATCTGGGGAGGATTCATCCCTCCATCAGACCTGTTGCCACTTATTTTCAGCCCACTTCTTGTGTCCTTTGGCACAGCTCAGCCTTTTCTCCCTGTTTCCCTTCCTTAAGAACGGCTTCCTGACAGCCACCCTTCCATGGAGCCCATTTCTGATGAGGCTTGGGCCAACAGCAGATGGATCAGCTGAAGGTCCAGATGCATCTCTCAGCTCCTGTGTCAGGTGTCAACTTGTCGAGCGGTCCGGAGGCAAAAACCAAGGAATAATCCTTTAAGTGGCAATGAAGGTGTGTTTAATGAAACACATCCAACATCCATCATCCATCATCCAACATCCATCATCTTTACAATAACAATACTCTCCAGTCTCAATCCAAATCTCCAACACTCTGCCCCAACAAACCATTTTTAAAAACCCTACCCTTAGTCACATGACCAATTAGACCAAACCATTAACAGGTTAGGTTCAACTATTTACATAATTATCAATACATCATAAATATGTACATACATCCATACATCCAATTGCAATATATACACAATATTATCACCTATTTACAAACCCCTAAACCATTACTTAACACCCAAAACACATACATGAATAAACATCTTTACACACTCCCTTACTCCCCCCTCCTACTTGCTACTGTCCCCCGGAACCATATTTAAAGGATCATGTCCCCGGGACCTCTTTTGATGTGACACCCCGGGAGGACAGGACAGGACAGGACAGGACAGGACAGGACAGGACAGGACAGGACAGGACAGGACAGGACAGGACAGGACAGGACAGGACAGGATCACTTGTCCAGTTTTCTCATGCCGAGATATGGCAAATTTTTGGCAAATAGCTCTTTGGGAATCACTTTGTTGGTGTAAAAATACCATTTTTATTTCTTTTAAACTGTTAATTTTGTCCTTTTGTTGTTGATGCAGCAATGGAATTGGTAACAAATGATGGTGTTTTTGTGACAGGCTGTGAGAAACAAAGTGCCTAAAGATACATTATAAAAGGAGCTCTTTGCTAAGTTGTCTGTTATGAGTAGACAACACTTCATCCTTGATGCTAGGTTCATTTTTTACGCTTGAATGATTCAAAGGTCAGTGTTAAGCGGCTTAACAAACAACATTTGGTACAAGCAGATGGCCAGGTACAAGGACTGTACTGAAAATTTGTGAAAAAGCAGCCAATGTTTTCATTGCTTTCAAAGCTTTGAAAGACCCTCAGAGGGCCTGGAGAACTGTTGCTCGAGTCCACTTTAAAAGATTACAAGAAAGTCTGGCTGATTAGAAGCAAAATGAAAATAGATGAAGGTTGCTATGTTTTTGCTTTTTAGAAATATTATTAAAAATTTTAATATTACAATTAAAACAATGTTCAACTAAGTTTTTCAGTATAAGTGCAAAAAAACAAATTATTTGTTATGAAAAAAGATTCAATTTTCTTCATTACAAGCTCCTCTAGGATCGAGTTTGCTGCATTCAAAACACAAAACATTCAAAACATTAAATTATCATGAGGTGAAACATTTAAATGCAGGTTTCACCTCGATGTTGTTGAAACATCATGCATTATATTTATGTAGAAACAATAGTTTTCTGACACCGCCTTGAACGCCTGCCAGTGCTGCAGTTACAGAGCTCACAGCTTGTAGAAAAACAGACCAACACCATTCCAGGGGGTGTGAGACTTTTGATAATGTGTGGAGTCCTGCAGGCGCTTGCTGGTGCTGAGGAAGACAGTGAGGAGACTGTGCTATCTTAGCGTGCGCCTTCACAAGATAAAAATCAACTGCAAGAACACTCAGTCATGCTCAACAAGTCTGTGCTTATTATCAGACAGCAGGCATCGCTTTGCACTACAGGTGACAAAGTCTGTGCCACATATAAACACATGGGATGGCATGCTGAGCGAGGCATGTGGGTTTGTGGCATGCATGAACAATCACACAAACATTAGCATCGTCCTTGGACTTTATTCACAGTCACTTTATTTTGCCCAAACACGTGCATTCGTAACTCCTGGAGGAGTAAACTGTACGCACTTGTTTCTGCTCACGTCTGCAGCTCAGCTCCTTTAAGAACTGCAGACTATCTGAGGGGTCATCCGTCTTGTGTTTGCACATATAGATTGGTTGGTGTGTCATCTGGAGGCGCAGCGACTAGATTATTCAAGGACTGAACTGTCCCACAAATACATTATTGATCATGCAGAGTCAGTGGGTCTGCTTTCAATTAAACCACAATGAAAGGTGCTTAAAAAACATAAACACATAGATGGATTCAAGTCAGAATACTCGCCCAGCCATTTCGGCATGCATGGACCTCAAAGAATCCTCACACACACTCACACAGAGTCTCACACACACGGCAAAAAGTAATTTAATTAGCTATCCGGCCACACAGGCGCTGCTTTTAATTACTTGTGGCTGCACCCTGCAAAGTCTCTCACAGCTTGCAGAATAAGAAACTCATCACAGATTTCATTAACTAATGACTGTGGCATGTACGCCGACTATAATGGAACATTAAAGAATAAGAAAAGTCAGAAGCAGCCAACAAGCGTCCAGACAATGTGGTCCTGGAGATATATGGAGTCAAAAACTGCTAACTAATTCACCATTCCCTCTGAGCGAAGCCAAGTTATTAGAGCACACTTTGTTACGGTGATGGAGAGGACAGGTTTTTAGTGAGCCGGCCTCTGAGTTACTAGATCATAGAAACGAGCAGATATGAGAAATAACACAGCAGGGATGGAGGCTTGCACAGATTTAAAAAAAGAAAGAAAAAGAAAGAAAGCGTTTTTTTTCATTAAGCTTTGAAACACTAGCCAGTCAAATTACAGACAAGCAGGTTCCACATGATCAGCCAGAAAGAACTTTGATTACACTTCAACAGCCTGCAATGACGATTATACTGATGGAGTATATTGATTCCTCCTTTTTCCTGTCAGGCACAGCCACTGCTGCACTAAGTGTGATCAGAGACGTTAAAAGGGGAAGACTTGACACTTCAAAGGGCTCAAAATAGAAATCTATGAGAGGATTAGATAATGATATGCATGAGGCACAGGCAGGATTTAGGTTCATCACAGTGTCAACAACCTATTATCAGTCCAAACTGATACCAACCATTCTGATGTGCAGGGTTTCCCAAACTGGTGACGTAACAATGAAACAATGAAAATGACTTTTATTGTGTGTTAAAATGCCCAATCTTGATTATTTTAAGTAATTATGTAATTGAAATTAAGTACCATGGTATCAGAGTGAAGAGAGTCAAAATAAAGGTCAGAAGTATTAACAAAAATGGTAAAAGCAGCAGTGTCGAGGTTACACTCAAACACGAGGCTCCTATTGGGAGTTGGGTTTCCATCCCCTCCGCCCGCTTTGCACAGTCTGTGTTTCCTGTTTATAAGTGAGTGCTATAAAGTCATGTTTTTGTGTTTACCACCGGCAAAGCCGATGCATCATTTTCTGATCATCCCTGTTGTAGTGCTGAAATGAATTTCTGGTTTCTAACTGAAACAGCAACAACTTTCACCGTTGACTGAGCTGTTCTGCCACAGAGCCCCAACGGAGGGCAAAAAACTGACTCTTACAGTCACAGAACAGTAAACTGTGCCTTTCATTACAAAAAGATTTATAGCAAATGATTAAACCTAAAACTTTTTGATTTTATTTACACAAATATAAGCCTCCATTATCAACAATGTCATTGTTATGGTTGCATAACTTTGAATATTGTACATTTTTGTTATCCATCATAAGTTTACACTGATGTGTTGGTATGTATTCCATAATGAACACATATATATGTATATATATGTATTCCATATAAACACTCAACAATTAAAATATATACCAAGGGGACGAGGCACTGCCCAAAGCCACAAAGACTTCATCAAGATGACTCATAAACAAGACGCTGGGTTTATTAGTCATATATTTCGGCTTTACAGGTAGCTATATATTTATTCATACACTAGTAATGAACCCAGCCTAAACCTGGAGGCCTAAATCCGTCTGTGGTGCTCTCGGTTTTAATGTGCTCCTCTGAGAGTCCCTCATCCCTCATCCCTCTCTCTGCATCTTTTCCGCCGTTGGTCCATATCCGTTTGTGAGAAACAGAGAATCTGATTGCCATGGTAACCAAGCCTACTTCCACCGACATGGACACTGCCGGGTTGCAACCAGCAAGAACAATTCAACACATCCTCTGAGCTCCAGGGCATGTTGAAGGGCAGATATCAAACCAGACACGGGCTCCACTCCTTACTGTCTTGTCTTGAAAAGTGATGTCTAAATAAAATTTAAAAAACGATTCATACCGTGATCTCTTCTCAACAAAAGCCTTCAAATGCAGACGCCTGAAACTAATAAGCCATTCAAATCCAATGAAGCAGCCGCAGCTTGCCCATTATGTGTTGTCAAAGAAATCCCAGCTTCAGCCTTGTTGTCAAAAATGACTTCATTCAGTTCAGATGGCCCATGTGATTGCACAGAAACCAGTTGGCAACTCGGTTGATTTTCCATCAAATTCTTTCTGGCTCTGAATGATTGCGTTTTCTTGATTTTGAGCCCTTTTCTACCTTTGGCTTGGGGCAGCAGCTCAGCCTGGCCTCAGACACAGACTGGCAGAGGAGATGCAAGTAACATGGCATAAATCTCCCATCTCCCTCTTGCATCGTGTTCATTGGTATTTCCAGACAGATGCACTGTCAGTCTGGCATTTAGCACAACAGTTGATGGACACTAATAGGGGCCTGGCCACTCTACCATTACCCTAAACAGAACCTGTGTCAGCAAGAGTGCGATCAGTTGCATGATAAAGGGTGTCTTCCTACTGACCTGATTGATTGCAGGTCTGTAGCTCAGCTGTTTTATCATGGAAGTCATGGAGTTGTGTCAATTTCACAACTTTCATTAAAACTCAAAAGTAAGCCAAAACCATTTTTTTTCCCCACACACATTTGGATTTATACAATACTGCTTGTATGTTGTATAAATCTACAGATGGTACAACCTAGATTAAATTGATGTGTTTGAGAGCCATTTGTTTGCTGGGATGAAAAAAGTCGATCAGGGGACCCTTTCATTGCTGATTGTGAGGGACCAAGCTTAAGTAAGGACAAAGGTATTCCAAAAATGAGGAAAAATTTCAATTTAATAGTTAAAAAATTAATAAATAAAAAAAATCAAATATGAATAACAATTAAATCATAAAAAAAAACAAATTTGGGCCCAACTAAAATGAGGTCAACTAATTGAACACTAATAACACAACCAAAACTGACCTCCAAACAAAGAACCAAAGGCTGCTTAAATAGGGACGGAGTAACCTAAATCTGTCACATGAGGGAGCATGATAAAAGGGAAAAATTACAAAATTAGCTACAGCAAGATATAAAACAAATAAAGCAAAACTAACTTTAACTTAGCACAAATAATAAGTGAATGTTAAAGTGACAAAATTAAGGAACTAAGACCAAATTTAACAAATACCAGTCAAACCCACCAGTCTTTTAGAAAGAGTGGCTTGTTCCAGGCTTCCTCCTCCGGCTGATCTTAATTTGTAGCGCCTCAAAGCAGAAGAACAAGTGTAAGTAAATCATTCAAAAAATGATCTAAAATGCAAATATAGAATAAATAAACACTAACACGATGTGGTGGTGGTAAGAGCATCCACCACACTGATGATGGAGGTTGGCTTGGTGCATAAGACACTAAATTATCTTTATTTTCTGTGAAAGTCTGCAACCGGGCATGATGCACAACAGTAAGATTGGAGGAAGATGGTGTTGAGTGCCATCTCTGGAAGAACAAAGAGCCAACACGGCAGACACTACTCTGCAAACACATCTCTTTTCAGACTGGCTTACCAGACGGTCAGAACGAATCCCTTTCTGTCAAAAACTGCTGTAACTGGACTAAGAAAAGGTCTTAAGCATAAAGCATAGGACCGTTTAATCAGTGTGCCGGTTTGACTTGTGTCATTAGTTTTGTTGTGATAACTTTTCATGGGAAAGTTATTGAGATGTGTCTTTGCAATGCAGTGGAATTGGTGTTGATTATTTTCCCCAAAGACATATAGCTGGTCTCAACCTTGCAAATCGCAGTGCGTACAAAAAGCATTGTGACAATACCTGATGCATCAAGTGCTTTGATGCCGTTTCGTCCAGTTATCTATGATTTTTGTTACCTTACTTAAAAAAAGTAAGACCTTGAGGGAAGAGTGTGCCAGTAAGTCTGTTTCTGCAGGTATTCCTTTGATCAATCTTAATTAAAATGATATAAATATCCCAAATTTGACAAACAATCGATGCCATTTGGAAGTAAAACAGAGATGTTTAAACTGCAGTTATGTTTGTGCTCCTAATGAGATATTTGGGGTGTAATTTCCTCAGTAGCATCACCTACTGTTTAGGATGAAGGCCTCAGTCAGTCCCTGCATACTACAAGTACTGATACAAAGAGTTATGGCACCGTCAAGGCATTAATTGCTCATACAATGACAAATTGGCCAACCATGATCAGCCTGTTACACCTCTTTTTCTAAACTGGCATCACTAAACAATCCACACATGCACACTTTTGAATTGGTCTTTAAATCCAACCAAATGCAGAGAGAAGACCTAAAAATCCAGCCGCACACGTTTTATTGTTTTGCTGTCTATAAGATGTTGGAATGCACATGAAAACACATAACAAGGCTGTGCAAAAAGATAGTTTATTTCAGGCTCACACATTGACACATGCTCACTCACACAGAAGTGCACATCCTCTTATTTGATCTTTAGATTCTAAATATCGTGCTCCAATATATATATGAATGTTTTAATGATATTTACATGCTGCTATTCATATCCCTTAACTCTTTTCATCATAACTATTAATAGGGTCATTTTAGTTGCAGTAATTAATTTGTAATCTTGGTTGAATATGAGTATTCTGGCACAATTTATGAGGCTGTTTTATTTATATGATCTATTTTGCTTCAGCTAAAGGTTTTGACCTGATCCAGATTCCTCAATTAATTAGATCAAAGTTAATCATCTACAAGGCAGACAGAATATCACAATAATTCCTACACATGTATTATTAAAGTTAAGAGGGATGTAATCAAACAGAACAAATATAAATGAAAGATGCAGTAAAAACTACTTTGTTATAACAACTATAGTAAGATCAGCTGTATCAGGGGCTGGAAAAAAGGAGCAACAGCAGCACTTCTCATGGATAATCAGTTCAATCTTGGTGGCTAACAGAGATATATATATCTATATATCTATATAGATATATATATGTACTGTATGTGTAGAAACATCAATATCTTAAAAACTATACTTATTCGTGAGGTCATAAAGGAATTTATGGGACTGCAGTGAATGGTGACATCAATTGTCGGCTGTCTGGTCTTGTAAAACAAACAAAAAAAAATCAATTGAACATGTGACCTTGACACCTGATGTTTGTTAGCAAGTTCATTTGATCATTGCATCAACTGGGCAGCTATGTGCTCACAAAAGATTGTTTTTCTGAATTAGGTCGTAGTGTGACACCATCTTCCTCAAAGAGCAACTTCAAGTTTGTCATTTATGGTGCCTTTTGCATCACCCGTTAGGGCTGAAAGCATTTTGTAAGTCCAGCTTTTAAAGCAAAAATGCTACGAATGTCAGCTCAAACAGTCTGAAAAGACAGTGCGAGTATGTCGAGCTACGTAAATATGAGTTTGAAGTATGACATTTTTCCACGGGTCACATTTACAGGAGAGCAGGCTTCACTAATGATGAATCTGTCTGTTAGTTAATTTCATTTCATCTCAGGAGATTTTCCTAAAGGAAGCAGTGTAAATGGGTTTCCTATCTTTAGACACTGTTAGGTAAGACGGGGTTGTTACATACTACAATAAGGAAAATACAGTTCAAATGGTTGATTTATTATTATTTTCATTTTGCTCCATTACATAGAATAGAAAAATACTTTATTCATCCCCCAATGGGGGAAATTCAAAAAAAGTTGTAGAATACCTGAATTGTGCTGTAATTGCATAACAAATAAACATTTCAAATCAGTCACCATGGTGCAATCAGTCAAGGTAAATGTTGTTTGAGGAAACAGATTCAGGGAAATGCTGACATGGCATTACCAAAGGTCGGGATCTGAGACTTATGGCAAATAAAAGAAGTCGAGGAGCAACTGAGCTCAACTGTAAAAATGTAATCAGCCTCATAAAAGCCTCACTGCTTTGCTGAAATAACACCTGTGGAGTACCTTTTTGATGTTGCTGGAGCCAACTTCCAACTGCCTCACTGACAGATTGATTTGTAGGAGCTGCTGGCTGCAAGTAAAAATTGACAAACCCACCCTTCCTCACCCAGAGTGGAATGGTAGGTTCAGGTTGTTCAATGTTAGCAGCATCTTTAAATGATCCGCATTAGACAATGTGCGCTGTCAGCTGCATCATTATCTAAAATTGCTAAAACATTATGAACCGTTACTTTAGTTTAAGCAAATAAAACTCCACATCCATCATGTGCCAGCATGTGCAGGCCATTTAAATAAGTTCATTTCAAATTAATCTAGACATAACTTGCATCACCCTGTCTCCCTGTCTGCCTCCAAAACATTCATCCTCAGCCAAAAATAATCAGTGCCATAAAAAAAAAACTTCCTGGGCTCCGAAATTTTTGCACGTCTTATTGCAATATGTGAAATTGTCAGGCATAAGCACAAACTGTTAAAGTACCACATTTTTAAGGACCCATTAATGTGATAGGTCTACTTTTCCTTTTACAAATTGTAATATTTTTATATTTTGCATCATATGAAATTGTCAAAAATTGATAATGCACAACTGCACTAATAAACCACAACATTACAACCATAGAGACTGCTCATTTTGTTATATTACTATATAATCTGCTGAGAAAAGCTGGCATTAACATGTATTTTACCATGAGACTTAGCACCAATCCAAATGATTTCGATGGGGAGCCACCAGTCATGATCAGACAAGTTCACAACATGTAAGAGGGGGGGGGGGGGGGTGGGTGGACGGGGGGGGGTGGACTGTTGAACTATACTGAGTCCAAGTGACGTCCAAGCCAATAATGCATTAGACCTTCACAATGGTTTCAAATTCTGTCAGTGTCCGAGTCGGAGTGGAAAAGCCTCGGCAGTCAGTGGAACATGCTCTAATGAGCATGGAAACGTCTCTTCCACTATCCATTTCCCCACACAGTTGGACACTTAATTTAGGTATGCTCACACTGGAGAAAAAAAACAAAAAAATCCCCAGTTTTGTCATGTAATCCACTCTTGGGAAAAAGACTGCAAACATATGGAGGTAAGACTTGAATAATATTGCCACATTACTGGCAACAGTGAATAAATAAGTGGAAAATTTGCATCAAAATATTTCTGGAAAAGAATAAACTGGAATAAATTGTATGTCAAAACCACAACATGTGATTCATTACTGCGTACTCATTGGTACAGTGAACTCCCAACGGGTAAAAGCCCATATGAAGCTTTATTACTATCTGCAGTTGGAGTCATTTAAAAAGCTGTTTTTATCTTCCTTGTAAAAGCAGGAACAACAATGCTCAGCCTGACTGATTCCTATCTCCAAAACGTAAGCAGACTATCATAGCTGGTTCAATTCTTATATTTCTTCCCTGACAATTTAATCAATCTTTTTCTTTCTTTTTTATCTGTAATTTTCTTTTCTTAATATTCTTAGGTGTTCCTTTGGGCCTTTCTGTTTTCCTCACATGTTAGATATAAGAGGGCACCGAATGCTATCTGCCGAAGATGTCTTCCCTCTCCATCACTGTCCTCTGCACTCCATATTCCTCTTATTTCTGGCATCCATCTTTCTCTCTGCCACATATTATCTACACATCTCTCCCCCTCTAATCTCTTTTTACTCCATCAGTGCCTGTGACAATATTTCTTACTCTCTTCTCATCTTGCATCGATGTGTCTCACTTGTCTCTCCCTCCCCTTCTTTTTCAATGCCAGCTATTTTGTACCATCTTCCAGAGGCTCCAGTCTCTTAGTGTCCAATCTCTCTTTGCATCATTACCAGCTTCACTTTTCTCACTCTCTCTTTTGTTTTCCTGTACAATAAAACTTGTGTCTCTGCCTCTGCCTTGTGTTCCTCCTCCTTCCAGATTCTTACCTCTATTTTTTTCCCTCCTCTTCTGTTAACCAGCCTCGATATTGCGGACAGCCCTTGGTCTGCCTCTGCCTTTGAAGGGAGTAACAAAAAAATCGCTCATGCTGGTATTGAAGAGATTTCTGTCTTCTGCCGAGAGCAGCAAAACACACCAGAGGCACTTTATATGATTTCAAAGAGCAAGGCAACAAAATCACACACAGCATAAAGAGAGGAGCACAGCCTGACACATGCACACAGTGTTGTAAGAGGGGAAAAATCTAAAAGGTTTGACATCTCTGCATGGTTGCCCATTACACTAGTTGACAGTGCTTTCAAATGAGCTGCGACTGCTGTACACATTTTGGCTTGCATCACGTCCAACAATTATATTCATGTGCAAAAAAAAAAAAGTCTACATCTGGGTTTTAGCCAACCCATGACGGTTTCATGCTTTTTTACTGAGGGACTCCCAGTGTTTTTCATCAAACTGTATTTCGTTGTCAGGTACACGCCTGTTCAAGAGGTGCAGGCATCATTCTTTCCCTCCTTAAAGGCATAGTTCGCCTCTTTTGACATGAAGCTGTATGACATCCCATATTAGCAATATCATTTATGAACATTGACTTACCCCCTGCTGCGTCCTGTGAGCCGAGTTCCAGCCTCGTTTTGGTGATGACGAAGGTAGTCCGGCTAGTTTGCTAGGGTCCTGAAAATAAAGCATCTTGCTTCTTAAAACAATATGCGTCCAAAAGAGTAAAACATTTGCATCACAAAATCGTCCCTCCAGAAAAAGTCAGACCTCACATCGCTTGGCGCTATTTTCTCTCCCTTCATATCAATGCGTACAGCCACCTAGCGATAGCTGCACCTGTTACGGTGTTTGCTGCTCGGAAGCAGGGGAGTGCTCGGTCTGCACTTCGGTCTGCACAGTTTACATTGGACGCATTGATACGAAGGTAGAGAGAAATAGCGCCAAGCGATTGTGAGGTCTGACTTTTTCTGGAGGGACGATTTTGTGATGCAAATGTATTACTCTTTTGAACGCATATTGTTTTGAGAAGCAAGACTCTTTATTTTCGGGACCCCAGACAACTAGCCGGACTACCTTCGTCAACGCCAAAACGAGGCTGGAACTCGGCTCACAGGACGCAGCAGGGGGTAAGAAAATGTTCATAAATGATGTTGCTAATATGGGATGTCATACAGCTTCATGTCATAAGAGGCGAACTATCCCTTTAAAGCACATACCCTGCAGACAGACAGCAACCGCTTATTCTTTACCAACAACCCAGCGGACATGGACACCCATGCCACTGGCCTGATCTTCGCTCTGTGTGAGGTGAATTCATCAAGTGGCCGACCACTTTGAACTCGCTGGTTCAACCTCATTCCCAACAATTGGCTTTGATAATACCGTCTATAATATTGAGAAGTGGAGTTATTTTCCACGTGTTCTCTAATGAGCGTCAATGCTTCATTTCTCTTCTCGTTAATGTGCCATTCACTCTAACCACCCACCATCAAAGCTTTCAGCACAATTAAGCTTGTAAAGCAAGGCGAGGAGTGGAAAGAAAGGAGAAAATAAAAGGCAGGCTTGCAATCTTTGAAGTGCAAAGTGAGATGGGGCAGGTAAGCCTGTTGCAAGAGATTATTTGAGTTTGCAGCACTGACGGCAAGTGAAGTACATGTGCTTTACAAGAGTCTTAACAGCATTAATCCTGACGTTTGATGCTTTACAGCGCATACGTTTAAATGTACAGTAAACATGATTGACTTTCAATGACCCATCCACAGTGTCAGCTCCCACATCACAAAGATGTGAGATGTTCTGTTTAACTCACTGCTTATTGTGACTCCACTTGGATGTGTGAGTTTTTGTGCAGAGGGGCGTAAAATTGTGCAGGTTTCGGTCCCGCAGTCATCCTATAAAAGGAGACTCCTTACTGCGCCAACCTTGGATCCCTGCGGTTTACAAAAGAGGGATGTTGAAAGGCTGAAGTCTTCCGAAGCTACTACATATTGAAAAGAACCACGAAGGGTTTCAAGACATAGTGGTGCAGCAGGTGTTCTTCCTTTGCGCTCAGACTCTTTGGATTTTTTATTCATTCTGATATGCACTTTGCAGCATTAAGAAAACTACAGTTAGAAGTACCACTACTCCCCTTACCTAAGATTTATGTCAGATCCCTCTGAAGCCGCAACATCCCGATCCCAAAGCAGGCCCGATGTAGAACTATGGGAAAACCTATATACTTTGGACAAAAATAAATATAAATAACCTCAGCAGTTAAATGATGTCTTAAGATATTTCTGAAAGGTTTTATTGAAGTCAGATCCTCACCTACACACGCACCATACACTCTTAGAAAATAAAGTACAGAATTGTACCTTTAGGGGTACGATGGCTTGTCACTGGGGCAGTACCCTCGGAAGGTATAGTTTTGTACCCTTGTGGTTTGTACCTTACAGAGACCAATCTTGTACCTCTGGTGGCAATTTTGTACCCATATACTGAAGTAGCCTAACACAGACTGTCTATTGTACCCCAGCATGTAGAAAAAAAAGGTACATATAGGTACCTTTTACCACTTGAGTACATACATGTACCTTTTGGACCCTCAAGAAGGTACAGTTGGTACCTTTAGGTCCAAAGTACAAATCAAAGTGAACCAATAACCATAATGAAAACAAAAAATAATAATTAACCCTAGGGGGTACATTAGTATAGATTGTACCTCAGGGGACAAAAAAGGACTCGTACTGTACCCCTATTTCTGAGAGTGTATGCATGTCTGAATCTGGCTATGACGGGTTATCAACACTGTTCATGTTTTGAGTGTCATCTGCACATGGAGTGGGTACGATGAGTGCAAAGAGAACCAGGGGACAGCAGGGGCTTCTCATGTTCAAGCATCTCTTCAGCTGCTCAAGTGCTCTTTGAAATGGCAGCTTCATTTCAATTCTTGAACTTTACAGTTGACTTGTTTTGGGCAGACAAAGCAGCCCCAGAGAGAACGAACACTACGGGCATTTCCTCTCTACTTGGTGGTCATTGCAGAGGAACTAATGGAAGTTGATGACCTGCGAGAATGACTGAGCATTAAAGAAAGAGGGAGATTGATAAGCGTGAAGGGACAACACCAACAATACCTGCAGCAGAGGTGTGAGTGTGTCGGAAGGAGATTTCAACATGTTGTTTAATTTTTCAGCCTTTTTTTTTTCTTTTTAAAATAAAATGGTCATGCTACAGGAATTCTAAACCTACGATACTGCAAATTTATAAGAAAATCAACACAAAATGAGGAATTCTTTGAATGTGTGGACCTATATACCACATATACTAATTAAATTACAATATAATATTGAAAATGAACCCTATTCTATTCATATATTTATTCCTCATCGTCCTCCGTTAACATACTTCCTCTTCCATGTACTTGTTTAAAAATATTTTTTTGTACCTAAAGTTTTGTAGATATTTTTCTATCCACTTTTAGATAGAAAAGTGGGAAGCTGCCTGTTTGACAGAGGAAACATGTCCTTTTATAAACAGTGACATGTACAGTAGAGCTGTAATATACAGTTCACCCAGAAATGGACCAGTACTATTTTTGATATTGGGATTTAACTTCTGCTGCTGGGCTTCAGGGAGGTACAATCCTTATAAACTTTACAGAAGAGGTGCAGATTTTGCAGTCAATATTTATAAAGGGAAACAAGGACATAATTTTACACAATGAGTCAATTAGTATTTATTCTTAAGTCATTCTGCACATTGAAACATGATAACTATTTTCTCACCCTTCAAGTCCTCAAAGACCCAGTCGTTGCTTTTGGAAACTCTCTCTCAGGACAGTTGATTATCTGTCACACCGCAGTGTTGTTTCCAATTAAAAAAACAAAACCTCCATTCTCCGTAGTTAATTTCTATCTATTCTATTGATTAAAACACTTCATTATCATATAATTAGAAGTCGCAGGTGACTTGACTGGAGCATGACCTGCCCCGCTGTGTCTGTGATCGGCTTATTGGATCCCGAACCGAGAAAAAAAATGGATCGATTCTAAGATGCATCATAATGTGGACAATTCTTTATTGAGAGTTTCAGCCTACACAAAATGATATGCACGTCGGTGCCTCAGTACGACTATAAAGTTGCACAGTTATGCAGTTAGTTTAAATTCACCTGCCATAAACTCGAAAGGTGTAGGTGGAATGTGCTGTGCTGTGCTATGTTGGGCACAGATATTTGGGTTGCCCTGCAGATATTTAATAGTTTGGTAATACAACCAATATTAGAAACAGCCGTTTCCACCCTGACCTAACCTCTGCCAACCTGAAGGCACACAGAGAGAAGACTTGTTGTAGAAACACAGAGCAAAGGATGCATGGACATATTAGGTCAAAGAGAAGCGTGCTTTTACTGCAGAAGACCTTGGATCCGTGGTGTAATCTCCTATCATAAACGTGCCTTTACAAAAACATCTATAGCTGTACTCTACAGCTAAAACTAAAGCTCAAATGGGGGACTCTGTATGTGAAGCGTACGGTTCTGAAATAAGGGAGACGTGACTCCTTGTATCTATAAAATAATGTGGTCAGTAATGCAAGAACTAACCTATTAGAGTCAAAGAGACGCGGATCTCGTTTTTCACCATCCTGGGAAAAATCTGACCTGCATCAGCATGAGAAAATCATCAGAAAGCATGTTTCAAACCAACTAAAATGAACAGCCTTTGTAAGAGCTACAAGATGCAATCACATTCAATGCAAAGAGATACCGATCTGAACAGAACTGTAACTGTAAGACACAACACAAACTGTGAGTTGATAAGCTGCAGATGACTGGCCCTCAGGGCGTTTTCAGACAGCGAGCAGATGTAGCTCCATCGCTTTCAATGTAAATACCCCGTCTGGCATCAGAGTTTATGATGGGTCAACTTTTTCAGCACACTGTTGTGGCTCACTGTGTGACCATGGCAACCAGGGAAAAAGGGCAACAGTGTAGAAGGTGGTTTTACAAGTGCTGCATTATCTGAGTGACACACCTCTTTACCAGCAGAAAGCAGACCTCAATAAAAGCTAAATGCACTGAAGCCACATTCTGTGTCTTATTGTCTTGTTTTTCTACACAACATGTGTGATACCAGTCAATGCTGCTGACCATTTTCTCTATTTTAGGGTGTTGCACCTTGTATTCAGTCGTGTGTAACCTGCAACAAACAAGGCTTTGAGTTTGTGATAAAAGACTGAGCAGTATGGGGAAAACTACAGACACAAAAAGAAACTGACATGGTAATTCTCCAGCCAGCAGCCTGAAACTGAGAAAATAATGACTGAAAAACCTCCCTTCTTGATATTACTTTGGTTAAAAAACTTTAAAGTCAGTAAATGCCTTAGGATATCCATTTATGAATGTTTTGTGACCAGATAGAAAATAAGGTAGGATAGATTTATTCAATGCCATGAAAGAATGAAGGAGCTGATAAATGAAAAGAAGAAACGCAGATGATACAATATAATACCAGTGGTTGAGTCAGGTATCCTATGAGCTTCCCTGTGCCCAAAGGGGATCCCACTTATGTTTTGCGACTGAGCGCCATACCCTGAAATGAGTAACTTCATCCTTTCCCTTAATCTGTTGTATCATGTCAGCACCCATCATCATAAAGAATGGAGACAGATTGAAAAACAAAAAGACTTTACTCAAGATTACCAAAGGCGGATTTTTATCCCAGGGGGAATTTTCTGGGAAAATTAATAGATTTTCAGCCTCACATCGGCTGTGACTGCAACAGTGATTTGTACATAACAGCTCAAACAAAACACGTTGAATTGTCAAACTCAGACTTTGGCAAAGCAGCTCCAGACAGCTTGTTTCTGTGGTTTTTAAAAGAGCTTGGTTGGCTGTCATGCTGTTTTTCACAAATACTGACACAAAGGTTATTTGTAGTATCGCTCCTTACAAAATAAATCTGCTTAAATCTGCTTGTAGTAACAAGTTTAAGGTCTGTTGCTGAAAATGCTCACACCTTTATCTATGTACTTTAACAGAAACTGCATGACAATAACAACGAATCTGAAGTTCTCATTTCAAAGTATCAACTGCAAATGACAATCTTTACTTGTCATATAGACATCTCCAGAATTTCCAGTTTTTTGTATCTTTTAAACAAGTTACAACAAAGAGGATATAGAGGACAGAGGTCTTAAACTACTTAAATTAGAAGCACTACATCCATATAACTCACCACACAATTAAATTAGGCAGCCAAGTTGATCTGCTTTGGAACAATATGAGCAGGAATGAGATTACGACACCCCCAGTGGAGCCCAAGAGTGGACTTAACTTCTATGTTAAATTGAACATACAGGGAGGTAAAGGCTTAATTATCCTAATGAAGCAGAGCTTTTCACTGCTTTTTAAGAGACACAGACTGACCTCTGAAAACAAAAGGCTCATGTGGGAGGAGGCATGTACAGTCATCTAAGAAAAGGAAATACACCCACTTTGATTACAGTTCTAAGGATTTACATGATATGTAATAAAAAAGTAATCTGGACCTTATTAGATATACAAAAATTAGGTAAAATGAAACAATGACACATTACACTGAATCATTATTTTGTAAAAAAGAACTAAGATAAAACCCACAGACAGTGTGAAAAACTTCATAAATACACATCATGATCCAACAGCTTGTAGCAGCAGCTTCAGCAGCAGGAAGTTGAAGTAACGGTTTCCTGTGTGATGTTATCAGTCTCTCAGATGGTTATAGAGGAATTTAGTCCCACTCTTCTCTCCAGCGTTGCTTCAGCTCATTGAGGTTTGCAGCTCTGGTTTCTGCACAGCTCTCTTAAGGTCCCACCACAGCATCTCAGTCAGGCTGAGGTCTGGACTCTGACTGGACCATTGCAACACCTTGATTCTTCTCTTCTTCACACATTCTGCTGTAGATCTGCTGCTGTGTTTGGGATCATTGTCCTGTTGATGAGCCAGTTTCAGCCCAGCTTCAGCTGTCAGACAGATGGCCTCACATCTGACTCTATAACACTTTGGTATCCAGAGGAGTTCATGGTGGACTCAGTGACTGCAAGGTGCCCATATCCTGTGGCTGCAGAACAAGCCCAGATCATCAGCCCTCCACCACCGTGCTTGACAGCTGGTGTGAGGTGTTTGTGCTGATATGCTGTGTTTGGTTTCCTCCAAACGTGCTGCTGTGCATTATGAGCAAACATCTCCACTTTGGTCTGCTCTGTCCAAAGGACATTGTTCCAGAAGTCTTGTGGTTTGTTCAGATGCAGCTTTGCAAACCTAAGCTGTGCTGCCATGTTCTTTTTAGAGAGAAGAGGCTTTCTCCTGCAGCCCTTCCACACAAGCCATACTTGTTCAGTCTTTTTCTAACTGTGCTGTCATCATCCACTTGGCATTGTCTTAATGACTGCACTTTAAATAAATGAAACAGCTAAATAAAGGATGCGGTGAGAGAAGACGAGGCAGGTTAAATGAATTATTTAAGTTATAAAATGTGGTAACAGGGTGGCATAGATTGGTATTGATGAGGACTGTACAGAATGGGACCTGTGACCACTGCCTGTCAGCATTAACTAATGCAAAGCTTTCTTATCATGGTGCTGCTCCTGCCTGATGTCTTCTGTTCTGCATGTAAGAATACATCAGCGGTATACAATGTACGATGCAAGATTGAAATAGTCTCCAGGAACCACAACGATTTTCTATTTTACTGTTTTATTTCACTCTATTTCACTGCTGTTTGTTACCGGTAAATTACCTGTGAATGACTGGAAACTGACAAATATGATAAGACGTGGTGACAATGAAAGAACATCATCTTTATCAATCAAATCAGGCATGTATGAAATCTGTTTGTGCTATGACATGATTCCAGAGTTGTTTACACACATGCTGCAAGAGTTCTTTCAAAGACAACGGCCATAGAAATCTAAAGCCACACATTTTATATTTTGGGCTGAGGAAGAGAGTGAACGTTTCAAGGCTAAGAAGACAAAGTCACTCAGAAACACAAAGTCCAAAGATGACGACTACACGGCAGCAGCCTCGCTACAAAGAAGTGTATTCTTCCCATTTCAGAGTGTGTCACTGCACATTCAGAAATTTACTACAAGCCCTAAAACTCATAACTGACAAAATCATGCCTGTACAGATCAGGAGAGTCCAAGCGGAGCCCTAGACCTCTCTGCTTGGACCCCCTTTTTATACATGTATTTTTGCCTCCTGCTGTTCAGAGGATGTAAGGATGTAATCCAGTGTCTTTCAGAAGTGGAACCTCAAGAGAAAAGCAACACATCTCAGGTAAAAAACATTCTAAATACAGCATATACTGACACTGAAAATGATCGTTAAATTAGTAAAACTGTCATCAACATCAGACCATCAGTCCAACCAGACCCATTTTCCACCTTCAATGCCTTCAGATGCCTTTGACAGAAGCAATTTTCCCCGCTCAAAATGCAGGAGTTTCTTGGTCTGTGTGGTTGTTTTGAGGCACTGGTTCAGATGTGAACTAAATGGGTTAAAACTATGCCATAAAATAACAAAACTAACTGATTAAAGCAACTGCAAACTTTAAAGTAGCATGTTCTGCAGGGCATACGGTGGTTGTTTTGCTTTAGCACGACAGATCATTTACTTATGAATGAATTACTTAATATTTTAGTTTTAAACATTTAAAACAACAATCACTCTTTAAATATAATACTTAGCTGCAGTATGACTAAAGTATGACCAATATGACATTACAAGAGGACCATATAATATTATAGACAAACATTTCTCTTACAATAATCTTATCTTATAAGGGACACGAAAAGACCGTGAACATTTCCATTTATAATATGTTAAATGTGACTCCCAACATATATATGATCCATACATCTCTGCCAAAAATGTTGTTTAATTTACTTTCTTAATGATTACTATGTTTTTAAATCATTATTACATTAGTAAATTAGCTCTTAGACTTAATAGACTGAGATTCAACGAGTAAATTGTATATTTCTCACCTGTTCAGTTATCGGGTTTGTTGGATGCAGTGCAAGTTTAAGCTTATAGTACTTTGAGCAAGTGCACTTAAGAGTTGAGGGCTCATGTTAAGACTACAGGCTTATAAAACTGGGACCTGAGGATGGAGGTCTGCGGCCGCAGCCTCCAAAACTGACAATAACTTGTAATTAGTATATATATATATTTGAATTGTAAAACTACATAAAAATGATTATAAAAGAACTGAGAGAAGCACGCTGTTATGAGGGAAATAATACGATTTCAGTGTTGTAAACCACCAATATGCAAACAGTTACAATCTAGTTACTGCATGGTAATAATGGGTTTATTGCTGGAAAAGCCAATAACTATGAAGGTCAAAGTACTAAAACATGGCATTTTCCTCTAATATTTGACTGCAGCTGCCTCTTATGACATTCTCCTTCCACTCTTCCTCTACAGCAGGTCATTTTAACATTCCCGTCCTTTTACACAAGTATCCTCAACATTCATTAGATCTCAGCAGGTGGGTAGAATCTGTGTGCGTGCCGTGGCAGAGGGAGTTCGGTAAGAGCTAATCATGTTGGAGACCACCCATCCTTATCAAAGCATTTGACACTAATGCCATTAGGTGAGATGCACAGCTATGTGAGTTTATAAAATTAGGGCTGAGGCCAGCAGCTGAGCAAGTGCAGACACTGAGGCTCCTATGCATAAACAGCATGATGAGATTAGCATGGTGCGCTAAGCGCTGACAGGCCTCATCAGTTCGCATCAGGAGCAGCAGGACTGGCCCGCTGTGAGAGAAACCATGCACCCTTACTGAGTTTCTAAGAGCAGGAACCATATGTGAGACAGAGTGGGCAGGAAAGTGCGTAAGAAGGGAAGAAGAGCTACGTGGAGAGAGCGATTGTGGGCAGGGTCAAGCAGTGTTTCTGTTCAATCTGGTGAAACATGTCAACAAATCAACCTGCTTCAAACACTGCCCGGGAAGGCCAGATGTTCCACAGGCTCCTGCGCCAACGCCATTAAGTGCCGAGCCAAATGCACTCGCAGATTCATGTTTCCGATGCCGATGCTGATAGCTCAAACTGAGTGTTACAAGTTCCAGCAACTAAAGGACAACCTGCCTTGAACACTGATTACAGCAGACAGACGCTGGAACGTGGTCTGAGGAGAGCAGACTGTGCTCAGACCACTTCTGTCATTCTGGGTTAATGTGACCTTGTGAAAGCAAAGCACATTAGCGGAAAAGCTGCTGCTTGCTAAGCCCAAAAAAAAAAGGAGATCCGCATTTTTCTACTGAAGGCTGACATTGAAAGCTGAACCACAGCAGCAGAATTTCAAAACATGCACAGCTCCTGGGATTCTTAAGAACACCAACACTGCATAAAAAGTTATATTGGTGAAATTTCAGCTCGCCTGAAGAAACTTTGCCCAAGACTGAATCTTATTACAATTTCCATTTTGTAAATCCCGGAAAGATCCAAGGGGATTGCTGCTGAAGTTGAAAGCAGCTGCAAGAACATTTGTATTCCTGAATGAGACTCCCCTTCGGTTTCTGTCCATGTAGCCCGCCCGTGGAACCCAGAAACATCAGGGGTCGGGCAGGAGAAAGCTCAACCCTGACTCTGCATCACTGTCTGCCACGTCAGAGGACTTTACTGATAACTTTTTAATTGTGTGCTCATTAATGCAGAGTCATTAGAAAAGTGAGCTGTGAAGCAACATCCATCCCAAAAAGTGAGAGGCAGGTTTTTTTCGTCATTCAAGTTCAAATGAATCATATTCTGGACTCACTTCAACATTAAAAGGATCTCAGACTTCCTCCTGTCATGGAGAATAGTTATGACTTTTTTTTACCGTCGCTATTAGTCAAAGACATCAACTTATGAAGAACAAAGACTGACAGCTCAAGCCTCGGCCCGTTTAAAATCTTTAATATGTTTAGATCAAGTGCAAAGATAGAATAAAGAACCATTATTGTTTCATTTAAAAAAAAAAAAACAAAAAAAAACTGTCATTTTGAAAAGACTCAGCATCTATTATCTCGATAGTTTGACAGTTAGAAGTCACAAAAGTCTCATTTTGAAGAATGACTGTGCAACTCTTTATTTCTACCGACTCATGTCCGGCTTTTACAGTAAAGAACACGAAGAGAAGATTTCCCTCTCGTCTTTCTAAGCATGAAGTTGATTGGAGCAGGTGCTGCTTCCAATCCCCAACAAATACAGGATTCAGAGAACACAATCTCACTCCGAGGAAAGGCAACTGGGGGCAGATACATTGGTCCACAGCACAAAACATTGCAGTCACACACAAAACAGATAGATTCAAAGATTGTACAATAATGATGTTTTCCTCAGCCCGTTTCCTACAAGGACACAGCTTGAATTTGGATTCATCAGCAGCTTAACGCGGTCCTTGCCTCCATACTTTTTCTATTGTGATTATGTCCACATTTCATGTCTCACATGTGTTTTACCACAAGCTCTTATGAAGAGAAAGGACAGGCCTTTGTGACACTCTCATTCTACGTTGATGCTTTCCTCCTCACTTCTCTCCTGTGTTTTCTGTGAGGATTGATATTAACGCACATGGTGAGGTCTACACGTTACAAAATACACAGTTAGTCACAGAATCATAGATGTTATTGCTTACAGATTCTGATATTCGTGCACCATGATTGCTTTTACGTCAACAGCCTCGGGGCTATGTTACAATCTCCGAATTTACTGCCATGGATTGTGATAGGTGGACAAATGTTTGTATTCCATGTTTTCTGTTGAGACTGGACTTCTCTATAGCGATTGTTGCTACACTGAAAAAAGTGACTCTATTAGAGTAACTGTCATAATTTCTACCTTGTATTTTTAAGATTCAGTAAGAACTAGAGATTCTTAAGTAAAATGAAACATTTTATTAACGTAATACATGAATTATGGGGGAAGAGTAAGTTTTACTTAGGTTTCCTCATACAATTTAAATGTTTAATAGTTGTATGTACATAAACCTAGAAATACTACATGAACTTTACTCTGAAAGTGTATCATTAAAAGCTACTAAGTTACTTCAAAACAGCAAATACTACAAATATATAAAAATTACTTAAAATTATGAGTAAAATGATGTTCCTGAAAAACAAGTAGACTTTACTTAATTTGTTTAAATAAATATAACTCAAAACTTAGATGTAATTAAGTAAATGTTACTTAATATCTTCAAAACTTATGTTTTATGGTAAGTAACATTTACTTGATACTGGCAAGTGAGTGTTACTCGATATTGCAGCATTAAATAATACTTAAATCATTTGAGAGCAAATACTTACAAAGGGTTTGTTAAGGAAATCTTATGAGTTGTTTTTTGTGTATGTAAACTCATCTCCTGTATATATGCTTCTCAAAGAAGGGCAAGTAAAGCACAAATACATGACTGCTAACCTATCTGTCCTTACTTTCAAGACTGAAAAAATATAGTGAATGAATACCAATGAAATGAAGTCCCAAGAATGGGAAATCAGGGTCTTGCCAAGGTTATGAAGGCTGTTACAGTCTACAACTTATTTTGGGGAGAGCGATGCTGAGGCAACTGCTTGAATCTTGCTAGATTTTGACCTGCGAGACAGGTGTGGAGCTGGTTGATAAGCCTGTTACGGGTTGGCTTCTTCATGCCACGGGAAGAGCAGAAAGCAGAGCTGAATTACTGAAGATATAAATGAGGCTTATCAAATGCCAGGCACATTTTTTTAGTCATCTCCTCAGACTATCGGAATCAGAGACGATCTCTTTCATCTCCATTTCTCTTCTGCTCCCCATCTGGTCTATGTGGTCCTCTGAAGTCAACTCAGGCCTGTCGTATCTCTTTACTCGTCCTCAAATACATCCCACTAACGCCCTAATCCTTCTCCCAGACTTATCTCACTCCGTCTTTGACAGTGTCTCTCTCATTTTATTATTATTATTTTTTTTCTCTCATCATTTTAGCATTCTTGCTTCCCCCACCTGCTTCCCGGTGCCCTTTACTAATCCATCAATTTTCATCGCTCTGCCAGTGCTGTCATGAATAATAATGATTCAAAAACATCAGAAAAGTGAAAAAGAAACCATTTCTGGGCTTAGTCAGCTTCCACATCAATGATGGTATTTCTTCTGGGTGAATGGGGTTTCCTAGAGGGACATGGGAGTATATTTACTTCAACCCCAGAGGAAGGACAGAGCCTGCTTAGTCAGATGCAGAAAGGGGAATACACTGAGCAGTACATCAATGTGACTTTACAAACACTGCATGCTTGGGTGAATGTGGATCGTTTGTCTGAAAAAGCACTGAATATTTACCACAAATTCAGCCCAATGTGAATGATATTGATATACCAAACTTGCTTCACGGTGTGTGGTTAGCACCGAGAGGGTTCCTTGTTGGACTCCTGGCTGGGGCCTTTCTGTGTGGAGTGTTCTCCCCGTGTATGTGTGGGTTCTCTCTGGGTACTACAGCTTCCTCCCACCATCTAAAAACATGCATGTTAGGTTCATGGGGACTCTAAATTGACCCCAGGAGCAGAGGTGAGTAGTAACGAGTTACATTTACTCCATTACATCTACTTGAGTAAATTTTTGAAAAAAATATACTTCTCGGAGTAGTTTTAAATCTCTATACTTTTTACTTTTACTTGAGTAGATGTGTGCAGCAGAAACTGTCCTCTTACTCCGCTACATTAGGCTACAATGAGCTGGTTACTTTTCTTCTTACCTCTTTGGTATTCTACGCCTCATTATTTTTATCCCCCCGCGTACGCCTCATTTTAATGTTTTATTCTGACAGAGAGAGAGACTTCCACCAAAGGCTCTACCACCTGACTGTGTTTCACCAATCAAACGTAGCCGTGCAGTCTGGTCACGTGACCATACTCAATCACAGCGGAGGGACGGGTTAGCTTTAGCATTAGCAGTCGTAGCAAACAAACAAAGAAACAGATGAAAAATGTCAGAATTAACGGTGGGAAATGAAGACACAGACGAGGCCTCATACTGAAAGCATGTTTACCTTACAAAGAGTGAGAAACAGCAGCTACATTATGTGTCTTCTGTGTCAACCAAAACAAACGCACATTTCAGCAGAAACTCAACATCTAACTTGAGGAAACATGTAGCGGCAAGTTCCCTAAATTTATTTATTTTTTTTTCACATCAAAAGACGAATGTTTGTTTTTTAGGTTACATATGGGTTACATATGCTTTAAACATTTCCTAAGTCTCTTATTTTCTTATTGAAGTACTTGAACTTGCCTATATTATTTTTATTTAAGCTATTTTGTAATCAATTAATACATTTTAATTTATTTTATCAATTGGATGAACTCTAATTTGCCTAAAGATGATTATTTTGTATTTTTGTCTGTCTGATTGAATGCTTGTGTTAACAAATAAATCAGATGTTACTCAACAGTTGCTCAGTACTTGAGTAGTTTTTTCACCAAGCACTTTTATAGTCTTACTCAAGTAATTATTTGGATGACTACTTTTTACTTTTACTTTTTAACAGTACTTTTACTCTGAGTCATATTAAGTAACAGTACTTATACTTGAGTACAATTTTTGGCTGCTCTACCCACCTCTGCCCAATGACAGCTGGGATAGGCTCCAGACTCCTCTAAATTGCTTTAAGCGGGTATAAAAAAATGGATGGATGGTTGTAATCCTTCACGCTTTTTTGGTGTTTTTATTTCATTATTGGGAGATTTTGACTCTGTCAAATCCCAAAATCATGCATATTGATTCTTATTTTTGCACTTCTTCTTCTGTGCAAGCTTGTCTGTGTGAGTCGGAAATTGCACACTAACAAGCATCTTTGTATGCCTCCTGCCTGCCATCACATCTTTGTCACTGTGGACCGTGGTAAGCTTGCTTTTCTGATCCAGCAAGATTAGCTGTGATCTTAACAGATCCTGTCTGATCCATGCTGCACAGTGGTCTCTAAACATGTTCGTATCTGCTTTTAACACCAAATCAAAGACTAGTTCAGACTGAACTTGACGCAGCCTTCATAAATAATGCAACACAAAGTGCATGAAGGAATATTAATATAGTATATTCTTTTGGAAACATTGCGTATTTTTTCAAGGTGAACTAAAACTATCAGTGACTTTTGTCCTTGTTCAGTTAGTACATGCTCTATTTCTTCTAACTTTGTGGGATAAATATGGGATGATACATGCTAATAAATGGGAACACAATCTGCGTTGACAAGATTGGGTGTTTTGAAGACCATGAAATAGGCTGGAAACACACAGATTTAGACATACACACAGCAGAATTAATTTATTCTCAACCGAACCAACGTGAAAATGATATTTAAGTGAAACACAACAGATTTTACCCGATTGTGCTGACAGAGGACCCTACAATTTCACCACTAATCTCAGCTTGTCTGCATGATATATCTACATAGATAAAGGAATGCCAGCTTGAACTAAACCTATCCAAGACTGAACATTATATCCACACTGAAATTGCCTCTTCAGCTATCCCCCCCCACCAAAGGTTACAAAAAACCAGGGTGATATGATTTATGATCGGTTGTCCTTCTCTGACAGTCTTGCATCTGTCTCTCACTCATTTCACTTTAAAATAATAATTAAAACCAGGCCACATCTGATGAGTGTGCCACAGTACAGCCCATCATTATCACTCGTCCCTACTACCACAATCCTCTTTCAGCAGGACTCCTAGCTTGTCCAATGAATCCCCGAGAGATGGTCCAGAATGTGGCAGCACAGCTGGTGTCCCATCAGCCAAAAAGGACACGTCATCTTAGTACTCACTGATCTTCAGTGGCTGCCCATGGCAATCAAATTCAAGCTACTAATGGTGCCTACAGTGACTGTGGGGTCTTCACCCAGCTGTCTAAACTCAGTCATACAGGCTAACGCTGCTTCTCAACCACTGTGGTCGCCTCAGGAACGTCATCTTGTACTCTCAACCCAGCACACAAGGCTGTCTCAGTACAAATTATTCCTATTTACAGCTTCACAATGGGATGGAACAAGCTACCAAGTGAAAACAAGCGTGTCTCTCTGCCTTCTTGAATCTTTTTAAGACCTAAGACTTCTGCTAACACCTTCTCTCTTGATACCTTTAACACCCTAGCATGCCTAACTTGCACTTACTTTGTACAGCTGCACCCTTTCTTCTTGTAATCGGTCATTTAAATAGATTCAGCACTACCACACTGAAGCTTGACTGTTGTCCATCACAAAGTCTTTTTGGATAAAAACCATCTGCTGAATGACTAAATGGAAATTTGTGGCCAAATGCTGCATTGGAGAATTTGTTGTTTTTCTTTTAGTACCTTGAAATGATGTTTGCTGTGAACTGGTACAATGTAGATAAACTTGAGCTAGATTTTCATTCAACAGTCCAAGAAGGCTACAGGCTACATCGAGACAAACGAGACACACTCACTCCTATCGACAATTTAGAGTCTCCAATTAGGCAAGGCGAGTTTATTTGTAGAGCACAATTCGTACACGAAGCAATTCGAAGTGCTTTACAGCTACATAAAATCACAGGAAGGCAAATAAAATCATTCCATAAAACAAAGAAATAATCATTAATTAATTCAATTAAAAGCAAAGAGTGCAGATAAAACACTTTCAGGTGTCATATGCACAGCTAAATAGAACTGTTTTCAGCCTGGATTTAAACATTGTCAGAGTTGAGGCCTGTCTCACATCTTCTGGAAGACTGTTCCAGATGTTAGGAGCATAAAACTGAAACGCAGCCTTGTTTTGTCCTGACTCTGGGCACCAGCAGCAGACCCCTCCCTGAGTTTCTCAGAGCCCGAGTTGGTTCATATGGCTTTAACATGTCAGAGATGTACTTTGGCGCTTGACCATGAAGAGACTTGTACCCGAGCAGAGCTGTTTTAAAGTCTATTCTCTGAGCGACAGGAAGCCAGTGCAGAGACCTGAGCACTGGACTAATATGGTCGTATTTCCTGGTTCTGGTCAGGACTCGAGCAGCAGCGTTCTGGATGTACTGCAGCTGTCTTACAGCCCGTTTAGAGCCCAGTGAGCAGGCCATTACAGTAGTCTAACCTGCTGGAGACAAACGCATGGATCAGTCTCTCTAAGTCTGGCTTAGACACAATTACCTTTGATTCTGGCAAAGTTTTTTTAGATGGTAAAAATGAACCTTACATGTGTGTTTTTAGATGGTTAGAAGAAGCCAAAGTACCTGGAGAGAAACCACGCATACACGGGGAAAACAGGCTAACTCCACACAGAAAGGGCCCAGCTGGGATTTGAGTCAGGAACCCTCTTGCTGTGAGGCTAACTACCACACCACCGTGCAGCCTCACCATAAACTACAACAAACCCAAACAGTTATTAACACTCAAAACAACAAGGAATTCATGGATGTTTACGGATGTCAGCTAAAATTTGAATGCATTTTGGATTTAGCTTTTCTCACCTTCATGTTAAATAGCAAAGCTGTGCCACCACGAGTCCAAAGTGTTATATAAAGTGATATACAGCATGATATACTAGTCATCTTGAAAATAAAGAGCTGTGTAGAGTAGGAGATGGCCTGTTGCTCACTATCACATTGAGTCACCACTCATCTCACAGCTGAAGATGAATCTTGTGTTTGTTCCAGACTCCCAGTGATAACAGAGCATCAGCTCGCCCCCTGGTATCCTTTTTGTCTCGTTATTAGCTGGGATGTTCTATTAATCAGAGAGTCATCACAGATGCGGCACTGTGCAGAGTTCAGATGTTTAGATTCATATCAAGAAATATCATGAGAAAGGCATCCGAGCCCAAATTAATTCTGCAGAATAAACTGATATTGTTGGAGTCATTAACACCGCTTTAGTGATGAGAGTCCTCCAAAAAGACTGAGTGTGCAAAAGAAGAGTTGCTGCGTTCAGGCAGATGGTGGTCACAGCAAATGTTGATCGAACAGAAGTTCGGCTTTTGGCTTCAGTTTATTTGAAGGTAAATTAAAGATAAAATCATGTGTGGCATTCTTTTTTTTTTTTTCAATTATATATTTATTCAGGTTTTTTACATAAGGTAAAACAATACAGAAAAGAGGGGGGGGAAAAAACACAGCAACACACACACAAAACAAAATAAAAAACAAAACAAAAAAAAAAAACTAACAAAACAGCGCTGGGTGAGTTTGAAAAGTAACAATACAGATGTGCATCACAAGTATCAATATATTTACACACAAAAAAAAGAGGTAAGCAGTACACTTTTAAGCTTGACTGCAATCATCCTTGGTAAGGTGGTCTAGAATGGGCTGCCAGATCCTATGAAATGTTTTCAGTCTGTTTGACATGTCGTATCTGAGTCTCTCCAGATGTAATACACCAGTCATTTCTGACAGCCAATCCTTAAATGTAGGCACAGATTCTGATTTCCACAATCTTAATATCAATCTTTTAGCAATAATCATACCGTACATGAGAGTATTTTGAACAGAGAGGCTTTGGTCCAGTATGTGTGGCATTCTTGATAACAGTATTTTCAGTGTATTCAATTCACCATTTAGCTGCTGGTCATACATCAGAATTTGATTCTCTGCAGTTACACTTGTCTTATTGAGATAAACTTTTATTTATAATCAGTTAATTAGTTTTGATGTCGACCATGTTTCACTCCTTGAGGAGAAGCAGGTGCAGTCTGGTCTTCGGGTCCTTTTAAGGACTATATTTCTGTTTTCCTCGAATCTTTTCATCTCTGGATGCCTCTCGCACTACAGATTTTCCTGTCTCCTTTTATCTTCGCATCTGTTTTTTTTTTTACTTTACAGGATACCCTCATGTGTGTGAATGAGGGTTAGCCACATACAGTGCATACAAATGTAGAGCTCAGTGTTACTCCACAATGTCTACTTGGGATCTTATCTTTATATGAAAGAAGCATGTTTTTCAAATCGAGCATTTACAACTTAAACTTAAACTGGGTTGCAAAAATATGACTAAAAACAGAATGCATTGATCTGCAAATCTCTAACAATATTTAATTTGCGATTGAACAGAGATGTTGAAAGTGTGTTATTTTATCATTTCATGTAAAGAGATTAGCTCATCTTTAATGCAATGGCAGCAACACATCTCAAAAAGGTTGGAAGTGGGGTAGCAAGAGGCAGGAAAATAAGCGGTACAGCCGGAAGAACATGTTGCAACTAATTAGGTTAGTTGGCAGCAGGTCAGTGACATGATTGGCTATAAAAAGAGCACCTTAAAGAGGCAGGGTCTCTCAGAAGTACAGATGGGCAGAGTATCAGCAAAAAATAAATAAAATCAGTGTCAACAAATGGTGGAGCAATTTAAGAATAGTATCCCTTTTTGCAGAGTCTTTTAATTTATTCTCAATCGTCTGTAGTATATAATGTTGTCAAAGGGAGTGTGCTCAAGTGACACATTTCTGCATTAAAAACAGACATAACTCTGTCATGGAAATCACAGCATGGGCTCAGAAATGCTCCCAGAAATAATTGCGATCACAGTTCACGGTTTCATTCGCAAATGCAGGTTAAAGCTGCCGTCTTCTCTTTATGGACTGAAACACCTCGCATCCCCCAGACTAAAGAGGAGAGGGGCCATATGGCTTGTTATCAGTTCAAAAGCCTGCATCTCTGATGGTGTGGTGGGCGTTAGTGACGATGGAACTGGCGACCTGTACACCTGGAAAGGCACCATCAGAATAGAGAGGTTACTGAGCCTGTGGCACTACAGATGAGCTCGAGGATAAACGCATGACTTCAACAGCTTAGATACAAATACCCAGTATCATTCACGGAATAATTGTTCATTTTAACGGATTTATTCATAACCTAAAACAGCAACAGAACTGTTTATCTTTCACCAGTTTTATGTCATTGTGCTTTTAAGGTTTGTCGTCGGCACTTGAAACAAATGTGGACCATTTGATTTGATGGAAGGTTTCTATAACTATTTTAATTATCCTAATCCTTCAAAGCTGTTCAACAAATAGCTACATGAGTATAATGGCTTCTACTCGTATTTTAAGGTTATTTCATGCACTAAGAGAAAAAAACAAACAGGACAGAAAACCTTGAATTTGTGGGTCTCTTTAAAAGTTGTCTTATTTTCAACTTATTTTGTTAATTATTTCTCACCACAGTCATCGACTGAGATCCGATGTCTTTTTTTTATTAGTTTACTTTAAGTTATCAGTACGGCTTCCTTTTATCCTCCGTCTTTGCACAGATATTAATTTAATTTTGGATTGTAGTTCGGACCCAAGCGGACACCTTTTACCACGGCAACCTAACCGGGGGAAATCAGTGCTGTACCTCATCTTAAAGATGGCAAAAACAAATTAACAAAGTTCTAAATGGATCATTAACTCAACCATCACTCAAACAGTATTAATCTGAAGATTGCAATCTTTATAAAAGTCTCTTTGTTGGTATGTTTTCCTCATCATCCATCAGAGGTGTTTGGGTTTGAGGGTTCTTGAACATATTTCAGCTGTTCATAGGATTGCACTAATTCAGACAGAGACCTCAGATCTTGCTGTATTATGCAGAAGCCCCCGTTCCAGTCCTACTGTCCCCCACAGCTTCTCATGCTCTTATTCTACCGGGAACACTTTGGATTGTACTTTCCACATCTGCTCCCGTTGTTCCGCTCCTGCTTCTCCTTTTCCATTGCAGCTACTGTCCTCCGGTCTGTATTAACCAGCAACCGACTCTGGTTGGTTGTCTAACTGCTGAACTTTAGATCTCAAGAGATCTTAGCTCTGTTCTGTAATTGGCACAAATGTCCTTGCATGATATTCTAGCCACTTGGTTAGTCTCAGGGGATATCTTTGCACACTCTGCACCTTTGGTCTTGACTGATCCCTCCAAGGCTCTGGTGCTTAGGGACTGTCCAGGTCATTACTATGAGTTCCACTGATTTGTGAACCTAAAGAAAAACCGCTCACACAACTCAGTTTTAAATAACTCAGTCGGTGCACAGTCGTGAAGGAGTAAAACTTATACAATACTGGCCCTCATTATATAGAGCCCTTCCGTTTATTTTGAACAGGAAGGAAAAGATGATTTCTCAACTGAAGTTGGAGTAATTTGAGAAAACTGCAGTATTAACTTTACTGTGAAATCTTTTCTGCAGGTATTTGCTTGCCAGAGGTTTTGATGTGGTTAACCAAGCACTTCTATAAAGAAAAAGACATTGCAGTACAATTCAACAACTTGACTGAATGAGGCTACTGTAGCTGCACAACAGATCCCTGAGTGGTTACTGTCAACTGAGGTTTTATATGGAAGTTGTTTGTTCAGGTTGGTTATTTTGCTTGAAGTATCTCGTCACACAGAGAAGAAATAAAAGGATTGAATATCCACTGATCAATGCTGTAACCCTGAAGAGCAATGTTGAAGTGTGGGAGACAAAATATTCTTATGATCCTTAGCTGAAGTTGCTGGAGGCCGCAGAGCCATGCAGCTTTCTATTTAGCTGGACAAACCCTGACCGAACAAAGGAATGTAAATATGACGGCAGTGGGCCTGCAGGACATCTATACCGACACTGAACGAGAGTTACAGCTCCATCCAACTATACACAGGAGCTGCTGCTGAAAAGCCTGCGTCTCTCTTTATAGGCGTGTGTTTAAATCGGTTCTGTAATAAGTAGCCTACGTTCACTCAGTGCATTGAGCTCCGACTGGGAACCAGTTTGAGGTCAGATAAGAGTCAGATTGCAGTGAAACAGCAGCAATCTTGTTTGTTTACTCTGCACACCCACACATTTACCTTCTGCACCTCCTATACCGCTTCTTCTATGCCAAAATGTTAAATCACCTCTGCCACCTTCAATGGTTTGAATATTGAGATGTACTTTCATATACCACACATTCGTATAACTGAGAACTTCCATTCCGTGTTATTTTCACATCCACTACTTGTACGAGTCTGGAGGTTGTTCCTCTATGGAATCAATCCAGCTGCCCACACTGGCAGCATTCTTCACGGTGAATACACTCATTCAGTCTTTCTGTGTTATTTATTCGAACTTTCAGTTACTAAGCTCATAATATTTGTGCCTTTATTTGATATTTTGTCCCGAAATCATTCACAGAGAAATATTTTGAATCTCCATTCTTATTAAGAAGAGATGGGCTCGAGGAGAAAGGAGGCTTGCTGGAGGAGCTATAAGCTAGGACACATTGGAGTATCCTTTTGCGGATGTAATTTCATATGCAACCATGTCTGAAAGTGGAGTGACACAATCCCACATCGTAGCTATATACTTTGTCACACATTAACAGGTAAAATGCTCCTCATAAATAATTCAATGCAGTTGTAGGCTGCAACACAACAGCGGTTAGACGACGCAGTTGTGTCAGGTGTCATGTTTAATTTACGTTGGTTCGAAGCAAAGATTTGTAAAATGCTCGTTCCCCCGACTCCCGTCTGTCTGTCCTCAGCTCCTCTGTTCACATCCATCCGGTGCGAGTTCATGCAAGGTGGGAAGCCAGGTGAAGGGTGTTGAACATTGTTTCTTAAAGCCTCTTGTTTTGACAGAAGACAACACATGGTTGCATTTAGATGTTCCATCTTCAACTGTCCAGTGTGTTTGCCAATCACGAGTTTTATGGCCCTGAGAGGGTTAAAGTCACTCGTGCAGCTGCAACCAGTCCTGAGATACTTGAACTCTGTCCTTTCAGGAGAGTAAGGCCAAGGGGCGTGCACTACAAAACAAGTTCAACATAACCAACGTTTATTTTGATGTATGGCTTAATAAACCCTAAATAATCCAGATCATACTAAGCACTGTCACTATGCTGATGAAAGGTCAGCTTTGGCACTCGATGACCAATCGTAAACATGGATTTAAAGCTGCTTGTTTCTAAATAGAATAAGCTATAAGGCAAAACAAATATGATGTATTTAAAGATATAATAAAGGTTAAAAGCAGGTTACTGTCACCAAAGCCAAGAAGATGGAAAAAGTTGTCATCCTTATCAACATCACTGCCCGATCATTTATTTCAGTGTGTGAGGAAAGTGTATTCTTATACCGAAGGAGATAAATCTAAGCATCTTTAGTAAGATGGGTGTAGATTTTTTTATTTTTTAGTCTCTTAAGAATTCTCAGGATGTTACAGACAGTAATTCATATGCAGACACAAACCTGAGGAGTGAGTATGAGAAAAGAATAAAACATTCTTCTCGTTCAGTCACTGTCAGGTTACTGTCACTTAGAAATCTTTTGATGTCAACAACAGAGCTCCGGTACTTTAGTCAGTGTCTGTTTTAGATATGAAGTTCTCTGTGCTAACTATCTGCATCTCTCTTAGCTGTTTTAATGCTTGAAGGCCAGATAATGTCATGTCTGAACTCTCTCTGCAGTCCAGATCCTCAGTGAGAGACATATTTGCATGCAAAGAAACAATTTGATCTAGAGCAGGACTCAGGTTTCCCGTTTGGATAAACCACAGTAAGAATGAACAACCTGACACTGAAAACCCAGAGTGAAAGGTCATATGGTCACATTTAAACAACCAAAGTGCTTTACACGAATATTAAAAGTACCATAAAATAAGAAAAGTAAAATAAACACAACGATATGCAAAACCCATCACCCATAAAAAAAAAATACAGGAGTCACCAGGAAAGATTAAGTCTGACTCAGCAGGACCAAAGGCCAAGGAGAAAAAACAAGTTTTTAAGGAAGACTTAAATGTCTAATACGAAGTGGCAAGCTATTCCATAGCTTTGGAGCAGCCACTGAGAACGCTCAGCCGCCCTTAGTTTTAATCCTGGATCTTGGGACCTCAAGCAGCAGCTCATTTGATGATCCGAGGGCTCCGACTGGATTATGAACTTGAAGTACATTACGATCATTTTGCAGACGCTTTCATCCAAAGCGACTTAAGTGTGTTCAACGTCGGTATGTATAAGAACTTCAGGTCACAAGAAATCGGAAGTGCATTTCCTTCCAAAACCAAACAGCTAAGAGCATAACTAGTGCAATAAGTTAGGTACCTAGACAAATGGGGAAAAGACAATTTAGAAAACAAAAAAGTGCGTAGGAAGCTGGGACGAAACAGGTGATGTCTTAAGAGGGCGGATCTGGGTAGTGTTTCCTGAAGAGATGGGTTTTCAGCCTGCGGCGAAAGATGGGCAGCGACTCAGCAAGTAGTTCTGTGAGATACTGAGGGGCCACACCACTTAAAACCTTAAAATAAAACAGTAAAACCTTAAAAATGTGTTCTAAAATGGACGGTAAGCCAGTGCAGGGAGACCAGAACAGGAGTGATGTGCTCCCGCTTCTTAGTGCCAGTCAGAAGGCGAGCGGCAGCGTTCTGCACCATCTGCAAACCTGAATTTACCTCAATGCCAAAAAGCCGTTTTTTGAACACCTGTGAGGTCAGTGTCCACAGCTTCCTCATGACCAGCAAATTATCCTCTAAAATGAACACAGGTCGACATGCTTGGAGGACGGTTCCATGGGAGACTGGATTTCAGGCATATTTAGCATTTTATGTACGTATGTAACTTCTGAGATCATGAAAGTACACAATAAAAAGTACAATTCATTTTAATCAGAATTAAACGTTTACAAGTTTTTCCCTCCAACTTTTCCTCATCAATATTTGCAAATCTATTGATATGCAAATGTGTTCCTTCTCCACTGGGTTGACGAGTTCTACTCTGATCGATTCCTCACATTTGTTGCATGTAGCGATTTTAATTGATATTTTTCATCATCATTAGGACATTCTTATAGTGTCGACTGCTTATTCTGCTCATTAGATACCTTCCAGTATATAGAAACAGAACATTTTGTTCATGAAAACATTAAAAATAGCATTCATTGGAAGGCGTCTGTGTGAGCGTGTAAATCAGATGGGCTTTGTTATGATGAATAAATAATGTTTTTGCAATCGCTGGTGGTGACTACAAAGAACGGCCCTTTAAACACAAAAGAAATGCAGTGAACTTTGTTCTGATGGAGGTGTTTAATGAATAATCTGCAGTGGAAGTTGACGTCTCTCCAAGCAGCATTTTACTTTTTTTTCTGGAGAAGTTCACAACATTAAATTGCAAACGAGTCAAGTATGAAAAATGAATCAAACTCGTGCACAAACAAAGGCAACGGCCACAAACATAATCAATTCAACAAAGGGAGGTGCATATTTTTAATATATTTTTCACATCAAGAGTTGCTCCGTTTCCTGAAAACTAATTTAAATCCTTTTTTTGCGTGTCAACACAGTAGCGACACTCAAAGAATTTCCATTGTTAGATGCCTGGAAGGGGTTGTGGCGGTTGTGCTCAAAAACATCTTGGATTACAGGCACAGAGTGCGATTTAGTAAAGAGATGTGGCAGGTAAAAACTGGTCGACTGAACCACCTGTGAGATGGTCATTAGTTTTTTTTTTAGGGCTGGGCAACTATTAAAATGTTTAATCTAATTAATCACATGATTTCCCTGATTAGTCACGATTAATCGCATTTATACGTAAAATCCAAAAATGAATCCAAAAGTAGTGTATAGCTTTTAGCATTTAGTTTTATTTTAAATGTGCTGCCATATGAATGAAAGTGCCATAACATTTGTTGTGCAAACACACTTTTAACATCAGCATCTTTCTGTAGTTTTTATGTAGAAGCCTCGCTCCACTGTCTGTTTCCTTGAATGACTTGCTGCTATCAGCTGTGTGTTTTGCCTTTAAGTGATATTTTAGACTGGAACTACTACGCTGAGAAGACAATTCAACTTGGCAGTGTTTACAGATGACTTTGGTTCTGTCGACTCCGCCGTCTGGAAGAACTTTAAAATGAAAATGGCCGAGTAAAAGTTCCGTACCCTTCTCCATGTTTGGTGGATCCGCCGATTACTTTCTTTTCCGGTTCCGCAGCAGACAGCAGCAGACTTTTACAAAATAAAAGCCTGTGAGCAACAGACTTTTACAATAATAAAATAAATTAAAAATGAATTAATTAAAAAAAAAAAAAATACGTTAATGCGCGATGAAATATTTATCGGCGTTAAATAATTAACGAGTTAATGCGATAATAACGAGTTAACTCGCTCAGCCCTAGTTTTTTTTAAAAGACAACATCTCACCGACACTTTGAGAAACTAGCAAGCGGCACTTCAGTTCGCACGGTTGTCCTAAATCAAGGATTAGGTCAAATTTTCATTAAAATCTTACAACTAATGAATGAAATGAACATCAGGACTTTGCTACTGCTAGTGGCCTCACTGTCCAAAAACAGCTGGATCAAATAAAAAATCTAAGGAGTAATCCAGTTTTACAGTGAAATGAAGCACGAGCCGATGAGGCAGGTTTAGTTACCGACTGATGTAATCAGAATACTGGATTATGGAAAGCCAAAAAGCTCAGAATTTTCCAGCTTTGTCCACGGTTAAAACTCCAACTGTTGTCTACTTGAACAACCACCTGGTATGTAATAAACGCCATCGCAAAAGGAATGAAGTGTGCTTCAGATGTTTTTATGCAATATCAGTGATTTTACACATTTCGGAAAACAGAGGCCCCATCCTCTTTCTTTGTCATATCCAAGGCTTCATTTATCCTGAAAATATACCTGGTTAGAGACATAACTGCCTGGTGAAAATGAGACGTGCGTGTCGACACGCTGTTTTTATTTTGCGACTAAAACACTGTGCAATCAACATTTATTTAACAACAACAGAAATAAAGTAAAATTTCTTAAACAAAAGCAGTTGAGGGATTTGTTAATAAATCATTCCTGGCCTGATATATGCGACATTAGAATAAAAAAATATGGCGAAAAAAAATTAAATAAATCGATGTTTTTAAGGCTATGGATAGTATATTTTGATTTCCTAGGTAATGAAAACAGATGTCCTGAAATCCTTCTGTAATTTTCTTTTCATCTTGTGTGTAAACAAAATGAAAAAAATCATTTTGAACCTGGCTTTATCATATGTTCAGCTCTATATATATGAAAATGTACGCATATTTAATGAGATAAAAGCCTAATTTGCATAATTAAACCTACAAATTTAAAAAAACATTTTTTTCACATACTTGTGTAAGTAACCAAATGAGGAAGTTTGATGGTGATATCTATTATTCTAAAATGTTACCCTGTTCACCTTTAGTGTCTCGCCTTAACCCTTAATTAACATCCACCAGTCAAATTCTATGAGAAAGGACATGACCCGACATGATGTGTCCCTCGTTGTAAAATGTTATCTGGACCAATTCAGAACTCAGTATTTTCTAAAGGTAGAAAAAGTTGAACTATTCTGTTCTTTCTCTTTAAATATTAGAACTGCATGTTGAGTTTAAGCATCACTTCTTCAAATAAATGCTTTCTGCTCGGCTGGTGAGAGATATTCCTTTCACCGTTTGCATTGTTTAATCCATCTATCTCTGGATCATGTCGCTATATTTACTTCTCATGAAGAAACACTGTAGGTTAAAGCATCAACATAATTCACAATCACTTTCGATTCTTCCACTGCCTTCTACCGCAACACAAGCTTGATCTGTGGCACTTTTATCTCCCCATCCTGCTTTTCTTAGCAGTGTTGTTGTAACACCGCTTTATGCAAAGGATTTCAGAACAATTTCAAAACCATGCAGCATGAATTTTCCTCTTCAAACCGGCTTTCAGAAATTTAACTTTAAACCGTGTATCACAAAGCAAATGGGCTTGATATGAGAAAAGCACCAGTAAAAGTACTCTTTATATTTTTCTGAAAGGAATCATGTTAAGCTGCAAATTTATAATAAACAACTTGACATTAAAAAAAGCACTTTTTAGACTTTTTAAGATTTAATGACATGTCATTGTTGGCAACAGATCCTTGTGTTTCCAAGCTTAGTTTGCAGGTCTCACACTGTTTTCACATTTTCCATCATCAGTTTTTCCACATCAGTCAATCAAAGCAGAGTTCAAGACAGATAAACTGAGTGACAAATATTTCCCATGTGCGTGGCATTATCCATCACTCTCCTCACTTCATCACAGGCTGACACTCTTCCTGGCAGACTGCCTCCCTGGGTAATAATTACTGGTGTAAAGTATGGAGATGTTGTCATTTTCTATTCTCTCAGCCTTTAATGGAATACAGTCAAAGACAAATAAAACGGAGAAAGCAATTAGAAGTACAGCACACCTTACAGAGAGAAAGAAAAATCTCATTATCTGCAGGTTCATTCTTATGTAATTAGGATACAGTCTGCAGACTTTCCAATTAGTGTTCTTGTGCTACGTTGTTGACATATTGACATCTGTTGTCTTGTACTTGTATTCATAGGTGTATTGTTCGCCCGTGGTTTTTTTATTCTCATTAATTCCTTTAGGGATAAGGAGCCTGAATTATTGAGCCAGCCTGTCTTGCAACATGCCTGATTTTGTGAGAAAAGTCGGTGCATATTGTCAGTTATCTTGTTGCCTAAACATTAAAGAGCACATGGATGGATGGTTGCATGTTGAGTAAGCACAACAGCAGAAAAATAGGATCTCAAGTTAGAGTTAAAGCCCAGAACTCTGGTGTTACCATTTCCTATGCATTCCCTTGCCACAAGGCCACGGAAGTAGATTTCTTCCTCTGATATTAAGTGGATCTATTTTAACTGCCAGGTGCCCCTCACTTAGTCTTGAGTGGATCATCGATCCTTAAAGGTCAGATCGATTGGTTTCTTGAGGGCCAATGTCTTCTACTTAATCCCGTACCCATATCCTGCCTGCTGCCAAGATATCTGTCCTTACTCAATCAATCAGCCTATTGATCCTGACCTGAACACGAGGGCAATGAGGATATGTGTGTGTGTGTGTGTGTGTGTGTGTGTGTGTGTAATGTTAAAGTAAGTTTGCTCAGACTTGGTCGAATTATGTGCAAAAGTTCAGCCAGTTTGTATAATAAAAGTTAACTCATGCTTGCGGTAGTTCAGAGAGCTTCAAGGAGGTCTCGGGTGATGTTGTGTGGGCGTGGAGTTACATACGAGTCTTTAGCCCCCCACATGACTCACAGACTAATTAGGCTGTATTGATGGTGGCTCATTGAAGGCTTAACATTTTTCTGAAAGATACATACTTTTCGCCCAAACCCCCATGGCTGTGATCAGACAAATATTTTGGTTAAATGCAGAAGTGAGTCGAGGGTCTGATTCATCCACTTTTACCTGCTGTGATAAATCCACAGAGACCCAAGACAAGAAACACGATGGTTTTCACATCCATTTTCAAAGCAGAAATGTTTGAATGAAAATATCAGCTTAGCACAAGACAGACAACCAATGCCGAAGCCATGAAGGGGGATATGCTATGTTATTCAGCTGTTAAAGTGGGCCGGGGTAATTAACAGGTCAGGGTAGTAAATATATGATGGAAACAACATGGCAGGTTAAGGCTACGGCTACACGGAAACGTTTTTCACTGTAAACGATACTTTTGCTTATCGTTTGGCTGTCGCGGCCACACGGAGCCGGCGTTCCCACTACCCCAAAACGATAGTTTTGGAGAACGGGTTCCAGAGTGGGAAGATCTGAGAATGGCGTCGTTTCGTTTCCATTGTTACAGCCAAAACGGATTCGTTTACATCTGCGTCACAGCCACATGGCCAACGCCAGTGACGTATACACATGCGTCAGTGACCAGAACAAAAAGCGGCTTCCATTCAAAATCCGGAAGAAGAAGACAACACAACAAGGACAGACAGCGATCATCATGGACCCCACAACATTGATAGCAGCACTGCTGCAGACACTGCTAACTACAGCGGCGTTGTTGAAGGAACAACGTGAGCTTCGTGCTGGTAGAAGTAGGAGCGTACACGCATGCGCATTGCTTCTTCTATTGTTCTGGTGTAACCGGTGGGGGTGGCTTACAGCGCACAGAGGTGTGGCGTGTGTACTGCATCATTTTCAGCGTTTTCATCATTTCCAGCTTTCCTGTGTGGTCGCAATAATTTTCGTACCCGTTTTCAAAAAGACGCTATTTTCGTTTCCGTGTAGCCGTAGCCTAAAAGCAGGGAGCTCAATCTACTGTTGATACACTGCACTGACCCTCCGTTTACAGAGCAGGGCAGGTAATTAAAGAAGGAAGGTCAAAGTTGGGCCATTTGCTGGATTATTGACAATAGAACGATTGGTCTTCTGATGACACGCTCGACAACAAAGACAGAATAGATAAAACAAGCTCAATGGGGCCAGGCTTTCAAGGTTACAATGTGGTCTTTTAACACCTCGTGGGTCTTAATGATGTAGTAACCTCTATGCACAGTAAAGCTCTCAAGGTTTACTCATTGATAAAAAGAGGAAAAAAAAGCAACCTCGAGTGAGCTTTAGCAGCTCATTAGCTGGTCATTCTGAGGAATGCTTGGTGAAAAGGAGAAGATCGAGCTCTGCGGTTCAACTTGAAAGACGGCACCTGTTATTCCTCTTGATGCGTCTAAGCACGGCATATTTTACATGCTGGCAGAGCAAGACATGAAAGCTTGCAAGAAATTACAGGAGCAGGTAGAAGCAGTTTCTTAAGAAGTTTTACGACCAGTGTGCCTACTCCATAATGTGCAGTATAATATAGTATTAATTCTTATCTAATGCTACTGCAAAGACAGCAAAGATCCCATCTTAACAAATGCAAAGAGTAGATGTGAACGATTTCACCCACAGAGGGTCAATACAGCAGTGCTTTTACTCTATAATGTGGCTTGCCTTTTAACACACTTCCCCATCATGATACCTGGCCCTTAACCTCTAACACGAGGTGAGGAGTTCTTCTGTTACCGGACTAATTAGATCCTCACCTCTCTCAGACAAGCTTCCACCGCAGAAACCCGGTTTCCCTCTTTGATCTCAACCTGGAACAGTGTGCTGTGTGTTTAACTTTATTACCGTCCTATAATGCCTTTCAGCATCTAATGAACTGGATGACAACAAACTGGCCTCACATGGATTACTGACTATCATCATTACAAGTCACTCTGACAAATGCTTAATCGGATACAACAAAATGAAAAGTGGTGATAAAATGTATAAATATCATTTTTGTCTGCGGCAGATTCTAATAACAGGGGGCATTTTATTTCTTTTCTGCTCCTCACTGATCTGTATTTCAGGCAGGCCCTTTATTTGTTCCTGCTCATGGCCATTATAAGTTGAGGAAATATAATGCATCTACCACAGTTTATTTAAATCGACAGAATGAGAATAAAAAAAAATGGAGATAAAATGGTGAGTTTCCTTCCGGTTTGTGTTTTGCTTGCAAATCTCATCGACTTATGTTGCTGCAAACAAATACTTTTGATGTGCTTAGAAATGTTGGGAATGGAATTCGATGACCCAAAACCAAACAAACTTCAACATTTATTCTACCGCCATGCGCTCTTGATGGTAAAGAATTTACCCAGACAGGCTCATTTAGCTGTGCCCTTCTTTCCATTAATCTGATGGCACCCAAACTCGTCAGCCTCATCACTGAACAGGCACCACGCTGAATTTTTATGTCAAACACTCAACGACAATCCCAACATTAATATATCATTTTCAGCATGGTGCAAGCCCGAACTGCATGCGGGTCCATTAACCTGTGAGTGGGGAATCTAAGGATTTTATATGATAAATGAGCATATAATCTGAGCATATAATCTGCTTTTTTAAAGAAATATTTTAGATCAAATCAATAGATAAATGACAACCGTGTCCAAACGTTCCTCCTTCGTGGCTCAACCATCATTCAATGAATCAACAAAGCAATTTTTTCCTTTATGCAAACAATGGGATGAAGATGTTCTATGTTCTCTGCTGCCTCAAGTGAAAGATAAAATCTTTCCTGAGTTTACATGTTGTGTAGCATCAACATATGACAGACATATGTATTTGAAACACAGCAAATGTTCCACTTTTTTTGTGGAATGAAAACAACAATCCTGTCATTTCCATCAGTTTATGGTGTAGGTGAGTTTAGTATTTTTCTTCTTCCACCTGTAAAACTCTTCTTCATTTACTTGAAACGACCCCGACAGGCCGAGTGCATTACCATTTCTTTACCTTACGTATTTTTCCATACTTTACAGACCAGGTTGCAGATGGAGGGAACATGCCAGGGCCATTTCATTTCAGCTACAAAACAGATAAGTAGAGCAAATTGCCTCTCATCTGAAGTAATGGCTCATAATTATTTGCTCAGATAAGAACGGTTCTGCGAGCAGAAAAAAAAAGGCACTGGATGGCTTTTCTGTGAGGGTAGCAAGTGGACCATTGATCTATCTAGATGCAATCTCACTGGGAAGAGGTGAAAACAATAGCAAAAAAAAAAAAATCATCTTTTTTTCTGGTTCATTTTGAATTAAACTGAGAAATTTTATCTGAAGTTTCTGAGAAGGAATCATCCCCAAGTGTATTTTTTCTTTTACAGCTTGTTGAGACTAGAACACTCTGTAAGTTATAAAACTCAAATAGAGCAAAAGCAAATTAAGAAAACATCATCAGTTAAGAATACAATTATGAACAATTACCAACATCTGCCAGAAGTCACAATTGAAAGAAAATAGATGACTATTTGTTGCACTTTGATCAAAGATAAATTTAGAGTTCTTCCACACAAATGTTGGCAGCATAAATGGTAAATGTACTGTACTTGTATCGCGCTTTTCTAGTCTAGCTGACCACTCAAAGCGCTTCCAACACTGCATGCCACAACCTTCCGGTTGGTGGGCAACTGCTCTTCCTCCTGAGCCCCATGCAACGCTTTGATTTAGCCTCCCTTCCCTTTCTCTCTCACGCATGTGTTGCATCATCCCCTCCACTTTTGTACATCGAGTCAATACATGATCATTATGTGCACACCAGCACGCACGATGGTCTGATCTAATGAGCATCCCACATTAGATCAGACTGTTGCTACTGAGACTTTTCTTTTTCAGACCCTTTTAGCTTTGATTTTCTTTTCAAACAAAGCACCTACTGACAAATGCAGAAGTTTCTTTTAAACATAAACACTATCCGTGCAGGACAGTTCTTCTCTGGTCGTCTCTGCTTCAGGCACAGTGTGTGTGTGTGTGTGTGTGTGTGGGGGGGGTGTGGGGGGGGGGGGTGGGCTTTGTATCAGGTGCGTTACATAATGATCACCAGGCGTGCTGCAGCTAATTCAAAGGACACGGAGTCAGACGACAGCTGACAAGGGTGTGAGTGTGAATAAGACATGACAATTAAGGTGTTCAGTTGCTTCTAATCTGATAACAGAAAATAGAAGTATGCAATAGCATCATGGCAAAGTACACCTCCCCCACTCCACAGTTAAATGACCAATAAAAACTTGGCACTATTTTTATTGCAAGCTAAAGCTTAGTGACCTATTAGGGGACAGCCCTGACAGACATGCAATAAAAAAAATAGTACAAACAGTGACAGACTGCTTGGGTTATACATCCAAAATCCTAAATTAACATTTTAGTTCAAACTATTAGGATCTCAAGATCATAAGCTAATCATTTCCTTACTGTTTTATTGATATATATATACATTTTTTGGCTGTAACATTGGGTTAATTATGTCATTATCTCAGGATAACAAGGACCATTTTGTTGTGATAACGGCTAGCTACATTTTGTTCTGGTACATTTTGTCCTCCTCACCACAAACAGTGGAGCCCTGAAAGCCTACTGACTGAAGTGGAGTCGTTTAAACTCCTATTTTTGCCTACAGACGCTACTGTGTGTGCTCAGGAGAGAGACACCGACTAAACGCAGCACAGAAACACACATGCATGGCTCGACTTGCTATAAATGCTATAGATCTTTCCCGTACGGTCGGTCAGGGCAGATAAATTAGGTGTTACCACAAGAAACCCTCATTTTTAAGCTCACCATAATTAATCCTGTGATCCCAAGAAAACAAACGGCAGATTTCTCCAAAAAAAAAAAAAAAAGGAGAAGAATAAATTTGTTGTGCTGTAATAATGAGCTTTGTCTATCTTGAGAACAGAATAATCAACTCATGATATTGAGATAACAGCATCAAACTAGACAATTGTGGGCAAGGCTGCTCTCCCTCGTGTGTAGTTGTGTGTATTTGCAGCACAACAACAATTTGTTTGGTCTAATAACCAAGTTATTATGGGGATACTGAGCTTAAAAGTTCCATGATTATGGCAGACTACTGTAAGTTGAGCACAGTACTCTGGCAAGGGCAATGCTTCGAGTAGAAATTTGAAAGAACGTGCTCTAAAATATAAACAGTTCTGCTCCACAAAGTTTCCTGAAATTTGGTGTAATCTTGCTCAGCACAGAGAAAACCGATAAGCATGTCGGCCTAATTTCCCTTTATTTAGATAAACACAGATAAAACTGCATTTTACGGCATATTCATGGTGAGTTTCCTTCCGGTTTGTGCTTTGTTTGCAAATCTCATCGACTTATGTTGCTGCAAACAAATACTTTTGATGTGCTTAGAAATGTTGGGAATGGAACTCGATGACCCAAAACCAAAGAAACTTCAACATTTATTCTACCGCCATGCGCTCTTGATGGTAATGAATTTACCCAGACAGGCTCATTTAGCTGTGCTCTTCTTTCCATTAATCTGATGGCACCCAAACTCGTCAGCCTCATCACTGAACAGGCACCACGCTGAATTTTTATGTCAAACACTCAACGACAATCCCAACATTAATATATCATTTTCAGCATGGTGCAAGCCCGAACTGCATGCGGTTCCATTAACCTGTGAGTGGGGAATCTAAGGATTTTATATGATAAACTACTTTAAATAAGCATATAATCTGCTTTTTTAAAGAAATCCTTAAGATCAAATCAATAGATAAATGACATTCTGAAAGCAGGCGCTCTCCAATATCCTTAAAATGACAACTGATGCAAAGAATGAGATCTACACAAACAATGTTAGCTTAACTTCAGGCATCAGTATTGGGAAATAGGATAAGAGCACCAAGTTCTGTAAGCCAGAGCCAAGCTTCCTCCGCGTTTTCTGTTTATCCTGAATCCTGCAGAGCTCAGCCCAGCTAGGAAAATCAGGATGACACCCTGAGTTGGCAGATGACAGATGGCCTCAGGGCCACTCTATAACAAACAAAAAAGAAAACTGCTTCAGCTATCAGCGTCCAACAAGATATCTCCTCCTGCCAATCAGTCCCAAGATCCAACACATGCTTTGATATTCTGAGTGTGAGAGCGATAAATCAATGTGTAATCGTATTCGCCCTTCATCGGCTACAGAAATGTGGCGCACACAAATTTGCCTCTTTTTGGTCTTTATTTTGACTCCAAATTCACAATCTGCTCAGGAGTTGTCAGAGGTGACTCATCTTCAATCAGTTAGGGAGAAATTCCACTTGTTAAAGAGTCAATGTGGCAAAACACTTCTCTCCAACACTGGAAAAGAAATATCTAATGTGTGTCTCAATCTAAATGTTGTCCATCGTGTTTTCAGCCCAATGCGCTTCCTCATGATGATCTGATTTAATTCATAGCCAGAGCATTTAACCCTCATGTTGTATTGCGGGTCAAAAGTGACCCACTACCATGTTTAGCTGTAGAAAAAATACCTTAAACTATCTTTTTCCAACTTGAAATTGTATGACTTTTCCTAAAGGGACCCCATCATTAGAAAAAGTCATACTTTTATTTTTGCTTATGTTTCCATGTGGGCTGTACACCACTAGGGTACAAAGATTGTCTTATGGGTCATTTTTGACCCGTGATTTATAAAAACATTTAAACACCAGAAAAAAGTTTTTTTTCCCTTTCAATATAATTAATTCAGAAGTAATTACTTCACATTTATTTAATAGCAATAATAAACCTTTATTATGTAAAAGAAAACTGAGAAAACAAGAAAACTGTTGGTCCAACTGACAGTTGGTTTGTGGTAGAAAAAAAAAAAAAGAAAAGTGTAATCCTGAAAACTGGTGAGTGTCTTTTTGCATTGTATAACAAAAACTACATGATAAAAAATGTATTGAATTGAGTTGAATAGATAAATAACAGGTGGTTTCATCATACAAAATAGATTTTGGATTTAAAATTCAATTAAGTTGCTTTATTTTGGGGCTTTGGTAGGGCGGGTCATTTTTGATCCATAGGACCAGGGGAGTAAACACAATGTCAAGACCACACAAGGGTTAAGTTGCTTACTGCCCCTACAGGAGGAGCAAGGTGAACTCTGCACAGCGGTCACATGCACGTGATGGCCAGTTCAGAAAAACATACAATCAATAGGACATGATAACATCTGGAGAAGTGAGTTACAGCACTGGTACTGTCATATTCTCTTATTCACATTGTTAACAGTATTGATTATTCATTTTCAGGCATGGCTGCGTACAACATAGTCATATCAGCATAAAGTGGAGCTAAGCCGAGGTTTACGGTTGCTGGCTTTGAGCTTGATCAGTGTCACCTTTGAGATTTGTCTGCTTTCATCTACACAACTTACAGCTAACTAGCAGCATTTTTGGACAAAAGTAACACAGCCCATTTCCAAGCTTGAAAAGTTGCACATCTGAGAGCGGATGAGTTGGGTACTGTAGAAAACAGCTCCAACAATTCCTACAGATCACAGCCATTAAGTATTCATCCCGTATTTCCATCCCTTTTAAAACGCACCAGTGAAATGTGTGGAGACAGCAGCTCGCCCGGCTCAATTATTCAAAACACACCGACTGCATTGTGGCTAACAGAAGATTTGAGCAGGATTATGCACATACATTTCCTTTGTTCTCTGCGTTTTCCCACCTTCAGTCGTGATCAGCTCCATTTTTTAACTCCCCGAACGGTGCATGTATGCAAGAGTTTTAACTAGATGTCACAGGATCAAATAGAAGGTTGCAAAGACCTGTTGTCTCCTTAAATTATCATGAGGCATACCATATACATTTTCAGCTTGATCCCTCTGGTATTGGGGATTTAGAATTGACTCATAATAAACTAATTACTTTCAGTCTTTTATAGCAGTATAATCCTTTAATGAGTGAATATTCTGTATTTATAATATTAGTGTAAATTGACTGTCATCCAAAGCATGTACGCTATTGAAGGCTTAATATAATTTATTTTCTAAATGTAAATGTACTTTATTTATACAGCCCTTTACAGACAATCCTTACGGTGTACCAAAAGGCTTTACAGCAGGTAATAAAGAAAGAGAAGAATAAACAAAGAATTGGATTATTTTATAAATAATTATGATTACAAAGAATTGAATTTTAGTCCAGATTTGAAGAGGCCCAGGTCAGAAATAAGACGCAGCTCGACGGGGAAATTAAGTCAAGGAAATGATCTGGATTTCACTGGGTGCCAAAATTTAGCTTCAATGCCATTGTGCGATTGTTGCCCAGTTAGCCTGTGAAAATACAGTAAATTGAGTAAATGCACTGCGATATATTGACAGTTTTTGATCTATATGCACGAAGGATCCTTGTTTTGAGCTGATGGACATTGCATAGCTCGAATGTTGGAGTTAGCAGAGTCAACACTTCATTTTACAACTTAAACTATATGTGCAGCACGGGCATCATACCAACCCAACTCGTTCCTCTTACCAGTCAGTATATTTCATTTTTCCAATTACATCCCACACTTCACCCATGTGTTCTCAGGACTTGTAGCTCGTGACAGGAAAAAACATTTAAGGAAATGAATAGGCGCTTCTGTCTCCCTCTATTTCACAATCACCTCAGGAGATGAGAAACTCCTCTCATCTCCTGAAGTACAGTATGAAAATGAGTGATGCTGAGGGAAAAGGGAAGGCAGGGGGCTACATTAGTTGCAATGCTGGCTCAGTATACTCAGAGTTTTTACCTGATGAAACTTTATAAAAGGAAAATCTCAATAACACTTCAACAAACATGAAACTTTTTTAGTTTTAGAGAAAGACACAGGTATTGACGACGTTTTTCCAACAACAAGTTAGTGAAGATAAAGACAAATGCAGCGTCTACTGCTCAGTTTATTGCTAAAGATGTTCGATCCCAATTAAGAGTGAAACTTCGGTAACTTTGTGCATACATTAGAGCTGAGGCAAAAGATACTAACTGGACAGTATTTCACCTAAAAATGTGTGCCAGACTTGTATATCAAATTAAAGAAAGAAGTAAATAGTCAACACTTCTAAACCACTTTTGTCTACAGAGTGCTTTACATGCTTTTGTCAGTCACTCATAAATTACATACAGTGCTTCTGATCATACATATCTGCTCTATACACAGCATGCAGTGCTTTTTCTCTACAATTGGGGGCAATGTGGGGCTTAGTGTCTTACCCAAGGACACCTATGCACGTGGACATACTGGGGATTGAACCACCAACTTCCACCAGCTTTGGTGTGAAGCACCAATAATATTTCAATTTGACCAGATTCTTTCAACAAATTTTTTATTTAAAGTTAGCTAATAAGTGCGATGTTCTAGAAATCTTACGAGATACCATGTCTATCCAACTGTCATTTAAGGGATTGATAGACAACGCCGATTCCTGGCAAGTTTCTGGAAAAGGCAACAGCTTCCTGTGACTAGACTCCAGTGACTAGACTCCACTAATTCAAAAAGAAAGTAACGGCCATGGGTATGAGTGCAGGCACGCAATGCACTGTTGAAAATTGTAATACCCCTGCAACAGGGGAGACTTGATACCTTCATTCTTACCTTCCTCCCAACCCTGGGGACTTCCTGTTTTCTTGTCGTTTCTCCCGTTCCGTTCCTCCCGCAGGTCTCCGGCTGCCACTATGCTCCATGTGAACTCTGGGGTATCCTGCGGCTGATGGTCACACGTTCTGCTGTTGCCAGGACACTGGCGATCTGGTGAAATAAGCATTTCATTTACACATGGCAAAAAAAGTATCAGGTATCAAGTATAAGCACAGAAACTATAGTAATATATGTATATATATATATATATTTTTAACTTAATCTTAGCATACTTCAACAGAATCTTATTAATCTAAACCCAGTGGGAAAAATGATGGCACCAGCAAAATACTTGTGTGAGCGTTCATCTAATACCAGGCAAATATGATTGGAATAAAAATAAAAAAAACTAAGAAAAAAACGTTTCGTCCTATTATGAAACTGAATTTTTAATTACATGTACAGCCAGGGGAAATTACAAAAATGAAATACTGCTGTGCTGAACATATTTGGTCCTTTTTCTGTTTAAAATGCACAGTTACAGCTGCTTCAACTGCAGCTTAAACAAAATGTTTGGCTGCTACCTACAACGGTCAAACTCCTGACTGTAAACAGCTAAGCAAGTAAAAGATTACCTGATTTCCTGAAGCATTTCCATCTTTTATGGTCATTTATCACGAAAAAATGGAAAGAAATAACCTTAAAGCAAAAGTTTGGGCACCCTACATGGTTAGTATTTCAGGTAACAGCTTGTAAACACCTTTTGTAGCCAGCAAAGAGTCTTTCAGTTCTCGATCTTGCAAGAATTTTGGGTCGGTCTTTTGTCTATCTTTATATTCTTAATGATCTCATAAATGCCAGGCAGATGAGGAATTAAAGTGACATTAATAAACTAAACCAAGATGCTGTCGAAGGCAGGGAATCCAGAAAACAGAGTGAGGTAAAACACATTGACTTGACCCGACCTAACATGGAGAAATGATGACAAACTAGCAAAAGACCAAGCAAACCCAGCTGTAAGCACACAGAGAGAAGTAATGACACATGAGTAGCAGGTGAGAGCAATCACAAACTAAACCTTGGAGTGAATCGAGAGTGCACACAAAAGCACAAAGGATGCAAACATGACAAAATAAAACAGGAAGTGAAGCTAACCAAGATGCTGAGGCTAAACCACTGGAGGATAAGAAGCTAATCACTATTTTACAAAAGATGATGAATAGTTTAAAGTGTCCAGAGGGCCTGAAAAAGGGAAATCACTTGTGTTGTCAGACTTTGGCATTATTAGGTCAATTCTTTTAAAAGTGATTCACGTTTTCGTTATTGTAAGAGTGCATTTGTCTCTCCAAATGTAGATCAAATGAAGGTACTTTACTGCACTTATTTGGACGCATCCATCGATTATTTTCTTGTTGATCTTAATACTCTTGTTCCTGATAGAAATCTAGTATTTTTGGGGTGCTTAGGGGTCTTCAACCCCTCCCTCATATATCCAAACAGCTGTATCAAAGGATAATATGTTAGCAAGAAAAATGTCTCCAAACACACAGAGAAACTCCAATGTGACCATGTTTTAAGAAATGCCTTCAAGAGCCGGCATCTGTTATTCATATGGAGAAATGACATTTATTTGATTTCAAATCTCACTGTAAATGAGGAAAATGTTGCATTGTGAATTGTATGGCTGAGCAGCACTTCTTTTTCACGCAGGTTTATGAGGATTGTGTAGGAGTGTGTATAGGATGGGGTTTGGATATTTATTTTTCTTTCTTTGGAACCAGGAACAAGGTCAATGCTAAACGAGGGAATAAAGAACAGAACCTGTAGACCATTAAAGTTTGAAAGTCTCACGATACTTTATGCCACTCGGTTTTTATCCTGTCATAAAAGTCGTCCCCCTTTTCAGCTTTTCAGCTTCAGGCTTTTTCATTTTTCATTTTCATTGTCCCCTTTATCGGTAACATATTTCCTCTTTTTGTTACAAATCCAGCTACTTGTAGTTGAATATCCATCAGCTGGATATCTAGGATAACGTGGCAGCTCAGAGACTAAGAAGTCATGGATTTTTAGCTAATAACTCCCTCTTTTTGCTGCTAGTTGCTCTCATTTTTACTGGGAATAGTTGAGGACTTTTTACTAATGCTGTGTTCATGTAAAATTACTGCTGTGTCAAGCAATGAGCCAGTGCAATTGGAGTTAAAGTGTTGCTGCTATAAAACCAAAAGAAAATAGCTTGGAGAGAACGTTAAGGGTCTACTCTCCTCCCACTCATCCCCTGCCCGTCTTTCTCTGCTTTCATCTGCTCCTCACTCCCCGTGGACAAACCTCATGTCGGCTCATCCCTGTGGTTTGGTAAATCACTGTTTGAGATAGCTTGGTCACTTTCAAATGACTCCTCACACTGGGGCCGTGCAGGAGAGGAACCGGAGAATTGTATAATCCTCCTTCCATCTGTTCTGTGCTTGTCAGCCGGTTTCCTCCACAGAGTGACGGAGTGGCACTCCATGAACAAGAGACTAATATTTCAAGAGTTAATCACATTCCTCATTGGACTGCGACCACTGCTAAAATATCTGATGAGGATGATTGCGCTACGCTGATAGCTGGTAAAAAGCTGACGGGATTTAACATATCAAATCTTAATGGTGATTTTTTTTTTTTTTTTTTTTGCATGAGAAGTGTCCCACTGTGATTTAAATGTAATGTTTGTATCAAACGTTTGTGTCTGTGTCAAACGCATCAGGCACGCTTCACACACAAAGGCGGCACTATGCTTATTTGTTAAAGTTGGCTAATGATGTTGTTTGGCATGCAATCATACGCGCAGTATCGACATGATAAATCACATTCACTTGCTGACAGGAGGAGGTTTTTCCAATCCATAACACAGTTATTCAGAATCAGCGCAGTGAAATGCAGTGATGTGTTTGAAATACTCAACGACCAAACATAAAGTGGCAGCTCACAGGAGGCGACGGAGCTCTATTGCAGTGACATCCACAGTTCTGCAATTAAGCAGGGGCCAGATACATAAAACCGTGTGGACATTCAGGAATAAAAGCCTTTTAGGTTAGCTCTCCGTATCGAAATGTCCTTCCATACATCATTAAACTCTATAAACAGGCGGGTGCCTGGTTTTAAATATCACCTCGATATAAGAATACTGTTTACATCCCAAGGCAGTAAAGACAGAAGCAGAGTAGATGCCGAATTTTACCAAGATGGTGAGAAATGTAGGGAAGAGCAGAAGTGAAATGGATCAGTTCTGGATTCTCGATCATGACAGTGTCACGTCCATGGGGTTTTCCCCATGTTTTGGGTTCTTAGTTTTGTTTTTTATCATGTTTTAGTTTATTTCATGTCTTAGTTTTATTGTCCAGGTCTTGTATTTAGTTTTGCCATTGTCTTCCCCACAGTTTCTGTTTGCTCATTAGTTTCACTCACATCGCCTGTTTTCGTTGTCCCCAGCTGCACTCATTCACAATCTGTGATTTCTTTCCCCGATCTCACCATTCCCACGCCACGCCTTGCCACGCCACGCCACGCCACGCCACGCCACGCCACGCCTTGCCACCAGCGGCGGCTTAACGAGGGGGCTAGGGAGGGCTCAAGCCCCGGGGCCACAGCCAACCAGGGGCCTCGTGAGGGGCCTTGTAAAAAAAATAAAAAATAATTATTTATTTATTTTATTTTTTTTTGTGAGGGGCCTTGTAATATTAATGAAATAATAAACTATCGCAATCGTGGGCCTACATTAATGTAGCCTGCTGTAAGCGGCATGGTGGGTGGTCCGAAACGAATCGAACTCCAACAAGTTGAGAAGTGAGGCCTCGGAATGTTGCGGTTACATTGTATCATCTTCTTGACACCCTTTACGGCGTGTAAAATGTTACAATTTTTAACGTCTCTCACGGCAGAAGCAGCTACGAGGCAAGTAGATTTAGATTACAAGATGATGAAGAGATTGCATGTCAGCGGTGCACAAAAACGGAAGAAAAAGAGAGATGCTCTACTTATGATGGACTCATTGCCAAAAGTCACAGACTTTTTCAGTGTCGACGGAGGAGGCAAATCCGCCGAAAGTCAAATCCCTTCTTCCCCCGCTGCTAATCCTGTTGAAACAACAGTGCTCAGTCCGGTAAGACGACAATGTGTTGATGAATCCTATATGTGGATAGGCTATGGATAATAGGTCAATATGAATATGAATAATTTAACAATCATCCTGTTCTAATATAGGCTTACTATTGGACATGTGCAAAAATCGCAAGCAGCAGTCCTCTGTGGTCGGACCTTTTGTAGCTGGGCTGAACCAAATGTAGCATCAATTGTGCGCTTGCACCGCAAATATTCTAAGGGCGTTTTCCCGACATAACGGCAAGATAAGGGTTGACAGGTAGCCTGTGAGGGGGCCCCAAAAAAATGTAGCCCCGGCGCCCCTGCTTGCCACGCCACGCCACGCCACGCCACGCCACGCCACGCCACGCCACATAAGTGTTTATTCATGTTATGTCAAGTCATGGTCCAAGTTTTGTTTTTCCTTAGCCATGTTTTATTTTCAACAGTTTAGTTTTGATATCCGGCTCAGCCGCGCTTTTTGTTAATCCCTGTTTTTTGTGAATAAACCAAGTTTGCTTTTTACATCTTTTGAGTCCGCATCCGTGTCCTGCCAACCCACCAATACCTGACAGACAGAAACCTCAGCACTAAGTCCTGACTCTTGATTCAGAGGAAATGATCCTGCAGAGGTCAATCCGAGAGTCATGCTTATGACCATTCCGCTCTGCAGAAGCAGTTTGCACCACCCGGATCAACAACACAATTATTAACAGGCCCGTCGCGCCTAAATTTAATATGCAATGATTTATTTTAATTGCAATCTATGAAGGGTGCTTGCAGGCAGACGTGTGTAAACAAAAGCTAAATTATAATAATGATGTTAACTCGGAATGCTCTGTGAAAAAAAAAAGCTGTTTTGTTTGAAGTTAAATTGTGTCCCGCCTCATTTTTCTTTCCACTCAGTCATATCTGATTTTTTTTATTGTTCTGAAAAAACATAAAAAATACACATTATTGTACCGCCTGAGGAATGAGGAAGGCTCATTCTCACCAATTAATGTTTGAGAGAAGTTTTACGATTGAACTAAATCACAGAAATCTTCCTCCATTTCAATCTAAACTCTCAGTGAGTCGAAAATTCAGGAAATTATTTTCCCAGTTTGTTTGATCTTCCTTAGTCTAATGTAGAAATAACATCATTGGAGCGCAGCGTTTTCTGATCAGTTTATCCACCCGTTTGGTAAGAAAAGGCCAAAAATAAACACACCGAGCCACTCGCTGAGATGAAAAAGACAATCTGCTCGGCTCTTTCAAACAATTTCATACTTATATTTGTGAATTATTTTGTGTGCAAATGAGTTGTTTTGGTGTACCTGTTTGAAAACCTGAAATTGCCCTGCGAGGGACACATAACAACCATTTCGGGTTGAATTGAACTGAATTGTATTCAGACATTTCTATCACACCGAAATGAGCAAAATAAACAAGTTGATGTCGTCAAGTTCCCACAGCAGCTTTCTTCACTTTTAGAATATGCAGCAAAGAAAGTAACTTTCTTCAACCTTTGTCAGGCTGTCGCTCTCCTTGTCGAAGTCTTGGAAACATTTCCATTCTCTCTCTCTAAGAAACCTGAATCTATTGAAAGCAGTGATTTGATTTGTTTTGTTTGCTAAAAGTTTCGTTTTCACACTTTAGTTCAGCCTGTAAAACCCTTCAAACCTACACTGCCACAGTGTTGGCACATGAGACTATGTTGTGTCGAGCAGAGCTGCTGCATTTGATCTCATGTTTAGTAAAAAAAAGATAAATACATGATGTCAGTGAGCTTCTGAAATCTGTACGTCTGCAGTGCACACGGCTCGTGTTGCCCCTCTATGGAAAGAAAACACGACTCCGCAGCACCGGCAGGCTCCGTCGGTGTCAGCCGAGAGTTTTAAATGATCAGTTTAAGTCTATTCAGTCTGATAGTTTGCTGTGAAGGGTTAACTTTTAACAGGGCAGCATCAAACTGAAGGTTTGGATTTAAACACACTGGCAGGCAGGGGAATATTGTCCAAATGGCAGAAAAACACCAGACAAACTAATATCAAGATCCTTAAAAAGGATCTGTTACATGTATGGGACAAACAGTTAAATGGCCCTCCTACTAATTTTCAATGATAATGATAAAACTATTAATTCTTTGTGGCTGTTTCTGTGAATGTGAAAACCAACATCACTTCTTGACATAAGTTTCAAGCATGCAGAGGCAGCAGGTACTTTGGGAAATGTCCTGCTGGGATTGGATGAAGTGCAGTGGACCCTCAGACCATCTCTGCCATGAGTCACAGCAAGTGGAGCAATTGACTCAGAGTGAAATGCTGGAGAGCCTGGACAGCCGCAGTCAGCTGGGGCTATTCCTCTATCAAGCCTACTCATTGGATAGGTTTGGTCCCAGGAGAATGCAGTAGATGGGATGAGAACTGGGGTGCAGCAATGAAGAATCAGAGACTGTTTGTGCTCCTTTCTCTACAGACTTGGAGATCTCTACAAACTTGGCTCCATTACAACTTGATAGATGTACCGCGTTTTGTGCTGGAAAGATGTGGGACTCAACGTGTGCGACTCAGTCATTTGACAAGTGTTAAAACAGCAGGATGGTATTTATTATGTCTGGTCTTTTTCAGCAAATAAACCTCGGATCTGAAAGCCAACTCACACAAGAAATCCTGTACTGTGGTTGGTCCACGTTTCCAAAACCATCGTTTAACAGAAACTGAGATGGTAATCTTTTACCTTGGATGATCTTTTTTCATAGAGCATGTAGACATATAACTATCTATGCATTAATATTTAAGCTCAAATGTGTATTTTGCATCCCTAATCCTGACCATGAATCCATTATCCAACCCAAACCAACCAAAACCAACAGACAGTGCTCCCTTATTCTCCAACCAACTTAAGACCTTTTTACACCAAGTTCGTATTCTTTTGGATGCATTCTTTATCTTTATCTCTCATCGGACAAAAATCATTACCCACAGAAAGCCTGCCCGGTGAGTTTGATGTGTATTATCAATACACCCCGCTCTTTAAATGTCCATTTTTCCTGCATTCTTTACATCAGTGGTCTCAAACTGATCTGTGAAAGGGCCGGTGTGGCTGCAGGTTTTTGTTCCAACCCTGCAGCAGCACAGCTGACTTGTTTCATTCAATCAACTGAACTGGTTAAGACCTGGGCTGTGTTCGAAACCGCCTACTACATACTATATACTTGCAAATGGCATACTCATCGATCAGACAGTATGCAGAGTGTTTACCCACAATGCACTTCGCTCCTGCCTGAGCCGAAATCAGCCGGCCTGAAGCTGATTTCGCTTAAGCTATAAACTCTGCAAATATATAACTTTAGCAACATTTGAAACCTTTTCAGGTGAGTAAGTAGTTGTTTAGATCCCCAACGTGTTGAAAATCTGACAAAATACCGGCTATTTACAATTTTGTTCCCACGAATTCGGTGCTACTAAAGCTAGTCGCAGTGAGTAATGCACTTCCGGTTATTTTCCCAAAATAAAATAACCGTTGCCTTTTATCATAGGGAAAGCCATTATGATACAATTGGTGCTTTTGTTTTGAAAACAGGAAGTGAACCTACCCTCGTTGTAGCTAGCTTGAAACTGCCGTTTTGACAGGAAATGACAATCGGCAACGTCAAGTTACGTTGCATCTTGGGTAGTTTAAGTATGAGGAGTAGTGGGAGTAGTAGGAGAAGTAGGCGGTTTCGAACACAGCCCTTCAGTGCAGACAGTTCAGTTGATTGAATGAAACAAGTCAGCTGTGCTGCTGCAGGGTTGGAACAAAAACCTGCAGCCACACCGGCCCTTTCATGGATCAGTTTGAGACCACTGCTTTACATCGTGTGTCATAAAGTGCTTTGAGCCGGAAAACAAACACACAGTTAATGCTGCCTCAAAAGTGTTTTTATCATACGTTTCCATTTTCTTTGCACATGTTGGCCTTGACGAATAGATATTTTTTAGAATATAGTAAATAAATGTGTTGGTAAACAACGTTTTCAGACAAAGTGGCATTCAGCTTAAAATCTAATCACAAACTAAATGGCTTCTGGCACTTGTACGATGGGATCAGATTGAATCAGATGAGTGCCAATATTCAGCCCTCCAAAACATTTTTCTTTCTGACCAATTTTCTACTCTGCTTGTGCTTTCAGCGTCCTCTCTGTATGAGCAAATAGCTCTCTCCCTAAATATTTCACTCTAAAATATGTATTAAAAAAGTCGGAGTGATTTAGAAAAATGTGTCGGTGACCTGAGATGTCAAACTGCTCGTCCAAAAGGAGCGTCCGAGGCTGCATTTAGCTGCAACGCTGTCCACTTGAGTCTTTACAGGAATCATATAGCAGCAGTCCTTCCCATCCACTTAGTGCCAGTGATGGTAATAGTTTCGATACTTGAAGCTTGTCATTTGGCAACAAAAGAAGAAAAGAAGAATTTGATTGCTGTGTCTCATCACCACTGGTGACCTTCAGGGCTGATGAGATGTGGAGAAGGAGAAAAGTTTAAAGTTGTAGCGAAGGCTCATTTCCTTTGCTTCAGTAAGTGTCTGTAGTGGAGTGATGCATCTCTACCAGACTTTATACTTGTGCTGAGTTGAGAAAGGCGCAGTTGTTCTGGCTCAAGCAGATGAAAACAAGCACACTGAGTTTCAATTTCGGTGTACATTGATTGAACCACCCATCAGTCTGACCTATGGTTCTCAGTAATCGCAGGCCTGCAAACAGCAGTGGGGGTGAAACAGGTGACAGAAAATGGAGCCAGAACTTCACTTTGAGACATATTCTTTCCACCCATCCACGGCAACATCTCTTCACACTTCTGCTGTTAAGAAAGCAATACAGAGTTGTGAAATGTAACATCACAAAGCGAAAAGACAGTTTCTTAAAGCTGCAGTCTGCAACTCTTTTTCAAGCATAATGCCTGGAACTGTCCGGGGATTCTGAAAGTAGTACATTAAATACCCCAATACAAAAAAAAATGAGTTCTCTAGGTCCCCTATATATCCCGCTAGGTCCCTCCAAAGCCAGCAGGTTTGTTTACAAAATTGCAGACCGGACCGGTAAGAGGTAACCAATCGGGTTACGAGCTGGGCTCTGCTGCCTGTCAATCACCGATTGTGCACGCGCGATACAAGGTAGGCTCGCCCCCACGCTTATTTATCTAGACTATTGAACTTCATTACGGGCTAGTCTACTTACTGTGTCTTCCATGATCGCAAATGACAGGTGAGTTGATGAATGAAGAGTCGTGTACACGCATCTGGCGTGCACGTAGACGTGCACGAGTTCTCATGTGTTTTGATGGGGCGGGACAGGAAGTTGAATAACTTTTTATTTTTCGGTTAAAAAATAAGCATTTCTTGCATTTTGCGACTACGGAGGTCACCGTTTTCAACTTCAAGCGTTCTGATAGATCATGTAAACTCTTAAAATGCCAAAAATTAGGACTTTACGTATGACAACAACAAATCCTGCAGACTGCAGCTTTAAGACTGATTACCACTTTTAAGCCCCTCCCCCTTCAATCAATCAAATGTAATTGATTGCTTTTTCATTTCCCTTTAAGTTGATGCAGATTCTCAGTCAACCAGTTCATGGTAATGATAAAAGCTTGAATGAGGGCCAATGAACTCCTTCTTGGATCGTGAAGATAGAAGCCTTTCGGATGAAAGGATCCAACAAGCTCTTAGGATTACCCAAAAGATTTAGACTGTTTCCTTTTATTTTATTTTTTTTTACCTTTTAGTGTGTGAGTGCTTCTGCTCGCAGAAACAAAAAGCTACGAGAAACAAAAAAGTGCAAATTGACTGAACTGACAACCACTATTTCAAGCATTAAATGTAGAGACAAAGTAAGGAACCTTTTAAAGGAGATTGATGCATTTTGCATAAAAAATAACTGTTTTTTTCACACAGCACGTGTGAGCTATAGGATTTAAAATGAGAGTTTAGCTTGATTCAACTGTGGAAAATAATCAGCATTTCACATTTAAGCTGATTGGCTCAGTTAAAACAGGTCCAGCATGCTCGGCTATGTGGACAAACAGAGAAAAGGGGAAATAGAACAGCTACTCCACCCCGGAATCTAACCAGGTCTCATGGTTATAAGTCATCAATTGTTATTTGTTCGATTGCAACATCCTCTCCAACCAAAAGAGCTGAATTTTTGTAGGTTTTTATACATCCTCAGTTGTCTAAGAAGAGGTTAAAAATTCTTGGAATATTCATTTAATGACAGTTTGGCTGAGCAGACTCCGGACACCCACATTTCCGTGAGGAATAAGTACATTTGTGGCTTTTAAATACAATCTGTCAGTCATGCACACAGAACTGACATGTTCTGAAACTGGTTCTATGCACTCGTTTTGATGTGTTCTGCATTCAAAGTTTATTAGCAGTCTCCTCGTGTTTTTCCATCAGTGCATAACATGCAACTAATCATATATGCAGGAAGAAAAAAAAAAAGAAAGAAACCTTGGCACTCTGGCGAGCCAAGCACTTCTGTGTGCTGCCAAACAGGGATGACAGATCTGATTCAACTGATGTAACCAAGATCCAGAGCTGTCATCCAAATTTATCCACCATCCACATGTGCGAAGTCACTATCTGAGCTGCCAAATGACCGGAGACATGGTTTCAAATAGTTTATTCCTCCAAAGTCACACATTTGATCTTTTTTTCACCATAATCTCCCTGAATATTTTATAACCATATCCTTTTTTTTTTACATTTCTAAGAACTGGTTCATTTACTGATTTTTAACACTCACGCACATTTTAATCACAAGTGGGGCAGCTATTTTGAGAATTTATGGGTTACATAAAAGATATAGTTCCAGCACATTTCTCCCCCTTGGCTGTGTCTGCCAAAAGGTATCCTTGATTGCCCCCTAATGTGTTGGCTAAGCACTGTTAATTAGAAGCAGGTCATGACAAATGGAATCCCTGTTAAAAAGTTTGTTTTAATATTTGATTTGTCCCTAAAGCACAGAATAATTGCTGGAAAACACTGTATGAATTTGAATCAGATGCTCCCTGACAAACTGTAATGTCACTGAGAGAAGAATTTATGAGCCTAATCTTTGTGTCCTAGAAAAGAAAATCGGGCCTCCTGAATGAAATAACAATTCCTGTGTTGATGTACTTCAACAATTCTTTCTATGTTAAAGTTATCATTTCCAATTATGTATAGAAGTGTTATGGTAAATCAATTAGATTTGCTATACTCTGACCTTTTATTTCAAACGGGTTTGAATATTGAGAAACTTAGAGGTTTTGCAGGACAGTTTGTGAGAGTGCTTCTGACTCATTTTCACCCAAAACTGCTATGGGGGCACCTGGGGGCAACTGAGATACCACACTTCTCAACTTCGGGGCGAGCAAGCACATGTAACCCTCAAACGGTGCATGCAAAATCTTATAGGGCCATCAAAACCTGATTCAATCTGCGCTGATATACTGTCAACACGATCTTTTTCGCCATATAAACTGCATCCAGGAAATACATTTCAACACTGCTCGATGACACAATCCGTCTCTAAGATCATTGGCCTTCCAACACATGAGCCACCACCCATAGAGCAAAATGCGCTCTAAAATGAACTCTGGTCGCAGTAAAGTAAGGAAGGGTTTATACAGTTTTTATGTGATTGTTTTATATGACACATCACTTGTATTCCATGCCAAACACATGTCGTTTGCTGCTTTTTGTGCATGAATATTCTGACTGGATTTATTAGATGTTTACAGATATTTGTTAAATGATAATTATACTCAGAAAACCACAATAAATGTTATAAGTGGTGATAAATTGTCTCTGTACAGAGATGAGATTCAGCCACTTATTTGTGAAAATATGGCACTGCTGGATGTCACCATTACACCATCCTAATCTGATATTTCAGCTTGTTTTGAAATGAAACTCAAGCTCAATCAAAAGTCTAACGGGTGTCGTTTCATCTCTACACTCAAGTGAGTGCAATTCCATCAGTCCCGTGAACGCTTTAAGAAAACAATAGGAATTATAATTACATTAATGATGTTTATTGTGGATCTGTTAATCAAAGCCAGTTTTTTTTTTTAATAGGCCAGTTCAAAGAGCTCTGAGAACAACAGGCTTTGATGATGATTAAAGGCAATGTGTGAACGCCAGCACTCCAGAGATGCGGTTACTGGTTGCAATGATGCTCAGGATACGATAGCGTGAAGCTAAAAAAGCATGGTGGAATTTGCAGATGCAAATCTTGAGAGAACATTTAAAGATAATAAAACTGTGAGGCTCACAGTGGCCAATTACAGCTTCCTGCCTGCCATCTGTAATTAAGAAATATGATAATTAGAGTTAAATTAAAGGCGGGGCTAACATAATTAGACCCAGCCACTGTGATGGATGCAAAAGAAAAGAACAACGTAACAAAAATGGGTGACAACTGTATCAGCATACACTGAAAATGAGGAATCAAGACCAGTTCTGAAGGCTTTTGTGAACAATGCCATGTATGCTTTGATGGATAATATATGAAAAATAAGCTTCACTTGGGCAGTAAACGATATTAAGGCTGTAAAGAGAGCTGCCTCTCTTTTTCAAATGATGCCAGTTTTACAATTTTGTTATTGAATATTACCAGAGGCAGCGGATCCGTAAAAAAACGGCTCGTAAATTATCTACCCAAATGAATGAATGAGCTTTTGTTCTCCAAGGAGAATTAATAGTTCTGACAAAGAAACAAAAACTAGCAAATCAGAAACTGAGCATTTTCTGAGGTGCCTGAGGAGTGAAAAACAAGGTTGTGTGAGTGGTTAATGAGCCAGTCATGACTCTACGACCCTGTTCTCATTTATCAAAGCAAGACTAAATGATGTGTGGTGCGAGCCGACTGTGGCAATTTTCTATAGATCGCCATATGAGTCCAGCCCATAATACAACAGCTTGTAGAAGCACCTTTAGCAGCAGGAAGGTGAAGTAATGGTTTTCTGTGTGACGTTCTCAGTCTCTCTCATGGCTGTGGAGGAATTTAGTTCCACTCTTCTTTCCAGCGTTGCTTCAGCTCATTGAGGTTTGCAGCATTGCTTTCTGCAGCTCTCTGAAGGTCCCACCACAGCATCTCAGTCAGGCTGAGGTCTGGACTCTGACTGGACCATTGCAACACCTTGATTCTTCTCTTTTTCACACATTCTGCTGTAGATCTGCTGCTGTGTTTGGGATCTTTGTCCTGTTGATGAGCCAGTTTCAGCCCAGCTTTAGCTGTCGGACAGACGGCCTCACATCTGACTCTAGAACACTTTGGTATCCAGAGGAGTTCATAGTGGACTCAATGACTGCAAGGTGCCCAGGTCCTGTGGCTGCTGAACAAGCCCAGATCATCAGCCCTCCACCACCGTGCTTGAGAGCTGGTGTGAGGTGTTTGTGCTGATATGCTGTGTTTGGTTTCCTCCAAACGTGCTGCTGTGCATCATGAGCAAACATCTCCACTTTGGTCTGCTCTGTCCAAAGGACATTGTTCCAGAAGTCTTGTGGTTTGTTCAGATGCAGCTTTGCAAACCTAAGCTGTGCTGCCATGTTCTTTTTAGAGAGAAGAGGCTTTCTCCTGCAGCCCTTCCACACAAGCCATACTTGTTCAGTTTGTCTCCAACTGTGCTGTCATGAACTTTAACACTTAACATGCTAACTGAGGCCTGCAGAGTCTGAGATGTAGCTCTTGGGTTTCTGACCTTGGGGTGACCTTGCTGGGACGTCCTCTCCTGGGAAGATTGACAGCTGTCCTGAATGTTTTCCACGTGTGAATAATCTTTCTCTCTGTAGAATGATGGACTCCACATAGTTTGGAAATGGCCTTATAACCCTTCCCAGATTGATGGACAGCAACAATTGCTTCTCTAAGATCATTGCTGATGTCTTTCCTGCTGATGTTAACACATATCTGAATGCTCCAGACCAGCAAACATACAAAATTTCTGCTTTCATTGTGTTATTACTCTGAGGTTATATTTACCCCATTTTAAGATTTACTTAACACAAGATGATTTTTTTTCCTTTCTTTTCTGCTTTTCTACGTCCTAATATATAAATCACAAGAATAAACGGGTATCTTTTTCAGAACTCTACATGAACTAGTGGACTCCCAACAGTGCAGAGTGATGCAATTACACACTTAAAAGAGGAAAAAGACTGGAATGACACATGAGTGCATACATCAAGTAAACTGTATCTAACAGTGTTTGTCTCTTTGTGGTTCAGAAGCCAACAAGATGCTGTAAAATATACTTCTAAGCTAACATGATGAATATGTTTATTTTCTGATACCATAGAGATTCGGTCCGTCTGGGCATATTTATGTGTTTGACTTTTTTATGACCTAGATATTCAAGGTAATTGGTTTCCTCCAAAGAGAACCGGAGCCTTTGATCAGACACATGCAGATTAATTGCTCAATGGCAGGTGATTTTAAACAAACAACAGATATCGGTTATAAGGCAGTGGAAGCTCTAAACCTAAAACATATCAATAAAAATGTCATTTTCTTCTGTCGTCACTGAAACGAATCATTGCAATATGACTTATTTAACCGTCTTGTTTTTCTTGAAATAAAATGCTTTCATATCGATCAGCTGTGCTCCAAAAATAATTTGTATTCTTTTATGGCTTGAAGATGAAAGATGGGTTTAAGTCTCATATGTTGGTAGAGTGAGCACCAAATCACAGCATCTTTCCCGACACATAGGTAAAGTCTTTGGGTTGATAAAAGAAGAAAGATTTCCTGAGTGTGAAAAAAGAAGCAGTTGGCTTATGAACTTTGTTTTGCTGACTGCATGTGACAGTTTTTGATTCCAGATCAGAAGGTATCAAAGTCAAAAATCAGGTTTCCCATTCCTTGTGAACTCCTCTCACCTTATCAATTCCATCCCCTCTTCATCACTACAAAGACAGCTTGCTGGTAGGGGGTCTAGGGAAGTTTCTCACAATAGCCCCTCGAAAGCCTTGAAGATATTGAAGAAACTACTGACAACATCAAACCGCAGAAAACCTTACCTTTACCGTAAGTTTCCAATCATTTAACAGCTTGCCATTGTTTTAGTCAATAACAAACCCGCAGCCATTGTAAGCAGCAGCACTTTATCAAGAAATTCTCATCATGCGGTCACTGAATTTCCATCACAACTGCCCCTGTGGTTTTAATCACTACATTTTCTTTAAAAAGTGGTTCTATTCTAAGCATCTGGACAACTGCAGCGCAGAGGAAACACAAAAGTACTGACCGAAGTCAGCTTGCAGCTTTGAAACTAAAACACAGAGACAAATTTCACAGTGCCTGCTTTTAGCTTGGTTTGCTCACAGAAACACCTATATACTTTATATTGTTATAATTAGATTCTTAATACACTTATAGCAGTTGTCAGATATAATATCCGGTAAACTCCAAATTAACGTGTGAGATTACATACACTATATTTACTGAAGAAGATACAGAGAATTGGTGTTTAATGTGGCCTTAGTGTGATCTTGCAGTTTTAGGCTACGGCTACACGAAAACGTTTTTCACTGTAAACGATACTTTTTCTTATCGTTCGGCTGTCGCGGCCACACGGAGCCGGCGTTCCCACTACCCCAAAACGATAGTTTTTGAGAACGGGTTCCAGAGTGGGAAGATCTGAGAATGGCGGCGTTTCGTTTCCATTGTTACAGCCAAAACGGATTAGTTTACATCTGCGTCACAGCCACATGGCCAACGCAGTGACGTATACACATACGTCAGTGACCAGAACAAAAAGCGGCTTCCATTCAAAATCCGGAAGAAGAAGACAACACAACAAGGAGAGACCGCGATCATCATGAACCCCACAACATTGATAGCAGCACTGCTGCAGACACTGCTAACTACAGCGGCATTGTTGAAGGAACAACGTGAGCTTCGCGCTGGTAGAAGTAGGGGCGTACACGCATGCGCATTGCTTCTTCTATTGTTCTGGTGTAACCGGTGGGGGTGGCTTACAGCGCACCTAGAGGTGTTTCGTGTGTACTACATCGTTTTCATCGTTTTCATCGTTACCATCTGGACCTGAGTCTTTACAGCAGCTTTCCCGTGTAGTCGCAATAATTTTCGTAAAAAAAACCTCGTTTCGTTTTCGTGTAGCCGTAGCCTTAGCCACTTTTTTTTAGCTTCTAGAATCTCCCCACGTTCCCCGTACAGTGGTGCTCGAATGTTTAAATTTCTGCTGAAATATTACCAATAATACACTAGAAAAAAAGATAAAGATCAAACAAAATATAACACGTGGTCATGTGCTGAAGGTTTTTTAATTTTGGAGTCAAATGCTTGAGAGCAGGGGCGATTTTAGGATCTGGTCTTTAGGGGTGCCCAGCCCCCAGTGCTCACAGAGGCACATTATTTCTCACTAATTGAGGCGAACTAGTACATTTATAAATTTGGAGCCGTATTAGTTTTGCTTTGAGTAGTGTTTTCCCCTACAACATTCAATTTTGACCTCTTCATTTCAAAAGACTGTGGCTTGACAGGGATAACAGAGAGCCCGAGACAAATATTGAAGATAACTCAACATTTATTTTGGGATTAAAGAGTTAAAACAAAAACAAATGCTGGAAAATAAATAAAATGGTCACTAAAATAATGCATCCTTGAGCAAAAAAAAAAGTGTTTTTGCATAATATAATATTTTGAAAATGTGCTGAGCCAGGGGGTGCCGAGCTATCTCACGGTGGTGCCTTGGCACCACTAAAAATACCCTAGCCTCGCCCCTGCTTGAGAGGATCCCTTGCTGTCTTCAAAGAGCGGTGATACATAAAGGTCTGATATTCACAACAAGTTTGTGGACAAATGTGTCCTGGTATGAATAAAGGAGAATATTTTGGATTCCTGACTTGTTAAAAAGCAATGAAAGACTTTGGACTCCATCCACAGTCCCCAGGAGAGGTCCACTAATAAAAATCCCTCCAAGAGCTAGTTTTGTATAATTCTGCAAGGTTGCAAAGGCTCCCAGGGTAACTCAAGGTCTGCCTCACGTTGGTTGATGTTAATGTTCATCTGTTAATTATGAGGAGAATACTGAAAAAAGAAAGATGTTCATCTTAGGGATTCAAAGAGAAAGCCTTGGGTCTGTTTTGCTGCATCGAGGCCAAAGTGATCAATGGAGCAATGAAGTCTAAGTAATTGCAATAAAGTCATAAATGAGGAAATCCGGAAATCTGTAGCTGAAGCTGATTCTATGAATCCAGAGCACACCAACTCTGTTGTTGTTCCACCAACAAAAATGGCTGAAGAAAAAGAACGTTTTTGAATGACCGAGTGAGAGTGCTGATGTGATTCCAACAGAAATGTCACAAGACTTTTACCACTCGAGCCAAAAAGTGGCCAAAAAAAATGTCAGGAATCTGATGTTTTCGGTGAGACTGATGTGACCCCACGAGTATGCCTTGTATAAGCACCTGCAGCAGAACTCTGGCTTCCAGGCCCCCCTGCTATTGAAAACATGCTTTATCCAACTGCTCTGTCTCATTACACGAGAACACCAGCAACAGCTGACTGAGGCAGATGTTCTATTGTAGAGAGCAGCAGCTTCTCAAGCGGCGAGCATCCATTTGACTGCTTGTGTTACAGCTGGCAGCCAAAGCTAAACCAGGACAATCCATCTTGATGAGGAGAATCTGTCTCGAGTGATGAAGAAGCTGTATGTGAAGCACTTTGCTCAACAGAAAACAGCAACAGTCTTCCCTGCTGCTGCTTTGATGGGAAGATAGCACTGTGACTTTGATTTTACTGATATCCCCGACTTAAAGTCGGCTTACCAGCACAGAAATTTAAATAATGAAGTTGGCTTACCCCGCAGCCTCTGCAGTTAAAGGCTGCTAATGGAAGCAGGGAGACTAAGGGAAGAAGAGAGGGTATTTGGGCAGCTGGTGGCAAGTGTCCAGTCAGTCTGAGTTGGCTTTTGTAGTAGTTGACAAATGCCAGCAGACAGCAGACGCTGTGGGGAGAGCTGAGATCTATCGCTTCTGCCTCAAGCCATGTTCAGCATGCCATGTTGCTGTGACCTGTCCTTTCCAAAAACATTTTTCTTTGTTCCTGTGCCCTCTGATGCTGTTCTTTGTAAAAACAATTCAGCACCAGCCTCTCATACACAGGCTAAAAGTTTTTTTTCAAGAAGAACCAGTGGCATGTAAGTGCAGGACTCACAAATATACCCATAAAACACATCTATTTATCACTGAATTCATAAGATTTTAAAAAGTATATCACCATGAACACAAGTTGAAGGCACATCTGTTCTGGTCTGTTCAATCAGTGTTTGATTAGCTTCACTGAGCTGTGCCATTATTCTACATTAGCATTTGCAGTCATGTGGCTTTGACTTCCCAGATGTGATCCGTCCAGCTCCCGCCACATCACTCTCAGTTCACTAATCACCACTCAGTAAAACATAGAGGTCAACATGTTCATTGTATGAAATAACTTAAAATGTTGTTGGCTGCATGCATCATGGGATGATTTATTTAAAAAAGCGTGGGCTAATCTGTTCTCAAGCTGACCAACCACAGCAGGTCCACTGCGAACTGTCGCAGTCACAAGCTGCTGAGGTGAGGTGCCAAAGAAAGGATGTGTTTCGTGAACAGTTGGGTGACAGTTTGTTTTTGGCAGGACTGTGAAAAATCACTCAGAAGCTGAACTCTTACCCTCCAAGAGCTTGGAGTGGAAAAAAAAAAAAAAAAGAATCTGGTCGGAAAAATATACGCTTCCAAGTAAAATGAATGGCTCTGAGAGATGGATGTGACAGCCAGGGATGCAGATATGAGTACATAAGGACTTTGTACTTGCTCCAACAACAAAAGAACATAAGGAAGAAACACACTTTATAGGGAGTGACGAAGCAAACAAGCAAACAAGTAAGCTACTAAACATACATAGCAAATAATAATCACTTACCAAGCTTTCTTTTTTTTTATTTCTTTGGGTTCTACAAAGAGCTTCAGAATGAATTTCTTATTCATCCATCCTTTTGCACCTCAAGTCTTCATCTACTCCTCTTTTTTATATATTTATTTTTATCTCAAGGAGCTGTGATCTCTACATTTCTTCCGCAGTGGTCTTGAGAAATAGTTTTCAAGGTCTTTACATTTTTTCCTTAGACATTCATTGCTTTTTCACACCTTTTCAGTCTAGTTATTACGGTCTCCATTGGAAGGGTGGTTCAAGGAGTCGTTTTTAAGGAAGGGAAACGGGGAAGTAAGGCTGAGGCATGCCCAGTAGGACAAGAAGTGGACTGAAAATCAGTGGCAACGGGTCTCATGGAGGGATGAATCCTCCCCAGAGCCCGTACCTCAACATTATTGAAGCAGTGTGGGATCATCTTGGCAGAGAACGGAACACAAGGCAGAAGAGCTCAAAAGAAGAGCTTTGAAATGTTCTTCAAGAAGCCTGGAGAACTAGTCCTGAAGACTGCTTAAAGAAATTATAGGAAAGCCCAAGAGGGGTCATGCTGTGCTGTAGAGTAAAGGCCGTTGCTGCACCTATTTCCTGTTTTCCTGGCAATATATAAAGAAATGAGAGGTTGCTCCAGACTTTTGCACAGTGCGGTGTGTGCAGCACTTTTATTTTGTACAATCACACACCCAAAGGGCAAATCAAGGACAAATTGGGGCTCAGTGTATTTCCAAAGAACACCTCAGCATGTAGAGGAACGTGTGATTGAGCCTTCGTGTTAGAGGACGACCACTTCTCCCGCTGTGGTTAATTGAAATGAGGTGTGGAGGATATTATGGAAGAAGAGTTTTCACCATTTCCTTAAAGGCTGGCCTTACACTATACACCACACAGGGCATAATATCCTTTGCTGTGTCAAAGGGCAATGATCTACAGGTAGTGATGGCTTAATTCTGATGCTCACTGTCCATGTCTTTCCTTGTTCTTTCTTTCAAACATTAATTGGCCTGATTCCCATGCCTCCCTCCCACTTCTTTGACTCTGCTTAATAAATAATCTCACGTCAGATTGTGAAATGACTACACTGGTTTACAGCACTTTTGACGTTGCAGTTTTTATCATAGAGCCAAAAGAAATATACAGTAACATTCATTCGTAACGTTTCCTTCTGAATAAGCTCAAGTTTTGATTTGTCACACACTTGCTGAGGATGGAAGCAACTGTTTACTCTTACCTTACAACACTGCGTACTCCTTTTTTTGTGTAAGAGACCTCTGGTTGGAGTTGAGTCCTGGACAATGCTTTCCAACCCCCCCACACACTCCCTGTTCTTTACTTTTCTTCTGTGTTTCCACTTGTAAATACTGAGGCATTGAAAGTACATGGCTAGGGTTAGAATTAATGTAAACAATGAGGTTTCAAGTGACAAATTTTCACACAAGTTTTTACACTTTTATATTAACAATTCTTCCAATCAAGAATGTTTATAAGGACTACATTTGTATCGAAGCATGAAAAAAGACTAAAAAGGAGACATTTGTTGTGGCATTTGTTACAATTTATAACTCAATACTACAGTGTTACAAATCTACAACCCCCCTAACGTTACATTAAGGTATTATTTACACAATAAAGCTATTTTCATTGCATCTATGACCTCTGAATGCAACACTGGCTCACAGTCAGTTCAGATCGGGAAGTTGTGAGTAAACTTGTCATGTTTCACCTCTCTGTTATGACACATCTGCACTCGCTCATCAGCCTCATCCAGCCCACCTGGGTGTTGCCTAATTGCTCACCGGTTTTCACCTGTTCACTGCTCTCCTTAAGCTCTCTCCAGTCTCTGCTTGCCTGACAGACTATCATCAGCCATGTGCCGAGTTGAAATCCAGCATTCTGTCTATGATTATCCCAGTTACCGACCAGGTTCACCTCCCCGGATTATTCTTCCTGCCTTGCTCACAACGGACTTCTCTTGCCTCTCTGGAATTCTGAACATCGACCCACTCTCTGTTTTTAGATCCACCGACCCTCGTCTATCCCTCATGTTAAGTACCTGACCTCTGCCTCCCTGTGTTTTGATCGTTGCTTGCTTTTGACCCTGCCTCTGGATCCTGGACTCATTATCTTCTCTCCTTCCCTCGAGTTGTGTCTGCAACCCCCGAAACTGTCTACCCACCACTAATCATCAACCCTCTACAAATAAAACTGTTTTCTCTTAAACTACTCCTGTGTGGGGCTGAATTTCCGGGTCCTCAGAGCAGCCATCTGCTTCATATGTAGGTCTGAATAGTTTCAACACAGCCATTAGACCGTTCTAATGGTGCATTTGAAAACCTATTTGCATGTTTTTAGTTCACTTTCGACATATTCTACTGTGTTTTTCTAAATAAGATGTGATCCAATATTTGAAATATGGTCGGACTACTTCCACAGTATTACACTGTAGTTATTCTCCTAGCACCTACCATGGTTACACACTATATCTGTTTGATGACAGTGCTGCTGAACAGTACACCTTCCATGCACATTAACTTTAGAGTGGATAACCGTAGGTATTTATGCTAAATTAATCTCCCCCTTTACACTCCTTGTTGTGTCAAACTCATTAAATGTTTTATTCTTGTTTTTATGGGAACTGTTTATTCTATCTTTGCTGAGTTTTACTGCTCTCCACCCAACAGCTCCCCTGTTGCCCTCAAAGAGATTACGTAACACTCATTTTTACCTCTAAGAGCTGTGTGTAATTGTGTAATAACTAGTTTGATTTATCTAGGTCCTTAAGGGGGGGGGGGGGCGCATGGACTGGCAGATCTGCAGTAAAGTGAGCTTTGTGATGGTGCCGGGACAGAGGAGACAGAGATGTTCATGCGTGCTGATGGAAAGCTGATGCCAGGTGTCAAGGCCAATTGGGAACAAAGACTCTGAGGAAGACCGAGGTGCCTAAGACTGTCCATCAGTCTTGGGCAACGTCAGACTCACCTGACTTGGGCATGGTGTCATTTGGAAAACCTAGGTCATCCTCAGCCACCCAGGAGAAGCTCCAGTACCCTCGAGGGATGCCACCAGCAGTCCTGCCACCCAAAGATTCACCTGCAATGACAGCAATTATCCATTTTACCTTCAGAGCACATGTTGTAGAGACACAAGTTAAATGAGGTCAAATCTAATATTACAATGTTGGGAGTTTCAGTTCAGTAATACTTGCTCCTTGCTGTGTTTATTTAGGTGGTCACTGATTTGTCTTTTAAATCCCTTTCTCACACAAAGCACATCCAGCTGGTAATTCCACTCACGTCGTGGTTGACATGAAAATCAAAGAACTTAGCAGGGCTCAAGTTATAATAGAAGATGACATAGTGACAGTCGAGCTATAACTGGAATTTAAAGTATGTTAAAAGATGGTCATCTCACCTTATGGCTTAAAACTTAAGAAAAATCTCATGGAACCCCAACATTCCTCAGTCAACAACACATTTACAGTATGGGAACAGCAGATAAATACCAGTAAACAATGTCTGAGTACTGAACTTGAGGCATAGATAAAAAGTCCAACAGAGCTATATAAATTGGTTATTGGATATCAATAAGCCGCATAATTACCTGAGAACAGGTTTGTCTAATTTTGTTTGACTCTGTCTTCACCTTACAAACTCAAAGACTAATTATCACAAGATCGAACAGAAGTCTGATACTGTAAAGTGGATGCAACAACTTTCTCCTATACTTCTTATACCTCCACCTTCCTTCTTCACACACACACACACACGCACGCACACACACACACACACACACGCACGCACGCACGCACGCACGCACGCACACACACACACACACACACACACACACACACACACACACACACACACACACACACACACACACACACACACACACACACACACACACACTCGCACGCATGGTCTCTCATTTAGTCCTTAGTTCGTGGATAATTACTGCACAGTCACAGACCAATACACAGCTGCCTGCAGAAGAGACTCTTGCATAAATCCTGCAGCCATTTCAAATGAGCCTTAAAGAGCAATTGATTGTAAATGCTGCCTTTCATGGCACTAAACACAGTGCACTCTGATTTGAGTCAAAAGCGACACATTCTAGTCAATATTTATTCCTACTCAGCATGGCCTTCTCTGACATTTACTGTTTGAAGTCTGTACAGGAGTCCCCTGTATCAATTATAGTCAGATGGTTTTTATCTATTCTTTTGGCAATTAACTGATAAGTCTCTAATGTTTGTAATAAGACAGCAAAACACATGTATGGAGACACCACCGCTATGTACACACTGTATCCCACAGCAAAACACACCTAATATCAGGTCTATTGTATAACAATTTTTACACAGTTGCTCTAAATCAATCAAAATAACTCGAGGCATCCAGATGAGAATGATAAAGGGAAGTAAAATAGCTAGAATTTCATTAAACACACTTTGAAGACATGATGGCTGCCTGCTTTTGATATTACAAAAACCGGGACATAAAATACATTTCTCTTGAAGTAATCATGGCACCTTGTGTACTGTGTACGCCAAGTAAAAAGACTTGATCATGAGATGGAAAAAGGGTCAGCTGCAAAAATCTGTGATTCTATATGAAGTGGCTTTCATTTCCACATCAAGAGGCAGTGGGCCATCAAACTGGGACGTCTGGACAGATATTTTGGAGCAACAGGAAAACAGAAAACTAAAACAGAAGAGGGGATATAACAGGGATGACTTAAGGTTAAGATTAGCTAATCTTTTTCAACATCTTAATATCTTTAGTTGAAACGCGAACGCACTTTTTTGTACGAAGTCTTTTTCCAAACAGGAGTTGCTGTTGCTGATGGAAACTTGAACAAGGCTCTCTCCCTCTAATGTCCCTTTTTGGGAACCCCTTTTCCCCCACTGATTGCCAGGTGGGAGGGGCCGACTGTGGTCCAATTAGAGGGCTTAGTTTAGGTTCAACAGCTGTTGACATGAGGGGAAACTAACTGGCTGGCTGGCTGGCTGGCTGGCTGGTTGGCTGGTTGGAAACTACATAGTTCTGTTGGGATGCTGCTGGAGCTGACTCCCTTGTTGGCTGTGGGTTGCTGAAGAACTTTTAGAAAAGCTGATGAGCCACAGGGGGAGCTGACTGCCTGACTTAGCAGCTGTTGTGTGAGATGGCTGGCTTCCTGACTGACAGGCAGCTTGGGGTAGAAGAGTTGGCTGAGTGGCTTTCATTGGAGTGCCTTTTTCTGGCTGACTGTGAGGCATGTGGGCAATATTTCACGATTTTAGCACTTTCTTCCATGAACATTCCAAGATGGTAGACATAACTCAGAACCTGCCAAGGAGAAGCACTTTTCCAGTTTCTTAAAAACAAGGACCTCTTGTTTTTGATCCACATGCTAACAACCAAGGAATTGATAGTGTTCCAGAAGCAATGCAAGTATTCTGCTGTGGTAAACAACGCTTTTACAAGTCGAACCGCTCCTTCTTTCTCAATTATTATAATCATTATCATCATTATAAGATTGTCAAAATTAAAAGGAACCAAAATGAGTCTTTTAAACGAGGGATGTCTGATGAGAATATTCTAAAAAGCTGCATTTTGTCCTGAACTGTTTTGAAGTGAAGAGAAAAGAGGAGAGGCCAACTAACTCAGCCACAGAAAGTTCCAGCATATGAATCTGAACAAACACCACTGGCTCTGTGAGGAACTTTAACCGACAGACCAAAGCATCATGTTTAAACCATCATGGCAGAGTGAAAATAGGTTTTTAGAAATGTTTACTATCATCAGGTCAAAAACTGAAACGGATTCTGATCATTAATGCAGTACTTTTTTGGATGCCTCTTCAGCAGCATCTAAATCTACACATTATTTTGGCTGTGCCTCTATGAGCTGAACATGCTTACAGATCATCTTAACCTCATAGAGATTTGATAGAAAGCTTATGTGGCCCCTAAATGACAGTCAGACACTTCCCAAAGCAACCAGTGATATCTTGGCGGCATGATTGGTAATTTTTGTGAAAAGTGTTTTCTTTTTTTTAGCTTCAGCTGAGAATTGCCACCATAAGACGAAGCGCCACCATGCTTAGGGATGGAATTACCCATCTTTTTCCATAGGCCTTTTACACCTGCGTAGCTTCTGTCTTACATCCAAACAGGAAAACCAAATGAGTTGAGTAAGGACTTCTGAAGTAATTCTTAAAGAATGTAACACCTTTAAATGTATGCACATTTTCTCAATATTTGCGCTGCACACCTTTAGTCATGGCTTTCCAATGGAGTTACAGCTGATTTTTCACTGTTAATATGTTGTTTTTTTTGTAGTTGCTGGTGAGAATTATGAATCATGAAAGTAAAGAGTGAAGAAGATGAGAAAAGACTCCTGGGAAAGGTGTGAGGCACCTGCTGGAATTTCCTCTCCAGAGTCCGGTCACAGGATAACTCCAGCAGATGCCTTCTGCCTTCTGAAACACTTGCATGCCAACCATCCCCAACCCCTTACCTCTTATGTGTTTTAAAAGAAGAAATTTTATGTGGTTTCTTTATGTTTTTGTCTTTTTTTACCTATTAGATGCCTCTGATGCCTCTGCTCAGGAAAAAAACAACTTACTTGCTTTGCTAATTAAGCAGCAACTGATGGTGTGACTTCTTCAATGGTCTGTGGCTTTCTCTTTCCTTTTTTTTTTCTTCATTCATTTTCACCAGCTTGGTGTTATATTACCAGATGGCTCTTGAGCTTTACTGATTTCATTTGCTTCATTTGTTGGCAGCTAAAGAGAGACCATTGTGTCGTCTCAAAGAAGCCAAATTCAAAGCTCTTATCTGACATTATTAGTTCATTTGAACATGGCTTTGCACCATTTGAGGATTTCAGAAGTTGTACAGTGTGAGCATTGTTCCAGAAAGACTGCAGGACAACAGTTCACTGGGTGGTCACCATCATGGTGCAGCAGTTAAAGTGACAATGACATGATGGGTCACCACATGTGAGACTTCCACTGGCTCAGAGCTGGAGTGATAGAAAAATATGGGGGTAGTCTACAAGTTTAAGACACATCTTACAGATAATTATACAAAAAGGATGCATCAGACTACAATTTATTTGTCACAAAAAGAGAGTCTGATATATAATTTTTTTGAAATGTGTAAACACGTTTTCGCTTCATCGTAGAACAGGGAATCAGGGATAATGGACAAATATTACTTCTGTACAAAAACATTACCGTTTACACCACTTAAACTAACTTTTTAATCAGATCACAGCTCATTTAGACAGTGTTACAGTTATTCAATTAATCAGAGAGAAAGTTAATACATCTAACAGATGAGTGAGCACATTTTCAAGATAGTTAGATACATTGTTGAGGTTCGCTCTTTAATCAGAGATGTCCAAGTGCTAAATCTCACCAGGTAACACATCAAAACAACTTCACACATCATTTATCAATCTGTTTGGTTTTCCCATTGAAAACACCAGCTGTAACAATGGCATTCAAACACACACAATCGTTTCCACATTCAGAGGTGGGCTGACTTCAGATGTTTAGATTAGATCAGACTTACACTTCAAAATGCCCATGCATGAACAAACATATCTGCCAGTTCTACACATCCAGTCTGTTTTCTGACTCTGTCTTTTTAGGATTAAGCGATATTCACCAACACACCTATGCCAGAGATGGTTGGGTGCAAAAATATCATCTTCTGTTTTAATTAGCTCTGAGTGGATTGCTTCAAAGGTCTTAAAAGTCTAAAAAATAGGGCACTAAAACACAAGGGAGAGACAGAACAGCTCCCAAGGTAGGAGAGGAACAAATACTTTTGAGTGGACAGTATTATATGTGATGTATGCGTTGCTTGTGGCCTTTGTTTCACAGCAGTGCAATGGTCCAGAAATGTAACCAATTGGGCATGAAAAGTGGAAGCAGGGTAAATGCACAGGCTATGTTTCTGTGAATCAGCCAGAGCTGGAAATTGGTGTGGCCTTTACTGAAATCATAAGACTAACTAGACATTTCTAATGTGTTTGTCATAGAAGCGAGCGTTGACGTGAGAAGATTAAGTCTAACAAAGACGTTTGGAAATGGAACGAAACACAACTGGAGTATCAAACAGTTGCAGCTAATTAAAAGGGAAATGAGGGAGCCACCCTTTCACCCCTTTGGATTTTCATACTCTGTGGCCCTCTGCATCACAATTGTCTTCTTCCCTTTGCCCATTAATTAAAGATTTACCAAGGGATACATACATTACTGCCTAAATAAATTGATTACCTGTCCAGGCCAGTGACGCATCATTAAATGCTCTTCAAAGCCAACACTACATCAGGCAGCTGAGGCCTGGAATGGGCTGCTCTCTCACTGCTACAAAAGACCGCATTGATTTCCATCATTGGAGCCCTCATGTCCACTAAGCACTCTGACTTTTATCAAGACCTTCACAGAATTCCACACACGTTGCTACGTAATACCAAAATGCTCACATGTGTGCACAATAATTTGCAGACTTACGAGGTCTATTAAAGGAGTGTGGTAAGGGTAAATAATTCCTAGATATCTCAGCAACATAACAGAGGTGTCACGGTATTCTAGGACTTAAATAGCTTTATCAAAGTTTGACACAAAGGTTAAATAGAGGAGACAGATTTCAGTAATCCTGTTAATTTGCCACCTACTGTGCTTGTTGCATGGGGTAGCTTCTTTGCACAAATCCTGTCTTGTAAACAGACAGATTTTAGTTTAACTGTAGGATGCAGCTCATTAACACAAAGTGCTGCCCGTGAAACTCATCTTAAAGCCTCCAAAAAATGCTTTCTTACTAAAAAAAAAGTCATCACAGTGAACTCATTTCTTCCTCTTGATATCACAAAATTAAAAAAAAAAAAGCAAATAGAACAAATAGCATAAATCAGGATGCCTTCTGACGGTTCCCTTTGGTTATGCGTGTTCCTTTGACTTTTGGACCTCAAATTCATTGTGAGATTAAAACATGGTGTCTCAACATAAACATGAAATAATTTTATCAAAGAAATGGGTCGTGTGGCTTCAGTCTGAAAGCGTTTTCTCAGGGTAAAAAGAACTGGGCCTTCTTGATCCTCATGAATGCAAATCATTCTGCTGTTGCACACTGAAGGCTGAAAGTCAGAATTATTCAATTTATCAACCATAAAAGCACATTTCAATGAAAGGGAAGAGCAACGGAGCTGTTCAGATCACCTCTTTAAAAATGTGCAGCAGCAGACATGACAGAACACCACCTCTGAACATTATTCCAAAGTTTTACATGGGAAATGATTCATTTTTAAATAACATGAGAGAACTTTCTGAACCTTAAAACGTTGTGCTTCTGACTTGATTTGGAGTACACCAACCTTTGCTCTGCACATTCTTGAGTTTCCCGCCCAGCAACACAATGATTTGCTTTTCAGTTGCTAGAAATTTGATGGTTCCTTTGTGGCCTCTTCAAAATGACAACAAATCCATATGTATAACTGTGCATGGCTCACACAGAGAATTGTTTTGAAGAGGGAGCCATGGAGCAAATTCTCTACTGTAAAGAGAGATATCTACAGTTGGAACACAAAGAAAAATCTATCTCTTTATTTTAATTTCAGACTATGGCACGCCATCGTGCCATTCCACCATGGAACAATTCAAATGGATGCATGACTGTGTGAGTTCTGAAAATAGGTTGATTATCCAAGTTTGTAGCCTGGTCACTTTTTAGGTCACTTAAAAACATGGCTGCAGTGTCAACTGCGACAAACAACTCATGGAGGTAACTAAATGAAGTTGATGCAATGTACGTACAAAAGGGAGAATTTACTTAGTTGTTGTGCATGATATTAGATATTAGATTAGATTTGGCACCGAAATGTGAGGGGTTTTCACAGTTAAATGAGGTGGTGTCAATTTAAAATCTTCATAATACGTTTTTCCTTCACTTCTGTTGATGTTTAACCTTAGGTAGCCATACATCAACTGTGTGTCATCATATCTTCACAGAGCATATTTTTGTTTAGTGCTGCATTAAGTCCAAAATATTGTAAACGTAACCTTTAAGCTATTTAGATATACAGATTTAAAAGTAAGCCAAAAGGTCAGTGTTCAGATTTCTCTGAGCACTTATGTTTCGACAATATTTTTCTACTTTTTGTGACAAGCTGGAGTCAGGTAGTCACAGAATCCTCCATATGGCCACCTGCTAAATACACAGCACTCTCACAGCATCAAACTACAATGCGACTGCAGAGGTATTGGATGTGTCTTGTAGCCTCGTCATCTTGACATTAAAAGCACTAAACCGAAAGAGGAGGGGAACAAGCGCACCATTATCTCTGAGGCAAATCACAGTAATCATGAAACACAAAATGATTTTGTTTACATGTCTTTGAAAATGGATTGGAGAGTTTCTCTTGAGCCGACGACGGTGACACAAAATTCCGTCACAATAAATATACGGTTTGGTCTGTTTTGAGACATTTTTCTTACGCTGTGAAAAAGCTGTGCTAAAAGAGACCCTCAAATAAGGCTGTAAATGAGCACGTATCTCTCATTTGACGGTGTTAATGTAGACATGTTAATACCTCACAGACATAACTGTGTTACCTGTCCCTTCTTTCATGTCGGTTAAAGTAAGTAAATCGTTTTGTTTTCATGTCTTTGCGCAGAATGCAGCGGATGAAATAGATGTTGCACAAGCTGAAAAACACAATGGACAACACCTCATGCCCCTGAGACATTGATTAAACTACGGAGAGTTGATTCAATTAGTAGATTCTTCAGCTATACTGCGATATTGATCATTACCCCCACAGCAATGGTCTTACAAATAAGAACATTATAAGACCACATGAAAAGTTGAAAGTGTGACATTTTACTGTTCCATTGTAAAATATTGGCTTATCTTAAATTTGCAGGCTGTAAGGCATCTAAAAAAAAGTTGGAACAGGGTCATGTTTACCAATGCTTAGCATCCTCCTTTTAGCAAAAGTCCATAAACCATAGACCTGCTGCTGGACCTGTGGCAGAGGAATGTTGTCCCTTTCTTGTCTTGTATGGGATTCTAGCTGATCACCCCACCTGGTTGCCCTGTAATTTTGACTTTCATGATGCTCCAAATGTTTCCAGTTGCTGAAAGGTCTGGACTGCAGGCGGGTCGGCATAGCACCTGGACTGTTCTACTACGAAGCCATGCTGTTGGAATAGATGCTGTCTGTGGTTCTTGCCTAAGGCCTTACCTGAAAAAGACCACATGTTGCTTTAAAACCTGTATTTATCTTTAAGCATTGATGGTGTATTTCCAGACGTGCAAGTTGCCAGTTCCACAGACACTAATGAACCACCATAGCCATACAGATGCAGGCTTTTAAACTCAGCACCTATTTAAGACGAATTATCACACTCAACTTTATTCAGGAGAACACAGAGTCCATAGTTTCAAATTTTGATTAATCTGACAACAGAACAGTTTTCCACTTTGTCTCAGTCTGTTTTAAACGAGCTTCGGTCCAGCTTTGCACTCTTGGCAGTTTGTCTGGATCATGTTCACATATGGCTTCTTCTCTCCATGACAGAGCTTTAACCTGCATTTGTGGATGGCACAGACAATGATTTCTGGAATTGTTCCTGACCCCTGCAGTGATTTCCAGGACAGAATGGTGTCTGTTTATAATGCAGTGCCGCCTGGGGGCTGGAAGGCTTACAGCACGGACATACAGCAATGATTTTCCCCTGTGGCGCTTGTACACAGAGATGTCTCTGTCAATCTTTTGATGATATAATGTACTCTGCAAAGAGAATATAAAGTATGCAAATACAGGATATAATTCATATAATATACAAAAGAGTGTTAGGGAACAACTCAAGTGTTGTGTTCAAATGATGAACAAACAGGCTCTCTAAGGCACCAAAGAAGGCTTTGAATTGTTTCTCTCTTTTTTGGTCACAGTTTAAAATTCCAAAGACTTCCAGATACCAACCGTGGAATCCGCTCGCAGAACATGACAACATTTAATTTATGGGCTTTCTCTCAAAGGACTTTCAGACAAGAACACTGAAAGAATCTGGCAGAGCTCAACATCTATACGTTTTCAGTGTTATCCAAGTGAAATCATTTCTGCAACCACAGCAGACTGTCTGGGCGCCAACATTTTGGATTTTCACACCATGTCACTTCTGCGTCAGACAGTTACATGAACCTATCCTTGAAGCCTATGAAGCCAGTTCTCTTTGCCACAAGATGTTGCAATCTGGATGCTCGGCGGGTAAAGAAAAATGCAAATAAATGTGTCATCGCAGAAGGGACATTGTGTAAAAATCCACAATAAAGCTCTTGTTTGAAAATCTACGACATTTGTAAATTTGAAGTTGTTTTAGATCCGCTCTCTAATGTCTGGCTCATAAGTAGATTTTAGCTTGGCTTGCCAGCCAGAAGTGTTTCTGATTCTCCAAACAGAGTGCTCACACTGAATATTCATAGGATCGACACACAGCCTCCAGAAAAACGGTTTGTTAAATTTGCCGCTCCACTACCATTCCCACCCGCCTTTTTGATATGAACGGTTGTCTTTATATTACCTCAATTGAACAAAGCAATTTATTAATCCGTCACTGAAAAGCTGTCAACTGACCGGCTATCATTGTTTACGTAGTTTTATCTCCAATTCAGTGAATTCGTGAAGTGCCAAGTCACAATAAGTCTGATTTAAGGCCAACTCAATCCAGTTATAATCAATCAAATTGAATCCAGGTTAAGTCCAACTCAGTCCAGTTCAGTTTCAGCATGATAGCATTTTTAAATGGCAAATTTGTAAAATCTCAACACATTACTTGCTACAATTATGTAAATTTGCATTGAAGCAGTGTGTTTTTATTTTAATTTTATTCATCAGAACTAATTGCAATGATTTAGCAACAAGAGGAAGATACCATTAGTGGCTCCCTACTCAGATTAAGTAGATAAAGAAGAATTGCCACTGCGACAAAGATTTACAGTATTGCAAAACATCCCAAAGTTTTGTGGATCCCACGATTAAGGGAAGACTCGCACAGACTCAACAAAGCATACACAGATCATGTGGTTATGATGCAATGGCATGTGAAACACAAGGCTTCCAGACATCACAGAAAAAAACTATTGGAGGAGAAAAGTCAAACAGCATCTCCACCATCATGAAGACGGACATTTATCTGCAGTTCCCACTGCGAGGAACAACAAGATGGCAGCGACAGGAAGTGAAACGCCTTCACCCAGTAAAATAAACTTGATTCTTTGCCTTCCCCTTCCAGCAAACACTGCTGATGTTGAGCCACGGCTTGGAAAAAAATTCTAATGCCACTGGAAATAGTCAGAAAATATCTGCCCATCTCAGCAACAAGCATGTTGAGGTTATTCAGTATACAATTTCCTTTGGGATCAATAAAGTATTTATCTATCTATCGAGATAGATGACTCTATTCATCCCCGAAGGGAAATTAGGTCATCATAGCAGTCCGGTATACAATAATATATCTATCGATATAAAAGAGTCCTGATGCAGATAGAAGTCTTGAAACCTTTAACTCAATTTGTTTGTTTAAAAGACAAATGTTTACCGAGGTACCTCGTGTTTATTTCCATCTTAATATATGGACTTTAATTTAGATATCTTATAGCAACTTTTCTTAGTGCTAACTAGAAGTATAATCATTCCTCCTATGCTGTATGTGGATCTTATGCTGTAAAAATTTTAAAATTGCTTACAGCCAGTAATTAAACTAAATGCCTGCCGTGGTATACAATCTGCTCTCTGAGCTGCTGTATATGTCATGAATTACCATAATCATAGTGCGCGTTTGACCATGATGCTAGGTTTCCTCTTTTGTTACATCATCAAAGCACCAACAGAACCAGATCTGAATAGTTTTTACTCAGAGATGCTCTTCCATGTTCCCTAAGAGACACCTAACATGTGTGTGTGTGTGTGTGTGTGTGTGTGTGTGTGTGTGTGCATACAGTATCTGGTTGGCTTGATATTTCACGTACAAATGAATCATTCATCAAAGAGCAGGTTTCAAAGTCCACTCTGGACAGGAGGAGAAATTAATGTAGTTTTCCATGGATTGCACCGGACTGATTACCCTTTTCTGGGGCTTAAGACCAGAAACTCATTTGAGAAGAGTGGAAAAAAAGTGAAGTGCTGGAGTATATAAAAGGTACTTTAGAGCAGTCCTGCCATGTTGAAAAAGAAAAGCATCCGTATAGTTAGTGGTCCGTTTAATAATAAAACATGTTTAGTTTAGTTTTTTGATTGTGTGAATAATAATTTCGGAACACAGAATGGAGACATTAAGACACTGATTCACGAACGCAGGCGACATGGATGTTGAACAGGGATGACGCATAAACACACAGCCCGAGTTGGATTATCTGTCTCCAGACATCGAACAGAGAGGTTCTGCCCCTCGTATCATCTCTTTGCTCGATTTGGACACCAGACTGTTGAGCAGGCTTTGTTCGGGAAGATCCAGCCACCTGTGTCAAACTCAGATCTCATATGGTTAGCCCACTTAACATGTAGATACTGACAGAGAGGCACAGTTTTAATGCTCAGGGTAATTAACTGCAAGACAAAAACTGTTCAGGATTGAATTACTGCACCCGTCACTATCAGAAGGGAGTGGGAAATGTGGTCTTACATAACTAAAAGTAAAAACACTTGAAAACAAATAGAAAGTGGAGAGAAGAATCTGTTTGAGGATCTGCTTTTGTGTTGCTTTCCTTTCGATACGCACGAGCAGTAAGTTTTACAGACTGGTGGAATTCTAACACTTTAATCAATAAAAAAACGCCAAATAGAATAAACATTGCAGATACTGCAGAAAATAAGGATGTGACATTTTATGTGCAGCATTTTATGCTACACGCTACGGCCGGAAAAGGGTGGAATGCTCTCTTCGGGTCGGGAATGAGATCCTTCCCCAAGTGGAGGAGTTCAAGTATCTCGGGGTCTTGTTCACGAGTGAGGGACGAATGGAACAGGAGATTGACAGACGGATCGGTGCGGCGTCTGCAGTGATGCGGGCTCTGCACCGGCCCGTCGTGGTGAAGAAGGAGCTGAGCCAGAAGGCGAAGCTCTCGATTTACCGGTCAATCTATGTTCCTACCCTCACCTATGGTCACGAGCTGTGGGTAGTGACCGAAAGAACGAGATCGCGAATACAAGCGGCCGAAATGAGTTTCCTCCGCAGGGTGTCTGGGCTCTCCCTTAGAGATAGAGTGAGAAGCTCGGTCATCCGGGAGGGGCTCAGAGTAGAACCGCTGCTCCTCCGCATCGAGAGGAGTCAGATGAGGTGGCTCGGGCATCTGGTGAGAATGCCTCCTGGACGCCTCCCCGGTGAGGTGTTCCGGGCCCGTCCCACTGGGAGGAGGCCCCGGGGAAGACCCAGGACACGTTGGAGAGACTATGTCTCTCGGCTGGCCTGGGAACGCCTCGGGGTCCCCCCAGAAGAGCTGGAGGAAGTGGCCGGGGACAGGGACGTCTGGGTCTCTTTGCTCAAGCTGCTGCCCCCGCGACCCGATCCCCGGACCAGCGGAAGATAATGGATGGATGGATGGATGGATGGATGGATGGATGGCATTTTATGCTAATTGTTCATTCCAAGAGTAGATCTGTTAGAGCAGGGATGTCCAAAGCCGGTCCTCGAGGGCCGCTGTCCTGCAGGTTGTTAGGTGTTTCCCTGCTTCAACACACCTGATTCAGATGAAATGGACCTCTTCAAAAGATTTTTAAGTTCTGCACAAGCCTGCTAATGAGACCTCGATCTGAATCAGGTGTGTTTAAGCAGGGAAGCATCTAAAACCTGCAGGACGGCGGCCCTGGAGGACCGGATGTGGACACCCCTGTGTTAGAGTGTCCAGCTGCTGCTTGTGAGTGCAGCTGCAGCAGATTTGTTCCACCTTAAGCTGGTTAAATGTATGTTGCTATGGATACATCCAGGTGTTACTATCTAGACCTGTTGAACCTTCTAAGACAAATGTGTTTTAATCTGTTCTGGAATACAATCAATGCATTTGTTCACTATCATGTCCAGAAAAAGCTGCGATCTGCTACAATAACGCATCTCAGTCTTTCTTTAAAGGTCAGATGGAATGCATTCATAGCAATGTAAAGCAAATGTTGTCCTAAAAAATCTTGTTGTTGCCATTCAGGGGCTCTGCCCACTGCAGCTCCATGTCCATGTATCAAAGTCAGTTGCACAGCACTGTACTTTTCTTCTACAGGGTACCGTCTGTAATGGCACTGTTGCCATGGAAGTAATATGAACAATGAACAAAGCCCCTCAAGCGTTTTGGCCATTCTTCTTTGGCCATGTTTTTCATATCTAAGCCAGCCAGAAGACACACTTATACCCTCCTTACAACAGAGAACTATGTGTACAATGAATCTGCTAAACAGTAAACCTGTTATATAACCTTTGTTTCCTACAATATCACAAAACTAGCCATAACCTTTCACCTGTAACTTATGATTTAAAAAGGTCTTGTGAATTCATACACAGAAAAATAACAATAATATAGAAGTATGTATAATATTATAATACAACACACATTGAGTCAGTGCTTGTGGGACAAGATTTTGGTAGGCTTTCTTGCAATGATGATTGGGTGACTTTCATACATACGAATTCAGAGATGTTAATTTCCGTGTCTATAGATTATAATGCTATGTTCAGGCCTACTACACACATGATTTAGCACAACTAGCTGGTTAAATAGTTACATCATTGAGATTTTCTCAAAGAAACCAGTCCACGAAATGCAAAACTGCAATTCTGATTGGTTACTGTCTTTACTGCAGAGTATTTTCACCAAAGAGGATCGAGTCAGCACTGGAAAAAACTGTCCCTCCAAATATAAGTAAGAAAAACAACAAATACAAGACGCTTTTGCTTGAAATAATAAAAAAAAATCTGCCAATGGAACTAGTGAAAATGGGCTTGTCAAGATTTTTCTTGAAATAAGATGTGATATTTGGGACTTTTGAGATAAAAATGATCGTGAAATTAGCTTAAAAACCTCTTCAAATGTAAAAAAAGCTTGTTTAATATGAAATCCGACTCAAAACAATTTGTTTTCAAGACTTTTTCACTTAACAAGATATTCCAGATGTATTGTCTTCAAACAAGTCCCTATATCTGGCTGAAATAGTACTTGTTAGGCAGTTGTGTCTTATATTAAGCGTAATGAGATATTTTGACTAGAAATGAGACAAATATACTTGGTAAGACTTAGATTTTTTTCCAGAGAGGAAGATCTGAGAGAGTACCACACTCAACCTAAAGAATCATGGGATCTACCTGGCTACAAATCAGAGATGGGTGCAGGGTGACTTCCAGATGAAGCTTCCCATAAAGTCCCTAAAGGCTCTCTAAATCTCACCCAGCTTTGCCAAATATGCCATTGATCTAGTTGATCTGCTTGATTTTTGTTGTGTGAACGACAGGGATGTGATTTAAGAATATGACAACCATTACCTCATATGCACCTTGAATTTGCTGCCTCTTCTCCGCACAGCAAGAAAACTATTAAAAATACAGTATCACCAGAAAAGCTTTTACAGCGAAAAAAAAGCAATCAAGCTCTGGTCACGTCTCTTTACAGCCACGTTTCCTGACCGGAGGTCTGCCAATGTGACGTATTTAAGGCTTACAACACCGGGGCTGTTCAAATCAGATTGGCACATGTTGAACAGAGACATAAAACATTTACTGGACTGTGAAAAGTTTGTGTGAAGATGAAACGTATCAAACACCCCTGTCATGCACAGAGGTGCTTTGATTGTCAAGTAGACAAGGGCATTTGCATTTTATGAAAAAAGTCTGCAGCTTCTGTCTCGTGTGTTTTACCAGCAAACACAGTCAATTAACTTAAAGATCGTTGAATTCAGGGTCCTGAGTCAAACAACATTTAATACAAAAATGCTATTTATGATGAAATGAACGAAAAAAAAAGAGTACAGATTTGAAGAGAATGTCAAAAAAGGACCACAACTATTTCGAAGCACTCCTGTGGCGCGTCACGAGGGAAAAAACAAAAGACTCATTGGTTGATTGTTGTTACTGAGGCATTGTGAATAAACCACGCAGAATAACTGACTCTGTGAGGGATGGATGCCTCGGTGCCAACGCGTTGGCCTCGTCTTTGATACCGACAGCCCGATTATTGTTTCCATTTCACAGTTATGATTCCAACTTATCATGCCAGTGTGCATATTGGTTGCACCTGATACATTTCATATCTGATATCATAACTATCAGGGAGCAAATTTCCCAAGCTGCGATGTTAATAGGATTTCTGCCAAGTTGATGACATAGTTGCTCACGCTATCATTACTGTTTTGTCAGCTGCTTGACAGAGAATGTGAACTCAGTCGCTGTCTCCTCTCTCATTGGGTCAAGCAGAAAATAACTTTGGAACGAATCGTTTTATCAAACTTTTGCAATATTTGAAAAAAGATGCCTTCTGGTGGCAGCGCCTCCAACGTGCCACATCAGGAATCAGAATAATCTTTCCTGAATTCAAGTGGGTTGACAGACTCATTTCAGCCTCTGCTGCAACCAGCTGTTGGTTGATACAGCGGAAGCCATCGTCATTGTAAATCCGAACATGAATACTGTAAAAAATACAAAAGTGTGCCTGATTAGACCAACATATGGGAGTTTTCATCAATACAAGGCAGTCGTGCTGTACTATTAATAGCACTGAATCATATGAACTACTTGAAGATCATTCTGAAGCATTTTTGTAAAAGGTTTGAATACTGAATGCTCATCGTGAAGTCGGCTTTTTCACAAAGGGTTTTCAACCATTTCTCTGCTGTTAAAGAACAAATGAGCTACAGTGGTAGAGCACTGTATGTGTAACATGCCGAACTTTTCAGCCCCATTCACAAAACAGCCTCCATGTCTTTCTTTTCTGCTTTTCCATTACGAGCGTTTCCTCTTATATTCTGGAAAATGTTGTGTGTGACTGTCAGTGAAGATGAATAACAGAAAGGAGGAAAAATGTGTTACATGCTGGCAAAAGCATTCTTTCATCACACAGCTGGGACAATGTTGATGTTTCTGTTGCGAGTTTTGGATCAAGTGGGAAAATATTATTGAGAAAGAGACCGGCTGAAAGGCCCTGACTCAGACCGTCTCCCTGTGCTGCAAATCAATTACTGCCACACAATAACAAGTCATATAGTCATTCTGCTTATCCCCTTGAAATTTTGCAACAGCTTTGTCACATGCATCCTGTGCAAGGCTGCACTGACAAACACAATCTATCCCAAAAAAAGAGCCGTTGCTGTATCAGAGTGGACATGATTTACCACAGCACCTCCACTCTCCCTGTAATCACTGGAGTTAATGTAATGCGGGCAGGCTTTTAAAAAGTGAAGCGCTACTCTATAAATCCGGCCCGACCCTTAACCCACCATCTCTCCCTCCCCTGTTTTCACCAGCATCTGCTTGTTTGCCCTCCCCGTGTCCCACACTTGCGCACAGACACTCACTGTATCCCTCTTTTTGTGGCAATCAGTCCATCCAGAACCCTCTTCACACCAGCAGTCTCCATGAGATCCGACTGGTACCTGCCCCTTATTCTGTGCGTTTCCTCTCCAATGCAGCAGGGCAGCCACAGCCAGTAAATCATCTCCACAGCCTGTCAACAGTTTGTCCCTTGACATTTGTTCAGTGGGGTTTTGTGCAAGTGGACAATCCACTGTGTTTTTAAACCACATGGAATATCCCTACTCTGAGTTGATTTTAGTTTCAGATTTGAAAACATATTTATCTCACAGCACAGACTTTAAGACGACCATGTAATCCTGACGTTCGAGTGCTGAATTGCATTGACTGGGGAGTGAGCTATTCTATGATTCATTACAAAATAAACGCTTTGTAACTAAACCCTGAAGAAAAGTAGCATTTGAGCAAGAAATTTAAACACATCCAGATAGATAATTTACTAAATTCCTCACTCGAAAAAGCAACAAATAATTGCAGACATACAAATATATCTATTCAAATAATATGTTTCTTGGTAAAAACTGAGTCATAATTCCTCTGCCATTAGAAATGGAGACGGCGTGTTTCCTTTTAAAACCCCGGCTTGCATGAGATGTCATTTGAGTCTCACTGCCTCAGCTTTCTACTGCATAAGAACACAATGTTCTGCAGTATTTCCTTCAGATTTTGTGCATATTTGACAATTAAACAACTGCAAAGCCTGTTTCACAGTTTGTTTTCCAGCCTGCTGTAGCTTTAAATAATGTATATGAAAAATCTATAATGGATAAAATGATGGCTTTGGGGCCGGTGCTCTCATCTCACATTTAAGCTGGCCGGTAGATTGGTCCCTCCAGAACTCTTTTCACATTGTGATGCTCTTGTGCTGCTTTGTTAAACTTGCAGGACGCCACCACTTTGTCTTAAATATTAATGCAGACATCCTTTCACTCGCTGACATACATTTTGGCAGGCTGTGCCTGTCATTAGGTCTGGTTTGTGCTACATTTCTTGCTGATATGAGTGGGAGGGTGCCTGTGATGTTAGTCAGGGGAGCTGAGGTTCTGCTGGAGCAGCTGGGGCATTTGGGAGGCAGAGTCGAGCGTGTGAATGTGTGGAAGTAAGTCTGATGTCTATGGATCCCTTTGCAACTTTATATCTCTGAATTTGTATGCATGGAAGTTACTTACTGTATGAAAAAGTGACTTTTAGTTCAGATGGGTTTACAAGAGTCAAACTGGGTTACTTATTGTGATCAGTTTATAATCAAAAACTGAATCGAAAATTGAATTAATTCAAGATTTGAGTGGGAGTATTTTTTATGATTGCATCGTGTGTGATATCTGTATGCAGAGCAAAGCTGCAGCCAATCATATTGCAATCTTTTGTGAAACTCTGACTCAATAAGGTGATGTTTCAGTTTCTTGACTGAAGCCTTGAAGGAGCAATGAGTGACATTCATGGCAAAGTTATAGTTTACAATCCCGTAAAAACGCACAGTGGCTGCGAATGGCAGTAAACAGAAGCTGTAAAACAGTTCTTTGGTTTTTGTACATTTTTTCCAAGTCAGAGGTTGGAAAACTTCAATTTTTCATTTGTCATCCAATGCACAATCAATAGCAGCAGCTTTAATGGAGAAATCACGAGTCTGTCAGCTGTTGTATTACCTACAAGCCGTCTGTAAGATTTACCAGGTCTGTTCCTGGATGTAGAAATATGTGAATTACATGAATTCTTGTCTTCTGTTTTGAAACGCTGGGGGGGATAAATAATCATTGAATACTTGATGGGACTTGCAAATTCCAATTAGTTTTTAAGTTTTCATTTAATTTTTGATTTCCAGGAGACACTATTAAGTGACAAAGACACAAATGTTCACCTTTTTTGGGGGGTTATTTCAAACCTACCCTAAATTAGATACATATTTGTGACTGGCCACCTCATTTAATGTTGTTTGTAAATCAGCTTTAAAAGCAAGAGAGAAGCACTGCGTTACAGAAGAGGCCCTAACTGAGGTAAAAAGAAAGGTTCTTGTTTTGCAGGCCTAAATCTAAATAATCTCAGATAGCTTTATAATCTTTACAATATATGACGTCCACTAGAACAAAATAGATTCTGAAAAGTACAACACTGGTTTTATTAGATTCAATATCCCAAGAGATTAAACTGTCCAATTCACCAGGAAGATGGACATCAATATCAGAGGGTATTGGCTCCTGTGGTGGGAAAACATCTTCCCTCAGACTGGGTCATCACATATGAACCCATATCGGTTTATTTGCTGCCAGGCATCCCTACCCAATATGGAGAATCACAATGATTTCAGTTTATGTCCATTGGTTGTCCATATACATTTAGCTAGATAACGCAGGTCTTCAAACAGACTTTAGTTGCTGAGAAGAGATTTATGCCAGTTTGAATGAATTATTGGTTAATGAATATTTTATAAAGCAGTGGAGACAGCCAGATCATTGTATGTGTGGTGCAGTGGTCACATGTTAATATTCACATAGCTAAACATGCAGCTTTAATGTCATGGTGGCTCATTTTTGTGATCTAGAATCTATTCCGTGTTGCTTTTATGTTATTGTTCATTTAAATTATGACTGAAAAATCCTTATTTGATTCAGTCACTCAAAAATGAATAAAATGGCTGCTGCAATTTAACAAAGGTAGTACTTTTTGAGATTGTTCCCATAGACTTAGACCCCATAGTTGAATTAATGTTGGTGGTATCAGTCAGGACTTTGCCTTGTAAATGAACATGAACTTTTTAGAAGTAGTCAGCTGTGAATTTAGTGATATTTGGCATCTGGCTTCTGGTTCAGTCAGGGTCTGCATGGATTCTAAATAATAGATGGGTCTGGTTCTCTCCCAGATTTTTGCAGGTTTGAGTCTGATTTTGTTAGATTTGTAAAGGCCTCTTTGATAACTGCAGCTTTTCATCTTTTCATTACCACAGTATTGCTTTGGGAGCAGTATTGTATGCAACATGATGAACAAGCTCTTTACATCCAGACAGTTTTAGATAACTACTTTAAGACCATTGTTTCCCTCCTCTGGAGTTCAAGATAGTTCAACTAGTAAAACTCACTTGGAGAGTTTGTCTAAAAGGACCCTGGGGATAACTTTTAAACCGTAGGCTTCTCCCACATTGGCTAATAGAGTCAGAAAATCTGTCCATTAACTGAATTGCAGGGTTCATGGTTCATGGACCAAGACAACGACCCTAAATACACACGATGGTACAGTTAAAGAGCAAAAAAAGTATTTCAGAGAGGCCAAATCAAACTCCTGACTATTGTGAAATAGGTTATAAGTTCTTATTATCCACTTTTAATATTCTAGATCATTTTTGTGCAGAAATATATTAGCAATTCTAAAGGGATAGAAACCGCCAAGCATCAGTGCAAAATGTAGAGATTCAATTTCTTTCATTTAGCCCCTCATATAAACAGCAGAGCGAGTTTTAGATATTAAAATTCCAACTGTTAAAAGTTTCTGATTCATGTCTGCTTGGAATTGACATGATATTCAAAACCCAATAAGTGATAGTATTTTTTTCCTGCCTTCAAGAGCATGGGCTTTTTTCATGTTTAATTTCACACATTCAACATCCTCATTTACGAGTCACTCGTTCAGTGGGGTCACATCGCACTGAAAGGATCAGATAATTGGCTAAATTACAATAATAATGAGTTGAGCAAAGGTAATTATCCTTGGATATATGGCGGTGACTGAATCGGATCAGAGGCACAAAGCATGTCATACTCAGATACGATAGGTGGCGCTGTACCCATTTCAACTATTGCTAATAGAGCCACTTCCTGTTGTCCGCTTCACCACCAAACTCAGGCATTCAAGAAAATGGCGAACGAAGAGCAAGATGAAGCTACGTCCCTCTACATCTCGTCTGTGATGAGCTGCTTGTTGCATAAACGCGATGCACAACGGAGCATTCTCCATCACGGTGTTTGTTTCTTTCTGACGGCGACTACAACAGTAATATCGTCTCTTCCGACTTCCGTTTCACGACCCCGGGAAAAAATCTGGAGCATGTGCAGAACGCAAAGTCTAATTCACCACGTGCTTCACCGTCTACAAGCACGTTTAATTTCACTTTCAACCGAGTTATCTCGGGGTCTTAATTCAATCGCGAGTAACTCGATTCGATCCAATTTCTAGTCAGATTAAGATGTATACATGCACTTAATAACTCAATCTTATTGTAATTTAGCCAATTATCCGATCCTTTAAGTGCCATGTGACCCCACTGAGTGATTTTTTTCCGTGGTCATGAACCTGAAGTCGGAAGAGACGATATTACAATTGTTGTCGCCATCAGAAAGAATGAAACAACACGATGGAGAATGGCCGTAGTGCATCACGTTTGTGCAACAAGCAGCTCATTACAAACGAAATGTAGAGGGACGTAGCTTCATCTTGCTCTTCGCCATTTTCTCGAATGCCTGAGTTTGATTCGATTCATTCACCGCCATATATCCAAGGATAATAACCTTTGCTCAACTCATTCTTAATTGTAATTTAGCCAATTATCCGATCCTTTCACTGCCATGTAACCCCACTGACTGTGTTGATTTCCACTGTAGGGGCTTAAGTGGAGCTCTTTGGCCAGTATCAGACATGTCTCATTTTTGCATGGACAATAAGTGAAAACCATGCGCAGGAGTTTCTCTCAGGGGGAAATAGCATGATTAACATACCATAACTAATTTAGCTATTATGTCACACTTCTCCCCACCGGAGTCAGAAGAAATATTACTACTGCTGCATTCCAGGATACGATCCCTTTGTCAGATCAGAGGGTTATTTCATTCTTTACAATTCTGTATTGATCTCAAATCCCATTACCTTCTGTGGGAACCCTTGAGGAAATGTATGTAATGTACGAAGGGTATTTCATATGTGCATGCGTGTGTCTGTGTTTGTTAATCTGTTTTGCAGCCTCTCAGATATTGATCAACGCTGCAGCTTACGGCACAATGACTCATTAATGCTGACTGAATATGGTTTTGAAATGAAGGAGTTTCTATTACTGTTCAGACACGGCTGCCTATTTGCAGAGTCACCCATTATTTTCAACTGACACAGTGCCACAGTTATTTCTTATTTGTATTTGCATTGCAAAACCAAAGGTAGGTGATCTGGAGGGACCTGAAGATTTTGGCGCTGCACTGCCTTACAGAAAGTTACTCGCATACATATATAACATGACCACTGACAGGGGAAGTGAAAAACATTGGCGATCTCATTACAATGGCATCTGGCAGTGGGTGGAATATATTAGGCCATAAATGAACATTTTGTTCTTGATGTGTTGGAAGCAGGAAAACATTTGGCAGGATTTGAGAGACTTTGACAAGGCTCAAACTGTAATGTTAGAGGGCTGAGGTGCAGAATCTCTTGAGCTGCAGCTCTTGTGGGATGTTTCTGGTCTGCAGGGGTCAGGTTCGAGCAAAAGGTGTCCAGCAAAGGAAAACAGGTGAACTGGCAAAAAAGCTTCACAAGAAACCGTGCCTTGATGGTACATGTACACTGGAAAAGATCAAAGTCTTACCAAGTATATTTATCTCATTTCTAGTCAAAATATCTCATTACACTTAAAGGTGGGGTATGAGATGTTTTCTGGAGCATTTTTTATCATATTGTCTGAAAACCTCCTCACGACCCCATTGCACCCACTAAAATAGAATGTTTGGGGAAAAAAAATAATCTTTTAGTCCATTGTAGAGGGTGTAGCAAGAGAAAATGTCTGACCAATAGAAGTAATGATGAGAGTTACTTCTATTGGATTCTGACACGCCACTCAACCGTCAGCCCCCCTCCCCCCTCCCCCCTGCGCGTTCACAGACTCATGACTCGTTCATGTGTTTTGAAGGCGTGGTTTCGAGGGGTGGGCTGAAGGGAGAGGCAAGGTTGTGTATTTTCAAAAATATAGCTTGCAGGAACCGTTTTTCCAAGATCTCATACCCCACCTTTAATATAAGACACAACTGCCTAACAAGTACTATTTCAGCCAGATATAGGGACTTGTTTGAAGACAATACATCTTGAATATCTTGTTAAATGAAAAAGTCTTGAAAACAAATTGTTTTGAGTTGGATTTCATATGGTTTTTAAACTAATTTCAAGGTCACTTTTATCTCAAAATTCCCAAATATCACATTTTATTTCAAGAAATCTTGACAAGCTGATTTTCACTAGTTCCATTGGCAGATTTTTTTTGCTTATTTCAAGCAAAAAGTCTTGTATTTGTTGTTTTTCTTACTTATTTTTGGAGGGGCATTTTTTCAAGTGTGCAGACTGAAGGCTTGCCCGGATTATTGATCAAGCACAAAGGCCACTGTAGCTCAGACTGATGAAAAACTTAATGCTGGTTCAGATAGAAAGGAGTAAGACCACCGAGTGTGTAACAGTTTGTTGTGTATTGGGCTTCAGACCGGTCAGGACACCCAGGATTACTTGTCTCCACCTACAGAAATGCCTAAAATGCACATGTGAGCATCAGAACTGGACCACAGAGCAAAGCAAGAAGATAGCCTGGATAGATCAATCTTGATTTCTTTTACATCTTGTAGCTGATGAGTTAATTTGTGTAGCGTGCCTGAGGGAGACATGGCACCAGGATGCACTATCAAAAGAAGGCGAGGCAGTAAGAACGGTGTGATGTCTGCTGGGATACTTTGGGTCATGCCACTGATAAAAACAAAATACTGACACATACCACCAGAACTATCAGCCACACAAATAACAGAAGGCTTAAACCAGCCAGATCTTTGGAGGCAAACTGTGATGTTTAAAGGGCATTGTGCAACTTCTGTAACTCATGTGGTTCACTACACCCTCCTGCTGGTCAGACACTGTGTGCAGTAACTCAGAGAGAGGATGAGGAGAGGTGAAACGCAGTTACCTATCTGCATGGGAACCATCTCCCTACATATCCCTGCACACAAACACTAAATTATCCTCTTTCCCTAAGAAAACACACAACATATTATTGCCACAAGCCATTTGTTTTCCAGTGTTTGCCTCTTCTCTCTGCCTTGACGCTGCAGATTCAGGATGTCATTATGCTGACCCCACTTGAAACATTTTACATGGTGTCCATCATTTCTCCTTCTGCAACCCCATCATAATAATCTCAGCACCTGGCATGGTACGTTAAACGTTTAGGTTGTTATCCATGTGTTTGTTTAATGCAATCAAAGGTGAATGACCCTGTCATTTCATAGAGCTGATTTCCACAGATTTTTCTTTTGAATTTCGATTGAATTTAAAATCTTTCCGTGATCATTATGTGTAGATTAAATCATGGAGGTGTCACCGCTGTGTTTGAAATGCTCCATAAAATAGCATTGCACCTGGAGCAGTTTCCATGGTTATGCCTGTCGCAGTTCTCTCAATAGGCATGCAAACGTGAGATCTTTTTGTTTTTGTGGGACTCAATGAGGAAAAAAAAAAAATCAATTTCTCAAATGAGAGTCCTGACATTCAGAGGTCCGAGTCGTTTATGAAAAACTGTGGGAGATTCAGAGGAAAGGTGAATGAAAACCTCTTCTCTTTCATTGTTCATTCCTACATGTTGTAACTTCACAGGTCATTAAAAGCATGTGTGCCTGCCATTGATTAAAACAAATGAAAAGTCACCGCCGAGCAGGAAATAGATGATCTTACTTTTGGGAGGTCCCCTGAGTTGTTTGGATTACTTTCTTGCCCTCCTGTGGGCATGGATTCCAAAATGAGTCAGCATATTGCCATCCTGGATCCTTATTTACAACCACAATTTCCCTCCTTCTGGCACCACTGTAAACCTTGTACTTATTATACATTTAGTTCCTGTGTGTCTGAGGGGTTGCTCATTATAATTACTGCATTATAAAACAACACATGTTCTGAAGAAAAGTGTGGTTTTACGATAAATAGTGAAAAATGTTCAGCCTTACAGAGTTATGGGATGATTGTGTTCCACTGTAAAGGCACATTTGAACAAATTTGTGGAGAATACAGGAGGTTGTAAATTGCAGTAAAAGGGCATGTTTTGGATCAATGATGCGTCTTATTTCAGTCTCTGATGTCGTGCTGTTAATACAGCAAAGGGCCGAATTATCTTTTGATTAAACGGACCCGAGCAGTCACCCCAGAGGTCCTCTTAAACAAGTCTTTGGTGAATGAGACAAAGGCGCGGAAGGGATTCATTGATCAATATCTTCCCACTGACCACGAATGCAGTTATTTGCAGGAGAAAATGACCTGTGATTGAGTGTATGCATGTGGCAGTGTCTGTGTGTGTGTGATAAGAGAGATATGGTCTGTGTCTCATGTGTACGCTTATGCACAAGTGACCTAATGCATCAGAGAGGCATTGACAATTGCAATACTGACAAGCAGTTAGAGACAATTCCATTGGGATTCCTCCTCATCTCCAAATGCAGTCAAAGCGACTCTGGGCTGAGAGGCTGAGAAGTGGTCAGAGAAAAGTGTAAAATCACCATGCCCAAGGGTAAAACCCACACAAATCAATATCTGTGAAAACTGATGCCAAACAGTGAATGGGTGTATGTCTGGTCCGTGTGTGAGAGAGAGAGTGAGTGAGTGCAGGTACCCTTAAAGAGACAGGCAGCCTGAGGACGGACAGCATCTCCCCTTTTACTTTCAGGCAGTAATCCCTTCTGTGCTGCGAGTAATCAAATGTTTAGAGATTACTAACCAGACACACTGCTTAAATTATTTCTACATTTCACATAAACCTACAGCAGATAATCCGCTTTAAATTGAATCTGTCTGTTCTTGATGGTCCAAAGGCAATTATTCTGGCAAATGTCTATAAATTTTAGACACATGCACAGAAGATTATCAACCAATCAGAGGTGCCCTGACCCATGAGTGACAGCTTCATCAGCCTTTTGTGTTCGTAGTATTCTGACCGCTTACACCTCTATTGCACCTTTTAACCTTATCTAGGTTCTACAAACCACCTTACCATGTGTTTCTCATTCACCTATTTGCACATTTAGACAGCTGGTATATATTAATCTATGAGCATATCAGGGGCAATGTGGCGGTTGAGTCTCTTTCCAAAGGACAGAGCCACCGATCTTCAGAAGTCAACCCCTCTATGTCCTGAACAATGGCCCAATAGTGCTACATGTTTCCTGTGCTAAAGTGTCTGCCACATGGTTACAGTACTGCCGTGACTGGCATGTTGATGTGTGAGCAACATTTTTGTCGTTGTTTTAATGATATTTCTGCAGCTCAGAAACAGGACAGAACAAACAAGCTGAATTTTTTAAAACATCTAAAATAAACAGGTGCATTGTGTTATTTCTACAATGATAAAACATTTAGGGAGTCAGTATCACTCAAATATGTTTTCTTTTTTCCTATTGATTGTGGATTTTTGTGCACATTGTTGTGTTTATTTTGAATTTGAGTAGACTTGCTGTTGAGCTAACGGCCCACAAAGTAAAATCATGTGCAAATAAAGACCTTATTCACACATTAACAACCGCATTAGTTTGTTAAAGCAACAGCATTCAGTTTCTTGTTATTCAGACATGCCAGTAAATGTGATGGAAAGAACCATTGTGTGTGCACCACGGTTGCATTTGAACAAGATTGGACAGTAAAGTGTCAAATAAGTCTTCTTAGAGTCACAGTTTTCCCATAACATTCATACCACCATTACATTTCACATTAGTGTGTCAAGCATGCAGTGCTTGTGTAAAATATAGCAAAAATGGATGCATTCATACTTTTTTTTATCATGTTTTAGGTTGTATCATGTCTTGGTTTTTGAGTTTGTGTTTTGTTTTAGTCTTGCCACTGTTTTTCCCCGATCTCACCATTCCCTTCAAGCCACGGCACGTCTTAAGATAAGTGTTTTTTCATGTCATGCCGGGTCTTTTATTTTTCTTGTCACAGTTATATTCATGTCTTTGATCCCACAGTTTAGTGTTGTTATCCGGCTCAGCCGCGACTTTTGTTAAACCCTGTTTTGTGAACAAACCAAGTTTTGCTTTTTACACCTCTGGAGTCCGCATCCGTGTCCTGCCAACCCACCCTTGACAATTGTGTTTTAAAAGCAGTTCAAATATTTTAACAAGTGAATGTCGGGTAAATATCTAGAAGCTGCAGCTATCAGATGTTTGTGGCGGAATTTCAAATCAAATTAATATTAGGGCTGGGCAACAATTAAAATTTTGTATCTAATTAATAACATGATTTCCCTGATTAATCACAATTAATTGCATTTATACGCAAAATCCAAAAATGAATTCAAAAGTAGTGTATCGCTTTTAGAATTTAGTTTTATTTTAAATGTGCTGCCATATGAATGAAAGTGCCATAACATTTGTTGTGCAAACACACTTTTAACATCAGCATCTTTCTGTAGTTTTTATGTAGAAGCCTCGCTCCACTGTCTGTTTCCTTGAATGACTTGCTGCTATCAGTTGTGTGTTTTGCCTTTAAGTGATATTTTAGACTGGAACTACTACGCTGAGAAGACAATTCAACTTGGCTGTGTTTACAGATGACTTTGGTTCTGTAGACTCCACCGTCTGGAAGAACTTTAAAATGAAAATGGCCGAGTAAAAGTTCCGTACCCTTCTCCATGTTTGGTGGATCCGCCGATTACTTTCTTTTCTGGTTCTGCAGCAGACAGCTACAGACTTTCACAAAATAAAAGCCCGTGAGAAACTGACTTTTACAATAATAAAATAAATAATAAAACAGGGGTGGTCCGTGGCATAGCCCTATTTAATATAAATATTGGATCAGTTCAAATGAAAACGCTGTAGTTAAAGAACAAGCGCCTCAGCCTTCTCAAAGTATTGAAGACTTCTTTGTATAAGTTGTTTACACTTATTTTTTGTGTGTATTAACTTCACAATACAGTTATTTACAATATAAGCAGAAGGATTGTATGAAGAAGTTGTCATGGGGCCAGAAGTATGACTTTACGTTGCACAGACAGAGTGGGATGGAACGGAGGGGATTAGCTGGGAACACCAGCAGGTTAATCCAGTCGCGCTTGTACAGTGCATGATGTTTGCTTTGTGTACAGCAAAACTGATACATACTTTGAAAAATATTATTCAGTACAAGTTTTGGATTCAGATAAAAAAAACCTGATGCAACCCAGTCTGACTTTGGCTGACATTTACATTTATATTCTGCAAAATGTGCATTCTTGGGCCCCACAGACATCTTTCCACTCCACACTCTGAGCTCGTATTTATGTTCAGCAGCAGTAATAATACCTCCACCCCGTCCTTGTACACCTTGGACTCGTTGATGCGTTTGATAGGTGCTGCCTTCAGTCTGACATCATTTGGCTCGTTTTTCATATTTTTTTTGCTCCCCTTCTGCTCACAGCAAACAGCTGTGTGCAGACAGTGTGAGCGTAGAGTCTGCGGGAGAGTAAGGAGTAAAAAAAACGTGTGTCAGCGTGCAAGTGTGAATGTCAGTCAAAGTCAGCGATGGTTGAAGTATCTGGGTGTGTGCATGCATATTTGTACATTTATATATATGTAAGCAAGGCAGCGGAGCAATGTTTCACCCAAAGTGTCCTTCCCTCGCTCTCCTGCTGTATTTTGATTGAGGAGACAGTTAAACATACCAAACCACACTTTTGGAACACATATCAACAAAACTGAGGTTTATCCATACAGGAGAAATTTATTTGAAATGATTCTCCCCTCAAGTGTCTTATCCTTAGCTTCTCTCTTCAGGTAACAGTTTTGATCAGGTTACCACCAGCCAAAGCAAAGGCCTTCTGCAGTCCCATGTGTTTGAATGATGAGCCTACGCAGCTGCTGCACAATGGAGAGGAGAGCAAATTGAAAGCAGGTAATCATGGATATTGGTTGCCTGTTCTGCAACTCGCACCCAAGAGACCAAAGTGAACAAATGGAGTGGAGGGCCGGGGAAATAATGATTGCAGTTGTTGTCCCTCCTCCCTTTGCCATTAATCTGATACGGACCTGTCCCAGGGAGAAGACTCTCAGGTGAGCTGCTTTGTTTGTGGTGGTGGGTTGCCCTTTCCAACGCCTTCATTTGAGCAGTGATGACTTTGATCGTCTGATCTCTTCTCCAGGTATTCACACCTTCTCTACTCTACATTTGGATCACAATGTTTTTGTGCTCTCCGTCTCTCTGTCATTCAACCGCTTCAGAGAGGAGTTCTTGAGGTCATTTTGGGAACACAAATGTGATTTCAGCCCAGTGATTAAGACCCTATTGACAAGTGAATTCATGGCTGGGACAAGAGTTGGCCTTTACAATTCCCCTTAAAGATTTCCTCACCATTTACATCCTCACTTGCTCTCAGCAATGAATTTCAGCTTTCTTTCCCTCTCTTTGTAATGGCAAAATCTGTCCCCAGGCATGAAGTAATTTCCCCAAAGAAAGGGCATTGAAGGTTGAGTCATATAATTGTAGATTTGTCTTAGAAACAGGGGAAGAGCATATGAATCACTTTTATGGCCCCCGGTGCGCATGAACTATTGTCACTACAGCTCTTATAATATCTTGTCATTCACACAACGCTGAATGCCAGCACAGTGCTGACACTTTCACCAAGAGTGCTTCCATGTTCCAAGGGGAGAAACCGATGACACCCGTCCTCACAGTAATGATAACATTTGGATCCCAGAACACGAGTAAGCTCGGTGGAAGACTGTCAGCCTGGCAGCCATTGTCAGTCAGCTGCTGTCACAGAGCGAGGGCAAAATGCCAGGATGTGTGATGCCTTGCTGCATGCCACTCTGTGCCTGACAGCTGCCGGTGTGACCCACCAGCCAGGGAGGAGTCAAGAGGGAAAAGAGACAGAAAGCTTCATCTTTAAGGTGCACTGCCATGTCAAGGCCCCGGATGGTGACGAGGAAGGCGTGAACACACGCTTGTCAACACGGCATCCACTGGGAACGGATTCCCTTTTGGGACAGTGAGACATTTATTATGTTAGTGCTTTTGAAGCATGGACGCAAATAAATGATGAAAATCACCAAAGTGTGAATACTGGTCTGTCATAACATGACTCGACAAGCCTAGCTGTAGAGCACAAAGCTTTCCTTCACAATTCTTCAATTATTGGTCTGAAAAAGGATAAATGTGACCCTATTAGTGCTGTGGGAACACTCAACCTCCTAATACCCTGATGAGAAAAGTGCCGAAACTGGATGTCAAAGAGTCTCTGAGGACTCCTTTCAGTCTGGACCATCTCCGAGGCCAATTTAAATCAATATTCCCTCAAAAGGTCTTGTGAAGGAATGACTTTTAGGGGGGACACAATGTACAACAAAGCCACAGCTGATAATTCAATACTTCTCTGAGGAGGCTTCACACAATGAAATCTCTTAGACTGCTGTAAACAACACTGACTGTCAACAAAACCGTGCGCTATCTTTTTTAATAGTTTGTCAATTGTAGTCTCTGAGGCTTAAAGACATTTTTTCTGTCTTGTTGATGAGGGATTAGATTCTGTATCCTCTGATAGTCCTCTAAAGAGGTTACATTGCAGAAATAAATGGCCCGCTTTTATCACACTGTTGTGAAAAGTTTAACCACCTTTAAACCTTGAAATGGCAGCAAACACATAATGATAATTAACCTCAAATAATGAATTACTCTATTGATGCCCCAATGGTATTTTACTAATCTATCTAACTCATTAACATTCTCTTGCTGGAACTACTCTGATCTTCAATGTATTTAAACCGATTTTGCATACCAATCTACTGCTCAGTTGGGTCAACTGAGGCATAATAGAAATGCACAGATGTCCTTCTCCGAGGCTATGCTTACTTCTCCTCCTGTCACATTTTATATCACTGTGTTTACAGAGTGTAGCACATCTAGTCCAAAATCTGTATGTGTCACTACATTGACTGTATCAAAGGGGAAGTTTGTTTTTCTTAAACCTGGGCCTTATTTCTGGCATAAAATACGTTCATCTACTAACCGATAACAGTTTGGTGAAAGTCGGCGATATTTAGATCACTCGAGATCCACGTATATATGCATATAACGGGAGAGAACAGGGCAGAGACAATACAGTCTCTAAATAAGGCATTATCTGTCTTTATTTCACCAATACTTTAAGACCAATGAATGAATGAATGCGTACTTTTGCACTGTTAGCTCATAGCTGCCGTGTTGTTTTTATTGGGGGCTCTCGGGGGGGCTTATCGGGGGCTTTCTACACATGCGTCTAGTGGGATGATGCCATCGCCACTGCAGCACAGCTCATTCACTCCATCGTACTCAAAGTCGTCGTCCACAACGTCAAAATCCGATAATATCCTGCCATGTTGCGCAAAACTAGCAGCAGCAAACTCCGTGTGAAGATAGCCGACCGTCACACAGCACAGAGTGAATGAGCTGCGCTGCAGTGGCGTGTGTCGATGGCGTCATCCAAGTAGACGTGTGTGTAGAAAGCCTCCGATAAGCCCCCCGATAACAACATACGGCAGCTCTGAGCTAACAGTGCAATATTACGCGTTCATTAATTCTTCTTAAAGTATTGGTGAAATAAAGACAGATAATGCCTTATTTAGAGGCTGTATTGTCTCTTCCCTGTTCTCTCCCGTTATATGGATATACGCTGATCTCGAGTGATCTAAATATCGTCCAAAGGACGCCGACTTTCACCAAACTGTTATCGGTGAGTAGATTTTATGCCAGAAAAAAGGTCCAGGTTTAAAAAAAACAAAACTTCCCCTTCAAGGTAAGGCATGACGAGTATTCGAACCAAATCATTTTCTTTTCAAATTGTAGGGTTTGTGCAGTTTTCCAATTACCACATATGATGAGTGGTATCCAAGCTCCATTAAAAGTAAGGTACTAATGAAATCTATTCAGTTTCTAAGATATCCAACGATGTGTTCTTAAGCGATTCATTTTAAGTAGCTCGGCCTTTTCCCCCCTCACATTTCCCCTTTTTGTTTTAACACTTAATTGCATCTAAAGCTCACAGAGAGTAAGTAAAGACTTAAGAAACCGAAGGCTCCGGCAGGAAAATGTGCCTTATTTTTAATACTGGTAAAAGCAGTGGTCTTAAATTGTGGAAACGAGGGGATCTCAGCAGTTGGCAATAAGCTACTGAAAATGCATTGCAATATGAGCTCCCCATATTTGAGTGTAGCAAAATGAAAATGATTAATCATCCACATTTGTTTTAAAATGTGTTTGGGTGCATGATTTATTTTCTGTGTGTTTGTAAAGCTGGCAGTTTACTTACTATCGGCAGGAATTTAAGAGTAAACAATGTGCAGATTCGGTGCCTTTAGAAGCTTGCAAAATGGATACTTTACACAATCACCCATCTACTCACCAATTCACTATTATCTTTAATTCATCAGGAGTGCAATGCTTACGGAGACATGAGGATTGTCCTTTTTTTTTTACTCAGTCAACAAATGCTTAACCAGAGACTGGAATCCCTGATGCAAAGAGTGTAGCGCATTTATTTCACCAGTGACACATTAAAACGATCACAGATTCCGTTTGAAGAAAAGCTCCTCCAGGGCACAACACTCCACCCCTTGTGTATTTTAACAAAGTAAGTGTTTGCTTAAGCATGCCCAACTAACTTCCTCCTGCCCTTGGCACCAGCGTCCCTGAGCGGGAAGGAAACAGCCAGTCCAGCTCTCAGGATACCACTGCGTTACATCCTCAGGTGGCCATCCCTCTCCAGGCCACCATCTGATGCAAGGCATGGACAGAGTTCATAGGCTCCGTGGTGGAGACTAAATCCTTGGCAAGAGTCATAAATGTTCCTGTTGCCTTTTCTGCAGTCTGACACATCAAATGAAATGCTCTTAGCAGCTCTTCCTCAGTCTACCTGCTGAGCGGAGCGTTGCCACCACCGTGCCCCACTTCCCCTCACTGATGTACTTCTGTTCAGACACCTAAAGACGGCCATAGATGTAGCATCCATCAGCGGAAAAGTCCCCCAGTCACAAGTTCAGCGCGTACATCACAAAGGACCTTTATTGGAGTTTCCACGTGGCGATGGTGTGTCACGATCCGCTGCTATTCATGAGTGCAAATGTCACCCAGGAACCTCTGTACTGGTCTTTATGTTGGAAAATGATGCCCAAGAGCTGCTGTAATGTGTGTAAATTGCACCCCCCCATTTTATCTCTGTTTTTTTAACATTACAGCAAATTGCATGTTACAATAAAAATGAGGGACTGTTTTCCAAGACTGGAAATGGTGTATTTCAGAGAATTCAGAGATATATTGAAGAAAAAAAAAAGTTAGACAAATGAAAATGTAGCTGATCATTTTTTTAATTATTTTAATGGGCCACACTGACATCTATTGATTGCCTGTCCTGGCTGGCTAAATCTAACGAATGGTCCAAATTACTTCCAGTTTGCGTTTGATTTTAATGAAGTCCCTGGAGCCCGGAGTGGATGGACGACATTCCATCAGATCGTTTCAAGTTAAAATCTGCTTCTCTTACTGAACACTTATTCTGGTTCCATGTTTTCCAGCTACATTATATATTTTACTCGTCTCATCCCAGCTGATCTTCAAGTCTTATCTCTTGTTTGAGCCAGTCTCTCACCCATGGGCGGCAGGTAATGAAGGCTGTGCCTTCCCAAATGTTATGCTGGGAATTTTGCAAATTATATATAATATATGTGCGCAAGGCAAAGGAAAAATAAAGAAGTAATTCAGAAGCTGTCAGCAGCATCAGTGACACCACACTTTGCTGCTGCAACGTCAGCAACAACGAGCCCCGGGTACGATAACCCGGTCACCGGAGAAGGTGCAACTTGTCCGCCTCTGAGGAACGATGAGCCGGTAGGGGCAAGCGACGAGCCCTAATTTGAACGCTTAATTTGTACTGGGCCAGGTCTATATAGCCTATTAAATGAGTGATGAGTGGTTGTGGCTCGCCGTAGCCTTGTGGGTGTGTGTAATGTATAGGTTGTGGTTAAAAAAAAGAAAAATCCTTAAATGCTAGACAGTCAGTCAGGACACTTTATTCCACACCGTCACTGTCATGTCCTCCTTTTTGATTTTGAAAGAGAATCCTCGTGTTGTTTTTATTATTTATGCTAAATAACTCGTTTTTACGCCATTTTTGGTAAAAAAAAATAAATGTCGGGCTCACCCGCCACCTATGCTCTCACTGACCTCTTCCTCGATTGAATTCCATCTCTTCCTGAAACTCATTCAATGATCTATTTCTCCTCCCTTGTAGAATCCCCTTTTACACCATAACCCTTTTCCATCTATTGGCTCGTCTTTCTCCATCTCCCCCTGACCCTAACTTCTCTTCAGCTGTTAATACTCAGCCAGCCTTTTCCAAGCAGGAGTCTGCAGACCTAACTGGATTGGGTTTCTGGCTCCACAGTTTGACTGGTTACTGCATGAAACAGGTGTTTGATGCTTAGTAGTGTTTCACCTGGCAGGCTGTGGACAGAGGGGACAACCCACCCAACTGATTTAATGGGCCTTAGCCAGCATTGAGTGATGATGCACTACAAATTTTTTGGCAAGGCAATCCATTATGCAGTGCATCTATTTTTTTTTTCTTTCAACAGAATACTGTTACTGCTTCCATTTACTGATTTATTGTGTACTCCCTTATTTTCATTATCATTGTTATGCTGAATGATATTGTGATGTGAAATGTTTAGATATTCTGGATTAATAACTTGCTAATCTGGGTTTAAATGTACAGTTATACACATACATTATTTTCATGTTTAAGAGGCCACAAACATGGCATCAAAAGCCCAAATGAATGTCAAGTGACTGAAAAGCCAATCAGTGTGGAACAGGGCTGGAAACCAAAGTCATGAGCCGCGGCCCTCTGGGACAGTTACAGGCCCAGAAATGCACATAACAAAAACTCAGGGTACTTAGAAACTAGTCAGAAACATGTAGTATTAGGGTTCACAAACATCTCTTGCATTTCTTTAGCAAACCTGAGGTACAACAACTCAATAACTGCAGGTCCTCTACATGAGAACATGTCATTATTTTTGTTTTGTCTATGGTCTTAAAGAAAAACACATCTAAAATGAGTGATGACATATGTACTGTATGTATGCATGTCTACTGAGATCGGGAGGGTCTGCACACCTCAGATCAGGAGGACACTGTGATAGTTTTTATTTCTCACATACTTCTCGACACACAAACACCTTCATCCGGAGCACGGTTAGTTTCTGGCCGGGAGCAGATGCCACCACCAGCATCTATGGATGCTGCTGTCTTATCCGTCCACATTTACTTTTTACTGGTGAATTGATGAATTCATCTTTTCCGTTTTTTAACGCTTTGGTTGGATTTTTTTGCATAAAGTAAATATAGCCTACTGTACAGCAACATTAGCATCCATATTCCCTGTCACTTTGCTTTTGACCAAGGGTGCAAATCAGTCTACTAAAGGCTTCTCTGTGCTAGATGTTTGCTAGCTGGGCATGTACTGCACAACCCAGAACAATTAGCTGAAAGGTGCTAAGATGCTACAAAAGGCTGTGAAACTGTTCAGGAGAACTTTTCATATTACATACAATCCTTTGAGCCCATGTTGATACATTGTGAGGAATAAAGTTAGTTTGTTCGTTTTGTTGAGCTTTTTTCTTCCCCCAAATTGGCTCCAATCTCATTATTTTCTGACCGAATGATTAAAAGATGCATAAATATTCATCAAATTGGAGTTGACAGCAATTTGACAGGTGGGGGTGGAGCCTATCCCAGCCGCCTTTGGGTAAAGTTGTGGGGTACTCCTTAAAAACGCCGCCATCCCATCACAGGGCTGGAATCATTGTTCCATCTTTAAAATACCCGGACATGCAGTTCAAACTGTACTTTCAAATATTGAGCAACATCTTGTCTACTGCTGTTGGCAGAAAAACATCTGCTTGAGTACAGCTTGTTTCTTTATTTAGCCTTAAGCTTGTTTCAACTCTACACAGACAAGTGGGTCAGAGATGCTCAAGCTATCAAAACCATATGAAGACCTGAGCTGTACACAAAGCCGGGGAGAACTGATGCACTTCGATGTGCATAATAAACACGGGGGAGGACGCACACATCACGAGAAACTGGCCAACTTTATTCAGGCCCATCATTTCTCGCTTCTTCTGGATTTAAAATTTAAAGGTTGACGAACCAAAACAATTTGAATTTTTTTTCTTTTAGTAATGGACACGGAAAAAAAAAAAACATCATGGGCAGTAATTACCTACAGTTTACTACCCATAAAGTTCTACAACATTAAGTGGTTTAAAGATCAAATTGCTGTTCCGAACCCTTCCAAAGCTCTGAGTTCCTATCAAAGACAAAGACATAGAGAGACTACAGGAAAGAAACTCGTCTTTTTTTTCAAGTGCATAACATTTTACCTTGCTTATTAGCTTTATCTGTTCACATGAAAACTGCAGTTGTCCTCTTTTTTTAAATGAAACTTCTCCTTTTAGGCTGAAGTCAGAAGTATTCCAGCATGCCATCAGTGTCCATCCTGTTTTTGAAGCCCCTGACAGCATCGTTTTCAGTCAACACTTTGTGGAGAAAACGTAGAAAGAGTAGCTTTGGAACAGAGATGATGTGCCCCGTCTAACCTCAGCCACTACGCTTCTTATCATTTCTCTCATCATTCTAGTCACACTGAATTTGCCCGTCTGCTATTTACCACAATGTGCCGTTTCTTTTTAACTACTATAAGTCTTTATCATCCTCTATTCTATGTTTAAAATTGAGACTGACAAGCCGAAAAACTCAGCCACAGAGAGACAGGTTAAAGACTGCGAGACATGTTCCAACATGCTGCTGAAGAACCACCTTGAACCTCTGCTAAGCCTTTCTAATAACTGCCTCCCAACAGGAACAACCAGTCTATTAAATCACATAGCTTTTATGTGACTGCTCCAAACTCCCTCAACAAATCAAGTATTTTAAGATCAATGTAAAAATGTTAGAGTTTCTATATAGGAGTGTCAGAGCTGTCAGTCTTTGATGTAAGCTTTCCTGGTAAAGAGTATATCTGGCTTTCTTTGAGGATCTTTATAGACTTGCTGTTGGCTGTAAACAAGGGGGATCCATTGATAAAAATTACAACCTTGGATTTAAACAACGCATACATAGCAGACTTGGAGCTGCTGTAGATCATTTTCTCGTTAAAATGCTTCCAGATTATGAACAATGCTCCAGTTATGGATATGTCCCAAGCCCACACACATAACTCTATAGCCTGCTGTATTTAAAGTTGTTAAAGTTTTTGTATTAATACAGGCATCCTTTCCTCTCTCAATTATGCATTGTGATACTTAATGGGTGTCCATTATTAGTGCAGAGTCTGGGTCGGTCTCAATGGGACTCTTTAAAGCTGGTTCTGGTAAGGAAGAACCCAACTGACTTGTGCACCAGTTGCAAAAAATAAAAAAACCCAAAGAAGAATCATGTGAGAAAAAGCAACAAATCCAATCTACTTCAGTTGTTTTAGTTCAGTTGTTTGTCGAAAAAACTGATGTTACACAGTGCAGCAATCCAGATGTGTTTATGGAGCTCAGCAGGGAACCCACCGGGCATTGGTGCTTTTTTCATTTTCTTTCTTTCTTTTGTAGACATTGAAAGAGTAAAGTGCAGCGGTACTGCTCATCGGGTGGTACCGGCAAACAGAGAGTGTTCTCCCGCTCTTCAGTGAGATGTTATAGAAATGTCTGAAAAGAGAGTCGATGTTGAATAAACCTTTGGTCGGTAATACAATCTGCTCAATCTACATCTTACCTTATCATACTTCAAAAATTTCCAAATTAGGAACTTTTCTCAAAGAGACAATTTGCTCTAAATTCTCAAGTAGATCCTGGATTTTGGTTTTCTTGGGCACAAAGAGATCATTTCTTCAATGTTACAAAAATACTGGGAAGGTTTTTTGGGTTAGCTGTTATGCCCCAGTCTTCTTAGTGATGCAGGAATGTCAATTTACTTTGTTTATGTGTAGCATGGATTTGTCTCAATCGTTTCATTTCCAAATTAGCAATAAGGGGTAAAAGCAGTGATTGTAACAGGGTCTCTGTCATCATTATAGAGATCATATCATAGAGATTTTCACTACAGATGCAGCCGCTGGTCCTGAATTCTCCACAGGTAATGCTTTGTTATCAACAGGCCGATGTCAATTCAGTTAAATTCAGTTCGTTTTTTTCTTTTAATACCGTGTCAATTCTAAAAAAAAAGTAAATTCAAGTCCAATTAAATAAAATCCAATTCATAATTTTTAATCTAATTCTGTCCATTTCAGCCAAATTCTATTGAATTCAGTCCAGTTCAGCACAATTATATTGATAAAATGCCAGTTTGTAAAAAGTAGCTCATATTGAATCCATTAATTTCCCCTCGTTTAATTCCTCTACCAAGAGTTAACAATGTCTTGTGAATTTTTCCATTAATGTGAGTCTTCATTAACCTGTGTTGCTCTGGCTGTGGGTCAGAAAGATGACTTCAAACTTGGGCTGTGGGTAGTATAAAGTATTTTGATTTAAAACAAAACAGCACTTTATGCAAACCATAGAGTAGTGTCTCTGGGTGTCTGAGTGTCTCTCTAATCTTTTTATTCTTCTATTTCATCCAGCATCACAGAGACATCAGCTGCTGTATCAGACTTGTTTGCATTTTCTTTCTTCAGGCTGACAGACTGATTTATACATGTTTTTCTAACATAAAAAAAATTAATTTCTGAATTAATGTATGTTTTGTGGGCAGGATAGAGCTGGGCTGTCTTTATTATACCGCCTCTGGCTGAATAAAAACAATTCAATTCTGAATCTAAATTGTTTAATTATGTCCAGTAATTAGACAGTTTTTTTTCACTGTGGTGTTTTCATAACAAGATTTTCATGAGGCGCTCACTGTGGGTCAGAAATGCACACAGTGAAAGGGCCTAACTGCAGTGTCCATCACTCTCATATCTATTCGTGTGCAGCTTCCATTACTACATCTCACAAGTCATATAGCATTATTACAAAGATAATAAAAAAATACAAAGTATGCCATTTTACAGGCTATGCTATTCCACTGCCGCTCCTTAACTTAGCACTGCATTATAACTCACAATTGCCCCATTAAACAACCTCATGCTACATAATGAAACTCCTGAACTGTTCTGTTCTTTGTTTTCCCATCGCACTGTATACCGTGTGTACACATGTCTGGCAACGATTCCTGAGCCATTTCTGCCCCCACACAGAGCAGGAGATTATGCAGAGTGTGCAGCATGTAATGTGTCAGGTGCAAACCAAGTTTGGCCGCTGCCACCTTACATACCTGTCAAGAAAGGTGACGGGGGTTAATGGGGAACCAAACTGCAGTGCCAGGGAACTTCTTGTCGGGGTTCCGGGTGAGATAATAAGACTGCCTGTCAAAAGTAATTACTGTTGTCAAAGCTGTAAACAAGGTTTTTCACACTGTTGCGACTCAAACGAGCGAAATACTTCCGTTCTTAGAGTTTTGGCAGGAATAGCTAACAACACACGTTTTTACGTGTGTAAATTCATTCATCTTAAGGCTTACTCAAAATCTCCAGGTGAGCAACACCGCTAATTTGTCAAAGATATGAATAGAAGACTGATGTTGTCTTTTCTAAATGTTTTACAATAGCTTTACACAAGATGATAACTACTCTACATACTGCAGTAGTCAGTCGAAAGTAGATTTTATCGACCGCATGTAGCTTAAGGTTATATATGAGTGTGGGTATTGACTCTGTTCATAAATTGTTTTAACCCCTTGACTCGAACGGATGATTGTTTTTTTTTTCAGCCAATTTCTCTGCTCGTATTGAACTTAATACCTGCTGCAATAGGTTGTCATTTTCTGCAAAATAACCCAGTGAATTCCATCAGCCCAGCACTAATCAGCAGACAAATACAGTGAACGTCTGGGGTGAGCCGTCGAGCATTTAGCAGGTTCTACCTCGAGATATTTACTTCACAATGTGGTGGAGAGCAAAAAATTAGCAAGAAGAAGACGTTTTGGAATCGTCTTTCAGACTGCAAGTGGTCCAAAATGAAAAGATGGAGAGAAATTATTGTTGTTCTAATGTATAAATATTCAATATTTTATTCCTTCTCACATCACCTGAAGATTCCTCCATCACAAATAGTGATCAGGCTCACGTGTTTCTTCTAATCCATATATTTTAAAAAAAGATTTAAGGCTTTCACAGACCAAAGCCATGCTTTTTGTGTGTATTCATTTATTTTTAAATCAGTCATCTGATAAAAATAATCTTGCATGGAAAGCTTGTACACCAATTGGCTTCCTAAATAACAGGGGTGCAAACAGAGGTATGGTCAAAAAGGAGTGAGATTATCGAAGCCCACGCCCCCGCAGGAATTATCATATAATTACATTTTGCCACCACCTCTGCCATCCAGGGCTCACCCTATTCACACAAAAATGTTCTTTATATGAAAATACACTGTCCCAGTTCCTTGGAAATTCTTAAAAGTAAAGAATACTGAGACAACGCTGGAAATGGCATGTCCCCTTTTTTTCAATTTTTTTGAAAAAGTCTGACATTTTGAATATGACTCAATACACGCAAGTTCCAAAATATCACACCATTAACAACCTCAGTTCACTCTCATAGACTTTAATATCACCACAACTTTCTTTAGCACACTGAGAAACAACAGAAAAATAGCCTCAGAGCAGCTAAAAAGACAAGTTTCTCACCGTTGCTCTCTGTATTTCAAATTACGCCGATATCGGAGCTTGCAGCGGCTCTACAGGTGACAGGTGAGTGTTAAGCTGGGCATACACTGTGCGATTTTTTCAATCGCGGTATTCAGCTGCTGCTCATACTGTACAGTGAATCGCAAGGGATAAAACGTCACAGCTCACGATTCCTGTTCTCACACTGTACGACCCGATGGTCTGATGCGATCTGGCTGCTCACACTGCACGACACGTCGGACTCGGTCGCCGGTCGCTGCCATGCTGTTCTGTTGTCTTTTTCTTCTTCTGTTGACATTTTTCTCTTCCGTACCTATGTTTGCGCATGCGTAGTGTGACAGGATGAGGTCAATCGGCTCGTCCAGCTGCTTCAACTGTGCGAGAGCCTCACGAGGGGCGACCAGGATTTCAAACAAGTTTGATTTTCATCCGATCGATCGGGAGGTGGTCGGGAGGGCTTAATCGTTTGTCGTTACCCCATGTATACTACACGATGCGAGACGCACGATTGAGCCAAAACTCGGCCCGATCTCCAAAATAGTCGCACGAGTGAAAATCTTGTCGACATCGGGCCAAAAATCGCACAGTGTATGCCCAGCTTTAGCCTGTTAGACACAGAGCTAGCATTAGCATGGACGACGGTAAGCGTTAACAAGCCTTTATTTTGATAACTGACTCGTCTTACCGACGTACTTGTCACCAGACTTCCAATCGGTATGTGCTCTGACTTTCTTTCAGTGTAACTCGGGATTTTTCTCCTTTTTCTGTCCTCTTCACAAGCAGCTGCGCTTTACTTCTCTGGTTAAGGTCAGAAAATAACGTAAAAATCGTGCGCCTGCAGTTCACCTGGCTGTTGAGGCACTCCCCACGTGGGGTCATACGAACTGTGCGGTGCATTCAAATGCTACAGGAACATTAAACTTTACCGATGCAAACATAAAATAAATACTCTCCCGCTTCTTTTATTGGTCTCTATGTCAGTCCAGAGAGATTCGGGGCTGAACTTTGATGAAATTATAATCAGACATTAAAACAACACCACCCCCCCCCCCCTAAAAAAAAAAAACCCTCATCGGATCTGCACGATTCACACAAGTCCCCCAGACAGCTATGAAAATGGCGGCATCCGCCAAAAGGCGCGCCGTTTGCACCCCCAAAATAAAAAGGAACTACTGTTTAAACTTTTGTGCACGCTGTCTTTTGATCATTTTCATTGTCATTTTCCGAAAATATTCTGCACTCACCTCCTTCCTTTAAAATCTGTGACTGTATTCTGTATGTTATTTGTCATGAGGGTCTTCCTGCTGAAAACCGCAGTGCATCAGTTTGTCAGATGCCATTTTGAATAATCAGCTTTGCATATACTGTGGCTCTGAGCAGTCACACAACTCACAAAAAGCATTAGACGGATGAGAAAAAACACAGAAAATGAAACCTGTTCCAAATTGGATTAAGCAGGAATAGAAAATTGATGGATATTACAGTAACATGAGTAGAACATTTCACCCACAAGATAACACAGGAGGGTTACACATCACAATCTCTAATGTACAAATATAAACTTATTCAATTTAGTAAAGGGTTGCAAATGATTGTTTATTGCTTACGAGAGTTATTTCAGGTTGTATTGTCTATATATAGTTTGTTACTAAGAGAGTCAATATTCAGTTAATTTCTTTTGTTGTTTGTTTTGCTCTGAAATCTTGTGAGTCCTCTAAACCTAAAATATTTAATGTGTAATTGTAGTCAAAATATCAGAGAGATTGCACCTAGAAAGAAAAACGAATACTAACCAAGAAACAGTGCTGCCTATCTCTAACCAAGCAGTGAACTGGCTTCACCGTGGCTCAGTTGGGTCGTCCAATAACCGGAAGGTTGACGGTTCGGATGGCGACTCGTTATTATCGCGTTAACTTGTTAATTATTTAACGCCGATAAATATTTTATCGCGCATTAACGCAGGTTTTATTATTGTAAAAGTCTGTTGAATGCATCACATTCACAGTTACAGCAAACACCACGAAGCATGGAGTATTAAAATAAAAATAAACTAGCAGGTAACATCACCGTTACAGGTCTCTGTGTGAAGCTCACGGAGCTAACTGGCACTACTTCCTGTTTTACTTGTTTCAACATAAAAGCACGCATTTCAAAATAAATAAAAAAAAAAACTCCTGCATTTACAGCCAAATTGAATTGTCTTCTCAGCGTAGTAGTTCCAGTCTAAAATATCACTTAAAGGCAAAACACACAACTGATAGCAGCAAGTCATTCAAGGAAACAGACAGTGGAGCGAGGCTTCTACATAAAAACTACAGAAAGATGATGATGTTAAAAGTGTGTTTGCACAACAAATGTTATGGCACTTTCATTCATATGGCAGCACATTTAAAATAAAACTAAATACTAAAAGCTACACACTACTTTTGAATTCATTTTTGAATTTTGTGTACAAATGCCATTAATCGGGATTAATCAGATTAAAAATTTTAATCGTTGCCCAGCCCTAGTATCTACATTACAATAAAGTCTTAATTTAATCTAATCCAAAAACAGAATAAATTAAATGACTTAAGCGCTTGTTTATAAGTAAACACATTGGAGTGACATTTGTTCTGTTCACTAACAGCTTCAAACCCAACATGTTGGAAATACTCATGAAATGCATTCCAGAGTGGATCCTCTGAAAGGTTTGTCCAAATGTCAAATACGGAACAGTTTCAGTACCCTGCCTTAAAAATTGTCAGATGACAGTGTTTGTTTCAGGGAGCTTCGCATCACATGACAGGAACAGTGACCAATGAGCATCAGAATAAGAAGTCTGTGATAATGTATCATGCTGTAACCAAAACTATGCATATTTTAAAAATCTGAACCAAACCATAGCCATGTAAATGAAAAAACAAACATTAGCTGGTGGGAGCGAAGCAGAAAAGCTGCAAAAATAGAAAAGTAAAAAGACTGGAAAAGATTGTAAAAGACAAGGACGAGTAGTTTGGGGTTTAAGGACACCCACCAAGCATTGCTATTTTTAATTTTTGTCAAAGACTGATAACTGTTGCAATCATGACGCCATCGCAGTGGAAACGCCATCAGTCGTGCGACATGGGCTGCAGCACGATAGAGAGCTGAAGAAGGAAAACGTAGACTAGCTAGTTTTTGAGCCTTGATTGTGAAACTTCTACACATTTTACCACAGACCAAGGTAAGTATTTAAAAGTCTGTCATGAGAGTGTGTTGGACCTATATCCTGCAGTATGTAGGGGTTATAGTTTAGAGGAAAACACAGAAGGTTGTGTGGATCCGAGGAGATTTTGACGACACAACTGTTGTCTGGAGGCGCTTTCTTGTAAACTGTTTACTCCCTATTTTCTATTTATCTTCCCAGCATTCAGATAAGCACAGTCATGCAGAGATGCAGCCCAGCTACTCTTACATCACAGCTTTACAGGCCATTTCCTTTGACATTCTCTTCACTCTCTCTTAATGACTCCGCCTGAAGTTTCCTGTTTTTTATCAACTTCTTCTTTGTCCTCTTTTTTTGTCAGTTGAGATCTAGTCTCACCATGTTCTCTGGTTAAACTAAAAAAAAAAAACCGAGGCCCTACTTCTCTGTCAGTGTTCCCTTATCTGCAGCCACAGTGTGTTGTCCAAGGCAGGTTACACAGCTTGGTACCAAGCCAGGATTCCCATACCACAAACACGAGTATGACTCACTATCAGCATTTACAAAGGCACAGATTTAACACAATGAGAAATATGAGTTGCTGTAAACCGTCTTCATTGTAACCTCGTTTGCAGGTAAAAACAACAGCATGTTTCCCAAGTGGAGAAGAAGAATGCAGCTGCCCTCCATTAACAAATTCACTCTTGGCACCGGGTTGAACAGCACTACTCAGTGGCCATTGCAAGGTCTGTCAATGAGACTGGAAAACCCAATTTTAAATCACCCAAAGTAACCATGGCAAAAATCGGAAAAAAAACTGTTAAACTTTGGACTTTAAAAGGTTAGTTCAGATCCAAACCGACCCCTCAAAAGTAGTAAAGGCACAGGGTAATATAAACTAACCCCTTGACACAGTGGTGCAGCTCATAATCTCATTTTTTGTTGTACTTTTAATTTACAGTAGTGACTAAAATAACACCTTTGCAAGTACCTTTCTCCTGCAACCCTTCCAAACAAGCCATACATGTTCAGTGTTTTTTCTAATCGTGCTGTCATGAACTTTAACATTTAACATGCTAACTGAGGCATGTAGAGTCTGAGATGAAGTTTCTCTGAGCAGTGCACGGTCTGACCTTGGGGTGAACTTTCTGGGACGTCCGCTCCTGGGAGGGATTGTCAGCTGTCTAAATTGTTTTCCACTTGTGAACAGTCTTTTTCTCTGCAGAATGATGGACTCCAAATAGTTTGGAAGCAGCATTTTAACATGCTGCACGGTGGTGTTGCAGTTAGCATCGTTGCCTCACAGCCAGAGAGTTGCTGGGCATTTCTCCTTATGCATGCGTGGGCTCTCTTTACTACTCCGGTTTCCTCAGACTGTCCAAAAACAGGCATGTTAGGTTTATTCACGATTACAGACTGATCCTAAGAGTGACCGTGAGTGTGCATGGCTGTCTGTCTGTCTTGTTTGTCTACGTGTCCTGGCCCAGCCATGGACTGGCAACTTATCCATGGTGTTCCTCACCTTTTGCCCAATGGCAGCTGAGATAGACTCCAGCCCCCGGACTACCCTAAATTGGATTAAGCAGGTATAGAAAATGGAAGATTGATGGGCGACAACTGCAGTATCTGTTCTAAGATCAGTGCTGATGTCTTTCCTCCTTGATACTGTGTTATCTTTAAACTGACGAACACTAACTGATAATCAATTAATCAAGTGAATCTGATTAGCAGTACCTGGCTGATACTTACTTTGGTCATTTCCTTGAAAGCAGGAAGGGTACGCTTGGATTTTCCACACAATGCTTCTGCTTTTCAGCCTTAGCTTTTGTCTAACAAATACAGTTTTAACACAGTTTGGACACAGTGTCATTAGTCATGTTCTCTTCTTCATCTGAATTTGTATATACCCTGTTGCAATATTCTTTCTTTTTGATGTCCTGATACATAAAACCTTAGACGTGAATTCAGCGTATGCTATGTTTGAATGAAAAAAAATCAACTACAGATGTATGCTCCTCTCATTCAAATATCCTGTAAACATGTTTTTTTTTCTAAAGGTATCAAAATATTAACCAAGTACTGACACATATGCGATAGTTTTTTTGTTTTTTTATAAATCAGATATACCTTGTGATTCTGTTTAAAATGGACATTTCACTCAAATTTCAGTCTCACATAGAATTTAAGGATTTTATATGAAGCAGGCAGAAGCTGAAATGGTGGTTAGCCACTGGTGAGCATAACCAAAGAGTCTTGCTGATATAAAACAAACATCCTTTCCAACCAGACCGACACTTACACAACACGACAGAATTCATAAATAAAAAGAAGACGGCACTAAAGCTTTCACAAAGGACACTGGCTTGTAAAATGTGTCATTCGCACTGTTTTGTATGCGGGCCAAGCTAACAGCTAGCAAGCATGATCAGATGCTGGGAAGAAGGGAGGACAGGGAGACAGAAAATGACAGGAGAGAGGCAGAGTGGAAGAAATACGAGGAAAAGCTCCCATGACAGACTTCACCCGGTTAGTGCAGGAGTCACATCCAGCAGTCAGTGTATTATCTGCATAATCCAGCTATCGTTTATACCCACACTCTCAGTGCTGGCCAGTAGACGCATTACGGACTAACATGAGGGATTAGGTGATGATAGTTCGTGGAGGATCACAGTGACATTTACAGCAAATGGCAACTGTGGTTACATTTTTATAAATGTTGATTCTGAGACAGTGTAGTATAGGACATGAATGTATAAATGCAGCAATAACTTAGAAGGAATTTTGTTTCTTTATGATTCCATTTAAAGCGGATCTTCACTGTGTTCTTTGTTTGGCATCGTAACTGTACAACTGAGTGAGGTCATAGATAAAATATCAGTATATTGATGTATATTTGACACTGTAGTAAAATCTGTGGTAGAGTTTTGTGAAACATCCATCATAGTGTTTTTTTTTTTGGGGGGGGGGGGGGGGGGGGGCTTTTATGCCTTTAATGGATAGGACAGTTTAGAGAGACAGGAAGCAGGGAGCAGAGAGATGGGGAACAACATGCAGTAAAGGGCCATGGGATGCGGGCCTGCAACCGGGGGGGGCCAGCTGCAGCGAGGAGTATGGCCTCTTGTATATGGGGCACCTGCTGTACCCACTACGCCACGGACCACCCCATCATAGTGTCACCGCTGTGACTCCACCTGTGCTTACGTTAAAGTCTAATTGGCAAAGTTGTGAATAACACTTCATGCAACAACTTGGGCATCCCTGAGCAAATTACATATTGTTGGAGTAAATAGTACCTCTGCAGGAAGCACACTGAAGTGCACTGTTGTAAAACCCTGTAAATGTATAATGATTGGTAAACAGATGATAATGAGAAAGTGTAAAGATGCAGAGGGCCCAGTATTTAAAGACTGGCTTACAGAGTTAGGAAAAGTAGCTGCTTTTGAAAGGATATCCTACAGTATAACAAATGATATTCATAAATATAATGAGAAATGGGGAATGTGTTTAAGACTATATTCTTTACAGGGTAGCTAAAATGTGTCTGAATACACTGATCATTATGGGCTGTTATTGGGGGGCTGGCATGGAAATGAAGGTGAAGGTGGACTGGGTTCATTACAGGGATCTGTTTACAGGATTCATATCTGCAGACAGTGAATTTCATATGGGACAATGAATAGCCCCGCAACAGTGTGGTGGTTGTCTCTTGTCAAGACTGCTTAACATATCAAACATGGACTAATTCTACCCGTCTTTAACTTCTTATCTACTTATTTGTCATTTTATTGTTTTTACTTTTATGTTTTGTTGTCATAAGATTTTGTATTTTTGTAAAAAAAAAAAAAAGAAAACTGAATAAAAGTTGAATCCTAAAAAAGTGCAGTTATTTCCTGTTTCATAAAGCTTAAAAAAAAAAAATTGAAATGGACTCACTCATGTGAATCCTCCAGCGTGTAAAACACGGTATCTCTTGTAAGGCAGGTTAGGATAGAGCTTGACAAACTGACCTTGTGGCATCTCTTATCACCATGACCTCCTCAGAGCAACTGGCTGAGAATCTAAAATGAAGGCAAATAATTCTTGCAAACGATAGTGGGGGTGCACTATAAACATTTTGGGGCTGGAAACATGGTTTTGAATTTCATATAGTTCTTTTACAAGGTGAAAGTGCAGAGGCTAGTTTCTACAACAGCACGAAACGATCCAAAATCTACCAATATCCACTTCAAGACGTCCTACTGAAACCTTTAAAAATCACCCTAAGAGACTAATAACAAGAACGTCACAAAACACAGCTCAACAATACCATTAAAAAACAAGTGTTTGGATTAACTATCAATCAATAAATGTTTAGCTCTGTTCATAAGGTGTGTCTCTTCTTCTTCTTCCTCCACAAAACGAGCATATGTTGTGGCCAATATACGTTCAAAGAATAAGTGAGATCACCTGCATGTGAGGTGGGAGGATGACATCCACGAAGGTGACTGCTGCGTGGTAAAAAGACTGATTTTTGGTCCAAACCACGATCATTTCCTAACCCTAACAAAGTAATGTTACTGTGCAAGATTAACCAGGAACTGACAAAAGTCTTTTAGCAAAGAAATATGTTGGTCTCAATCTCGGGTCACACGAAGGCACTGTGGTTTACCGTGATATCCATCCCTCCTCCTTCTGCTTTATGAGGACTTTGTGGCCTCTTAAATGAAAGACTTGAGAATGACCTTTGGCTCTGATGTGGAAACACTCATATTCTGCCACTTCAAGATGCAGTACTTTAAATGAGGCCTCCGTGAGCTGAATGGAAGAGAATAAGCAAACCACCTATAGTTCTTTCAGTTGGAGGGTTTGTAGCTCTTTGTATTTTCTTGAGTTTTTTTCAATTAAAACATGGATTTTTTTTAAATATTGTCACCCGATTTTCGCAGATATTCTGGCACTTTAACATCGATCATAATGAGTTTACACGTGAGAGCAACTGATAAAGTTTTTCAATGTAATGGCCAGAATGAGGTCCGAAATCCAGACAAATCGAAGAGGAAATGCTGCAGGAGAAAAACGGAGAGCAAAGAGGATTAAACTGAAACAATTTGCTCCCTGGATCACGATGAGGGAATTTAGAATCACTAGCGGCAGGTGCCTGCATTCTTTTTTTCAAAGTTCAGGCACCTGATATGTGCTTCCATGCAGCAAACAATCCTTAACTTAATTATCTACACTTCTTCTCTGATGTTTTTTTCTGCTTCAAGCACGGAGGAGACTTCATAACAGTGCTTTATCACATGATCACAACACAGGCATCCTCTACATTTAGTGGCAGCTGATGTGAAAAAGTAAAGGTCGAAATACGGCTGAAGTCTGTTCGAGTGGCGGAATAATCCAGAAGCAGAACAGTTAACAGGAGAAGAAAAATAACAATTAAACTTTAGTTAACTACATTGTTTTTCTTGTTGACTTCTTATGGGGGCAGACACCAACTACACACCCACCGGTCAGAGGCTGCAACCAAAGACATTTCTAACACATGAAAAATGAAAAGAAACACGAACATTTTCGTGTGTTTGACAAAAACAATCCATAAATAGACATTTAACGCTTGTTAGATACGTTTAGTTTACCGCACAGAATTCATATCTAAATGTAATGAGGTGGATAACAGATGGATATAAAAAGGAATTAAAAGTGCAAATTGCACTTCAGCAAAGGTGCTCAATTACAACAGAAGATGCTTCTTTTCTTTTGTTTCATTGTGCTGCAAACGTATATTAAAATGCAGTCGAATAAAACAAGTGAGAAATATTGGGTGAAATATAATTGAAAAAACGGATGTGCCATGTGTAATTTGTCCACCCAATTCTGGAATGTTTTCGGGGAATTAAAAAGTTCAAATCCAATTTCAAAACATCAGGGTTTTAGACATTTGGGAAATTGACTTAGTGCTGCTCAGAGTTTTTGCTGTTCAGGCATCATAATGAGGGAAAAGAAAAAAATACAGTAATTATACTGCTGAAAAGCAGTCTTCTTGTGCAGTATGTGTTATCTACTTCCATAAGTTGTGAGAGAGGAAATGCTTTACATTATTAAACCAGATGGCAACAATGTCTTTTTCTTGAGGCAGAAATTGCCATCAGGTTTGGATTCTAAAAAGGCTAAATTGTTTTGTTCCACACACTTATTGCTGTTGGGATGACAGCATGTAATTCACATTTTTAACTTTCTATAAAGTGCCAGGGACTAAAAAAATGCCACCGGAAGGAAGTTGAGCAGGCGTCCACATCACAGCGGCTGACTCCGATTCCCCTAACTGCTCCAGGAAGTGCCCTAATATGAGCTCCGGATAAAGAATTGGAAGAGTTGTTGGTCATGAAACGGCTGGGACACAAATGCACTCACAGGCAGATCAGCACACTTTCCCTGCAAACATTCATCTCTACACATCAGAAATACTGTATGATTTCCTCACTTTTAAAGATTTTAGTCTTAATTTTATCGCTGGTATAAAAGATAAGTGCACTAATCTTTTTTCCTCAGACAGAGGGCCAAACAAGCATCCACATACATACATGGCCCCAGCTGTTATTGTTAATAATTTTTTTTAGTTATTTACTTGCACCAGAAGGGGTTAGGCAGCATGCTCCAACCTTATATTTACTTTACGTGCCTGCAGGGTCGCTGCAGTTGTGCACAGAACGCTTGTACTTATAGAAAGATGTGATGTATGCAAGTGTGTATGATTGAAAAAGGGGAGTTAATGACTGTGGAGGGGTAGAAGTGGAAATGACCGTGTACGGCAGATGTTGAGTGGCATGCTATGCTACGGTGCCATACCAAGAGTGATTAAATCAACGCCTCAGGTCGGCGGCGGATTGGGACGATGGGGAGAATCGAAACAGTCAATCAACATCTGCTAACAGTGTGCTGACTTTGCCCACCCCGGTAGTTAAGGAGACACTTCTTTTGTCGCCCAGGGTATGTGGCAGCATGTGGCCTATATTTTCAGTTATTTTACAGATGGACACGTCCTTGCACACATTTTCAGATACACATCTAATCAACTATAAGTGTGGCATTCAAAGAGTGACTATAGGGGCATAAATTCATGCCTGTGTCCTTGCTGCACAGCTAATTCCACCAAAAAGAGAAAGGTGAGTACCTATAGGCTTCGCTAGGTAGCTGCCGAGGGATATAAAGCACTGAAGTAACTCTTTCCTCATAAAATAATTAAGAAAATACAGTTGACGGGAAAGATGGAGCTTGAGTTGATGTCTCAAAAACCAAGAAAGCTTTCAGTGAGGGCTCCTTGAAGTATTCAGAGAAAGGTATTTTGAAACCATCATTTCACTGGGAAAGAGGATTGAGCAGACGGTGCAGTGGTGCACCACTGTGCACCTACACCTGTGTAAATCTGACTTCTATGGAAGTCAGGAGAAGAAAACTTTTCCTCAGATCTCACCACAACAATCTGAGTCGGAAGTTTGCAAATGGCAATCTAAACAAGCCTGATGTATTTTGGGAACGATGCTTTGCATAAAGCAAAGATGTGTTTGGAGAAGAAGAGCAAAAGAATTAATGATAAGAAGTTAAGAAGTGGAAATGACCGATTGTACTTTGAGCTCAAGCTGCTGTCAGTTGCACAGGGAACCTTTCACTCAGTGAGGAATGAATCGTGGCTTCAATTAGAGAACTGAAAATTCAGATATAATTTGCTGTTTTGTGAAATAAAGCAGATAATGATAAGAAAATGGCTTCCACACAACAGCATGAGGATCCCAAAAACTCAACAATTGACCATCCAAGAGGTGAAAGCTAGAGGGTTTCGATGGTCTAAAAAACATCAAATATAAACCTGAAAAGGAAAGTGCTCTTTAGTGCAAGATCTATGGAGAAAGAAGATATTCAGTAAGAATATGTGAAAATCCCACAAACAAGAGCTAAAAGACTCTTAGCCGCTATAACAAGCATTCATAAGTTGTGACACGTGTTGTGTTACTAAACAGAGACCACACAGGGAGAAGAAATACGAACATGGATAAAGAAATGTGTTTTTCCCTTTATGGCTTTTTGGAGATCAGCTTATGTTGTATGTCAGAAGAGTTAATCATTTTATAGTTAGGGTTTGAGCTCAGTGGCAGTACTTTACTTTGAGGCCAACAACAGGCAAGCACTTTGGGTTAATGTATTTTAGCAAATGTCCTAAATACTTTGAACGATCACTCCGAGTGTGATTTGTGCCTTGAGAATGTCAGATTTGCTGACATTTTCTTGGTGTGTGCCAAGTGACCCCTGAGAGTACAATGGGATTTTTAGATAAAACTAAATATGATTAATAATACATTTAGCAGAGGATGTGACAGTGGAGATGAATGGGAGATGAGCTGCACTGCAACAATAAGGCTGGGCAGAACATACTGAGAGTAGAGGACATGGCATTAGGGATGTCTTTTCCAACTGATTTAGCTTTAGTTGGTTCCTCAGTGGGAACACATTCATAAAATATCAGAAAACTGACTTTTTAATAGACAGACTGTCTCTTTGCATGCAAACTACTCTGCTAAAAATGTTAAGAAATGTCCGTTTGAGTTATTCTTTTATGTAATGAACTAAATCACAGTAACCTTAACCTGACTGCTGAGCTTAATTTGTCACTTGTCAGAAAACTAAGGGAAAGAGGAAGCAGAAATCATCTGTGATAGTGGAGAGATTTGATACATAGTTATTAGCATTCGGGGGACAACCGGCATGTGACTGGTATGAAACGGGAAGAATAACAGTGGGCAAACAAAAGTGAACAGCCAATCAACACCTCTTACATAATTGAATAGTTCCAATTAGCATGACATTACACGCCAAGCCACAATGAGGGAGCAAACAAATTCCAATACAAATAGAAAACCCAAAATCCATTTCTGCTGCTATCACTGACACGTACTGGAAGGTAAATTATCAATAAATAATAAGATCAGTAGGATCAATAAATAAAACTGTGAATATGTGAAGTGAATTTCAGCACCTGGGACAGTTAATTGGAGAGCCTGACAGCTATTTCAGCACCACGGACAGCTGCACTGCTCTCAGTTGCCTTCAGGACCACAGGAGGCAGTGTGTGCAAACCAGTGAGAGCGACACAGCTACTCTCCTGCTGCCAGGCTCATCAGAACCAAAAAAATAAATAAAAATAAAAATAATGAAAGAAGATAAAATAGAATAACTAATAAGAACGAAAAAATACAATTAATTTTTTTTTTTTTTTGCTGCAGCTTTGCAAGCAAATATGGTTTCAGATAGAGAAGATAAATGAGGTAAATTGTGTGCTGTGATAAAGACGGGTCATTGTACAAACTGGCCTGAGGACAAGGCCAAATAGTGTTTTCAGCACTTTGGTATCCTAATGGACCATTTACCTGTGCCCTATTGCAGTCTTTTACAAAGGACAATTAAAGGCAGAAGACAGATTAAGGTGCGTAAAGGTCTTCAGATGAGCTTAGTTATCTTACACTGTTTAGTCTGATTATCCGATGATGGCAACGTGTGAAGTTTGTAGGGTGCTCATGTACTTGTGCATGTGGGTCTTTGTTTTTCTTGTTCTCAGTTTTGAAAGGACGACTGGGTTTTCAATGAAAAGGGGAAACGAATATGGTTGTATCTGCTGTCTCTTTTTAACCAGGCTGCTCCCTGATCCGTGGAGTGCTTGGGCTGCAGTATTTTGGAGGCAGAGTAGAAGGCAGGTCTGAATTCTGTCCACAAAGCAGTCCAGGTATGTGAGACCTGGCTGCACTATTGATTGAGCTTCTGAGATGGCACTTTCAAACGTGAGGGACATACTGAGAGCTGCCAGACAGAGGAAAGAAAAGACGGGGAAACAAATCGGTGTGGTGCAGGTTGAGATGTAGCTGTGCATGTCGCTCAATTGAGAGTGAATGGCGTAGATTTAGAAAGCAGGAGGCGGACTGGGAAATGACATGGGGCTGTGTGTGGGTGTAATATAGATAATATAATGCATCACATATGCCAGTGGTCCAAAAAACTCATTTCAGTGTGAGCCACAATGTACAACATGCATGTAAATACTTTGACATCCAGTCTGGAAATGGGAATAGAAACAGATTCACGCAAGACATTTCTTCTCCGACTAATCCGTGATATGCTGCACAAAAAATCAAAACCTGGAGGAGACAGCATTAAAGGTAGATGTAAACAGATGGTATTCTTTAAAAGCTGAAAAAGAAAAAGGTAAAATAAATGATCCAACTTTGCCAAATGAAGTGGAAATAAGAAAAGGCCAAAGCACAATAGACAAAGCGAGTCAATGGACAGAAAAAGCAGTGGAAAATAAAAATACACTTCCTTGAAAAATCTATTTATATTCATTGATTTTGTTCCTTTCATTTGTTGTTATTGTTCAGCCAACAATCTCTACCCCTCACAGAGGGCAGGAATGTAGCCTTTACCTCCGGGGCATATATCATTCTAAAAGTAGAAAATTTAGAAGCTGCAAAAAGGGAGCACCTGCGTAAACAAGATTCATTCGAAATCTGGAAACAGGAACCCTCGCTGTCTGACTTGGAGCACCTATATGTAGTGATTTGTAATTATGATACTATTAACTGTTAATATAAAAGTAGATATCCTCCTGCAGTTGTGCTGCGCTGCCCTATTCCTTTGACTTGCCACGTGTGCCAACAGCATCTGTGCAAACAACAAACATGAGACTTGTATGATGGCTTCACTTGAGTCAGTCGAGCAGCCAAGTGCATCAGAGAGCAAGAACAAGGTAATCTGGAGTTAATATTCCTTCAAGAGGAACAACAGGGTGGTGGTTCACAGCTGAATGCATAATTCATGTTTACACAAGTGTTTTTAACCTTGTAGGATTAAATGTATACACTCCAAAGTGGTATGAGTGTAAACAGTCTTTTCACTTAGACATATATACTGAAACAAGATCCAATGTAAAAGCCACTTTCTACTCAGTCTGCTTTGAAAATGAGTTCTTAAGACCCATAATTAAAAAGTGTCTTTGCAAAATGTATTTTCTTTGGGTTCTTTTAGATATGAGACAGGATCAAGAGGGAAATTATGATCACTTATTTGTGTCAGGTGACAGGTGTATGCTGGTAACAGACCATATTTAACTGGCAAGTTTCATTCAAATCTTAAAGCCTTTGTTGAATTTTTAACATTTCTATAGCTGCCATTTCCCTTTAAACAGGCACGCAGGGGCATTCGCTGTGGTGGTTGTGCAGTAAAAGCTTGATTTCATGTCTGCAAGATGTTTTTTAATCTCTTGGTTTATCTCAGTCTCTGAACTGAAATGATCCGAAGACTACAGCGTAAAACTTTCAAGTGAGGATAATTTCTAAAATAAATGCCAAAAAGAGTTCTTCCCTATCTTTTCACACAATGCAGGGAATTGAAAAACCTAAATCAATCCAATATTGGATAGTACCTTTAAAACTCAATTGTTCTTGAGTACACTGGTGGAGTTTTTCAAGGTACTTGTAAGAAGCAGGATTTCGCATGCATCTGAGGTAATAAATCTTAAAGTTGGCACGATAGTACAACTACAACCACAGGCACGGTTAGGAAGAAGTTTGGAGACGGTGCACTTGCACATGCGATCGTTTTAAAAAGCTTTGTACTTTAAAGAAGGGACAATATCAAACGTTAAAACTGCACCATTTGTCAATAATTTGAAAAATGCGCGGACATGTTGTAATTTAAAGTAACATTTTTCTTTCCGAACATCTTTCACAACTCTGAAAGACTGTTTTATAATCCGTTATACACAAGATTATTAAAAGATCCAAAGACTCTGAAGAAATATTTGTACACTCGAGAGAAGGCTGAATGCCAGTACCAAATAGCTTTTATATTATTCAGGCCCTCAGGCAGCACCGCATTAAACACTGATAATTCTGGAATGAAAACAACTGAATGGGCTCAGGAGCGCTATCTGAAAATCATTGCAAGTGATCATAGTTCATCTCTGCTTCCACAAATGCAAAATAAATCTCCACACAAAGAAAAATACCCACGTAGACAAGATCCAGATACACCGTCTTCTGCTCTGGGCTTCAATTCATTTAAGATGGGGTTAAATGAAGACTTGCAGATTACATGATCTTAATGAAGTTACGTACAAGCAGTGGCATGAAAAAAAGAATGCCGTGTTCAGAGCTCAGTTAATGTTAAAATGAATTTGTCTTTGAGATGATCGTGGCTTCACATGCCCGGAGAAATTCAGAAATGAGAACGTGGGCATCTTTGCATTTTTAAAATGTCATCTCTTTGTCTTACTCAAATGTTTGTTGTTGCCTGGAGCACCGAGCATTGCAACACTGACACTGGAATTAATAACTCCACTATCTTCAGATTTTTCTCCCTCAACATTGTTAGGCCATCTTTTCCTCTTCTCTCCCAGAGGTTAACAGATCCTTGAATATGACATTATGCCGCCTTATAAGCTGCTCCACTTGGCTTCACTTCTCATCTCCCTTTCCTACTAATGGGATCTCCTCAATAGCATGCGCTTAACATTAGGGAAGAGGACATATGGAAATGAAAGGATACCAAAGTGGGTCATTAATTTTCCCGGAGCTACACTGACTTATCTACATCACTAAAATTTGTCTTGAAGAAGCATCCATATATTCCAGCCTAATCAGTATGTCTGACAGACTGACGAGGCATCAGGCAACAGAGAGCTCAGTGTCTGCTTGATTGATCTGTTAATTTCTTCTGTGCTGATTCCTTGCATGGTTTGACCCACTTTGATATACACACTCTTTTGAATCGGCAGGATATTTATATTGAGTGGTGGTAGGTGCTGGCCACCAGGGATATATCTCTCCTACTGGCTTGATTTCCAGGCCCTCCAGTTTCATTCAAGGATCGATTAGGCTTTGCCATCGATTCACTCCACAGCTTTGGCACCTCTAAGCATCCAATGTGAAGGGTAATGTGTAGCTCTTCATCCCCCATTTTTTTTGCAGAGCAGACCCCCAGCTCAAAGCTATCAAAGTTTTTAATCCACATCCAAGCTGGGACAAATGTGTAGGTTATTACTTATTTTCACACAAATTTTCATGAAGGGTTTGCAGGAACAAATCAATTTGCTCAAGGTGAGAAAAGTGTAAAAAAGAGCAAAGACGTAGAGTCGAGCGTGTGATGTAATTATGGTGACATGACCTTAAGATGCATTAACATTCCTGACACTATGTAGTCACTGTGGTTTAGTTTTTTTTTTTAAATTTTTCTTTCTTTTTTATGACAGCATAGATAATCCAGGGGTTGTAGTGTCAGTCAAGGCTGAAATCTCTACAGCTGCTGAATTGATTGCCATCACATTTAGCTTGGGGGCCTACAGTCCCCCCCCCCCCTTCATTTAGGATGTTAAAGATTTTTAAGTTATTTAGTGAATGTTCAAAAATGTTCCTTGGATGGGCTTGCATAATTCTTTCCAGACATCTATTTTCAGATGAAACGTGGGAATTGATCTCATGCCAAAAACACGGCCAATAGGCTACATCACTTTGTCTTAATTGGGTAAAAGTTACATCATTATTAGCAACAAGGGTGCCTATGCTCACAGGCATCAACGTTTCAACTGCTTAATATTAACTCAACAAGTATTAGCACAGCATGCTAGAAAACGAGGCAAATTAGCAGGTAAGTATACACACTGCTGTCCCACAAGCCACGAAATTATACAGTTACTTATATACACAAAATACTTAAAAGTCCATATCACATCTTGTAACACAAATTGTAACACTTACAATCATTGCTTTTTGCGATATTAACTGCATTGATGCGGCTGTAACACGATGCCCACATTTTGCCCATGTTTTCTTGGTTTACATTTTAACTTCCTACTTCCGATTCGTCGCGAGATTTTCAAAATAAAGGCGCCGCAAATACAAATGAAGAACGAAAACTGATTCAACATTTCAAAGTCGTTTTGAGTTTCTTTTAAACATATTCAGGGCAGAACACTAAACTTAAAATGTTAATGTGGTAAAAATATCTACTTATCTGCATGTTAGCACTATCATAGTGACATTGTTGACCAGCAAATAGTGATAGATTCAGCTTCAACGACCTCTGGTCTTAAGTGTAGCTTCACAGCAGCTGGCACAGCTGTTGAAATGAGTTGGATTAGATTAGTGTACAACACTGTCAAACCATTAAAACGTACCTCAACTGAAAAATAACAAGCACAAAGAGACATCACAATGTCAATACTGAATTTAAAAGAGTTTTAAAGGTCTATTACCTAGTTAGCAAGTAAACAAGCGTTTGGTCTGTAAACTGAACGAGAGACTCATACGATTTCCTCTTCCTCTCATGCCTCATATCCATTTTCTCATGCAGTAAAGAGCTGATGAGAAAATTGGAAGGAGACAGACAGGCGGCATATGTACAGACAGGACAGAGCAGCACGCGTCCGATTTTCAGAACAATCAGGAAGAAAGTGGGAAACATTCACTGTAAACGACTGCTGCATTATTCTGAGACCAGTTGGACCATCCAACTGCACCCACATCAAAGTCGTTGTGAATGTTACTGGAGAAGCCATGACCTAACCCCTGACCCTATCCCCTAACACTAAACCCTACTCATAAAATCTGATGTGGGCGAAGCTGGATGATCCAACCACGAGTCAAAGCTGGTTGTACTTTGAACAACATCTCTTATCTGCCTGTGCAGAGGTGGGTCGAGTGTATGCGAGTTTCTATGGCAACGCTTCATTGTGATGCCACACAGAAACTTTCTGAGCTTTTCCATTTCATTCATATAAATTCATGATCTTTCCTTTGCATTTGTTAGCATTGAAGATTACTTATACTCACTGATGACAGTGATTTGCTATTTTGGTCAAAAATGGCAAGTAGAAACTCAGCAATAAGGGACCAAAGGGCTATTCCAACCACACTTACTCCCACTGAAAATTTTCTCACTCCAAGCTCAACTCAAAAGTTGGAGGTCCTGTTCGTATCACCGCTGACTGCAACGACTAACTGATTGGAAATTGTTCCATTTGGCAGTAACAGAAGAAGCTTGTGAATACCGGCCATTAAAAAGGTGGATTGACTTCTTGATGGAAGGCAGTAAAAGTCCCTGCAGCGCCCACTTTGTGTCCCAAAATGCAGAGGTGGCCACTGATAGCTAAGACTGCAGAGATTGTGTGAGAGAAGTGTGCAGCATTCCTCTAAAGGGTTTTCACCATTATTATTGTAATCCAGCCAGCTATTGGATTTCAATGTCTTTGTATATATGTGTCTTTAAAGCAAGCAAATGCACTCAGTGTGGCATGTTGGAGTAGGGAAGTATGCAATGGGAAAGACAGCCAGGGAAACAGCTTTATCTGAATGGACTTTTAGTTTGTTTGTTTTGGGTGCTGTTAGTATGTAGAGACAGGGAAAAAAAACAGTGAAAAAAGAGAGAGAAAAAGCTGGAAAAATTACAATGCTATGAAACCAACAGGCTAAGAATTAGCAGGCGTATTTTTTTGGTTACCAAAAATTGCCAAAAATGTAGTGTCTTGTGGTATCTATTGTGCTTAAAATTGACTTGAAATGTTGACTGAAAACTCAAACCAATCAAAAACACAACCGTAACCTTAAAATGACAGAATACAACAATATAAACACACACAGGTTACACATTCCACAAGAAGCCCACTTGACAATCATCTAGCCGCACAGTTTTTGCTTAAAAAATTCAATAGTCGTGTGTAAAAAGGAGTGGAAAGGGTCCCACAGCAGGTGCTTTGAAAAAATAATCTAATTTGCATGGACTTCTTCATGTCAGTTTCTGCTGTAAAAGTGTCAAACTGCCAATATTACCGTGTGCTCACAGTGTAGCAACAGAGAGGAAAACACATGGAGGCACAGTTGGTGGAGGCGTGCCTATTAAACCCAACTCCTTCCTATACCGACTTCCTCATCTGAGGTAGCAGCCAGCCAGAGGAAAGGCACGCTGAGAGGGAATAGCTCCCTGTTGTGGCTCTTGGCTACGGCATGGAGACTCCAAACAACGGTACGGCCCCAAGTTTGAAGCAAACAAGAATAAGCCAAAACTATAAAGTTGCAACAGTGAAGAAAACATGAAGCTAAAGCCAGATTATAGATTGCATCTACAATCATTTGCCAACGCAGACAGATGGAGATGGACAGAGAGGGAAAAGAAAGAGAAGGACAAAAGGCACTCTTTGGAGGCTGGCTCATGGGGTCGATGGTGTCTGTCCTTGCTGGCAAACATGTCTGCCCTGATGGGAAAGTGAAAGTCTGGCAAAGGGCTGCTGAACCAAGCCTGTTGGTTGTGGTTTACCAGGCAGCAGCAACCTGATTTCATATGAATTCAACAATTGTAAGTGTGTGTGTGTTTTTACACTAGAGACTGTGAAGAACTAGAAAGGCACCCGTCAATAATCATTCAATATTTGATCATATTTTCAGAGCTTTTTGCCACAGTACAAGTTAAACTCAGTTTATCATAATAATAATAATTAAAAAAAAAGAATTTGATTTCAGTGTCTTCACAGACAGCCCGTTACAACTCTGGTCCTGTAGTATGGTAGAAGCACACAGCAACTTCTGCAGGGATTAAAACAACATTTCTTACGGTGTTAGCTGGGAATAAAACAAATACTACCGTAACTACTACACTGATTACTGCAGAGACAGCTTGTAACGCCTGGCACAGTGTTGATGTTCTGATCCTAACTTTCTGTGTTATCACCTACTTGGAATTACCAAAAGGTACTAAACTAAATGCGCCATATGTTCGCAGATTCTTTTAAGCCTACAAAATGCTAAACACTGCTGTATAGAAACATTTCTGTCTGAGTAGGTGTCGGTAACAAACCAGTCCAACTTATTTTAAACCTTTGACAGTGGATTAGGATACAATCAGACACAACAAACAATTTGATTACTTCAGCAGCTTTATCAGGGTCGAACACCACAGAAATATGTTTTCTGAGCTTCCCATTTGTCCATGTTAAATTATCTCTGATTGAGATGAAGCATTTCCCTGACAGATGTCAGTCTAATTGAGTGTTACAGCTCCAGTTGGTGAGGTTGTTGCTTGGCTCTGTGCCTCTCTGCCGCGCATGACGTTGCAAAAATGTAACAGCCGAGCAGTGTTCGACTCAGACAGATGCACAGATAGAGTATATTTTTGTTTCCTCTCGGCCTTGTTTTGTCTCATGTAGAGGCAGCAGACCTCACAAAGCATCGCAAATAATCTCTCTGAAGTGTTCACGGCTGAGCATCTCCCTAATACTTTCTATCCCCGGAGTATTTACAGGATCCTATTGGGGACAATTTTCATCATATATAGTGGAACTCCACTGGGTCATGCCTTTCATAAATGTAATATTTGTAGCATTGAATAACAGTTGCTACACAACATAGATCCGCATGGCCCTATGACTTCTCAGTGTCTTCATCCTGGGCATCACATAGTTACTTTGACTGAATATTTGCCCATGTGAAAGTTTAACAGATTTGCATTGAACATGCAAACTCCCTACATAAAAGCTTCAAGCTAAATTTGAGCCAGGAACCTTCAAATGATCTTTTTATGAAAAAAGGTTGTAAGAAATATTTCTCGATATGCTTGTATGGAAGAAAAGGTGCTCATTCAAAGTTAATGTGATCAAAGGCTGAGATACTTTAAAGATAAAATACTTTATTGTTTCTCTTGCATGAAAATAAATAAACTAAATAAATGACTAAACAACTGGTATCAGCTGTCAGCCATGTTATTATATCTGTACGGACCCAGAATTTCACAATCAGTGCCTCCTTTAAAATCAATCAGAATACATGAATTATGAAAGTGATGATCATCCATGGCTAAAACGAGAAGCTGCTTCCTGAATCATTCGGTGCTAAATATTTTCTAATGAAAGGTAGGAGAAGACACATCTTCAGTAAGTTAAGCAATTTAGCAAATTAAGTCAACAATGTTAGTTTTACTCCCCTGTAGAGTGAAACATTGCATTGAGCCCAGCTGCCATTAAGGACAGCAGTGCAACAGCAACAACAAGGAAGGTAGTTGGTTGATTTTGAAAGCCAATTGATAATAAGATACCCTGGCATTGATCCCCGAGATCAGCTCAGGACATCTTCTGTCAAACAGCATCCCAAATGTCATTTTTACACACTTTTTGTAAAATGGTTCATCATACATTTAGATATTTGTTAAAAGTTTTTGAGAGGAAAATCCATTAAAAGGGATAGTGAAAGGATCATTTACAGGAGATCGCTGAACTATGGTTACTAGAAGTCTCAAAGCAACAACCCCCTGGACAAAGCCTTAGAAAAATCTGTGTAAAACATATTTTTCAGAATGTTTGACTGGAGCTCGGTAAGGCATCGGGTTGTGGTCTGAATGTATTTCCAACTAAAAGGTTTCAGTTACAGTCATTGAGCATTATCTGTTCACAAATAAAAACATTTCTGTGTGTTAAAAGATTTCTTACAGTTCTGCTGAGAGTAATTGACACCTCACTGGAGTGTTACCTTTAGCCAAGGCATGTTTACAGCCGAGTTCACTCAGAAAAGTAAAGAAAAAAAAAATATATATTTGAAGTTTATGTTTCTAAGACAGTTTGGCTTAGAATCTGGAGCAATGTTGGTGTTAAAATTTTAACCATCTTCCTATTTGTTAGAAGACTCCATGTACCATACGTAGGTGTCCAATGTTGCAAAAAACAATACATATAGGCACTGTTACTCATTTTGATTAAAGCTCTGAAATTCTGCGCTATTACCATAAATACAAATGCATAAAGTCTGCATTTCCTGCAGTATGAGTGACAGTGGCTAAAAGCTACCGCTCCCAGTTGCTATGGGGAGTTATTTTTGTCTTATTTAAATGTATACGAGGATTTACATTCTCAGATGGATTCGGATGGCGTCGCAGTTGGGTGTCATAGACAGACAAGGAAAGCCAAATCGCCTGGACTGTTTCCAATAGACTTTTTGGTATCTCATAAAGAAAAAAACATTGAAAATAACCACGTTCTGTTTACAGTAGGCGAGACACTGCCAGGACTATGATATTTTTTATGTTGTTTCCACTCCATGGTTTACTGAGAAATGTCAGTTTACTGTGTTATTGCTTACGAAATTAGTGTCCCCCGTGTTTTTCCCTGAACAGCAAGACGTTTGTCATGAAAGGAGTTTTCAGAGGTACAAAGAGGTGCATTATTCTTTAATTGCTGAGTACTAAATTGGTGAAAGTAAGTCTCGTGAGGCATGAACCACAAACACATAGGCAATCTGGAAAGTTGCAATCAGAACTCTGGGTTAGAGACAGAAAAAGTGAAGGCTTTGTACGATCACACAAATGATCCAAACTATCCAAAAATCTAAAACCACTTATATACCAAACTTTCTTCCTCAACTTTGACCTATTGTGCTGAAGACTCACTGATTTCCTCTTTAATGAGGGATGATTATTGGCTAAAAAAAACAACTTGCAATAACAGCTGCTGTTTCAGTAACTGCTAACAATATCTCTGCCGTATAATAAATAAAAGAACTCTTCATCGTGAAATAAACATCACAAACTCCTATTTCAGTTACAAGCGCAGTTACAGTTTATTTAACCTCTAAAACCACACCAGAGCACTTTGCAGCCTGAGGCCAACAGTAGACCCTGGGCCTTCTCATCGCAGCCCAAGAAGTCCTCAAACAAAAACAAAAGAAAACTGAATGACTCGAAAGACTCCAAAGCTATTTACGTCAGAAGAGTGCAGTATGTATTAAAGCTGTAATAAAATAGGTAGTTATAGGTAATAGGTACTTTGATTTACTGCTTCATCTTTGTTGTAACCCTCACCTGTCCTCACGAGATCTGGGTAGCGGCCGAAAGAATGAAGACATGAAACGAGCTGCTGAAATGAGTTTCCCTCGGTGGGCGGCTGAGCTCAGCCCTATGGACAGGTTGAAAGGCTCATGTTAACATAGGCTGCCACCCTAATGTTTGAATTTCCATGTTTTGATTCAGTTTCCCAGTCTGTGGCTCTTTGATTACCCCAACTTCTTCAATCTGCATCTCTGGAAGGAAAATGTTCCCCACCCTGGCCCTAAAACAGCCCCCAGCACAAGTATTGGTCAAGTTAAAACTCGGCAGTGTGCTTTGAATAACATCTCTCCGATATATAAATCCACCATTTGAAAACAAATTAATCACATGATTCAATCAGTTTAAGCTACTTTAGGATAAAAAACATTTTAAAAAAATATTTGAGGACTTCTTGGGCTGCAGTCAGAAGGCCCAGGGTCTACTGTTGGCCTCGGGCTGCAATGTGCCCTTGTGTGGTTTTAAAGGTTAAATGAACTGAGGAAAACTGTAACTGTGCTTGTAACTGAAATAGGAGTTTGCGATGTTTATTTCACAATGAAGAGTTCTTTTATTTAATATACGGCAGAGATATTGTTAGCAGCTACTGAAACAGCAGCTGTCATTGCAAGTTGTTTTTTGAGCCAAGTCTCAATGTGGCCAAATGTGAAATAGCTACATGAATTTAACTTACTAATATGTGTCTGTGGAAAGGATTTTTGCTATTTTTTTTCATTGCTATTAAACAAAATGCAACAACAATGCCAATGGAGAGAATTTATTTTGTTGTATCACATTTAGGAGGCGAAAAAGTCATTAAAAGGTTGCAGGAGATGGGAGGATGACACCTCACACCCACCTGCCATGTCCCATCTTGACAATTGGAGCTCTCAAGCTACTTGAGACTTTTAAAATGTTGTTTTTGCATTTGGTCACTGCTTTTTTGCACTTTTACACTTTTACTTGGTTAAGTTCAGTATTGAAAAGAAGATATTTTTCAGTTATAAAATCATCCATTAAAACTAACCCCGTAATTAAAAACTGACCGTATAAAACAAGTACTACATCAAAATATCCTTTTCTGTGTTTACCAACTGCAGAGTCTTGACCCCTCATCGAAACACACAGAACATGCTGGACAGATTAATCCCATTAAAATACAAAACTTTGAAAGTTGTGCTGGATGGCAAGAAAATAAAATAAAGGTGTTGTGTTCTTGGGCACAAACAAGTATTTTTCGTTTCACCTCTCATGACCAATAATTGGTCAGGGGGTTCAGTGACTTGTGTGACTGCAACGACCCGCTGCTTATAAGTTGATACTCCCCCACCATCTAGTTTGGAACTGAAGAAGCCTTTCAAATAAAATGCGTTTTCAAGATCAAAGAAGAGGTCCAGTTTCCTTTATTCAAGCTCTTTTGATTACAAAAAAACAGGGATGGGAGCGAGGGAACACATTTACCTTTGATGATGTCAGTGAGCAGCCTGAAGCTACCCAAGGACCCAAGCAACTCAGAGAAGACAGCAACACAGTGAAAATCATATCACCACAAACGCATGGGTGGAAATGGAGCTGAGAGATGCATCTGGACCTTCAGCTGATCCATCTACTGTTGGCCCAAGCCTCATCAGAAATGGGCTCCATGGAAGGGTGGCTGTCAAGAAGCCGTTCTTAAGGAAGGGAAAAAGGGAGAAAAGCTTTGGGATGTCCTTCAAGAAGCCTGGAGAACTACAGAAAGCTCGTCTGAGAGGGTTCAGGTTGTGTCGGCGAATAAACGAGCTCAGACCAGATATTCACTTTGAGCCTTACATACTCCAATTCCATTTATGTTCGCATATGCTTCAATAAAACACATGCAGATACACATACAGAATACATTAATAATGTGAATGTAATGAGATCCAAAGGAACAGACTGTACTTTTCAACTTATAAAGCATGAAACACAAGTAGGGCTGCTGAGAAAGTGGGAAACAAAATCTTTTAAGTTGTGACCTGAAAGTACATTTTCATTAGATTTACACAATTCTTTCAGATCCTCATGCAGAATCTGTCTTGTTTGAAATGTAAAACCACAGAAACTATTTTGCCATATACATCCTCTCACCTTGGTGGAACTAGTTTCAGATGCTGCTCCCAGTATAAATTGAATGACCTGCAAACTGCCCCACCTGCCCTTCTGTATTCTCTCAAGCATTGTTACTTTGCCGTCTAATTTAACCCATCGCTGTGGTGAGTGCAGTGTTATCACAACTTACATACGCTCTGGAATGGACAGCAAGTCCTTTGCATGTCAGTCTCCCACATTAACATTTCAAGGCCAACTTTCAAACAATCTTTCCGAAATTACAGTTCAAACCAAAGTATATTTCACTGCAGATTGGAGTTTACACACAGAGTGCTGCTTGAGAGAACTGGCATTTCCACTGTTTTCTTCCTGCTGCTGGTCATGCACTGCTGGATACAGTCAACAATAAGACAGGGGGCCTCTCAGAATGATCAATTCCTCAGAGACAGGAGATCTCTGCGAGCTACAATTCCTCCCTCCCACATCAACAATCTAACAAGCCTCTGCACAAAAATCTGTCTGCTGTGTACAAAATATCATTTAGCTTTAATATGCGCCTCCTGCTTCAGGTAGGAAAATGAACGCACAGGTCTGGTGACACGTCACATTAAGTCTAAACGCTAGGTGACGGGCTCAGTCTGCGATGAATGGTGAATGCTTCTTTACTTCCGTGGACACACTAGAAAAAATGCCCCTCCAAAAATAAGTAAAAAAACCAGTAAATACAAACACGTTTTTGCTTGAAATAAGCAAAATAAATCTGCCAATGGAACTAGTGAAAATCGGCTTGTCAAGATTTCTTGAAATAAGATGTGATATTTAGGACTTTTGAGATAAAAGTGATCTTGAAATTAGCTTAAAAACCTCTTCAAATGTAAAAAAAAAGCTTGTTTCACATGATATGTGACTTGTTTTCAAGACTATATCTGGCTGAAATAGTACTTGTTAGGCAGTTGTGTCTTATATTAAGTGTAATGAGATATCTTGACTAGAAATGAGACAAATATACTTGGTAAGACTTAGATTTTTTCCAGTGTATCTGGACAGGACACATCTGACACGCAGCGAAAGGCTCTCATTATAAGTGCCTTAGTAATCTTTGCCTAATGCTTAGCCACAAATACAAGTCTGCCATTTGTGACAGGAAATGAAAACTACAGCCTACCGACAATAGGCCCCAAGTATTCGACTGAGTGAAATATGATGATTTCATTGCAATTTACAGGTGAAGATACAAAGGTAGACCAAGTCATTTTGCTTGGAAAATGAGAATTAAACCTTTACTTTCAAAGGAAATGATTAACTTTAATTGACCAATACAATGAGATTATTGTTTGTTTGAATTTTTTACTTTAAGAGATGAAAATAGAACATTTAAACTTTTTATCTCAAAGCTCATACCGTTTGCCTGGCGTCCCACATTCTGCTTTTCAAAGCACCCAGAGTGTTAACATTCACTGGGAAAGCATAATATTTACACTGGACCCCATTAGATATTTTCTTTTCTCCACATACTCAATGTTTATCCTTTCAGGCTCTTACTTATAGGAGGGAGTCTAGTTAGTGTTTGCTGCATGTCCTTCATGGATCCAGTGGCGGAGCAAATGAGCAGCCAGATACCAGAGCAGAGAGCAGTTTAACACTTCATTTGTTAGACATGGCTACACTCGACTGAAGTTACAACAAAACCGACGTGCAAAGTCATGTATGAATGTCATGGAGCTACGTGTGGAGTGCTCAAATTACAGATGGTAAGAACCACGAGCCAGGTTTTCATCAAAAACTATACTGCTCGTGTGAAATTTGTTAAATGATTACTGGTGGGTCATTAAAACAAACAGTTGGTGGTCTTAATGGTCCAGTTGGTTATCTAACTATAGCAGAAGAAGATTAAGGTTTGATTAAAGAGCTCTATTTAAAGCTGAATGTGCAAGAGACCAAGTAGAAATTGTGAAGAGAATGGAAGAGAAATAATTTGTTTTAGGTTTTATTTCGAGGAAGGTTAGAGGCTTTTCAGTGCAGCACAAAGCACTGATACTTAAGTCATGACAAGCTTAATTACTACCTTACTTAGACACATGTGACAAGCTTTTCCCTTCAGGGTAAAAGAGTTTTGTTTTTTTCTTTTTTTCATTGCAAGTGGTTTATATATATATATATATATATAAACCCAGAACAGGGGCACCAGATCAGCTGATTTTTCGCCATATAAAACAACTCAAACTTTAAAAATGTCACAGTGGTTTTTGCTTGAGCTATTTTGTTGATTTTCACTCCATCAGACAGGTGTTTACTCTGTCACTAACCACTGAACATCTGCGCTCCAAAACAGCCTGGGTTGCAACACCAAGTCGCAGCATGGACCAGATTACATGGAGCCACTCGGTGCAACTGTCTGACGCAGAAGTGACTCTGTGATAATGCACGGTATAGAGTTAACGGGAACTCTTGTGTTATATTAGCGGTTGGAGCCCTTTTAGATTGAATGACTGGTGGCCCCATTCTGAGTGGCTTTTAGCTTCTCCATCAGAAAATCGTTTGATTCTCCAAACTAAGAATCGAACCTGCCGCCGTCTACTGCAGGGAAGACACTGATTCCTCATAAGTATGTTTTTATTGACCCCGTACATGTGCTCTGGGATTAACTGGTGTATACATGGCCACAGCTCAAAGGCTGAGGCCCAAAAATATCTTAAAGACAGCAAAGCAACAGGGAAAATACAAAGGACACACGGGAAAAAAATGCCCCTCCAAAAATAAGTAAAAAAAACAACAAATAAAAGACGTTTTTTGCTTGAAATAAGCAAAAAAAAAATCTGCCAATGGAACTAGTAAAAATTGTCTTGTCAAGATTTTTTGAAATGAAATGTGATATTTAGGACTTTTGAGTTAAAAGTGATCTTGAAATTAGCTTAAAAACCTCTTCAAATGATAAAAAGCTTGTTTTATATGAAATATGACTCAAAACAAGATGTTTTCAAGACTTTTTCACTTAACAAGTTATTCAAGATGTATTGTATTAAAACAAGTCCCTATATCTGGCTGAAATGGTACTTGTTAGGCAATTGTGTCTTATATTAAGTGTAATGAGATACTCAATGAGAAAAATATACTTGGTAAGATTTAGATTTTTTCCAGTGCAGAGTCTCTGTGGATAAATACACAACCAGAAATGTCAAAAGCCATGACTGAGATGAAAACCTGTTGTATTTGTGCTTATATGTGCAGTTTCAGTGCCCACAGTCGAAAACTTGACTGTACAAATCAAATTACCAGCTCTAAAACAGTCAGGAGACACTTCAGGACATCGATATCTTGTTTTTGGTCACAGGTCAGGTATCTTGGGTTCTAGGGGCCTTGGCATGAAAGTGAGCACAGATAGAGGGAGCTGAGAAACAGCAAAGGGCCCCAGGCTGAGAATCAAACCTGGACTGGCTGCATCCAGGACCTCAGGCTTCTGTGCATGGAGCACCTGCTCACCGGTTCAGCTACCCGATGCCCCTTCGTCATTTAGATTTTTACTAAAAATGACGACAATTCAAAATACGAGTAAATTCTAACTTGAGGTCAACTTGAGGATGAACTACAACAGGAATGTATCCTTATGATGGCTCTTGTGTTCAGTAATAGGTCATCACTGCGGTACAATCAAACAACTGATGTTCCTTCTGCCGCGTACACAAGATGTTATGCTCAACAGTTAAGGACTGGAACGAGCTGCTGCCACAATATCTGAGGTGACACAAAAGTCTGTTGGGATATAAAAGTAATACAATCATGTAGGTGGTTGTTCAGCACTCACAGTCTTATCTACAATGCTGAGAATCCATTTGCCTTAAAGTCCTCCCCCTCCCTCTGCTGACCTGTTTCCGACCTTGTCATATAATGGACTTGTGCTGTCTTGTCATTTAAAATTGGACCACATTCATCCTTTATGGTAGCACTGCCTTCCTATGGTGGGTAATCTCAGATCTCCGAGTGCTCATCTCATCCACCTGACTGCCTTTAGTAACATCACTGTGTGGGACTGCGGAAACTGATCTTAAAGCAGCACCTACTCCCACTCTGGCACAGAAACAACACAGCCTCCATGTCAGCAGAGAGGAGGAATCTTCCACCTAATATCACTGAGTAATTGCTATTATTTTGGTGTTAGGAGCACCGGTGTAACTTCTGCATAGAAGCACTTTATGAACAGGTGATAAAAACTAACCATCCATGGTCGTGAGATGATAACAGCCAAGAAAGTAATTTGGAGACAGAGACAGAATGTATGATTCCTCTACTTTGAGGGAGATGTTTCACAGGATACAACTTGTCTATAAATTGTCTGATGTTTCACTTCAGCAGAGCTTTTTAGACGTCTGAGTTACTATCTACACCGTTCAAGAACCAAGCAAGTCAACTGTGCAGTGATTCAGTGCTCACACAGTCTCCGGAGGCCTGGGTGAGAGGAAAAGAAATCTAAACAACTCACTCACAAGCCATCCGGTTGCCATGAAAATGCAGTTCTGCCCTCGACTTAAACACAACAATTAGTCTTTGATAAACATTAAAGGCTGTGGCTTGCCTCAGGATATAACCACCCCTGACATTAACCTCATATAGTAAGAATCCGACCCAGCCCGCCTGCCACGTCTCAGCTTAACTTCAGAGTCAAAACCTCTGATGGATTCTAAATCTGCAGCCTTGAATTTAATATGTTGGAAACAGGCCATGGCAGCACTATTACACATGTAACACAAGATTTAAAGTGTGGTTGATAGCCTGTGTTGAGAGGAATGGGAGGTAAAAATGACAAGTCGCAACATTAAAAAGGGCTCAACTTACAGCCCTGAATTAATTTGCCGTTACAGTTACTTGCTGTATATTTGCACATATGGAATGAAAGTGGTTTCCTCTATAGCTCTGGTTTACAAGCGTCTACGAGACACATCAAGAAAAAGAGAAGAAGCCTTTTTTTTATCTCCATGGGAGAATCTTCTGCCCTTTTCCCCCTCAGCCTTTAATGCATCCACATCTCAGGCTCAGAGACTGATCCTGACGTTGTGTTTTTGGGGAAACTTTTCATTGCTTCCCTTGACTTTGTGTAAAACATTGCATGACGCACCACAGTGATACACACTTTGTAAACAAAATAAAGGGGTTGCATGATTGCTGAAATTTGTGCAATGGTCCGTACTAAAATCTGTGGACTGTTGTGAGAGCATTGCACATTTTGGCAGTGTATGTCGAATTAGTTTTAAAGCCTGCTAAGTACAGCAGAAGCACGCCATGGAACAGTGAACTCCTGAGGAAACTGTTTTGAAATGTGGCAAATATTTTGAGCAGGATACACAAGATGTCAGGATGGAAAGTAGTAAAAAGCAATAAAGATATTCTGTAATGTATAACTTTTTTTCTGCCTAAGCCAATACAATATTTTGAGGTGAATGACAGTAACAGTAAATGGAACTTAACATTATTTTTGTGGACATCTTAATTATATTGGTTTCATCTACTCAGTGTGAAAACACATAAAGCTTCTTTGACTGCACTGAGGACATTTTAATCAATAATGTAACATATAATAATGTGATGTAAGTGACCATATTTATCCCATGATGTTTTTCCCTTAATGAGAGCAGTGCTCTTTTCTGATTGACAGTAACACCAATTACCAAATGCAAAGCATCCATAATCAAAAGCCTCAAAGCCTTTTCAAAGACTTGAGTGCTGAGACGGAGCTCACAACCATTCACAACACCAAAGATTTCTTTCTGCAGCCGCGTTCAACATAGTCTGCCAGACATTTTTGTTTTAAAAAAACAAATAGTTACATATAGAATACGGTGCATTGATATTATGTGACCAGGTTTATTAGTTTTAAGAGGAAGCAAAGTCCATACTCAGAGGCTGGAGGGTGTAGCAGTGGAGTTGTACACATTACAGCCATCCACAGGACCTGGGTTTGTGTGCATTTCATTTTTATATTCGTCTTTGTGTTCGCTCACTGTTAAGTTATATGTGGGCATGAAGAAATTATTTGGTGAGACATGTGTGGAGGAGCTTGGAGCCCTAACGAGTGTACAGCAGAAATATCGTGTTTTTTACCGAGACGTGGCTTCAGGAACATAGTCCAGACTCCAATGCTTCTCTCCGTGGTTGTTAAACTAGAAGAGCAAGAAGAGAATGTAGACAGAGCAGCAACAGTGAGAGAGGAGGGACTGAAGCGCTTGTTAAAAACAGAAGGAGGATCCAGAACTGTTACTGTGAAGATCAGTTCTTCATCAGAACCCCGGTTACTTCACGGTCGGCTGTAAGTGTCCGTCCATGCAGTCTGAGAGACTTCACCGGTGTTACCTGCTGATGGTGCATGTGATATAATTAGCTCAGTTGTTACACTAATGCATTCGCAGCAATCTTAATTTCATTGAGAAAAACATTGCTTGAGACAGTTGTTCTCATCTCATTTACAAAAGAAATGAACATAGCTGCTGTTTTACTGTCATAAAAGGGACAATTTGTGTCCATCTCCATATAGCAAAGTGACTACTTGAAAGACAACAGTGATGGTTTTATTTTAGGCCTTTATCATTTGGTAAATGGTGCTTTGACACATCCTGTAAATGGCACAACATTGCTCCAAAACCAAAATACTGCTCTCTGTGTCAAGTTTCTAATTGGTCATTATTTCTAGGAAGAAAAAAAAATGGCAGTAGCACATAATGCTTGGATTAACCTCAGTCTCTCATTGGAAACATTAAATCAAGTGTAGCACTTTGTGTGGTGAACGGAAAAACATATTCCATCTCTGCTTAATGTATGGAAATGAACCTGTTAGAACTCACAGTGCGAGTAGTGGAGTGAGCAACTAAACACCTTTGTGGGATTTTACCAGCTTTCCACATGTGGCAAAGAAAACCATTTAGGCGCTGAAATAATTGGTCAGGCCTTGCATTTAAAAGCACATTGTTCCACCAGCATTCCTGCACTTTGCATGTTTCTGGAGTGTTTCAAACTCAATTGTTTTTACTGGGCATTCAACACGGAGCCATTCAGAATAACTAAAGCCCAAAAGAGTAACAAAAGGCATCTATTCTTAGAAAAAAAGTGTTTGAGTTTTAACCAGAGGCCAAAATAAAATGCAATGGCTGCCATCTTTAGTTCTTTTTGTTTGAGCTTTTGACACCAAACTGTCCTTCATCCTCAGCTGGGAAACATCCACAAATCCCCAAGCACAAAGAAGCGTCACAACAAAAGTGCGAGCTGAAGAAAACAGAGAGGATAACACAAATGTGAAGAGAGGGTTCTCTTCGAGCTGCTGGTCAGTATGCTTCAGATGTGCTCAGTCGCTTGGAATGAAGTGTTACCAATTACTGCACATTGTAATTCCATTTCCGAATACTTCTTCACGCAGATAGAGTGAAGCTGATAAAATATGCATCATCTTCCCACAGTCCAGTCTCCCGGACAGCTCGGAGTAGGGTTGGGTAACCTCGAAGTGTCTGTCTGACAGTAGGCAGACTGTCTTGGTGCCAGAACCACAACTCTCCAGGGAAATCATTTAGTCGAGAACTTGGGCCCCAGTCACAGCCTGCTCCCGGCTGATAAAGGGGCCATCCCGTGACCGGGTCCTGTCCCGGACCCTCTCAACATCCTGCTTCAAAAACCCATCAGCCATATGATGATTAACTCAAAGGGAAGAGAGATTAAAGGAAAGGAATATTATGAAAGAAGGACAGGATGTGCAGAGTCTATGCAATCACACAAAATGCCTTAGTTTTACTGACTGGGAAGTAATGGCTGCCTTTGAAGGAGTGGCTTTGATGTGGGACCTCCACATTGTATCAGCCGTGTTTTTCAGCCATTTTCCACATAGTCATGGAGCTACCTATCACGAGCCACTTCTGCCTTGAACAGAGCACATTCATTCTGATATTTATTCTGGAGGATTGCAATAATAAGCCTATCCTGTAAGAGCATGTGATGCGAGGCAGCATGTCAATTTGCACCATGTTGAAACTAATTAAGCTTTAAACATTGTCACGCCAAAGACAGCCTTCTCCATTTGGTCATTCATTAAAAATATGTTGCAATTAAGATGATCCATTATGAGCTTAATTACAGAATTAATGCGGGCAAATCCAGACACATGGCAGTGGGATGGAAAAAATAAATCCTGTGGACATCTCAAGATTCATACGGGAAGCCATCAAAGGTTGACTTCGGCCGGTTAACAGTCAGCTGATCAGGTGTCCCTTCTCTTTAAGCATACATGCTAACAGATAACTACAGTTTATTCACAGCAACAATGACGAATACAGCAGATTATCACTGGGACGCAGTGAGACGGCAGCACTTTGCAGCATCATTTGTTTTGCGGCCAGTGACTACAGTAAATTGATAATCTGCTATTATCTGTGTGGTAGGCCTGAAATAAAAGCTGCACATATAGAAGGAGCCTGCCTAATGATTTTATTTCCCAGTGATGTAGCAACGGATGGATGGATGGGAAAAGAGGGGAAGAGCACAGACAAACAACCAATTAGCAAGGAGCCATTTAACCTTCTCGATGAGTGGGACAAGATGGGTTAAACATGCGCAGGGAAATCAAGAAGTGGTGGAGTGATTAAACACAGTGTTTATGTCTACAACAGTTTTCAGAACCATTTGCTGCTGTATCTACTTTTCTACTGGTACGGTAAAACCCCACACAGGAATAACGAACCCTCTCTGAGCTTGTGATATGGCAGCTGTTTGTTTTCACCGCAGAAGAGTCCTTTAAATCAACAAGTTTGTTTGGCTTGTTTGAAATGTTACAGACAGGTAACCTTGACAGGAGCAGAATCAGGGAAAAACACTTCCAGAATCACAGGAAAAAGCAGCACAGAAATCAGGATTGTATACAATCAGACTTGCTACAACCTTAATTAATATGTTAGATGACCGTGAGTTTACTCTTTGGTGGTCATTGCAAACTTTAGATGATGGAAAGTTACAGGTCCGTGTACATGACGGCCAACCGATTTTCCTTTTGATATAAAAAAAAAAACAAAATGGGGATGACCAATAATAAAAGGAGAAACGTTTTTTTTATTTTCAAAATGAAAAACGGAAAACGAAAAAACAGCTGTTATATGTTTATCCAATGACATATGATAAAACATCGCCTGCCTCATCTACTGGGACACAGTTCAGCATCTAAACATCAGTCTCTTTACCTACTTTAAGGCAGTTAATTAAACTAGTGCTCTTCGGCTGGAAGTTTAATGTCCTCAAGATGATTCACCTTGTTCAGGTGTACTCTGCTGGAGGAGACGCAGGAAGCCTGGCTTTAACTTCACTTCTGAGGTGCAACCAAATATTTTCATGTGTGATGGACTTAAAGGGATAGTTCGCCTCTTTTGAAATGAAGCTGTATGACATCCCATATTAGCAATATCGTTTATTACATTTGACTTCCCTTCTGCTGCGTCCTGTGAGCCGAGTTCCAGCCTCGTTTTGGCGTTGATGAAGGTAGTCCAGCTAGTTGGCTAGTTGTTTTGCTTCTCAAAACAATATGCGTTCAAAAGAGTAATACATTTTCATCACAAAATCCTTCACCCCGAAAAAGTCAGACCTTACAATCGCTTGGCCCTATTTTCTCTCCCTTCGTATCACTGCGTGCTGCCGCCTGCCGACAGCCGCGCCTGTTACGATGTTTACTGCTCGGAAGCAGGGGACTGCTCGGTCTGCACTTCGGTCTGCACAGTCCACACAGCCTGTAGTGATATGAAGGAGAGAGAAAATAGGGCAAAACGATTGTGAGGTCTGACTTTTTCTGGGTGAACGATTTTATGATGCAAATGTTTTACTCTGTTGAACGCATGTTGTTTTGAGAAGCAAAACGCTTTATTTTTTTAAACCCCAGCCAACTAGCCGGACTACCTTCGTCAACGCCAAAACGAGGCTGGAACTCGGCTCACAGGACGCAGCAGGGGGTAAGAAAATGTGCATAAATGATATTGCTAATATGGGATGTCATACAGCTTCATGTCAAAAGAGGCGAACTATCCCATTAAGGTGGCATGTCATCTTTGTAAACATACTGTTATTAATATGAAAGTACCGTGACAAAAGAATGATCAGAGTGTTGCAGCAAGAACAGTGTCATGCTGCATTAATGAAAGAGTAGGTTTCATTACAATATATTATTCACTCATTAAAATAATTAAACACCATGGACCGCAGACATGAGGATTAGCCAGTGTGCCCGTTTCTTGTGCTGTCACGCTTCCGGAATTCGTTACTCAGGTGGCAGATATCAGAGTCTGCACAGTTTCCCAGTCAGATGCTTGTATTTACAGAATACAAAGCAAGCAGTGAATGCAGCACCAGGGCAGTTCAACTTGTTATAATACAAGCCAAATACCGTGCTCAGCTTCCAAGCAACGGATTATTGAAAATAAGTGGAAGCCAAGCCTTATGCTTCTGTGATTATTGTTGTGTTAGGAGGATGTGTTTTAATCATTTTTTGGGTCCAACTCGTAAAAAGGTTTTAAATAAAAGTGCACCAAGCTCTGTGATCGCTTGAATTTTTGTCACATTATCAACTGCTTTTAATGGCAGAAAAAGGACAAATCTGATGTATCCAACTTGAAAATAACCAGAGTTTTCCTTTCAGAGTGAAAACGGTAATCTGCAAGCTACATTTCTCAAACAGACGGATTTCAAATGATGGCAAATACTGTTAAGTGGTTGTGTTCCTTTTGAACTGAGCTGGAGCCTCAGCCACTCAATGACAACATCTGCAATCATTTTCTTAAACACTCCTTTGATGCACGGCCACGTTTGAACCTCATTGCTCCTTTGCTCATTGTTCACATGTAGAACTTGTGCGATTGATGGCCTCCAGTTTCCTTTCAATCAAGAGTCGTGTTCACCGCAACCTTCTCTCCGCTGTGGCCTGTACCACCACAATCAAGGCGGACCACCTCATCATGGGAACCTAAGAACCTGTTAATCTTACCTGCAATGCTGTTACCAAACGATCTGATTTATTAAGCAGGTGTGGAATGCCAGCCATTTTTTCCCGGGCTGATGCCTGACAAAGCCTCCCTCTAGATACAGGCAGCCTTGTTTGTCATCATTATCTCACACCTTTTATGTAAGATGTGTGAGTACAGAGAGGAGTACTTATTTGAAGAGGAGAACAAAAAGATGAGGCAAGGAAATACATTATGGCAGGTGGCGTGATGAGGCAAGACGTATTTAGTTTGGAGTGCATTGGAGTAAATCACAGAAGAAAATAACTCTCTGTTTTCCACTGCTTGTTCCAGCTCCCATGCTTTAAAAGCAACTCTGTCTGCTTCCCGTCCCCTTTTTCCTCTCCTCATATTTTCTTTATCTCACTGGCAATTTTCTGCTTTCATGTCATCAGTCTCATTTTCTCAGCGATGCCTGCGCTCTGTCTCAAAGGGCGCATTTAGAACTTTGCAAAATTAAGTTCCTCCGCTGCAGATTGATGCTCACAGATTGTCCTATTTTTGACCTCAGAGCTTTCATACACAGCTTGAGGAAGATTTAATGTCCACGGGTGAAAAGGAGTGCAAATGTGTTAGTTTGGCTTATTATAACCTACTTTTTCAACTCGCATAAGCTGAAATAGAAATAAATTAGAATTGCAAAAGATTTTAACGTGCAGAAATGTGCTGCATGCAGTCATTTGTGGTCCTCTGCAGGATCAGTGGGAACTATAAAACCAGAGGAATTTAATTCTGCCTTTCTATTTTTATAGGTGCTGAAATAGAAATTTGAAATGTCAAGTTAGAGGGAAAAGTCCAACTCAAAGTCAGTAATGTGTCAAACATTTATCTTTGTCATTCTGCATAAGCGCCTGGTCTCTCTGAGCAACAACGTGTTCATACATTTAAATACGTTCCATAATCATCTCCTCAGAACAGCTTTTTGCTTAGAGAATATGCAACCAAATGCGTGTGAATGTAAAAATATCATTTTCGCCTGTACGAACAAACCATCCAGGACAGTCTCATCTGAAATATGCATGTTGTCCATTTTCCTCACGCACCGGCCACTGCAGGCAACTTATGAAAAGTTGACAAGGTCACCATTTCTCTCTGAGACGTTGTTTTTCATTCACTCTTTTCGCAGATCGAGACAAAGATTGTGGTCAGGTACAAAATATGTGAAAAAATAAAGATAAAAAGCTGATGCTGATATATAGAGTTTCTCTTTCATTGAAACTGGAAGCGAAAAAGCTTTCTTCTTCATTGAGATGTGATGCCTGGGGTCAGTTCATTGTCATTCAACTTCATAATTAACAGAATAATGGCAGCAGGACTACTATAACACATGCTGTCAATGGTGGAAGTGCACATGACGTAATTGGAGCAGAGCAGAAAGACCTCGTACTCAGAGGTCATGGATTATTTGACCAGCACAAAAACACAGAAGTACACATATTAGTACAATACCGGGAAAATCCATAGACTAAAAAGGCTATTGAAAATATTCCATTAATAGAATGCAACAACAAAGATGAGATTGAGAGTGTTAGTGAAAAACCAGAACACCAACATAACACCTTAAACAAGTCGACAAATAGTCTTCTGAAATCCAACCGAGGCTACGAGGCTCATAAAAATATCAAGAGTCGATTTCTGGCCAGATTTCTCAGTCCGCTGATTCTTTGATAAATCACAATAAACTCTGTTCAAACCAACAGCCTTTAGTTTAGGATGATATCCACTTGTTATACTTCCAATCCCACCACAACCCACATGTTGAACTTTTTGCCACTTGGTGCACATATCTATGTGACATAGGTGCATCTCATGTAATGATTATTTAATTTATATATATCTGTATATGTATTATTGTTCAAATGTGATAGTTTCTGAACTTACAAGGACCCAAAAGTACACAGAAGAGGGTTTATGTTCATGCATTTGGCTTTTATTCAAAGCGACTTACACTCATATCCTAGGTAGGCAGGTCTTGCCTAAAGGGGTCTTGCCTAAGGACCCTTAAGGTTTATTGTATAATATTCATTTACAGCAAAAATATAAATCCAGACTTCACCTCCGCCCTTAAGGCAAACTAATACAGCATCGATAAATTTCAGATTTCTGCTCCTGAAACCAAAATTTATCTAACATGAGAAATTATACATTATCTTGAAAAAGCCAGAGATATCAGAGCCACTGCTAAATCCCCAAAAGGCAGGCAGAGATAAGATACTCTCCCTGCTGGGGTGAAGGAGCTGACCCACTTTGGCAGGTCCTTAGGTGAATGAGAAAGGGATTATTTCCATTAACTCACCAAGTGTTTGAAATAGTGAATGTAACCATTAAAATTTAATTTTGTTCACAGTAAAAGGTGTAGAAGAAGAGATAAAACGCTGATCAGTGTGGCTCTTCCTCTCCATCTTACGAGGAGTAAAGTGAAACGCGTGTTGGGGAAAGCTCACAAAACCTACAGGGACAAGAACATGGGCCACACTGGGCTACGTGGAAAGTGTGATGAGACAGATGTTGTGCAGAGACATGAACGCCAACAGAAAAAAAGGCTTCGTGTGTTTGCAGCTTTTAAGAACTATCAGGAGCAGGTGCAATGGTGACACAACAGAAGCACTACTGGGACTCTATCCTTCACCCTGCTCATCATCCTGTGCAGTAAAACACAAGTTATTCAGATATAACCCCTCTTCGATACATTCCCTCTGGCAGAATATGGCGTTCTAAAAGAGGATACGATGTGTTTTTCTGTTAGAACAATGCAACTGTTTTTCAGTAAAGCCACAGGTTTCTCAAAATCAGATATCTATATTGAATGCAAAGAGTAGCACTCCAACACAATCTTGACAACGTCCCATTACGTTTTGTCAGGGAGGAAATGTTTCGGATGCTCAGTTCAGTCTGCAGAGGTTTATGAAGGCTGGTGTGAACTGTTTCACATGACCAAGGGGATTCGTTTCACCATCGCTCTGATTTAATCGCATTTCCTGTCTTCCCGACTCTAGAGCAGTCACAAAAAACTGAATTTGGAAAACTCAAATGTGCAGAAATCTTTTAGGGCTCACAGGAAGAGGTTTTTCCCCCTTTAATAATTAAGTTTTGATGTGCAAGACAACATGGAAACATCTTTTGAGACCAAGTTCTGACAGCAAACATGTCACATGACTGAATAATCAGATTTTTATGCTTTCAGAGGGAAATAAGAAATAAGAAATCAAAATTATGCAAGGCAACCAATTTTGTTTCCAAGTATTTCCTATAACCTTTGTTTCACGTTAGCTACCACTGAGCTGATTATTAATCCAAATAAATGCAGCCTTTGCTGGCAGCCTCTCGCAGAAATATGCAAACTCATGTATTTTCTACACATCAGACAATGTGTTGTCCAGATGTGCATTTTCTATGAAGCAACATTTCAAAGTGTTTCCTCTGATTTTTTCAACAGTTGGACTAAAACACAGCAAATGTGGGTTCGACACATTCCTTGTTTCACTTACATGAATTAAAATGTTTTCAACAATTCTTTCACTGGATTATAGCAGGATAAGCAAAGAGTTTCAAACCCTAAAAAGTATTTGGCTTGGTAATGAATAACAGAAAAAACAGGCTGTCCTATTCAATATACCAAGTCATCCTAGTAAAGTCAATATGGTATTCATCCATTCAGTGTTTTGACTGAAAATGAATGCAGCCAGGTGTATTATCCAATCACTTTTCATATTCAATAATATTATGCAATTTCCACAATCACTCATCCATGTAGGTTGCTGAATAAATAATGTGTCCATATGTTTTTTTTGTTGTTGTTTTTCATCCATTTGGTAGTTTATAATTTCGCTGTTGTGTTGTTGGTTTGTTATACTGCAGTTGCTGCTGAAAAGGAAAATTGATTTCACATTAAGTCCTTTGCGTGTGCTGCATGAATTCCTTCTTTAAAAAATCCAATTCAAATACCTCCCTCTGTGGTTTATGTTGATTAAGGAAGCAAGAACATTATTTAATGGCTACAAGACTATGTGGTAACCCTACTGGCACATTGCTAGATGTTAAATAATATTAATAAAACAGACAGTTGCTATAAAACAAGATTACAGTTGTCAGAGAGATTTGATTCAAAGGGAGCTGCATAGAAATTGCTGCCACACCCCAGCTTCTGTGGTGCACAGGAAAGGGGTTTGTCTGTATGTGCTTTAATCTAATTGTGGATGGATGATATAGATGGCAAATATAGGAATATTCATAAGTAATCCAGTGTCCAAAAATGAGAAAAAAGAGCAGCAAAACCTAAAGAGCAGCAATTAGCAGAAGCCTGCAGAGTCATGCATCTTCAAATAGGTCCAGGGATAAAAATATAAATGATGCCTCACGGTGATCTTAATGCATAATTAACATTTAAAGGTTTGTATGACTCAGACTGATGGACGGAACAAGCAGGCCTGCAAAATATCTACCGATTTACAGAATCCCAATACACCCCATTCTGCCACCAATGTGCAAACTTAGCACATATAGCTCTCTTTGCTGGAAATACTCAAAAACGGTGTTTATTCAAAATACAAAAACTTAGGAACACATGTATGACACATCAGGGAAAAGTTTCTATTGCAAATCTACGAGTAAGATCTGCTCCAGGATCTTAACCTGAGTCCGTTGCTGCGCTCCCAAACCACTGCTGAGCATCGAGGATGCAGATGCAAAGGAAAAAAAAGGATGGACTGGATTTATTATCGTTGTCTGTGTTGAACAAAAACATAAATTTTTTACGTTCAAGATACTCCACTTATTAGGTAACAAACAGGGCAAAAAAGAAGCCACTGACGGCCAAAGCTCGGCAATGAAACTGATCAATATTCAGTGAAAGATCTGATCAGGGATTAAAACTCTGACATTTAAGCCTACTCATCTAACCTTTAGGATCCAGAAATTCCCTCTAGCCAAGAAGAAATAGTATTGGCTGCTCTCCCACACAACACCATGAAAAAATTATACAATGGATAAAATCAAAATGCCAATAAAACAAATGAATAATGATTTGGGGAAAAAGATGTATGGTGCTTGACTTCTGGTAAGCAATGCTGCATATTAAGCCAATTCAAAGGTCAACTAAATTTCTCATCTATACTCGATAAAGTCACGAACATATGTAGAAATCAAAATCTCATGAATGTTATTAATACAGTCCATGTATAATTTGCATAATCAGATCTGCTGTGTGGTTCCTGCTTCACAAGAGCAGATAATATTTCAACCTGACAGAAGCTGATAAAGACAACAATGGATTTTTATAATTTCACTGCCCGTTCTTCCTGAACAGCATTCAAATCCGCATCAAGGCATTGGAATTATGATGACCTATCCTCACATGGAGCCATTTCCGAAGCACAATGTTTGTTCATCTTATATAAATATTAGAAATGAAAAGAAAACGTGAAGAAAACTAAACTTCTGATGAAAGGAGGAGTGGAATCATTGGCTTCCACTAATGTCGTTCCACAAATACCTAAGAATACAAGTATAGAGATAAGAAGGCGTACTGAGAGACCCGCCCCCATTTAAACACAGGCCACATGACCAGGAAGACACCATGTTAACCTGAACTGCTGTGTGGGATTACACTTTAATTTTTTTTCTTTTTCTTTTAAATACATTTAAATACATTTAAATACATTTTTGGTTTTCAAATTTCAAGTTTAAAATCAGACTTTCACTTTCAAAACATCGAAATGTTTGTTTCGAGTTAACAAACATTATGACCCTGGCTCCATACCCTCCGACCCAAATGTGGTAGGAATCTTGGGTAATATATCACAAAGGAGAAGTCATTTGAGCTGAATAGAATAACGTCAGCAAGGAGAGCAGCACAAAGTGGAAACAGCAGCATTATTAAAAGATTCTGTCTGCAGCCTCAATGAAACTAACATTCATGGAGCAATAAGCATGATGGTTTTTTAATGCTGCTGGATATTTCTGCTGACTTCCACACTAACGCTGTACATTCACGAACCGTTGATTACAGTAAAATGAAGCCACTGCATATATTGTGTTGTCTCATTGTGGTTATTACACCAGTAGTTGATGCTCATATAGTCAATATAAACACTAGCAGGCAGTATAAAAAGAAGAGTCAACCATCACCACGAGTCAACCTGCCACAGATTATTGTTGACCCTTAAGTACACTGAAGCTTCTAAACTTTGTCACTTAGTGTTCTCAAAGTGGGATTAATTACACTCGATGAAGCAACATTAGCAGCCTATCAGAGCCCCGGCAGCTTTTATTTATTTATTTTTTTACCGTCCTTAAGTCAAATCCGCCGCTATTTAATGAGCAGCGGGGTAGGGGCGCAACAACAGAGAGAGATGATCGAAATGGAGCCAATTTGCGCGTGCGTCAATGGCGGCTTGTGTTGCTGTAACGAGTAAAGTGACACATAAATACAGAGAAGTGAAGACAAACAGGGGAGCAGAAAGCTGCTTTCATTCCCAAGTTTAATTAAAAGGACCCTTTTGAATAGAAGCACAAACCAGTCCAGTATTTGACAGGCACTCACGCTGTTGTGTACATATGCAAAGGGTCATTTGCAAATAAGTAAGCTAATTGACTGTCTTATTGATCAGGAAAATAAACTATTAAGCACACACAGCTACTCATCGTCTCTGCTCAGGCTGTCTCTCTGGACTTGCTAAGCGTGCACTGCACTCCCAGGGCCTTTTTGACGGAGGCCTCGGAGCTCTTTTCCAACACAGAACTGTGCAGCACGCGGCTACCTGCGCTCTCATGCTTCAGTGACACAGTTAATGGGAGCTTTGGCCTCACCAGATGAGAAGTGGTGTGTAACGGAGTGTGGGCATGCTAATGCAAACAGCCCTGGCTCATCAATGCTGAACTCATGCCTGTGCTGTCGTTTCTCTGGCTTCAGCCTGAGAGAAATGCGTCACAGTTATGCTAACACCATGTGCCACTTTGTGCAGCAAATGTTTCGGTAGCACATGCTTTGACTTCATCTGATCTACTGAACTGTATGCTGTGATGAAAAAATGCATCTCTGGTTTGATAATAACTGAATTAACACATAATTTTGTAGAAAAAGAAGCTCTGTACAACAAGAGCAAAACAGAAGAAAGAGACTTTTTATGAAACCACGCCTGAAAACACAGAAACCATTTTTATAACCACACAAAACAACTTATTTCATCCAACAGAACGTCTCAGAAGACATTTCACATTTACACAGTGTGGAAAACAGCAACAAAAATATAAATTCATAGATGAAAATAAATAAGAAGGCTTTTACATTAGTAGAAAAATCCTCTTTTTGTTTGTTTTGTTGTGCTTTAAAAAATGTTGCATTGGTTTGTGAAATCTTTTTGTGCTTTCTGATTTTTCATTCAGTTTGTTGGAAGATAAAATTTGTTTGTTTTTATTTTTTTCCAGCTCAGTCTCACTTGAAATTGTGTAATACATGTATCTCTCCCTCTTTCGACATTTAAGATGGCTCTCGTTGCTGTCAGGCAGCGTTGATTTTACATATCAGCAATGGTTATAATGTTATAACATGTAAACTGTAATCATGTCGATTTTTATATGTATTTTTTAACGTGTATTCCCAGAGAAACACATTCATTCTAACCTCTACAATGTACGGATGAGAGCACAGTAGAAAAGAAGTGGGGGTAATTGGAAAAGCAATGTTGAAGACATTCTGCAGGACAAGTCTCAAATCTGCGATTTCTCGCACAAAGATTTCTACGAATCATTGTTGGAGACAATGCTGCACCGTCTGGGTCGCATCTGTATGAGGAGCAAAGTAATGAAAACATAATTGTACAATTTTTTTTACCCATTGTAGAGAAGGAGAAAGGGCAAAGTTTTGCACCACTGCCCAATTAATTTAATCATGAGATCAGGCTGATTTTATGATTGAATGAATTGGGCAGTGGTGCAAAACTGAAGATAGAAAACACACAAAGCTCCAAGTAACCTTACAAACATATCACCCATATTTGTAGCTCCAAACCAAGAAGAAACAAAACAAAAAGAAAATAAGTTGTTGCATTTACTTTCAAAATGTGCTTGTAATTATGTGGATATTATCCCTGTATCATTGGGATGTAACAGGTAAAAGTTCTTCTCACCTAAGACAGGAAACCCTACATTGTGTCCTTACACCTCTACCTTCACTAAACTTCAAATGACATAGGAGCATTAAGAGTGAAACACCTTGGAAAGGATATCAGCAAAGAATGTTGAACCAAGGCACTGTTGTTCATAAACCTTTCCGCTCCTCAAACTTTGCTTCAAATTAGCTCACGAGGGACAATTTTTTTTCCCTAACAAATCCCACAAACCCTCCTGGTTTGTATTTCTTACACCCTTCATTTCTCTGGCAGAACTTTCTGGATGGTGAACACACACGGCGCTCAACCGCCAAAAGGGACAGGGTGAGAGGAGGCGGTCGGGCTACAGGGAATCCAACGAGGATGGGAAATGCTGTGAGCAATCTGTCATAGGAGATGTTGGAAATGGCAAGGAGATGATTGCATGGAGCAGTGAGGGGGGGCAGTAGGCAGACTAATCGGCAACCGACTACTCATTCCTGACACACTGATTAAGCAAAGATGACAAGCTTTGAAGGCGAGAAAGCAAGTAAGACGGAAAAAACTCACAATAGTGTATCGACAGAGGCTTTTTTGGTGCCACTGTTGTCATTTTGAATAAAAAAAAAAGCTTAAGATGTGAAAATGTTCTTGCCTGTGCCTCCAATTTTGTATTCAATGCTCATAGTGTTGCAACTCTTTTTATGCCCCGAGCCCGTTTGCCACAATGCGACAACAGAAACTCAAGACAAAACTAGCATCTAATGTAAAACGTGGCACCTCCACCATCCAGGAAACGGTTGCACCTTGCAGCGTTGGCAGCTTTGGCATTCATTTGCCTTGCAGCTGTATCCATTTAGAGAGATTTCAGGAAAGGACTAAATTCAAAGTGAAAAAGCAGGGCCATCTCAAAGAGGCAGACCTAATGCTGATGGTTATTGGGCCCGATGCCACAATGTGCAGATAGATAGGTCAACAGGGGAGCCTTGAAAAAAATGGTGGAAATGAGGTGTGGGGCCTTAAATGGTGATCAGGGAAGCTGCTTTGAATTCTGACACCATCTGGATGGGCTCTGTGGGTTCCAGCATCTATCTGATGGGAAAGTGTGTGCCTTTGATTGATTGGCGAATATTTCAGATAAGGGCTGTATTTGGCAAGGAGTTTTGGCTGGGAGTGGTGAGGCAATCAAGGCTCTAACCTCAAAGCTCAAAGAAAATGCTTTGGCATAATTTAGTTGCAGCATGAGAAGAGCTTCGGTGGCTAAAAGGTTGCCTATTTCACTGAAAAGATCAGAAGTCCGGAAAAATGAGTGGGAAAAAGTGGAGAGGTTCTCTATTGCTATTGTTCATTCAGAATCACTTCTGATTTTATTAAGAAACACTTTATTATTCAACTTATTTAATTCATTCAGAAAAATTGAACAGGACTCTTAAGTCTTCTGGTTTCCCACCCAGATGCACTGCTGTTTGTATCCCTCCAGTTGAGAACTGACATGACCAAAAGACAACAATAAGAGGTTGCATGTATCATACATTTGATGGTTTTCAGATTTGTTTTAAACCATAAGAATTTATCGCAAGGTTTTGTTTCATTTTTGCTGTCAATCACAAGAATCCAAGAATAGGAAACCACAAGTTTACCCATTCATTTCATTTCAGAGACACCTTTACTGTAACTAAGGATAGCCAATGGATTTCTACATCAACCTACAGAGGTTATTTTACTTTGCTTGGAAAGTTAGATTGATTTGAAATGCTTTTTATAGAAGCCGATATATTATTGCACCATGAAAGATGAAACTTTCTCCCACCACAATCAGAGTATGTGATGGAGACGTGAATATTCTGCCTCCTTCTCCAGAACTTTGAGTCAAGCCCTATTGCACGTGTTTTATTCTTCTCAGTGTTACAGCTGCCAGAAACTCAAACTGCTATTTGATTGCCCAATTTTAACATTAATGGCTTCATGCATAGATTTTTTTGTTGAATTCCTGCAATTGCGAAACAATTCAATTAGTGGGAGAGAAATAAACAACAATGAATTGCATTTCATTTTGCACCCATAATGGAACTTAATGGGCTGTGTGCTCAGTCTTCAGAGAGCAATAAAAGCTTGTTGAAAGACTATGATTGAGCTCTCCTCCCTGACATTGTGCGTGTTTGTGTATAAAACCGCCAGCTGTATACGAAGAATCTGGAAGAATGTGATCTTCTTCTCAGATTGAAAAAAAAGCAAAAATGTTTAGAGATAACTGACAGAAATAAAGGTCTGGGCTGTTGTTCGAATCTCAGAAGAGACTCCCATCAGATACTATCATGTAGAACAGAATGTACTCCCTTTATTCTGAGGTTTTTAAGCAACAGAAGCTTAAAAGTAAAAAAAGAATCACCTTTTTCTGGATAGTAAGATTGCCTCCTTTCATGTGGGTGACCTGGGTTCAAATCCTGACACCCCTGCATGAAAGGTACTACTTCCAGTAGGGGTCCTTAGGCAAGACCCCCTTACCCTATCTGCCTACCTGGGATATGAGTGTAAGTCGCTTCGGATAAAAGCATCTGCCAAATGCATAAACATTCTCACAAGATCATAAAATGAGGTGAATGCAACTTCTGGTGAACAACGCCATATCACTTATTACACCGTGTCATAATTAAATTCACAAAAACGAAGCCAAAGTTGCAGAGGCAGTGTGTGAAAAAGCCAGGTTCTGCTAAACCAATGGATTTGATCAATATTGAGCAAGTGTGAGCACCTCTATAAAAGCAGAAGTTTTGGCAGTTTGCTGGTCTGGAGCATCCAGCTGTTTGTTGACACAATGCCAAGGAGGAAAGACATCAGCAATGATCTTAGAGAAGCAATTGTTGCTGCCCATCAATCTGGGAAGGGTTATAAGGCCATTTCCAAACTATGTGGAGTCCATCATTCTACAGAGAGAAAGATTATTCACAAGTGGAAAACATTCAGGACAGCTGCTGTCAATCTTCCCAGGAGTGGACGTCCCAGCAAGGTAACCCCAAGGTCAGAAACCAAAGAGCTACATCTCAGACTCTACAGGCCTCAGTTAGCATGTTGAATGTTAAAGTTCATGACAGCACAGTTAGAAAAAGACTGAACGGGTTGCACCACCCATTCCGACAAGGCTTTCCACATAAGGAAATGTGCGTTACTCAACAGGTGAGTCCCTTCTTTCTGTTCATGCATTTTACATGTTTTAAGACATGTACAGATGTGATACAGCCTTCTCTCTCTGCCTGTTATTCTTCAAAGCTTGTGATGTTTGAATGATAATAAATTGATACTGAATGAGGATTTAAGGGTCAAGAGGGGAGGATCAGGTGGATGTGGGCTTATTTAGGATTTTAAAATAATAAGAATAAAAGATGATGGCACTCAGCATCCATCCATAAGGTCTGTGTTGTTACTATTTCACTATAAATTGTTATGTTTAATCTTGTAATTTGTGCACTGGAGCGGTGTGGTGAAAGAATTTCCCACAAGGGATAAAAAAAAAGTATTTTCAATTCAATTCAAATCTGGTGTGTGTGTGTGTAACAGCTGTTATGTTGGTGTGTCCGTGGTAATTTTCAAAACACACTCCAAAAGCAAATTAATGATATTAAAATAGTTTGCGACAAACATAGACAAACACTGTTCACTTAATGATTTAAAACTAATAAACTAACAAAAATAATAATAATAACAGGTTTTGGGTATAGCCTGATATGTAAAATTGGTTTTATTTGCAGCAACACAGGTGAGCTGTTATTGTTGTCTGTAATTGCAATTATTAATGCTGCATATGATGCCAGCGTGCAAAAGACGCTTTGTGGAGAGCTCCGCTCCAGCTGCCTTAACAGGTCACTGATTCTGTATTTCTAATCTAACATGTTTCAGACTCGCCCGATTTACATTAATACCTGCATTTTGATTTTTGAAATTTCAGGGGATTTTGATAATAATTCATTATAGTTGGTTGTGGAGTTCCTCTAAAAAAAATAAAACCTCCCGCCCTCCGACAATAGGAGGAAAAAAGTGTCAGAATGGCAGGACGTTTGATAGAATATTAAGTGTCGCCATTACGACAATTGGAGGTCCATGTCGGAATGGCGACATTTAACCAACAGAACAAGTATGACTTGTTTGGAAGGGCTGCAGGAGAAAGCCTCTTCTCTGTAAAAAGAACATGGCAGCACAGCTTAGGTTTGCAAAGCTGCATCTGAACAAACCACAAGACTTCTGGAACAATGTCCTTTGGACAGAGCAGACCAAAGTGGAGATGTTTGCTCATAATGCACAGCAGCACGTTTGGAGGAAACCAAACACAGCATATCAGCACAAACACCTCACACCAGCTGTCAAGCACGGTGGTGGAGGGCTGATGATCTGGGCTGGTTCTGCAGCCACAGGACCTGGGCACCTTGCAGTCATTGAGTCCACCATGAACTCCTCTGGATACCAAAGTGTTCTAGAGTCAGATGTGAGGCCGTCTGTCCGACAGCTAAAGCTGGGCTGAAACTGGCTCATCAACACGACAATGATCCCAAACACAGCAGCAGATCTACAGCAGAATGTGTGAAAAAGAGAAGAATCAAGGTGTTGCAATGGTCCAGTCAGAGTCCAGACCTCAGCCTGACTGAGATGCTGTGGTGGGACCTTCAGAGAGCTGCAGAAAGCAATGCTGCAAACCTCAATGAGCTGAAGCAGCGCTGGAGAGAAGAGTGGAAATAAATTCCTCCTCAACTATATGAGAGATAACGTCACACAGGAAACCATTACTTCAACTTACTGCTGCTGAAGCCGCTGCTAAAAGCTGCTGGATAATGGGGTGGACTTTTTTTAGAAATTTTTTTTTGCTCAATGATGACAGTGCAATATGTTGTGGTCTCATTCATCTTATATTTAATGTATCTAATTTTAAGAGCTGAGGATCGGATGATCTTTTGTCCTCATACTGTATGTAAACCCTTAGAACTTTTATATGACATATTTTCATTAGTTTTTCTTCAAATAAAGACAAAACAACTGAGCTGAGTTGAAGAACTCAGGTGTTTCTACCTCTCTACCTTTTTTTTCCCTCATTTATAATCCTGTTAAACCATGCTTTGTATTTACGTTTGACGTCTTTATCGCCAAAACTGGTTCAGTTAATCTGCATGGGCACAGAGGAGAGAAACCCACCAAAAAGAGAAAAGGTTATGGCTGTGCACAGGATTTGATTTGGGCCGTGCCATGCTGCTTTTTACAACTGGTTGAGGTAATATTCAGATAGCCTTTTTGTCAGCAATTCCCAACGTTTGAACCTGAGCGGTCACAACACAAGTGCGACAGCAGGGCTGATCTGCAAATACATCACTTCGAGTCAGTGACAGCAAAATGTCAGGTTCCACTTTCCCCTTACACTTATCAAAGCGAGGTACAACAGCAGGCATGGCAGATTTCTTGTGCTTCATGTCCAATGCTGCTATCATCAGTGTTTCCGTGAAGCAGAACTCCGCTAAGAAGACATGTCAGCCTAACCCACAACATCTGAAAACAAAATTATGTGAAGTAAAACAGATGAATGCATGTCAGTGGAGCCTTTATTCAAATAAACCTCAGAAAAGAGGAAGGAGCTGCTGTGAAATGAACGTGGCTGGCTTGCACGAAGGCACGACTGGGTCCCGATCATTAAAAATATGCAGTAGATGCTTTAACAACCTACTTGTGCATACCAGGCTGCACCTTGTATAGAATGACAGAACACGAAGAGGGGGAAAGTGAGAGCAAAGAAGGAAAGACCCGGTGGCTAGCTGGCTTTTAATTGGCTATTTGTTTTTTTTTATCAGTCCCCCAAGAGACAATATTTATGAGTTTGATATTTCTGCATCGCTCCAAAGAAACTAGAGTGCCTGCTGGAATGTGTTTTGCAATGAATCTTCTTTTTCTTCACAGTGGCACGACATTTTGCAAACTATTTGACGGTGGTTTTATTCTGTTTTTCATGCTACCGAGGGTATCCCGAACCCCATGAGTGGTGTGATGACTGTTGCAGCAAAACTTGCACAGACCCAGATCTGAACGGTGATGAAATCTGTTAGGAAAGCAGCTGTTTACAGCCAAAGTCCGGAAGCGTCTGCAGGGAAGCGCTGTGGCACAACTCTGTGGTATTTACCGTGTTTTCATCTCACAAATTATGCAAATCTCATATCCAGAAAAGTTGGAAAATGGTTTGAAATGCAGTTAAAACTTAAATCTTTTGTTTGTTCCCTTGTTTGAATCTTTGAGCAAACACAAGTCCAAATAAATTTCATTCAGTGTCCATGTCCAACTTCACTGGAATAAAAAACACAGCTTTAAGAGTCGATGCCGACACACTGAGAAAGAAGCAGGAGTACATGGATGTTTACAATGATGCTACATCAGCCCTGTTTTTTAAAACACTTTGTAATCTTTTGGGATTTCATTTTGAATGCTAGCTGTTGGAGAAAAATCTGGTTTAAATTTTTCAGAATACAAGATTTCAGCTGCTCAACAGTCCGTGGGTTAGTTGTCTGATTCTCCTCTTCATGATGCTCCATACATTTTCAGTAGGACACAGATGTATGACTGCAGGCTGGCCAGTCAAACACACTCTCTGTGTCCATGAAGTCATGCTGCTGGAAGTCATGGAGAATGAGGTCTGGCATTGTCCTCCTGAAAGAAAACTACTTAAGTGTAGCATATCTCTCTTCTTCTGCATAAATGGTACCTTCAGACTCATTAAGTCATCCATGCTGTGGACACCGATGCATCCACATACCATCAGAGATGCTGGCTTTTGCACCTTTCTCTGATAACAGGCTGGGTGGCCAATCTCATCTTTGACAGAAAGAGTGAAGTAAGCTTTTCCCAAAAGCAGCTGAAACATGTCCACTGTGTTTCTGTCCATCTGAAATGAGCTCCAGAGAACTTGGCCGTGTATCTGCATCAGAGTTTGGTTACATTTCAGGATGCAAGTGGTGGACTGTTGGATAGAAATGTTTTATGAAGGTACTCCTGAACTGGTGCAGCTGTAGTGATCATCGTGGCATGACGGTTTCTCATGCACCAAAAGGGTTTTCTGCCCTTGGCCTTTATGCTCCGACTCCCTGAATATTTTTTACAGTATTCTGCTCTGTAGGTGTTGAAAGACAAAAGTTCTTTGCAATCCTGAAGTAAGAAATATTATTTTGAAACTTTATTGATGATTTTCTGCTTGCGCTGTCGAAAGACCAAGCCTTTTGGTGGTTGATCCTTTTATTTAAAAATTAACTGTCACCAATTAATCTGCTAATTGTAAAATCTTTCATATAGTGTTATTTGTGTATCTATAAGAAAAAAATCTCTGCTTCTATTCCAACTGTTCTTTTCTTTTTCAATGTGATGCTGCCATCAAATTCTTCTAACACACTGAAAATATATATTTTAATTGTGTCAATAAATAAAGTCTAAAATATTAATTTCTACAGATTTAAGACTTACAGACTTTTCTGGAAATTAGGATGACTTAAGAATCAAGAAGCCTGGAAGAACAGATATTATTGATTTTACCAAACTATCATGTCACCTCATATAATTTGCATTAATTATATATACATAATGAGCCCAAAGGCCAGGCACAGACAGAGCAAAACCAAACCAAATGCTGACCATCAGATTAAAATATCAAAAGAAAAGGTTTGCCTAATAGAAAACCCTGACAGATAAGCCATGCTATGAAATTATTGATGAGGTTTTGGAGCGCTGATGAGAATGTTTGGCTAACCTGACCTTGGGTTAATAAGAATTTGAGAGACGCTGCTGTGAGGGATACGTTTCTGTCCTTACCTCTCAGGTAGAGCAGATGATTCACCCACTGGCATACCTGAAATACATCCACTGAAGCCTTCCGACCATCAGTGTATGCCGTTTCTATTCAGATACCGATAGAAATCTGTCTGAGCAAAACAAAATGGGAACGTGATATCTGTTTATGGGAGATAACATTTCCTCATCGTTGTAAAATTATTCATGCTTGTGGAGGATCTTAAACATAAGCTCCGGCTCAATTCTTGTTTTCAGCAGGGACCTTTAGACATTTTTAACTTCAACTAATGCATCTTACTTTTGCCTGTGAGAAACAAAGAACCACCTAGAGTGGAAAAAATGCTACCAAAGATGCTCCCACACATCAGCCCACTCGCACACGAGTGCACCTTCAGACGCCCACAAACGACATGACACGCACAGTCTTCAGGTTCCCTGGCATGTTCTTAATTCGATAACAATTGACCTCCTGCGCAGCCCAAATAAAAGGGCTCCAAACGTTCAGCACACAGGCACATAAAAAAAGAATGAAACTCCTGTTAGCTGGAAAACTGGCCAGTAATAAAATAAGGAAAAAAAGGCAGCAACCCTATGAAGAAAATCACGAGCATAAGTAACTAAACACCCACTTCCGAGACACGCTTATACGCCCACAAACACGCAGGCACATATATCCAGAAGCACCCAGGTGATCTGGAGCAGTAGCCTTTGATGAAGTAACAGCTGCTGCTCATGCTGTCCAACAGAAGGGCCTTGATGGTAGCCTTGAACTGAATTAATCTTGCTGCTCTCACTCAGCCAAGACATGAAAGAGTTTTCCTCTGGGTAAGTTCACCTGGATTTCCCCCGTCAGCAGCAGCCCCTCTGGTGGATCCCTATTTTAGCCTCCTCACCTCAAACTGCTCAAACTGGGCATCACTTCAGGCAGGACTCTCGCTTTAGCTCACAATTTATACATCCCTGTCTCACAAAAGCGGGACTCTTCTTCCTCAAGGCAGCTTTACAATGAATATGCTGTGCTATAAAAAAATAAATAAATAAATAGGTCACACACAGAGAGACAAGACAAATTGGATTGTTCTTTGCAAGTGTAGCACTGCGAGGTAAACAAGAGAAGCAGAAAGTGGAGTTTTTTCATGAAAATGGTGGGACTAAAGTAACAAGAAGCTCTTTATATGCATGCGTTGCAAAAATACTTGAAATGCTTGCAGGTAACTTTGTTTTACTAATTTATGTCTGAACATTTTTCAGATGTGATGGTCTCAGACAGTTAACATTATGTATATGAATAATACAGTGATACAATTAGACCAGAAGCAACCTTGGATGAGCTGATAGAATACTGAGGTGACTATTGTTGGTATCACAGTAGCCTTTAGGTTTATGCAGGTTCAGCTTCGCTGTGGTTCCTGACCAAAGAACAAATTGCTTTCATTGTGTAGGACAACAGTCACAACAAATTGTGATAAGCTGGTGTCTCCCCACTCCCTCCGATATATTCTGCCACAGACTGTAGATTTTGGCTAAAGCTCCCGTGGGGTCAGAGAAAACAGATACAGAACTCTAAATTCAGAAAACTAACAACATAAACTTATCATCCACCATCGGCGGAGTTTGTGCGAGGGCAGGGAGGGCATTGCCCCCCCTGGTGGTCAAAAGAGTTAATCACTGTGTTCCCAAATTAATTCGAAAAAATATAATATAACGAAAGAAATAATAATAAATATGTATAAGTGACATAAAGCTCACACACAGTGACAGTAAATATATCAGACCATGATGTTATGCTATATATGAGTTGTAATGCACTGCTATGCCTCACAGTGTGTGGTCGGCTCAAATCTCGGAACTGTCTACTCAAACTCCCTATGGTTATAAACACATATTCAGAAGAAGAAGAACAAACCTTTTGCTCAGAAATGCATGTCTTAATATAAATAATGCCTTCATTTTGTGTTTATAGCTTTTAACTCATATATTCTTGCTGTTTTGGTCTCATTTATTGCATGTAAATGTATATTCTATACAAATGGGAAGTACCACATGAACTCAAGTTGCTGAAGCTCCTGTGTGTAGCCAGTTTAAGGCCCCTTATCTCCTGAAAAAAAAATCCAATTTATTTTCACACAGAAGCCTTGCTTTTGTCTAAGGAGCAATCATTCAAGTTTCAGTGTCTTGACTGTTATCAGTCCGAGATAATTCAGGGAAACAGTCAGTCAGCAGGGTTACATGGCACTGAAAGGATCAGATACTTGGCTAAATTACAATAAGACTGAGTTATTAAGTGCATGTAGACACCTTAAACTGACAAGAAATTGGATCGAATCGAGTTGCTCGCGATCGGATTAAGACCCCGAGATAACTCGGTTGAAAGTAAAAATAAACGTGCTTGTAGACGGTGAAGCACGTGGTGAATTAGACTATGGGTTCTGCACATGCTTGAGATTTTTTCCCAGGGTCGGGAACCGGAAGTCGGAAGAGACGATATTACTGTTGTAGTCGCCGTCAGAAAGAAACAAACAACACGATGGAGAATGCTCCGTTGTGCATCGCGTTTGTGCAACAAGCAGCTCATCACAGACGAGATGTAGAGGGACGTAGCTTCATCTTGCTCTTCATTCGCCATTTTTTCGAATGCCTGAGTTTGTTGTTGTTGGTGGTGAAGAGGTCAACAGGAAGTGGCTCTATTGGCAATAGTTGAAAAGCGTACAGCACCACCTATCGTATCGGAGTATGACATGCTTTGTGCCTCGGATCCCATTCATTCACCGCCATATATCCAAGGATAATTACCCTTACTCAACTCATTCTTATTGTAATTTAGCCAATTATCTGATCCTTTCAGTCCCATGTGACCCCACTGACTTTCTTATCAGCCTTTCACACTCTAGCACCTTTAAAAAAATATGTTTTTTGAAACCACTCAAACGCAACCATTTTATGTTGTTTACCACCATTACTTTATTGCTATGAAGTTCAAACCGAGCATCAGAATGGGGAAGAAAGAGGATTTAAGTGACTTTGAACGTTGTTGGTGTCAGATGGGCTGAAAGCCAAATCTGAACGCACAACACGCGGAACCTTGAACAGCTCTGCGCTGTAGCAGCAGAAGACCACACCGGGTGCCGCTCCTGTCAGCTGACAACAGGAAACTGAGACTACAATTCACACAGTCTCACCAGAACTGGGCAACAGAAGATTGGAAAAATGCTGCCTGGTCTGGCGAGTCTCGATTTCAGTCGCAGTGGCGGAACGGAAAAATGACATTTCCGCTAGTTCCGCTAACGGGTTAAATTAAGTTAAAGCAGCCCCCACAGGGATCTCTCTTAACAGAAATTTACCCTTCAATTTGCCCTTTTTCACGCAAAATGAGCTTTGCAAGCGCAAACGCAGAAACTTGCAAGTAGCACTAATTGAGGATGTTGAGGATGCGCACAAGGGATGCTCCAAACAAAGAGGCAGCCGGGATAAACACGTGTATCCATAATCAAAAACAAGTGTATTTCTGGCCTAAGAATGAATTAATAGAATCCTTGAACAACAAGCAACACTTTGCAGCCCTTTTTCCAGGTTTACATGAAGCTTGAGTTATAACCCACCCATCTCTGCTTCAGTAGGGAATGGCTGTCAATCGGTGCTGTAAAGATAATCTGCTGGCGTATTTCAACAAATAACATGCAATAGGTAGGTTTAACCACATGTCCAAATGGATGGTTACACGTTACATTACACTGAAGACGGGGCATGGATATTAAAGCATGCGAGGACTTCCAATGCACATGCAACCTTAACATGTTTTAGGCAACAACTAAACATAATCGTGTATATCAATTTGAACCGTAGCCATTCACCAGTGAAGGTGTTGAAAAGTGAAAGGACTGTTGGAACCATTGTGTCAGATGGGTCCTGATCCAGTTGTCTCCTGTATGAGAATGAGCAGATTAAAACCATCTTTGGATAATCAACTGCATAAAGAGCGGGAGACACCTAATTATGTTGAGAATTCTTCAGTCATACACAACTAATTACCAGTATGTCGATAAATGTTGTAATCAAACAAATGAAGGAACTTAAGATTGAATTCAATGAGAGCATTTTGTCTGTTAAAACCTTGACGATGTTCTCAAACTGCTGAGTGCAGCTTGAGATCAACACGAAGCTGGTTGCACTCTCAGAGAGCCGCAGGGCACCTGTGTGCTGTCCTGCTCTCTGTCAGGTGTGATCACACACACCCGTATCTTTGGCTGCAGCCTGCTGGGAGCACGAGTGCAGGGTGAGCAGGGGGCGATTGTGGCAATGAAAAAGACTCACGTTGAGGCCTCAGTGTGCTCTGCCTCTCTAAGCCGCTTTGGTCTGCAGCTTTGCACTTTTTCAAAGTGCTGGCTTGTGCCACCGATGCTAAGCTCGCCACTCCGGGACTGGCTTGCAGTCTAAAGATATACGGTGAGAAACAGATGAAGAGACACAGATGGAACAGGCAGACAGAATCAGGTATGAAGGGGCTGATGGAGGAGGATCACATGCAGATACCGCTATTAGCTGTGGGGCAATAGTGTGTCTATGAGACACAGAAGTCCACATAAAAACGGTGGATAGACCTACATGCGCCTCATCTCCCAGACTCCCCTCTGGCAAAATCTCCTCGTGTTCATAATTCGACTTCAGATCCATGCCTCAGCATTCACTGTGGAACTGGGCGAAGTGAGCGAACAGAATCTCTTTTCCGTGTTCCGTCTGTCCATATTACTCCCGTTTCCCAAGCTTTGCCCTCTCTTGATGCTGATGAGATTGAAGAAGTAGACCTGTTCTTATTATGTCAGAGAGCTGCTCAGTTCCTACTCTTTATCTTTCAGTGAGCAGCATACAAGGCTGCCCTCTTTTCTCAAAGGATTAGAACATGCTGAGCGTTAAGGGCCTTTGCATATAAAAAGGCTGGGGACACGAGGAAAGCAACCTTATTGTGGACTCCAGGGCTCTGATTGGATACATAATTTAACAGAGAGTCAAAAATAACAAATTGGCCGGCATTTTGAATATAGCAGAGGGAGAATTTTCAAAATTACAGGAATAATTATGAACAAAAAACAGGTTGGATCCTGCAATTTTACTATTCAATGCTCAAAGAAAAACTTAAGAAAATCCCTCTGAAGCAGGAATAGGAGAAAACACTATTTATGAAATCAAATTTTGAAAAATTATTTTCAACCTGCCATTGATTTTATTTATTATGCACAGATTTTTAATGTGTGCGTATTATTTTAGCAGGCTGTTTGCATTTCTGAGTCACCACTGATTTCTCATTTCTTCTAACAAATGAAAAACGGTTACGTTCATGTTTAAAGGGACTGATACATTACTCATGCAGTTTGCTCCCAGGACTTCTTTCAAACAGTGAAATACAACATTTATCAAATAACAATACAGGAATAATTCTTATTGCATGGCTAGACGTCTAATGTGAAATCTGACAGCCGCTCTCAGAACCTGAGGCAGAAGTCAGTTCCAGAGAGCCTAAAGTTCAACTTCACTGCCCACATGTTGACACCGGCTTCCCTTACTGGAATTAAAAAAGCCTACATCTTTGGTTGTTGTGAGACTTTATCGATTCAATTAATAATTTTACACCTCTTTATAAGTTTACTGGTGATCTGGGGAAATTAATGCTCCAAAACGATTTGAAGACTCCTATGAGGTTGTGATATCAGATGTCTGGTAGCTGATTTTCCAGAGTGCTTCTCTGCTGAATGTTTAAAATCTTTCTATTTGTAGCTGCAGGCTGCTGACATGCAAAGATGATCGAATGATAGCACACTTGTTGACAGGCTACTGTTTCTAGTGTATCAAAAACTGCAACTCTGAACTTCAGACTGAATCCAATCCAAACCAAAGTGGAAATTAAGAATGCAGTTCCTTAACTGGTCTCTTAAGACCGACTTTAAAAGTAAGTCAATCCCCATAGATCACTATGTCCTACGGTCACATTTACTGCAAAATTAAAAAGGCTTACAGCTTTTGGCCTCCAAAGCCAAATTCCCCTTATGACAACAGTAAAGGGGATTGAATTTTGATACAATGCACCCGTTTGAATTTCATTAAACTTGGAATTATGAGTGACAAGTGAGTGCTATGACCATTGCTTAAATGACTGAAGACTGTGTCCTTGTGCTATTATTTAGATCCATCACTTGTATATCACTTCTGGCTACAAAATTTCAAGATAGCAATTGCCAGTTGGCAAACATGAAGCCTCGACACTGCAGACAAACGGATGGGTGACATATTTAGTCTGTTGTCACACAGCTATGTCTCATTTTTCCTCCCAGGTCCACAGAATGTAAATCTGACAGACTCCACCAGGGTTTGTGCTTACACTTACCCCATCTCAGTTCGTAGGACAGAATTTGTGTTCTCACTGGGACTGGAAAACTGATTATTTAAATATATATATACCGACTTTCCAATTCATACCTTTGATTCCCGCAGAGATGATGTTATTTTCTTTTTTTACCATATTGTTCAGCCAGCAACAGAGGGGACTTCTGCAAGTGTGAAGTTGTCTTTCTCCTTCTGAATGTGCTTGAATGGAATGTGCCCACAATACCAACCCACAGACACGGACTGTCGTATGATTGGGACTGTGGAACCCATGAACTGGCGTTTAGATATATACTTGAATCTTATCCAGTGAGGCAGACTTATACAGAGACAACATTTTAAGATCCTGCGCACACAACTTCATTCCCCCCTCCTCTCCACAATGTCACCTGCAGTGAAAGCCAGAAAAAGTGATAAAAGCGGCTCAGCGACTCTATTTGCCCAAGGTGTTGAATAACTACCCAGTGGCTTTAACATCCTCAGTAATGAAAGTATTTGAGAAAACAATTTAAAAAAGCTATTTTCTGCAAGACTGCAAACACCTTGGCTTCCCTGATGATGGTGTGCAGGGCCAAGAAGCAGGTGAAGGATGGCACCTTAACCCTTTTGAATTAACACTACAAACAACCAAAGGCTGCTATGGATATACTTTTGTTCCCCTTTTAACATCTCTAACCTCACATGTTTGCTGAGGCTCTCTCCCTCACTCCGTCTTTGGATTTTAAGCTGGATCTCTGCACGGCTGTAAGCTGCCTTCTTCACTGTACACTATACATGAAAGACAGTCGAGGCAATTACAAGGACAGATGCATTGTTAAGATCATAGATGACATTGGGATCCTAGGTCTCCTGTGGTTTTAACATGGGACTGTTGACAATGACTTTGTTGACTGATGTGGGAATTGTAGCTCAGAGCTGTTGCTGAATACAGATATGCCTCTGAAGGCAACACTGACACTGCACTTTAGATGAAAGATGGCAACAGAGGCTGTACAATGATATAATGAAGCTATACATAATTAAATTATGGAGCAGATACAGTCCTCGTAATAACTGAATCTAATGTGTATAATAAGATGAACACTGTCTACGACAGTACATTTCTAACCTCTTTCAAGCAGTAATTATTTTAAAAAGGAGAGCTATGCAACATCTATTCTGTTAAAAAACAAGATTATTTTTCACCACACCATTTCAAAACATAACTGTGTGCATACAGTGACTTCATAACTGTGGAATATAGAGCTTTATCTGTTAATGGGGTTGACTGTCAAGCACCGGACATCATTAATGTGAGTTTGACTGAGGAAGAGAGACTGAGTGTGCAAAGTGATGTGGAAAAAGTAGATGGAGCCGCTAGAAATGTAACACTCAAAATGATTTTTCCATCTTTTTTTTTTTTAAGTAAATTTGCTATAGAAAAGTCTAATTACTGTATTACCTCCACCCCCGTACGAGGACAGAAAAAGGCTGGAAGGAGCGAAAAGACGAGATAGCACCGAGACAAGATGGATAAAAATGGATGCACCTCATTTGATTGGCAGGTGTTTTTTTCGGTAGTGTAAAAACACTTTTACTTGGCACCAAACGCACCGTCGATATCTTTTTTTGGCTTAGAATAATTTTGTATTTCCTCACTCTCAGACATTGCTGAAGGGAATGTAGCACAGCAGGATGTCACGTATGCTTTACATATAGGATTAGTATTTGGGGTGGTTGCTTGAGTTTTAGGGCTCTGATGCATAGTTTTGTTCCTGTCATTTTCAGTATTCTATCTCTTGAGCCTCTGGTGGTAGAGCTTACAATGATGCTGACAACTTTGTGAGGCTGCTTTTCAAAGAAATGCTAATATCAGTATGCTAACAGACATACAATGCCTGTGTTAAGCTACACTATGCAGGGCATACCGGACTCATCAGGTTACAAAGGGATGATCAGCTGAGAGCATTACTCTCACTAAGGTGTGGTACATAGTTGATTACTTTGGTCTTGTTTGTTTACACACATAGACATAACCACTGTGAAGAAGAAAGTGTTGATGAAACCCTAAATTTCTGGCATAAATTACACTGAACAACTCAGTTCTAATTATTCATTTGTCTAATTACTGTTGAATTTTAGCCAGTTTTACTTCTTTGTATGCATGTGAATTCTCATTGTACCGTGTTTTATCATCTAATCTATTTTTCTATTTTATCTTTAATGTTTTTTTTAAAAATTCAATTGAGTTGAATTCAATTTAATTTGATCAATGTTTATGGTCACCTGATCCCAGTAGATTTGCCTGTAGTGTTTCCTTGCTTGAAAAATACATGGTTTATAAGATATAAATATGATTTTGCTTCCTCAGGCCATGTATCTATTTATTTATGTATTCATTATCATTTTTCTGATTCAGAAAAAACAGTCCTTTAGTGCTTTGGACATGTGGGTTGGAGCTGGGGTGGGGTCGTTTTTAATGATTCTTTTTATTGTTTCTACTATTTTATTTCCATTCTGCAAAGTAATCTGCACTGGATTCAGTTTGTTTGAAAGTTTTGAAAACTTCAATCTTCTGGATGAAACTCCAAAGGTGCAATCGACACTGACCTGTGATGTAGGTCTGCAGCAGTAAAACTACAGCTGTTTAGTAACTGTGCTCCTAAAAGCGCTTCAGATACCTCATTTTCTGAAGTCATATCACATTGTTACATTTGGCTTATACATACACTGCATCCACTGCAGTTTTACCCAAATTGAAATTCAGCCACTTGAAGGATTTCTTCACATGCAGTGTAACCCAATAAATGTGCCACTTTTGAAAAGCAAATAAAACCAAAATGTGCACCTGTGTGTCAGTTTTTCCATCTGTTCCTCACCAGGTGCAGCTGAGCACCTGTAACAGCAGCACGAAGGCTTCCAGCTGATGCTGACTGAACTAACGGGAGTGAATAAGCAGCTATCATTGATTAAATGCTTTGTGTGCACTGTCACCCAACAGTAGCCACTAACACTGGGCTAATATACAACCCTAACCCTATATGAGATAAAACGGGTTTCAATTATTGTTCCCAATTAAAGTTTGACAATGTTTATGTGGACTATTTAAAGGTGTCTGTAACGCAATTGATTCCAATATCAGAATATTGGGGCGAGTGTTTTCAGAATCCTTTAATTTCATCATGTTCCACTTCTGTCTGTCATAAAATGTTTGAATGAGAGCTAAAAAGGGGCAGTTTTATACATCCTGCATAAATTTAATTTGGGCACTTAATGGCTCTCAAAGGACCAGAATAAATTAGCTCTTTTGTCTTAATATCCAGTACATTTTTCGTATATCCATCAGCCATTTTCCTCAATTATCTCTGCTTAATGCCTCATAACAGCTTTCTGTTGGTTGGTCCTCCAGCCCTAATGCTTTAAAGAGTGCATTCAGCTTTGGCCTGCCTTTTAAATAAGAGCTCTTAGTTTAATTCCTCTTCCCAGCTCTACAAAGTCAAAATGGGGTTTGTCGGAATATAAATCAATTAAAAAAAAAAATAAATGCTGTTCCTGCTATTTCTCACTGGTTTACTTTTCAAAATCAAATAATGCAATGGCATGGTCGAATATTTCCTCTGAGCAGCACCCCATGCACTCCTGTTTCTCTTTTTCCAAGGCTCAGTATCTTTTGTGTCAAAGGCTTTAAAGCAGCTAAAGAGATTATAGAACATGCTGCCTTGAGCCTGTAGTCTAAATCTCAGTCTGTGACCAGCAAACGCATTGAGACAAAAGCACTGCTGTTCTAATGATACCGCAACACTGAGGGATATGCAAGCTCTACAAGCAAGACAAAAAAACATCAAAACATCATGGCCAACCTACGTTTAATAACATTTGCACAAATATCATCATAGTACAATATAATGGAAATTATCCATATACCCCATATTTTATCCATATACCCTATATTTCTTATTGGTTCAGTCTGCTCAGTTAAATTTATTTTTTTTACCTTTATTGTTAAATGTACAAATCTGTTTTTATTTTATTTATTTTATTTTATTTAGTTTACTGATGTTCATTATTATTATTATTATTATTATCATTATTATTATTATTTACCCTACTACTCTTCATACTGTAGATTTGTATATAGCTAATGTTTATTTTCTATTTTTCTTCTATTTCTATTCTATTTATTCTATTTGCTTGTTAAATGTACGCTGCTGCTGCAACACAATAATTTCCCAAATTGGGATGAATAAAGTACTTGTCTATCTATCTATCTATCTTAATATGCACATTATACCCTAAACTATCATCTTAACATCAACCTTAAACAACAAATGTCTCTGGTTGAAAACCTCAACAGCTTCAAGGTAGAGAAGATACAGGTTTACGATATATAAATTAGATTGTTGCCTGAATGCATCCAAATATGAGCATTAAAATTGAGCTAGTTTTGAAACAGACATAATCACATTGGCTCCAATCAGCCATGTCAGAGTGAAATATCTGGAGAAACCACAGGTATGCATAGTATTGACTCAGTCTGACGTCTGGGCTGATGTCCATCATATGATCTGTGATGTTAAATAATGATGAAGCACCTGCCTTGGTTAAATAAATGTTGTTCTGAAAAAGTAATTGGAAGATTCTTCATTCAAGACCACAGGTTTTGTAACGTAGTTCAGTGTCTTATAATGTGATGATGACTGACATTGTTCCCTAAAAGTAGCCCAACAATGAAATCAGGCCGTGACTATGGTGACAAGCGCATGGACCACAGAGCAGTTTCACAGCTGATTTCCTTCCAGTCCTGCTGTGTAACTGCAAATGGAAGGTCCAACTTCATTACATGCTCTGTAGTCATGCATGATTCTTCATACGATGACCATCCATCATCACAAAGAGGTTGGTGAGAATCAAAAATGAAATCTTTCTCTGAAGCATTCATAAACAGGCTGTGACCAAACCTTTTAAGATGTCCTTAAAATGTTCAGCCACTGCCGGCAGTTTCCACATTGACCTTTTTATTCTCATATCAGCCTCCAATCAGCTGCTGGTGTATAGCAAGTGCTCAGGCAGTGATCCCAGTCTTGTATGGCACAGTCTGAGCATTTCTGAGCAGCAAAACATTCAAACTGCTTTTTATTAGCAATTCCTGTGGGCACAATTTACAAGCCAGTCGGGCAGTCCGAAGCAAAGTGCTATCATGTTCTCATAAAGAAGAGATTGAGGGGAGTAATGGTTATGTGGGCGATACGTTTAAAAATCATCCCGTTTAATGGGAGATGAATTGGGATTTTTATGGAAACTGCAAACTTATGTTAGTAATTCAACTTCACCATGTAAACAAAGGGTTGCACTACCAGTTAAAGTTGTTTTCAACCAGCAGACCTTATTCCATGCTTATGCAAAACAACTGTTCAGTCAGACACGCTTGCGGCAAAAGGTTTAATTGTGTGATCAAATCTGTGTCTTTGTGTTATGAGAGCGGTTGTCTCTTACCCTTGAAATCAAAGCAGTCGTTTACAACTAGACTTTTACATTCTCTCTGCCAATTGATCTGCTGACCTTCTTCGATAATGTATTTAGAGAGAGATTTCCCACACAGCCCGACCGTAACGCAGGATAATTACATCTGGGTTTTCATGAGTTCCTGAATCTGTCTATGCAAAGGCAACGAAGGCAATGCCATGTCACTTTGTGAGTTTTATGGTTTAATAGTTTTCAAGGAAATCGGATTATTAGCATTGTAGGGTTACAGTTAATTCCAAAAAGGTTGACATGTGAAGTTACTAGATCTAATGCGAATAGCTCAAGGGGGTTTTATTGGAAATGGGAAACTGAAGAGTAATAAAATCGCATTCTGCGGCTCCTGTTGCAAGTGCTGGGTTTAATAAAATGCACATTACTGCAATACATTTCCTGAAAGTGTAATTCATCATCTGTTGCACCTTGAACCTCTGCTGCTCTAAATGGAGAGTTTCCTCTCATGTCATCTGTGCACTGAACGCACAGCAGCATGAGGTCATGTCTGATTGCTCGGGGGAATTAAGACGGATAATTTCTCCTTTCACTGTGGCTCATTTGAGGCAGAACATAGGATGGGTATACGGTAATAAGATATCATTTCTTTCACCCGGAGTCAGAGGGTGTCCTTCAAAACGGTCTCTTAATAACTCCAAACTGCAATCAGACAGTCATGAAAACCATCTTTCAGGGGGAATGAAATGATTGGCCTTCAGTATTCTGCACACCAACAACAAAGTGGCATCTTATCTCAGACAATCTGTGTTTCAATGCTCACCTCTCGACCCAACTGAATGGAAATCACTCCGGACTTTAGACTGAGCCGTTTACTGTGGGTAAGTGAGAGACTTACCAGCCAATCAAGTCCTAATAATTTTAGTGCCTCACCTATGAACAATGTTTCTTTTCAGAAAATGATTTAGAAGAAAATCCCCGGTTTGGTGTCACCAGCAAAACTGTTCATCTGCCCAGATCATCTGTATCATCATTTATCAAATGCATCTGCTTGTTTGATCTCAAATAACAAAAATCCAGCTGTCAAGCTTTGTGCTTTTTCATTTCATCTTGATTATATCGTCAAGAATAGTTCAGTGAAATGCCTCCGGTGTTTGAAGGTGATCAATTCAAAATACAAAAATAGTGAAATTAAAACAGTATTGGACATTGATTGACAGATAACACCTTAGCAGGCCGTTGCACTGAAACTGATGAAAGCTTTATTTGTTTGGATGATATTCAGTTTGCTGAACCGAAAAGCTGACAAGAAGGATTTCTGTACGAGTGGATAAATGGGATAATTTAATCATATCCTGTTGTCAACAAGACTCTTCCCAGCCTAAGTGACTGAACCTGAGAAAATCTAGGGCAGTAATTAATTTTGTTGCTAAATTTGGATTCTGCAGCAACATATATTGCACTAAACAAACAATCTTTGACAATTAAATTTAGGTTTTTATAATTTTTACTCTATTTTACTTAGACAAAGAACAGTTACTGTATGAGAAAAAATGCGTGACTGAGGCAATAATTGAGGCCTGGATGACTGTGAAACCAAGTCAGTCTCAAAATGACTTCCAGCAGCTTTTGTGCTCGTGGGAATGTGGCCACTGGAAACAAAAGAAGGGCTCCTATTGTTTGTTGATTGCTGGACAGGAAATTAGGCTGGGCATCAAAAACTGCACGCTGGAGTGGTAATTGTCTCTCCCAACACTCGGAATAAAAGCAGATTTTCAGAGAATTAGAAGCCTTGCTACAGATCTTATATCCAGCCATTAAATGGGGATTGGCCACTATGGCAGGCTTCCCGGTGTATGCTGAACATGACAGGGTTGCCCAGGCACTCAGCCAACAGAGTAATATAGCCTGGAATGGGCGTAGAGGGGTCACGACTTACCTGTAGCATTCAATCCGATTAAATCCCCACCTTCAGTTCCATTGAACAAACTAGTGTATATTAGCATTGTTGTGCTTGTTCTCACACTTCATGGAGCAGATAAGTCAAAATGAGGTTGCAGTTTGCCATGACTGCCAAAGTTGTTCTCCTGTTGTGTCTCAGCAATCTGTTCCGTACGCCATGGGACTGGAAGTTAGAGCTGGATTTTTTTTTTTACTGTGTTAGGCATTAGCAGGGCTCATTATATTTCCTACCTTTCCTGTTTTTTAACTGCATGCAAGTCAGAGGGGCTGAAGGCATATTGCATTGTATAGACTGCACATTAACATAATTGCGTGGGGGGTGTTAGTCCTGCAGAAGAGGTTTATTTCTGCTTTTCACCCTCTCCTCACTGTAACAAGCTCAACCCTTCACAAACCTAATTAGTGAAAATGCAATCTCATAGTCAAAGCTTACCGTTTGCTCAGAATGATCATCTGTTCATGACAAATTTCTTATAAAAACTAGAAGGTTACATATTTACATTTTTGAATAGTGTGAGTGATATTATGTGTAAAATGTTAGACTTCTATCAGATGTCAAAAGCTGGCCGTATGAGGTCCATTCAGACTGCATGTCAAATGTGGCCCAAGTTTAGATTTTTTTGCTCATATGTGACTTGGATCAGATGTTTTCTTGACAGTGTGAACAACGCCACAAATAAGATTTTTTTCAATTCCGATTTGGGCCACTTTATGTGGTCAGAAATCGGATACCGATCGGATTTTTTGCAACGAGACCTCAGTCTGTAGGCTACGGTCTTCCATGTCATTCTGGATCGTCACAATTCTGCGTGGGCGGGAGTCACCACATGTCAGCGTCTGTGTTCGAAACCGCATACTACATACTCCATACTATATACTTGCATACGGCATACTCATCAATCAGACAGTATGCAGAGCGTTTACCCACAATGCATTTCGCTCCTACCCGAGCCGAAATCAGCCGGCCTGAAGCTGATTTCACTTAAGCTCTAAACTCTGTAAACTTTAGCAACATTTGAAACATTTTCAGGTGAGAAAGTAGTCGTTTAGATCCCCAACGTGTTGAAAAACTGTCAAAATACCTGCTATTTACAATTTTGTTCCCACGAATTTGACGCTACTAAACCTAACCGCAGTGAGCAACGCACTTCCGGTTATTTTCACAAAATAAAATACCCGTTGCTTTTTATCATAGGGAAAGCCATTACGATACAATTGGTGCTTTTGTTTTGAAAACAGGAAGTGAACCTACCCTCGTTGTAGCTAGCTTGAAACTGCCGTTTTGACAGGAAATGACAATCGGTGACGTCACGTTACGTTGTATGAGTAGTAACATAGATATGTATAGAATGGCCATTCTATACATATCTATGAGTAGTAACCTCATGATGCATACCCAACATTTCGGCGCGTCTAGTATGCATTCGGGAAAAAAGTCAGTATGAGTAGTAGGAGTAGTATGCACACAGCCAGCGTTACATGATGGACAGCCGTCAGCCAGTGAAAATCAGCGAGGTGCTGGAATTGAGAAGCATTTGGGAGGATAATTTCTGTATCTATTGACGTCTTTTTTTTTTTTTGCCAATGCGCATCGTGACATCTTTGCTGTTTGTTTTGCGCATGCTGGTCGGTTCAGTACGGTGAATCGTTTGCATTAAGGGCTGCAGTCTGAACGTAGTCTCGGTGTGTTGATGCACCTACGGGACTATGCAATATTGGGAAGAGGGAAGTATTTTCTTTGCTCTCCATAAAAACTATAAGGCTCCTGAGATTACTGAGTGTTTGCACTACTTTTACCCATCCTTCATTAATGTGTAAGTGAAAATCATTCACAGACATATAATAGACACCACACACAGAATCCCTACCACAAGTTAGGTGAAAGACACCCCTCTTTTCTGTTTTCAACCGAGAATTTTAATGAGAAATGTCGATGCCATGCACATCAAAACATTTTTGAGAGTAAAATAAACAGAAGTGTGCCTGGTAAGCTGAGAGCTTTTATTTGGTCCGTCCAGCTTACTTCAAAGCATCCTGGTGACACAGCGGCAGACTAATGAATGGTATCACAGAGGCAGCCACAGGACAGAAGATTATATATTTAAAAGATGGCATATTTCAAAGCACGTTCAACACCATTTGATATCTGGGATTCTTATTTCTTAATTCTAACATACATGAAAGCTTTCTGTCACTTCCTGTTATTCACTAGTAGCTTTTATTTCGAACAATGAATACATCATTCCTCAAATTAACCCTAGTTAGGAACTTTTGACATTTATACGTGGTCCATGAAAATATGGCTGACCTTGATGGACTTTAATCGGTCAGTTACTCGTTTCTATGGTGATTCCCATCTATGCCACATCTCAAGACAGAGGTAGAATATGAAAGATCCTTACATTACAGTTGCAGCTCAAATAATATATCACAGTGAGAGGCATAATCCTGCACTGAAGGCTCTGATTCACTATATTTATCGAACAGAAGTCCTAACATGCTTTATAGACCCCACTTTTATGTTTTTGACTGGAAATTTCTGATCTCACATTTAATGCAAGTGTATCACAGTTATGGTTGATGCAGTTTGACCGGTCTCGTGAGTCTTGGTGAGAAAGAGTTATGCTCTATATAACACAACTAAAATGCTCATGTTTTGATGTGTAATGTTTGCATATAGCATGAAAATTGTGGGAATGGAATAACAATTTTCATAACATTTATTTGGTCAAAAGTTTAAATACGCAATATCACTCTACTTTAGTATGAATATTCTATGAAAAACACATCCATTAAAAACCTTTTGAAGAACACGACGGCTTGTTTTGAAAGACTTTAAACAAAGCTCAAAGGTTTTGGTTTAGCTTTGAGTTAGCTGGATGTATGCATTCAAATAATCATCAAGCATTTCAGATGTTATAAAAGTTAGGAGCAGTCCTTCCACAACATTATAACAGAATGACAGTTTTCTCAAAGAAGTACTTGAAATGAAACATTTGCATTTCTGCAGAGTATCTTCCCGAACATTTCCCTAATCAGACGTTCAAGTTTAGCTTGGCCTGAAGCAAGAATGTGCAAGGTGTGAATGTTAAATGAAAGTGCCAACTGCATGAATCTCCCTTCTCAACTTGCTGTTGAAATGAACTTGCTGCTTTCGTGGGAGGGAAATTCACCTGTATCATTTGAATTACTTGTAGCTTTAAGGCCTCTCATGTGGGATTCTGTCATATTCAATTCGCCACCTGTTTACCCTCTGTTTACGGAGATACTGTTTCAGGAAATGCAAACCAGGAAAGGCAGTGGTGAATGTTGTTTCTGTGGTATTTCCATGCCATGACAGAGCTGTTTGTAGTGTTGGGGGAGTATGCTGATCCTCCATAATGTGTGCAAAACCTGGAAATCAAAGGCACAGCTGTCTGGAAGTGAACCTGGATCTTTGCTTTGATGAGCAGGAGTCGCGCCAGGTACTTTGAAGTCTTTTCCTAATGGCACTTTGTCACAGTGACCCTGGATCATTGATTTGATATCCCTAACCCTTTCACTTGTGCATCAGAAGCACATGCCAGGCCATAGACTCCACCAGGAATTCTGCAATTATAGAAAGAACTCTACACTAAAATGTCAAAATGAATGGCCTATCATGATCTGCTTGGAAAAGACACTTGCATTTGGGATGTTTATACAGTCACGGTGGTCCTGGTGAATATTTCTGACAACAAGGCCAGAGTTGAGGTGGAGGCATGTTAAAGTTGCTAGATTATGTAAAACTTGCTTTCATAGAAATCGGTGCAGAGCTGGAACATGGACAAAGGGCGAACCCATTAAAATTTGGTGAGAATCAGGAACATTTTATCAAAAATATTGAATATACCAGCGGAATAGCTTTGTGAGCTTCGTGTGTCGGCTATAGTTGATCTTTACTGTCAAAAGTACCTTTTATAAAAGATTCACAGTAACTGACTGGATGCCACAGTTACTCTAACAAACTACTCCAAAATATGTAAAGAAGCAAAAAAATGACCTTTCTTTTAGAATACATTTTTATAAACCATGGAATGAGTGGAAGCTAAGTGGATCCCAAGCACTGACTATGTTGGCGGGGGAATTATCACAACATTTAGTTTCAGCTTTGGTAGAGTACTCTGGAGGCTTCATTTAGCCAGAAGTGGTTGTCAGATGGTTGAAATGTTTTGTAAATTCCCTCTTACCCCCGACACATATCAGGGGTCTTTTCCAATCATTCTGTTACTTCCCAAAGCAGAAATTCCCACCTAACTTGTGCTATGATTCACTTGTAAGATCAAACGAATAATAGATCTATTAATTCTCGGCACAGCTATAGAGTGAATCATCATGAATCCCTTATAGAAGAGTTTGAAAAAGGTTACCATCACCCCAATATATTAACAACTGCTTGCCAATCGTCGTCTTTTCATTCCTCTTTTGACCAGACAAACTATTCTGGTCCTTAGAGAGAGCACATCACTGGTTTAATCAGTGATCGCACTAATAACTACAGCTCTGTAAAGTGACAACGAAAAACAAATCTGTGGTTATTTTCCTATTTGCTCACATGTGTGAAAAAATTAGAGCGTGCCAGTTGACAGCCCATATTCTGTCTCTACAATGAGCATCCTCAGCAAGTAAGACACATCAGCAGTAATGACGGAGCAGGAGGCACGCTGAGGAAGGCAGGAAATAAGGACAAGAACAAATTTCCGTTCTACTCTTTCGGTTCTCTCATACTGTTCATCTATGTGCACTGATTGAAGGGACAAACTCGGTCTCTCCTAAGATTTCAGCCTAATAAAAGGAGCATAACGTAGCTCGATAAAATTGTAACAGCGCAGTGATCATGAATATTTCTGAAGCCTGCTGCATGAGCAACACCTTTCCGAAGCAAAGCCAATAAAAAGCAATGGTTTTGTCATTCTCAGCTCATACAGGTCTGCAACTGCGTTTCAGTCAGGAGGCTCATATGACTTCCACTGCAGTGGTTGAATCGCATACAGTGTGATGCACATTGGCCCAGCTCACATATTCCCACCAAGCTTCATTAACTTTGAAAAACCCATCAAGGAACAGAAGGGAAGAGATGCATATTTCATGATAGCCATCATAACATTCAATGTCTGTCAGAATTATTCAAATCTGACTTGAGGGCACATTGAGATTTGAATGTTACACGACCATACCAACTGTGTATCTGAGCTTCCTAATCTAGATCTATTCTTAGCCAGACTCAAGTGATGCTGCCACTGTCCACGTAGCATGACGTGGTACTTACCTGTGTTGTCAAATGTGTTCTGTCAAATGTCTTTAAGAAGAAACGGTGATGACCCTGACCGAATACTCTCAAAGCGCTTCTTCATCGAATGAGAGATGGGCTGAGAGTTTGAGGTAGGATTTAATGCCCCAATGGAAATGGTTCCTTAAGCTTCAACATTACATATGGAAGGCACACAGTGTGATCACCTCATCTTCCCTGTTGACTCGGTGCAGAGGTGGAGATAAACACAAGGGTTTATTTGGAGGAATTTCCAGAGGAGAACAGGACAGTGCAGAGCAGGTTAGCCGAGTGGCCTCGTCTTTAGCAAAGAGTTCATTTCAGCCATCACACATATCTATATATATATATATATATATATATATATATATATATATATATATATATATATATATATATATATATATATATATATTCCAGTATTCTTGCACATAAAGGAGCATGTGAAACCAAACACTCCTGGCACAAAATATGTGCATATGTTGTAAGAAATGGATCATTAAGTGTACTTATATCCAGCATTATTAGGCAGAAAGATATACTCCTTCCTACGCAGTTACTCCGCATTAATCAATTAAAAGACATCTTAATCCAGTTCAGGAAGGAGTCTTCCATATTTCCACACTGCCCTGCGATAAAAAAAGAGACCCACATATCAGAACGTATGGCAAATGATTATTTTTTTTAACCCTTTACTGTTTGTCACCAACTCCCAGCTTAAGGTGCCATCTATTAGAGATCGTTACCCTACTTGCTGCTGGCTGTAAGACAGAGCATCCAAGAGAGCAACCAACTGGAACCATATCATATCTGATCATCAGGCCTGGAGGGGTTTATTGACAAATATCGCTCCCCTGGTTTCTACAATGTGACACAGACAACTAATACTCCTGTATGGGCACAGCCCCGGGAAAACGCTGAATGTAGTTGCTTTCCTAATTAGTAGATAGATAAGTGATATTTTTCCTGGGATATTTTGGGAGCAGCAGTCTATTTGGATTTCTGCATACGGCACCAACCAATGGTTGGTTTAACAGCCGTTTAATGCTGCAATCACCACATACCCGAGACACCAATAAAAAGGCACTGCACACCTGGTTTGAAATAGACTGAAATCATCCACTTTTGAAGATGGTGACAACAGGATGTAGAAACCAGTGGAAATAACATTTCGGAGAATAGACAACCAACTCCTCTTTTGTCATTTTTCACTATTTTGAGAAGAAGAAGCGAAGAAAAACACAGAGAGAGCACACAGGGTGATGACAATTCAACCCAGGTAGCTGTGATCATGGTTTAAATCAGATTTAAAGTTTTTTTTTCCAGCTTTCTAAGGATATACATTTAGTATAATGCAGTTGTTTGCTGTTTATCTTTTGGCACTGAACCAATATTTGTACAACTATAATCAACTATGAACAACAAAAATAGTTTTGATTTATTCATTGATTTATCATGCTTTCATAAATGTAGTATACGAGAATGTAAGCGTGTATAAATACTGATTCATTGAAGAGAATGAGGTTTTTTCTCTTGTCTGTCTGCCACTGGATATTAAATCTCCTGGAAAAATGAAGGCTGGATTCATGGCACAAATGACAATGATCGTGCTTAAGTTTTCCCTGGTGGCCATCTGGAGTTGAAGTATCGGTGGAAACAAAACCGGCAAAAAGAAAGCCACCAAATGTCGAACAAGTCTTACAGGGTAAGGAGGGATAGAGAAAAAGCTTTCCTATACTGGTTGGGATGCTTTGCAGCTGGAATGACTTATGCTGGCACCTTTTCACATGCTTTTTGATGCATAACCATGGCAACAGCAAAGTTCTTTGCATGTTGGAGCAGATAACTGAGCTTTCCAAATGCCGAAGTAATGCCTGGAATAAGATTCCAAATGCCAAGGAGCTGAAGAAGAGGTGTCAATGATGCAGAACAGGAACAAAATGGAAAGAAGGGAGGAAGAAGATTAAACCACTTGGTTTTTCATGATCATCAGAAGAATTTGATAAAATGGTGCAGCAATAGAATAGAATAGAATGTCTTCACCGAGCCCTGGCTGCAGGAACGTCTCTCCACTCTTTTTTGAGACGATACGGTCAGACAGACACTGCAGACAACAAGTTAACAGCAAAGCAGGAGAGGTTACAGAGCTCGTTGACAGCAGATGGTGCAATCCTGGATATGTCACTGAAACACACTGTCTCTGCACCTCAGATGTTAAACTGTTGGTTATGAGTTCCTGTCCATGTTTTCTCCCGTCTATAAAAAAAATAGCATTTATTTGATAAAAATTCACACAGCGGCATTACAACTTCCCTTCAGGGATTAATGAAGTATTATTGAATTGGAAACGAGGGAACCTTGGATAGACATTTACTTGATGGAGATCAAAACAGACAACAGACCATTTCTTTTAGATCAGTTGGTGTTTCACATCCTTACTCAGTGAACATCTGTTCCTATGCATCTCTGTGTAATACACATTTATACTGTTTTACGTTCTGGTGTTGATGGTGGTTTATGCTTTACGACCTCTCTGCTTTTCACTTTGCTCTGAGAAAATATAGTGTTTGCTGCACTTTTGGTACACATTAGACAGGTCACTCTGGAATGCCTGCAAGGTAAAATATTAGAAACTAACATGAACTTGAACTCCTTGTAAAGGAAAACATGATTTATGAGCCACGGTCCAAGCTTTTGAACTATAAGATCCGGGGTTAAAATGGGGAGGGAGGAAGAATGGCTAAATGTTGCACAAGGCTTTCATTTATTGGAGCCATTTGTCTGTGGAACATGAGACAACTGTGACTTTCTGGCAGAGCGAGACTATTTACAGCTATTGGCAGGCAGATGCAAACACCGTCTCCCTCCCCCGGGGTGTCTGTCCAGTAATCCTTCCAGTGTATCTCCTTACCTGTGACACATGGTGACTGAGTGTTCCAAGGTGCAGAGCAGTGTTTGACTGCCAAAAGCTAATTAACATATACTTCTTCATTAACTACCAGATGAATCTGAGAATGGTGTATGGCAATTAAATACTAATTGATAATATAAAATCCTTAGATACTAATACTGACTCTTTTTCATCCTCTTAAAACAAAATGGGCTAATGTGCTCATTTTGTCCATGAGGTTTGAAATACAGTTCAGTTCAAAGAACACAGAGATTTTAACACTTTAAATGTATGAATGCTAATCAAGCAAAGGCCACAAAGCATCAGTGCGTCAATTATCCAAAACTGCTCGCCTCAAACAAAAAGTAATATGTGGAAAAACATAAAGATTGAAAACAAATTCTGCACTCATCTGCAATTTGGCAAAAGCTAAATACAAGCTTGTATCCAGAAAAGATGGAAAATTGTTTATAAAACATTCAGTTTCACACTTTTTAAAGCTCACAGTGAATTACAATTTTCTTAATGTAAAATTGCAAAGACTTTGGAGGTTTCATTCCTCGCAGCACATAACACAAAAAGGTCGAGTAGAGAAATCTCTGTTTGTGGGGGGCAAGTTGGAAAAGCAATAGCTTTTGTGAAAAGTAAAAGTTTGTGATTTTCAGGCCCCCAAGAGGCATTGCATTTAAAAAAAAAAAGAGAGAGCGAAGATGATTCTGTGGTGGAAATCACGGCATCATGAACATTTCTGAAAATCACTGTTAGTCAGTGCATCCACAACAATGCTGCCATCCTCTCAGGGACCAAAGTAATCCCAAACGGCCTGAGGTAAAGTGGAAATCTATCCGGTGGTCTGAGGAATGAAAATCTGACATTCCATTTAGAGCTCAGGGACACCAAATCCTCCGGGCTGAAACGGAGGGGGACCACCCAGCTTACATATACAGTCCAAAAACTATCATTAGTGATGGTATGATTGTGCATCATGTCACACAAAATGGGTTACTTAGGGCGTATTCAGACCAGGAAAGTCCGATAGTTCACTTGCTTTGGTCCGAACCTTTTTTTTTCATTTTGGTGCGGTTTGCTTTCAGACTGTACATTTCAGTAAACGGACCAAAATATGTCAACAAAGCCACGCGCCCTGAAGTCGTTCGGCTATTGGTCAGAATCGACACGCGCAACACAAAGTGCTAAGTTCAAAAGTGAATGTATTCATGGACGCTTTCCGTGCCGTTATTGCTTTTAATATAATCAAAACTATATGTTTTTTCAACGTTTTGCTATTTTCACAACTGTGTAATTACTATGCTGCTGTACAAGTAATTTATCAACAACGACGACAAAGGGCAAGGCGGCTACGGAGGAGAACGCTGATTCGGTCTTTCGTTAGCTTTACCACAGCCGGTCTAGTAATTAGAAGAACGACGCTCTGTTCTGTTACCTAGCAGCAGACAAACGACGGATGCTCCCGAGGTACAAAAAAGCAAAAAGTCTGGGATTAGGTCCGGTCTGCTTTCACACCTCCAAAAGATCCGCACCATGGTTCGTTTGATCCAGACCGAGTCCGACCTTTCAGCTCGGTCTCGGTCCGCTTGTTTGGTCCGGACCAGAGTTCGGTGGTTTGTATTCAGACTATCCCAAAAGGTCCGAACCAACGAAAATCTGGTCCGTTTGGTCGTTTGGTCCGGACCAAACGAGGTAGGTGTGAATACGCCCTTAGACATTAGGCGACACTAAGGCTGGACCGTATTTACAGGTTTTGGAGCCAGACTGCCACCCAGTCCATAACTTTCAGGGAGCGTCTTACTCATTTCAGTAAGACAATGCCAATGCAGCCTGGCTCTACAGAAAGATAGTCCTGGTGCAAACCTGGGAGGTGTAGAATGAAGCATGTTCCACACTAACCAGTATAGAAACCATGGCAAAACGCCACAATGTTGCTACAGTCAAGATAACAGAGGTACAAGTGAACAAAGTAGGAAGTCAATACCCACCCATCATTTATGTCTCTGTAAACAGCTTTTAAACTTTTAACCTTCAACTCAAGAAATGCATTTAGCTCGGACTCCGTTCCATTATAAAATGTTAATCACCTCAATCCTAGACCTACTAAGAATTTTATTGATTCAATATTTGACATATAGATACATTTTTTCTAATCTGCGTCAGATGAAATATCTGCAGCGTAAAAAGTGAAATGGGAACAAAATATGAAAACAAACGAAGCCCAATCTGATTCACCATGGGTGAACGTATACGGTTCCATTGATAATGTGCCGCACAGTCTGCATTTTCCTTCGCTGTAACTTCAAAGCTTCCAAGGTTCAACAAGTCTGGTCTCAGAGATTCCCCATCGGTTTTAAACTCAGTTCTGCTAAAAAAAGGGTTGATTTTCAGTTCAGGTTATCAACTATTTGATAGAGCCGTGAACCTTTGCTTATTTCACAATTCAATTCAGTAACTATTCACGTGTTGATGATTTGATTAATCTAAAGATACGACTCTTTAAATTTGTTACAATCATTCCTGGAGTAATAATATTATGGATATTGCAGCTATGTTGTATATAGCAAAACTTCCATTAATACATAAAAGTAGTCAGATCAGCTGAAATCTCTTTTTATTTAGTTCTTTAAAAAAATGAGGCAACAGTCTCAACTATAAACACTGCATCTATACAGTGCCAGTGTCTGAGCGACCCACCTCAGTACTGTACACACTACATGTTACATATGAGTCGCTCAATCTCATATACTGACAATCCGATTAGCTTTACTCAACGAAGATTTTAATTTGGCTGTGCAGCGCAGATAGAATTGTTTCTGTAGGGAATAATCCGCTGGCGGCGCAGCTCCAAGAGCTGGCGAAACCCAGCGGAATATGTCCCAGACAGTGTTGCCATAGTTACTTTGAAACAGTAATCCAACTACTGACTACTGATTACTTCTTTAAAAAGTAACTTAGTTAAGTTACTGACTACTTGCTTTCAAAAGTAACTAAGTTAGATTACTTTTAGTTACTTTCAGCCGAGGCTGATCCCCCGCCCCTATAACATGAAAATGACTACCAGTTCTGCCAATACTCACTTTATTGACATGCATTTTAACCGGAACATCAAAAATGACACTGGCATTTGCAAACTTTTTCTGGAAATAGGCTTACATGTTTTTTAAATAAAAAAAAATAAGACAGTCTTTCTTGACTTTACTTAAAATATAAAAAAACCTCTTACGTAAAAAAGTAATACATATTGAACATCCCTTGAACCTGTAGTTGTCTAACATTAGAGCAGCAAGAAGTGGTTTTATGAAACAAAAACAGTATAAAAAAATCTAAATACTCTTTCTTCACTTCATTTAACTGAAATACTTATTGTGAGAATGCATTAAGCATTCTCACTATTAAGTTCCTGTTTCTCTTTATTATTATTATTCCGTATTCCATATTCTTCCGCCGTTTTTCGGCATTCAAATACTTCAGCATACTTTCAGCTATTTCAACAAATTTGGTATCAAAATGTTCAGCTCTTTCAGCTCTCGATGGGAAATATTTTTTGGTGTTTCTAACTTTTCAACTTTTTAAGATATTAAGCTTTTTGTTCAACTTTTTTCCCCATTAAAAGTAATGGTAAATCTTCAAATCCTTTCAAATCCTTCAAATCTTAACTAGTTCAGCATACTTTCAGCTAGAGACACCATTCAAATTTTAAAATGTTCATAAGACATTCAGCTATTACAAAATGTTTCATCTTTTAAAAATATTCGGCCAATTTTTAAATATGACAGTTTCAAAAATATGAAAATTAAGTTCTTCAAATCCTTATAAATCCTTTCAAATCGTAACTAGTTCAGCATACTTTCAGCTAGAGACACCATTCAAATTTTAAAATGTTCATAAGACATTCAGCTATTACAAAATGTTTCATCTTTTAAAAATATTTAGCCAATTTTGAAATATGACAGTTTAAAAAATATGAAAATGAAGTTCCTTCTTGGATTTTAGAGTGAGACATTCAGCAGTGCTGATAAGTTTCAACTTTTCAAACAAATTACTATAACTTTCATACAGTTTAACTGAGAGAAACAAATTATACCTTAAAATGTAGGTAAACTTGTCCTCTTTCAGCCAATGTAACTCACATGAACAGATTTTGAACTATGAGCCTTTAAGCTTGAACAACTTCTCAAATTCTGACGAAATCTGCCATTTTTGAATCAGCTTCAAGTGTTTCAAACTGCTTCCATTTAAATATAGTTCACTCCACAGATGTAAAACTACTTTGCTAACTTCTTCTAAGCCTTCTGCTTCTAACGATGTTGAAATTATTTTTCTAGCTGCTCAACTTTTCTCACAAAACGTATTTGAAGTCAGTGTTCGGCATCATTTCTCTCCCGCGATCGGCGGGCGGCCGTCTCATCTCTCCATATATGTTGTGTGTGTTGAAACTGCTTCGATTTAAATATAGTTGACTCCACAGATGTAAAACTACTTTGCTAAGTTCCTCTAAGCCTTCTGCTTCTAATGGTGTTAAAATTATTTTTCTAGCTATTCAACTTTTGTCACAAGACGTGGTAGAAGACAGTCTGCGCCTCAGATTTGTCCCGCGGCTGCAGCAGTTGTGCTCTGTGTCTGTCTGTGTAGTCTTTAAATAGGTCATATGCACTTCCCTTTTCACAGAACGACGTGGTCTAATGGTAACACTATCAGATTTTCGTGCAGGTGGCCTGGGTTCAATCCCCAATATGTCAGATCAAAATTTTTTAATTTTTTTTTTATAACTATTTAAGCATACTTGCAGCCATTTCAACTGTTTCTAGCTTAAGTTTATCTTCAAATCCTTTCAATCCTTCAAATCCTAACTACTTTAGCATACTTTCAGCTAGAGACACCATTCAAATTTTAAAATGTTCAAATCTTTTAGCTTCTTAAGATTTTTTTAGCAAGGTAATTCAGCTCATGCATTCTCACAGCTGTTTCGCAGGAACAGCTCTTTCTAGTTACAAATTAAATGCTTTTTTGACTTCATTAAATCTAACTTAAATACTTCTTATAAAAAATAAAGTAGCGTTTCTTGACTCAATTTAACATAAACACTTCTTTTAAAAAAAAAAAATACAATAGACATTCTTGACTCCATGAATTTAACTCTGATTGCATCTATCTATGAATTACGGTAACACTTAAGTTATATTGAACATGTAGTTGTCCCGCATTAGAGCAGCAAGGAGTGGTTTTACAAAACAAATCAGAACAAAACCCGTATCTGTATTTATGACTTGGCTTTCAGTTGCATTTATGCGAGAAACTGTGGAGTAACCAGTGATTCAGTGACCATCAGTCATTCACTCGCAGCGATGCAGACAAACGGACGGTCATAACACGTAACCTGCTGATAATTATTGGCCCAAGCCAGTATGACAGTCAAGTTTTTGACCGAAAAATGTCACGTTTATCCACTCGTTGACCAATAAAAGTTTAAACAAACCTGATTGATCGTCAGACCCGTCGCTTTGCAGAAATGTTTGTATGCTAGTCGCCTACAACTGCAGCTGTTACTGGATTACCCAAAGCTACACCTGACGAAGTATACATAGATAAACACCCGTACACTCATTCAGATATCATAGAAGATGTAATACAGTACAAAGACGTTAACAAGTCATCTTTGAGTCATCAATTGCGACCAGGTAAGATAAACAGCTAGCTAGCCCTCTCCATAGCACTGCCTGAAACGTATATGTTATAAAGTTAGCACGAATAGCTAAACCTATCAACTATCGTCTGTGACAGGCACTGATGAAAACTGTGGTTTAGATTGGTGTATTTATTTAAAATGATTAGGGAAAGTGAGTAAAATGTAACAAATGATATCGCTGGTGTTTAACATTTTAGTGGGACAGATCACTTTTACTGGGTAGGTAGATGTAAAATAACGAGTGACTTCAGGCGAACCCCGCTCCCGTCGCGGACACTGATATAACTCATAAGAAAACGAAATTATCCCAAATTATTTCAATACAAATGTATGGTTGTAATAATCGTGAATATATGTTGACAAAAGCCAAATATATGTTCCCCTGAAATGCAGAAATAGTAACGCACGATGTTTTAGATAAGTAACTTCAATCTGACTACTATTTTTGAAATAGTAGTTGCGTTAGACTACTCGTTACTGTAAAAAGTAGTCCGACTACAGTAACGCGTTACTAATTAACGCGTTACCGGCATCACTGGTCCCAGATCCTTATCTCCAAAAGCTGCCACAGATTTTCCTCCCACTCTTGGAGATGGAGCACAAGGTTGACGACACTCTGTAATTCTAGACCAGGGATGTACAAAGTCGGTTCAGGTGTGCTGAAGCAGGGAAACATCTAAAACTTGCAGGGCAGCGGCCCTCGAGGACTGAATGTGGACATCTCTGTTCTAGATGGATGTGTTCGTCGAGGCTGAGGCCATTTGGTTTGGGTGAAAACAGTTAACGTGGTTCCTCACATATCTTACAACAATACTACATTTTCACAAGTGTGATTTTACTTGTTTTATCTAATTCATGCATTCCATTTTCATCAAACTGAGATGGCTGCTACAAACATTGAATTAATCACTCACTGCTGAGCTCTGTCTTCCTCTGCTCTGTGATGTTTTGGGTGAAAGAGTAGTCATGTTGGCAAAACATCGGATCTAGGTGTTTCTTTTAATTTTTCTTCTTCTGCTACTGCTCTTTCTTCTTCTTTATGGTTTTTTTTTTCTGGCTGAGCAACTTGTCCAACATTGAATTGCTTAAAAAATTAATTTTAAACAATTTTTGACAATCCAACTTTCCTTCAATGTCAGTCAAATACAACCTGTGGTTATGTCAGACTTTGGCAGAGATGGGTACTCAAGTCACTGTGACTTGGACTCGAGTCGACTTGAGTTGCTGTTTTGATGACTTGTGACTTGACAAAAAATAAAAGACTCGAGACTCGACTCGGACTTGGAAGTTAAAGACTCGGCACTTGACTTGACTTGAGACACGATGATTTGAATGACTTGAGTGTCATTCAGTTCATGTTTTAAGTTTGAATATAAAACCAATAAATTAATTAAAAAAATAATATGGATTACCCGGTAGGAGCGCAGGCTGAGAATGGCGTCATGATTTGATCCCTACCCTGTCAATCAGTCGTGCCCTCGCTACATACCTTAAGTGTTTATTGAAGAGAATAAACTCATATCAGATATGCATCAACATGTCAGTGGGACCGAGAGTAGTTGTCTTCGGCTTCCGTAATTACCATTTTGACGGCAAAAGACGAAAAGCACAGTGCAAGACATGCAGCGTCAACATCTCGGACGGCCAGACGCCTTCGAACTTTGTTCGTAAGTGCGTAAGTCCAGTAAGTGCTTGTCAAATTAGCTAATATTATCCTGTTAACCTAGTCAGTAATTAGCTAACGTTAGCTTGATATGAAACGGGGTGGACAGGTTGGACACATTGGCCAATGATGTTTACGCACAGTTACTGATATCTTCTCTTTTCACTTTATTAAGATCAGATTCTGCAGGTAAAATATAAGGCAATAATAAGGTGACTTGACTTTGACTTGACTTTACTTGACCTGACCAAGAAAAAATTACTAGGGACTTACTTGAGACTTGAAAGCTAAGACTTGAGACTTACTTGAGACTTGCACATGTGTGACTTGGTCCCATCTCTAGACTTTGGCTTCTCAATGTCTCGATAAGACTCAGTGAAAGGATGGCATACTTTACGGACAATTTAATCCTAAACTTTGAACATAAACCACTCTGAAGCAGGTTGTCTGTTAAGCCTGAGTTACAACGGGGATCTAGAAAATTAAAGAAGAGCCACCTTTGTGACCCCGAAAAATTGGACTTATTTCTCAACGTACCTCCCCAAGTGAGTTGTGCAGCTGAACTTCTGAGGAATAATGAGAAAAATATTTGCCTTTCAAAACTACTGCAATAAGTATCAAGTGTCACATTAGTAAACCTGAGAGCTGACAAAGCAGCAGGAGACCTTAATCATCTCCGTGTCCGAGCCATCTCTATGTGGCCAAAACACAAAGGTGTGTGTGAATCGGTGTCTTCCACTGGAAGATACAGGCGGGTTTTCGATGTGACGACATGCAACAACGGCAGCTCCTTTTCGCTGACTGGTTCTGCATTGTTTGTTTGGCTGGTTGAAGGTTGAAAGTGAAAGTCAGTCTGCCCTTTTCATAATTGGTTTCTACACAGGACTTAGATGGCTCATTGAATCAAAGCAATTGACACATCAGGTTAATAAATATGTATCTGGACCAGCATTTTTCATTGGCTTTTCAAATTCAGCATGTGGTAAAAGAATATGCATCCAATTCCAGCTTGAGTGTTTCATGAGTCATCTTTCTCCTGTTTGTATTTCCCCCAGTGTCACAGCCTTTTCCGGTGAGCTGGCCAGCACAAACTCATTACAGTGGCATGAGAGTTACTTTAAAAGTTGATACTTTACTCCTAGATGAGCCGTAGCAATTTACATGTGCAAATCCAGTGCTGACCAACCAACAAAAGTGTGTAAGCAATCACAGACACTTTACCTGCACCTGCTGAGTCAACTTTATAGGCTACACTTTGTGCGCTGAGGCAGAATTTGCTGAGTTGGGGAATTGTCTTTGCCAACAACCTGCGGTGTTGTCAGTCGATCAGGCCTGTCCCCCTCACTCTGAGCTATGATAGTGACTTTAGATTTTCTTTTCACAGAGTAGCTATTGTTTTGAATTCAAATTGCATCTCTTTATATCTTTCTCTAAGTTTAGTCTTTCCTCATTTTGTATAAATGTTGTGCTCAAGCCCTTTTGTGAGTTTCTGCAGCCCCTATTTTTTCCTCTTCTTGATGATGGAAAATAGTTCACGTGACTTCCATCCTATTTGTAAGGCAGCATAGAAAAATTTTACATATTTCTTGGTCCAGAAGTAGAAACAATTCAAACAGAGCAACATATACATTCATTCTAAATATTATTGAACATTTGTTCAATAAGGCAAACTGTCTGCCATCCTGAACCCCAACACACATCACTCTTATGTTCCACTGTCACTGGAGCCATCTTTGAAAGCATGTCAGTGGTGGCTGACCTCTTGGCAGCTAATCTGCTAAACAATCAATGTGGCGGGCATTTGTCTTTACTTCTAGCACCTAAGCCCACGTATTGGGTGGAGGCAGCCAGGTGTCATAAGACATCAGTGATGACTAGAAGTTAAAATCATCATCGCACAATATAAAAACTGGTATAAGACATTTGTGTGTATTTTTGATAGAGTAAACCTTTTCATATGAGAATATATTTCAAAGAATGATATAATTTTGATGTAAAATGGGTGATATGAAGTAGTTTTGTTACATATTTTAGAAGACTATCCATGTCCAAGGGATCATGATGACACTGTTTGTTGGTTCAGATGTGGTAAAAGAAGTCAAATGTGACAGCCCAGTTTCACCAGAAAACGATTTTCTACCTTTTTTTTTTCATGGCTGTCCAGGCAGCGTTAATGAATAATAACATGTGCAAACCGTGACCATGAACATTTTTTTTAATTAAACCGTAGTAATCTGTAACATGCAGCCATAACAATTTACAATAATTTTCACCCCAAACAATGTACCTTTAACACCTAACACTAACCATTTGCAGGTGAGGGTGATATAGAAAAGTAAGTGGAAAAGGATGAAGGAAAAGACTGAAAAACATGTAGCTGTTTGCAGTGTTTGCAGCCAAGTATGTGACACGTTGTGAAAGGTAATGTACACCCATCAGCCATAATATCATGATCACCCGTCTAATATCGAGTATGTCCTACTCATGTTGCCAAAAGAGCTCCGGTCATTGACAAAAAAAAAATCCGTGGGACTCAGAGTGTCTGGTACCGGGTGTTAGCAATTGATCCGTTGAGCCGATATATATTGTGATGTCATCTTTGCTTCCCACAAATGAAATCAGATCGCATTAGATTGGTATTGACAGTTGACTGGCACTTGTCAGTGGTGTGAATGCCAGCACAAAGGCTTTCCCAGCGGAACATTACACTGCAACAAGATGAGCCGAGCTATTTTACCCGACTGTGGTTTTAATTTGAAGGCTAATCTGTGTAATATCCCCTATTTGTATTTAATCTTTAATAAATCAAGTTTGCTCTGCAGCTATTTTTTTTTCTGGTCTCTTCGCTCAGCGTCTCATTGGGAGCTCAAGACTATTTAAAATACTTTTTTGTGTTAATACAGGGATCAAGACGAATCGGGCTTCAGCACTCATGACATCAGTCAAGGTGAACAGAAAATACTGTGCAATTTTCCACTGAACACCACATTACTGTACAATTACCTCTAAATACTGTGAGATACAGTTACATATTCACTGTAAATTTACAGCAGCGAGTTGTGGGATAGTATTTTCTTTCCTTTTTTGATTTATATTACATCCAAAGACATAAGTGCAGTCCTTTGCTCTGTCTCTTTTCTCATTATTTCTACATTAAAACATTCACTTACACGTTAGCTCTATCACTTTACTCCATTTTACTCTCATATTTCCAGCAGTAGGTGAAGGCAGCGGATAGCAGCAGCAGAAGCAAGTTTTTTTTTTCTGTCAAGTCACAGCGATGAATGCTCACATTAAACAGATCGATATCACGTTCCTTTGGGATATTGTGAGGGCTGATATTTCAGACCAGCACGGTTGCTTCTCCAGCGTTTGTGTTCTTGTGGATTACTGTTATCAAATGAACACAGACGGGGACACAAACTGCGGCAAACATGCATACGCAGTTGCTTCTACACAGCAGAGCAATGCTGTGGGAAGGTTCACACAGCATGTCGACTGATCAAAACGCCACTTAGATCACTCAGCTTATGTAGCCTCCCCTTCCATGTGATAAAACATCCACCAACATCCAAGCCATTATACTTTAACGGAAGTCATAAGCTTATCGTACTTTGTAGTTGCTCCGATATCACGTATGAATGGCAGAGAGTAAATGAGAGTGCACCTGTTGTCGGGATTAGTGTGCCTCTTGATAGCAGGTGAAGATGAAGTGATGCAACCTGCTCGTGACTGTCCATGGTTTACAGCAGCAACATAATGGATTAATCACGGCCTGCAGCTGGGGTTTACTTTTCGCTCTTTGTGCTTTGAAAAATTCTTCAACAAGAAAGCCGGGCATCCTCCCAAAATTCGCTTGCCTCATTGTTGTTGCTGTTGATGTGATCAAATTCAAAGACCGGAGGGACTGAAGGGAAAGGTCTCTTATCGTAAACTAATTAAAAAAGTAGCTCAGAACAGAGGGAGTGCCATCCCTTTTAATCAGAAACACAACTTCCATGAAGACATCACCTCAGCAGATTTTTCTAAAACAGAAGGGAGGAGGTGAAGATGACAGGTGTTATTTGCTTTTCTGAAATCCATGTTTCAGAAAAGATATTCCTGAATTTTGGCAGTTCGCTGAGGTAATTATGCGGGTGGTTTATATGGGTGAGCAAGTTTATGAGAGGGATGACTTCTGTCAAGCAGAAAATGAGGCGAATGTGAGAAGGTGGCCGAGTGATAAGGACTCCTTCAGGGTGAGCTTGCTAACAAAACCGAGATGTATTTGGAGCAAAGTTGTGTTAGAAATTAAATAATCAAGCAAAAAAAAAAAATGCATCATAAGCAGCCAGTGTGTCAAATGCTGTAGATGGCGGACCTGCCATGATTTACTCTTCAGTGGCTCTGGCTGCTGCCGCCAAGAATGTTTTGAATGAATTAAATTCAATATGTAGAAAAGAGATGAATTAAGCTTTTAATTTATGAGTGGCTTCCTGTGCAAGCATTACTGGCCCATAATACTTCATTTAATCGAATTAACTTCAGATCATAGCATGAGGCATTATTGGAGTGTGGTGCCACTAGCAGAAAAAAAAAGCTGCAGCTTCCACTGGAGTGTACAGTGAGGCTAACAACAGCCAAAAACACATCCCTCGTTTGCTTTAATCCACATTACCATAGAATTTCATTCTATTTGGTAGAGGATTCTGCCTCAAACGGCAGGCAAACCTCTGCTTTTAAAGCCCTGTCCGTTTGCAGAGTTGCAAATCTAACCTTTGGCTTGTGCTGTGGAAGGTAAACAAATGTATCATTCATACATTCAAGCACACAAACAGTAATTTTGATTGAATTTTTTTCCACTTTCTCTGCTCTGCATTCAAATGTGTGTTGAGAGCCTCCAACAGCCTCTGACAGATTCACATTTATGTTTTCTATATTTTACGTAGACTTTCATCTGTTAAAAAAGTGTTGTTTTCCCATAGTTTCTATACAGGTTCCCTCCGTCATTCATTTTTCAAGGCTAAAAGTGTTCCGCACGTCGGTGCTGGGCATGAGAGCTTCTAATAAGCCAAAAATACACACTCATATGCTAATCCTCCATGTTTGGTTCGGTGGTATCAGTGACTAGGCGTCACTATATCCACCTGCTGGTATTTACATAGCTTCTAGACTCCAGACTACTTTGATTATCAATGCAAGGACATGTCTCACTGTTGCAATATTCATGGCTGTGAAAACGTATGGCTTGCTGCTGAAATATGGGCAGTTTGACTGCATTTCGAACCCATTTCCCACTAATGCCTTTCCCCTAATTAGATCCGGACGCCTGTCCCCCCCCCCTCATAACTTTTCCCGTCCCACACACACACACACACACACACCTCCTCTCACTCCGAGTAAATTTGGAGTGGAGTTGAGATGAAGGCAACAGAGCTAATTGCATTAGCATCAATTTACTGGTGCGGCAGAGGACAGCTGTGCAATCCAGTGATGCACAGCCTCTGCTAACAGTCTAAAAGATGCAACAAGCGTATGTGTGTGCATCTGATAGAGTGTGTTAGCCTCTCCAGACAAACATTGTAGGCAAACTAACTGGCCCATTTTCACACTGATTATCATTATTATCAGTATAATTTCATTAAGATATTTACATACATTACAGAAGCCGCCATCATAATTTCGATTTCTACGCAATCTTCCCACAGTGATTGCTGATAGAAGAGATTGTCAGAATTCTTCTACATTAACGGCACCCGGCAACAGAAATCATTTCCTCTCTGTCACCAGTTGTGGTCACATTGCTCTCATCTCTATATAATAATCTCAGTATCTCAGTCTATCCAGAGTAGATACTCCAGAATACTCCAAGAAATAACCTCCAGTGTCTTCTCTTAAGCACTTTTTCATGACCTCAAAAGGAAAATGTGGAGAGGTTGAGCAGTAATTGGGTATTTTTTTAAGGAATTGAGAAAAAGGATTCGGGAAAAAGACAACTTTGATGCAAAAAGAATCCAACCACACTACAAACAAGATGTGATTAAGGGTCTGCATCAGTGAAACTAGAGATGTTTGAATAATATTCCACAAAAAGTGCCTGCAGTAGTTCATCTACTGAGACTATGAAGAAAGAAGCGATGCTCCTCCCCCCTTAACATTTGGAGAATTTGATCAGCCTTCATCATGACTTAAAAAGGCCTTCCAGGCCATTCCAGGTTATTTAACTCAGTTTGGAACTCTCCTAAGAGAAAACAATATTTGTTACTGCCATCATGCAGTGTTAACTCAATCCACATAATCTACATTTTTATTCCGTAGATGAGTCAGTGTGTTTCTCAGAACGCATGTCTCATGTGATATAAGAAATGTCAGATTATGGAAATTTAATATGAACATTAGATTAATGGACATAGCAGAGAGCAGACCAGAGACAGTGGGAGTGTTAGTTTAGAATTCATGACACACAGCAATTTGATTAGTTTCCCTTGCTTCTGTATCGTAGTTTTAGGCAGGTAGAAGGTTTTCAGATATGCCCCTTTTGTATTTATCATCACAACATTAGTTAGCACAGCCTCAGTCTCCAGTGAGTGTTAATTGGTTTCCCTCTTTCGAAAACACAATTTCTTCAGACTTTATCATCGTTTATACGACTTTATATTAAACTTTTCTTCCTAAAGCATCTTCAACACATCGTATATCAGTGGAAATGTTTTAAAAACTCAAATAATTCATGAAGCACTGGAGGGTTAGTAATAAATATTTTACTTGCTGCCTATGTTAGAGTGTAAAAAGTAAGTTTAGGATTTTTCTACTTCTTTCTATGTAAACCCCCCAAAAGAGAGAAATCTTCAAATTTTATGACAGATTTCAATAAAAGCACCGTCGCCTCACAGCAAGAGGATTCCAGGTTCGATCCCCGCCCGGGGCCTTTCTGTGTGGAGTCTGCATGTTCTCCCCATGCATCCGTGGGTTCTCTCCGGGTACTCCGGCTTCCTCCCAGCATCCAAAACACATGCATGTCAGGTTCATTGGTGTCTCTAAATTGTCCCTAGGAGCGAGTGTGAGTGTGGTTGTTTGTCTGGTTTGTCTCTATGTGGCCCTGTGATGGACTGGTGACCTCTCCAGGGTGAACCCCGCCTCTCGCCCAATGACCGCTGGGATAGACTCCAGCCCGTTGGATAAAGCGGGTACAGAAAATGGATCGATGGATTTTAATAAAACTTTGAGCTGCACAGATGAAGTCTAAAGTTGATGCTGTAAGTGTATAACTGAAAAATCTTAACTTGTTTTTAACTTTCCAATTAAAGCATAATTCAGGTAAAGAAATTCAACTCTCTAGGATATATCCACTTGAAATTCATCAATATTCAGTCAATTTGTTTTCTCCAGTTATGTCGTGATTTTGTTGCTTTTGCAGTTTTTGCTGCACTGCTAAAGCTTACGATTAACCATGAATAAACTGCCGGAGTCTGCAATTAACTGGAAATGGGAGGTGCATAAGGGCTTCTTATCATTTAACCAATTTGAATCATTATGCAGTGTTTACGGAGCAGTTAACTACGGTGGCCCGGAAGTGCAAATCACAACGGCAAAAGAAAAACGGAAAAGGTAGGTACCCTCGGGCGACATGAATCGTCGCTGATTGGACTAGTGGTGGTCCGTGCTTTCAACCGGAAAGACTATGGTTAATATGTTTTCAAATATAAGCGCTGCTAGTGACAACGTACATGATGCGAATATCCCGCCTTACATGCTGCTTTATCTCTCGACGTTAACAAAAAGGTCTCAAAAGATGTTGACAAGATGTTATTAAACTTTATATGGAGGAACAAAAACCACTATATTAAAAAATATAATACATATTAAAAAAAATCAGTGATAACAAACTCATATGATAATGGTGGCCTTAACTTTTTAGACTTTTACACTTTAAATAAGTTTATACCAACCAATAACTTCAAACCAAATTTTCCCTAAATTAGGAGGCCTAAATGTCTTTTTACTTTGTAATTATAATGTTGAAAAAAATCCCCTAAAAACTATCCTACTTTCATAAACAGATGCTTCTTTCTTGGTCATTGATCTACAAACATAATTTTTCGCCACATAGATACTACATATGGAACAATATTGGTATGAAGTTCCAAATTGAAGATGGTTTCTTGATAAATTGTTTAAGCCAATTTATTTTGAAAGTATTATTTCCGTTTTGGTTAATGTCGTTGTCGTTTCTCTTTTGCCGTTGTGTTTTTTGATTTGCACTTCAGGGCCACTGTAGTTAACATAGTTTTTCATTCATTCTCCAACTCAGAAATGCATTAACATTTAGTGATCAATTGGATTCAAATTTAATTTGTAAGCTTGATTTGTTGACATAATCACAAGTTTTACTTTACGAGATGAAAATCCGACTTTTCTGCATGAAAGCATCACCACAGACTCTCAATCTTCTTTTGTCTCTTGTTTCTCACCAAACACCAAGCCATCCCCTTCCCCATTATCTCCATTTGGGTCTCAGCTGCCTTTATTAGAAATACGTTGGGTTTTATAGCTGCTTTGTTCTTCTTTGTTTGTTCGCCAACTATTTTTGCCAACTTTGTGTTTCAGCCTTCTGGTGTTGGGGAAAAAGCAGCGAGCTAGAAACAAAACTATAAAGTGTCAGGCTGTAAAATCAAAGCAGTTGGCGTTTTCATGGAGCTGAGGGGAGCCGGGTAAACATTCTGGGTCCATCACTACCCAGCTACATCTCACACACGACATGCAGAGATTGGATTTAATATAATGCATTGATTAGTTCATCTTGAAGTTTTGATTATTCATTCAAGTGGCTGAATGTTCAAACATCCAATGAGCTCAGCTAACCTGCCGACTCTAATGGAAATATATGACTGTCCTTAACTAGATGATATTGTTTATACTGAAATTCATTTGTCCTCATTTCATGTTAAGACACAAGCGCACGGTGTGTTCTGTACTCCTCTTAAGGACGATTTCTCTGGGGCACATTGAAAAGACTTGCACTGTGTCGAGTGACTAATCTGAGAAAATGAGAATTTGTAGCAGCGCTAATGCTGAACGGCGAGTCATTTCAAATGATCTATGGCCAAGTCTGACAGTTTTTGTGTGGGAGGTAGAATTCACAGGAAATACTAGTGGACTGATTCACTGTATTTTATAGAATTTAAGAGCTGAAGAGCAGAAGATGTGCAAGAGATGCTGAAGTCATTAAAGATAGATTAATTACTTAATTATTCCAAATATAACTGATTATAATTAATACGTTCAGCCTCCCAGAGATTTGAACAATTGTAAAAAGGGAAAGGTATTTACTTCCTGAACAATTTTCATTAGAATAACCTAAAATCAGCCCTAATGAAACCTGAAAAGCTTTGACTCGATTAAGTTTAAAGCAGAAAAAGGACAGAAATACGAAAAAACACAGTTTTGTGGTGAATCTGAGCACATAAATCCCAAACTCTTCATTGCTATTTGGGTGAAGTGATACTTTTAGGGGGGAGTTGACTTGTGCATTTGGTGTGTTCCTTTCAAGACACTAAACCTTTTTACCAGCAGTCCCCATGGTGCTGTAAAAAAAAACATGAGTCATGACCTCTCTGTGTCTGCAGTGTCTCTCAGTGGCTTCAGGGATGCCACACAGAGCTGCTTCAAATACCATGTCACATCCTCTTAACATAGTCAGTCTGCAGGGCCCATACAATCCCATATGTCCCCTTAATCTGCCCCACAGAAGACAGCGCAGTAAATGCCACCCTGAGAAATGGACTTTGATGGTGTGTCCACAGAACAATAACACAGTCGCTTTGCAACTAATCTGAGTTGAAATATTTCTTTTTTTATGTTTTGAGAGGTAATAATGATCAAAATACCAAAAGTGATCCTGAGCTATGGAGAGAGCTCAATGTAAAAAAAATGCCATGAAAGTTGGTATTGACGGTAGAAATCATGTTTCTACTGCGAGGTCTCATCTTCAATTTACTGGTTCGTGTCAAAGGAAATTTATCTTTAGACTGACTGTTGAGGACAAGTTATTTATTCAACATCACACGGTCAAAATGAAAAAGATTCTATGTGCAGATAAAACATAAATGCGTTCCTCTGTCTTTATTGTTGGGATTCAGAAGCAACTAGAATCCAAAATAGATGATTCCCTGAAGCTGGAGGTCTCCTGAGCTTTCATCCAACTGAGCATATTCTGCCCCAGCACACACATCCGGCTGCTCACCTCCACCACTGCCTACACGCTTAGAAGCTCTCAGAAATTAAATCACTGTGCTTGCTCATTGTTTCCTCTCCACAGCACCGAACAACTCCGTGGAGCTGACAAACTTAATGCTTTCCTTTGTTTCGCATCCATGCATGCATTCATTGATGAGGGGAAAATGTCTTTATCCGCAGCAATCAGCGTAAAAACTTACAGCTACGACTGCGTCGCTGGGGCCCCAATTTAACCAGGAAAGAGGGAAGCAGCGTTAGTATCACACATTTATGCCAACACAATTTGCAAATAGATCCACATATTTATCTTTTGTTTGTTTGTTTTTCGACTTTTGGGTAAAGTTTAATTTAATTTGCATTTTATTTATTTCAAACCATTTAAAGGCCACTGAAGGGAAACAGTCAACAAGAGAGATTTTGCCTTGTTTGCCACGATGGCTGCAAAGACTGCCGAGCTGCGGCTGATGGTCTGGATAGACATTCAGAGAGACAACGTGCTGAACAACCTGCTGTGTTTCGGCAGAGAGATTTGTGTCTCAAGCTTCCACAGTGAGCTTACAAAAGCTCGCATGACCTTTAAACATCATCAACCCTATATTGGCCTCCGTTGTACCTGCGTTTGTCATGTTGGGCAGCATTACCATAAAGCTTTATGCTCTTCTAAAGAGAGGGAAGGAGGGACACCGCTTACGAACATGCACAGACACAAGCCTCTTTCTGAGCAAGGGGCCAAATCGATACCAAACACGCCACACTGATTCCATTTGCATGCCTTTGCTCACAGTCTGAAGCACCCATACAAACAAATGCAAGAAAATAACGGAAACACTAAGGGCACACACTCATGAAACCTGTGTTATTATATTGGCAACAAATTTGCAGGGTTACTTTTATTCTGCAATGTCATTGAAAGGCAGATTGTTCCTAATTAAATCAGCAACTTTAAAGAAGTCTCTGTTTTTAAATGCTGTAGATATTTAATGAAATGTGTGTGCGTGGATGTGTGTTAGCAAGTGTAGGAAGAAACAAAAAAACAACTGTAAACAGCAGAGCCAACAGTACCCCAGGGTGTTTTTGAAAGCTGTACTTTGACATAAATAAACCAGTGACACACACTTTTAAAGAATTAATATTTAGCTCTAGTCCTAAACAAAAGCAAAGCACCGAGCAGTGAATTCACTGAACTGAATTACAACAAAAAAGACGTTGCTTCGCTGGACATTATGAGAGAACATTAGTTCAGGGCTCTCAAGTTTTCAAGTTTGCTTGGAGTGAGATTCGGGCGGGGCAGGGGCCGGGCCATGTGCGTGGGGGGATTTCTTTCGGGTTTTTTTTGGGGGGGGGGTCCCTTGCAGTATCCCATCGCCATAAACTAGCTACTTAAAGAACAAAGAAATTGTTTTATTTATACCAAAATCACAAATCTTCACTTTTACACTAAATTCTGCTATATTTTAAAATAAATTGTTTTAGGTATGCAAAGTCTTAACAAACAAAAAAACAGACAAATTAAATTAAGAAAAACAAACATAACCCCAAATGGGCCCCTTGAGCAGTCCCTCTCTGTGTGTGTTTGTTTATGAGTGTTGTTGTAAGTGTTTGTGGCAGATTTTGATGCTTGATGACTGATATTGGGGGCTCCCATTTAAAGCACTGTGGCTCAATGTCAGCCATTTTCACAGTCATGATGGATGACAGAGTTCCATTCAGAAACAAAGTGTTCCTGGTCTTGGTTTTATTGAGCAAGACCAGGAACACTAAAGCGTTTTGCTTCTCAAAACAATATGCTTTCAAAAGAGTAATACATTTGCAAAATCGTTCATCCATAAAAAGTCAGACCTCACAATCGCTTGGCCCTATTTTCTCTCTCTTCGTATCACTGCGTGCTGTGTAGACCGTGCAGACCGAAGTGCAGACCGAGCAGTCCCCTGCTTCCAAGCAGCAAACACCGTAACAGGCGCGGCTGTCGGCAGGTGGCAGCACGCAGTGATACGAAGGGAGAGAAAATAGGGCAAAGCGATTGTGAGGTCTGACTTTTTATGGATGAACGATTTTGTGATGCAAATGTATTACTCTTTTGAAAGCATATTGTTTTGAGAAGCAAAACGCTTTATTTTTGTGGCCACAGCCAACTAGCCGGACTACCTTCATCAACACCAAAACGAGGCTGGAACTCGGCTCACAGGACGCAGCAGGGGGTAAGAAAATGTTCATAAATGATATTGCTAATATGGGATGTCATACAGCTTCATGTCAAAAGAGGCGAACTATCCCTTTAAGAGAGCTGTGCATAAACCAATGCTGCAAACCTCAATGAGCTGAACCAACACTGGAAAGAAGAGTGGGCCAAGATTCCTCCACAACCATGTGAGAGACTGATAACGTCCCACAGGAAACCATTACTTCACCTTCTTGCTGCTGAAGCTGCTGCTACAAGCTGCTGGATCAAGGTGTGAACCCTGCTTCTGCCTTTTCTTTTTTTTTTTGTACTGTTACGCTGCGTAAACCTATGAATTGACTGAGGATATGACTGTTTGTACATTCAGCCTTCTCAGTGGCTAATTTGGTATGCCTCAAAAATGGAATGAGCGCCATTTCTGAGCGACCAAAGACTGGGCATTTAGGAAGCGAGAGGGTTAAACAGACAGGAGCTAACAAAGGAGCACTTCAGAGGTCTTGTAGCAATGTAGAGTGTGAGATCAATGTTTTTAGAATATCAAAGCAGAGTTTATGCATTATAAACCTGCAAATGAACAATACTGTATCCCCCATAAATCATTGCTTTCATCAGCCAAACATATGCTCAGTAGAAATGTGCTCTGAGTGCTCTTTAGTCATCGTTGAGTTTTAAGGATGTGCTCAAAGCACAGACAAGACACACTGGCTGTTTTCAAAGGCACTCCCCTCATCTTGTTTATCAAGGTTTTATAACATAATGGCTTTGTGAAGTTTGTTTGTGTAGTGATGGCAGCAGTAACCTGAAGAGAATTTGGCTGTGCAAGGATATTACTTTTATGATCATATTTGCAAAGACTGCTGCATGTTATGCTCCGCTTCTTAAATCTATTCACCAATACACCCTGTGTCATAAATGGGTGTGCCTCCCCACTCCAATGTCATCACAGCTTAGCGACTTTATTTTTATGTACTGAAAGAACACGATAATTGGGTTAGAGTGGAGGTAGGTGATGATGTTACCCAGGCAGATTACAGACACTCTTTTAGAACATAGACAGGAAATCCATGTTCTAAGCAAAGAACTAGTCTCTTATCACAAATTCTGTACTACATTGTGCTGTGTTCGATTAGCAGCTGGCTTGTATTGGAGAGAATTTAATATTCATCTAAACTGGATGCCACATGGCATTAGTCATGCAATTGGCCTTGTTGACTGTCAAACACCAACCGAAAACAATTGATTTTGTATATGAAGGCCAAGTTGCCAACTTTCCCCATTTAATCTAATTTGAGTCGCCCTGATAAAAATGATAAACAATCTTGTTTTTTCATCAAAAGCAGCCAGAAGAGGGGATAATGACCTGATGGATGGGAGGGACATTTTTACTTAATTTCAAATTATATCACTGCAGGAAATCATCCATGGGCTGATTTTTAAACCATTTTAAGGGGCTGACCGGGAGACTAATGGTTTCTTTCCACCCTGCAAAGCATAGGGAATTAATTGCATCCAAATTCAGCTATTTGAGCTATGGTCATGCTATATAGTCAAACTCAGTCCACATCTCAGTACATCAGCTGTTGGATCAACTCAATCTCACAAAAGAATGTGCCATTGTGGCTTACTGTGGTCTACAGTGCAGAATGTTGCAGGTTCATAAAAGAGACTCAGAAATTGTTCAGTGACTACATCTACCTCCTTCATCCCCTTTTCCTTAATGCAGATACCCAGCATACGTGTTGCTGTGTGACTCTGTCCCTGTTACATCAATCTGAGATGGCTGGTATGTGGTGGCTGGTTAATACATCCTGCTTCTGATCAGCTGTGACTTAAAATTCCAAAGCTGCAATCCCAGAATACCAATGAGACAGTGAAAGCAAGTGAAAAGCCTGAACGAGCATGAAAACTTACTATCTTTATAAAATCTTTACAAAAGAAATGCCCAGCAGTTAGCTGTCCACTGGGTCTGACACAACTGACCGATTCATATGACGCACAGCCGTGCATGTAATGATTCATAGCAACACCGATGTTCACTAGTTGAGAAAATAGCACCAAAGTACTTCATTCGATGCAAAAGAGAAGCAGAGTAAAACGGTTATCATGATAACAGTTTAAAAAATTATAAAACACCATTGAGTCGCTATGAAATTGGTGGTTTGAGTTGTTTTAGTTGGAGAAAATTCTCTTTTCTGTTAGCTTAGCTCACCTGTCAGAATTCCTTCCCGATTCTCAAAACAGAGCATGCTGACAGCTCAGGAAGAGCTGCAACAGGAAGAGACACGGACAACTCATGAGTAATTCATACCTCACTTCAAGAAAACTAAGGCTCTAACGGGATCGAGACCTATGTGACCAACATTTCTCACAGTCCGTTCACTTCTCTCTTTCATCACTTGCAAATGGTCGGGGTTCATATTAAAAACAGATAGTGAGGCTTATTATTGACATAGTTTAGGTATTATTATTAACAAATGCATGGTTTGATATTCATTGAAGATTACAGTGTAATCACACAAGCATGCTTTTCTACACAATATGACGGCCCACACATATGCTGCCATGTCATAATTCTAAAAGCATGAATTGTGACAATACTACAGTATTACTCACCAGTGCAGTATTGACCTGGCTAGATCTCCTCCAGCCCTTTCCATTTAAACTGCTCTGAAAGCTGCTTTGTAATTAAAACACTAATGAAGGGAGATTTCTTTTTTCCTTTGCTGAAATTGTTTGTTAGTAGGTGGTCCTGTCGTGCATGCTCACTGTATATGTGTGTGTTATATCACTTTCAGTCATGTTGCTGAGGCAGCATGTAATGCATCTTCCCTCTGGAAGCAGTTCTGTCCTGAAATGTGACTCAAAATTATTTATTTTGAGTTTTCTCTTACTCTCAAAGTAGGTAAGATGCCAGAAAAATATTTTACTAGTTCTTCCTCGACACCAACAGTTGCTGTTATTTGGAGTTTCTTACACAGAGCGCCCTCACACACCTATATCTTTCTCAGGTTTGAGAATAATTCCATCAATGCTCAACAGTGGTCCTTATAGTTTCCCGAGCAGCTGAACAGCTTATCATGTATAAAGGATGGTTTAAAAAAATACCACAGTATAAAATCAACATAATCGGCAAAAGTGGTGCAAAGTAAAGCATTTCACAAATTAAAAGCCACTAAATATGCAAATTTGACTTCATCAAGCTGTGGGTTTAATCGATTGATTAATGGCAAATCAAAGAAAGGCACTCCCTGTGTGCAGTGTCTGACCCTGAATACTCTTCTGTTATGCAACTGTTTATGTAAACGTGTGCTTGTGTATACATGCACATACAGTCTGCCATCACTTTCACATCCACCTGTCTGCTCTGCCACAAGACAAGGCTTCTGCACCCAAGTATGTGTGTCCCCTCTCCGCCTTCTGTCTGAGATCAATTAGACCCGTGCGCTGGCCAGCAGAAATTTTTTTAATTATGCCTGCCAATGTCGGTGGCATGGAACAGAGGCTGAGAAAGCTTTAGAGGCACATGCGGTATTAAAGGGCACGATACAGCCATTAGGCTCTGCAGCATCAGGTTCAGGGAGACAGATGCTCGAGCGGCAGTCGTGACTCAAAGACGTTTTCAGTCATCAAAGAGGAGCATCTTGTCAACGCAGGATGCTCGGGAACATGGCATCACGGTTTTATATTTCAGAAATTAAACAGTGACACACTGACTGTTTTCCTGGTGACTGAGCATGAGTATCAACTGTGTACTCCGATTACAGTAATAGTCCTCATTAACTCCTCGTTAGCACAGAGTCCCCATTTTAGATTTGTAAATACCCGAGATGGGGAATTTTACAGCAACGTCTTTACTGTGCTTTTCCATGGATCAACCTTCTTTTTTACCACTAATTAGCTGTTGCACGGCTCTCCATTCTAATTACCCCATTTGATGTGTACCAATAAGGATAATTTAAATCCAAAGGCAAATTTGTTTTGAATTATTAATAACAGAGCAGGGGTGAAAATCTGAAGCTTTCAGGTCACAAGAGATATCACATGTGAAATTATGATGCATGATTGCTGTGCGTGGATATGCACCCTCCGTTTCAGGCGGTATTTACAGATTCACAGCTGCCCTATTTGGATGACAATATATCCCCAGAGAGAGGCAAAATTAGCGAAGTAACACTTTGGATAGGAGCTACACTGAGGAGCTGCCAAACATGTCTGGCAAAGCTTGCGCAGAGATATAAAAGTGTACACCTAAAGAAAAGAGATGCATATCTGTTTGGAGACTTTTAATTCTACCAGTCTGTGGGGAATCGCTGTGCTTGGCCCTTTTGTTTATGCAGGCCTGAGGGAATAAGGCTAGCTTAGTTTCCCAGACATGCCACCATGACACGCACACTCACAGCTCAACTCCACAGAAACAATCTAGGTCATCTTTCATCATCTGGTTCTCCTGCTCAGGCTGGGATGAGCTCAGAGTTAAGTGGACACAGTGAGTGCACAAAGTCGGTGTGCAGAGCCTAAAAACATGAAATCCAACCAGCTAATGACAGCGCATAGCAATGGCTTTAATTATCCCCGATGTTCAGTGTTGAAAATGAAACATGGCTGACCGTGAAAGGTTTCTCTGCATGTAGCAGATGTGCATCAGTTTCCTTCCCATTGGAGCCATGGCAGTTGGTTTTCACGCTTTTTCCTCAAGTGATCTTGATACTGTATGATTGTATCTTTCCCCACATTTATGATGTTACTCTACAACACAGTCACAAAGGATTGTGCAACTGTCACAAACCTTCATCTTCTGATTTCCATATTTTTTCCCCCAAGGTTGTGGACATAAAAATAAACGCACAGAAAAATGAGTTCTTCAGGCTTCTTCAGCCTCCCTTTGATAGTTGAAACTATCAAAGGAAGGCTGACCACCTGTAACTCGAAAAAGCCTACATTTTGAGATAGAAGGGGGTTTGGTAGAGAAGCTATGCACAGAGATAGTAGATGGTCTCGTTTTTGTTTCCAGTCACTCCTTACTTCCACTTTCAGTTGCCATTATTTTAAGTTTAGAAATATGTACATAGTTAGGTTTATTGAAAAGTAACTTGTTAGTTTTGGGCATTAAAAGCTACTATGTCAGGGTTGGGAAAACATCATTTGTAAAATTGGCCCATTTGCAAAGACACGTGAATTAAACTTATCACTGAAAAGACTGAATTACTTTGAAAATCATGCTGGGTGACGTGGAAAAAGTGAACAATTGGCTTCCATCAGCACAAATTCAGAGAATTGGGTTTTGTCACCATTTCACTTTTGCTGGGAGATTGGTGGGTATACTGAGACACTGCCCATGATAATTTGTTTCTAAATCAGTCATTTTAACCATCTGAGACAGATAAAGCATTGTTTAGTGATATTGTAAGAACAAGCGTCTTAAAACATAGTTGAACTTCAAAGCAGTGCTTGTGATTACATGCAGAATTAGAAACAGAAGCAGCAGGTTCATTTCAATAATCAGCCCAAATCTACGAAGAGTTGAGCAAACACAATACTACTACGACTCAACTTAACCAGTGATGCAACTCAGGGTGACTGTGCTCGTTGACACTGTGTCAAAGGGGTGCTCAAAACAGACCTACTTGAGTGTTGTGGACATTAAATAATATTCTTCTTCAGTTCATTTCAGTTCAGTTCTGCTCTTTTGTGGGTTTATTCAGAAAAAGACCATTTAAGTGAACGTACCAACACCGTCAAGGCCTGATAATGAGAGGAAAGTGAAAGAGAGCTGCAGATACAGGTATTTATATTGTCAAAGTTAATGGCATTGCTACCAAGGGCTCAAACAGCAAGCAAAAAAAAAGACCAGATGGAGCTTTGTTACCGACTGGAGCCAAGAGGCACAGAGTTCCAATTGAGAGGACTAAAAGGTAAATAAACAGTTACTCTGACCTTTTTTGCTTCACATAATTTAACACACCTACAAACACGTGAATAAGCTACACCGGAGCCCGATTTTCCCTGAGAAACATTATTCTAAACATAACCTAGAACAAACAGAAAAAAAACAAATAAATTGTCCCAGTGCGTAAAGGTTGCCCCATAATGCCGTGCTACGTGCTTCCCAGTGTGCTGTGGCGACAGCAAACACTGGAACCTGGCAGTACCAAAGTCTCAATTTCCAATCCCCAGTCTCAATCCCCACCCCCGACTTCTTCAAACAAACCAGCGTGAAGCAGCCAGGGGGTGGGGATTCCCAATGACGTAGCACGGAGTGTGCTTCGGCTGTGTTTTCCGCACCTGAAACTAGTTCCCAAACCGACATGAGCAAATCAAGCCTTCGTGTAGATTTACACAGTCATTTGCACTCAATGTGAAAGTACACCACTCACACAGTAATTAGAAGGTAAATCAAGTAAATTAATTCACGTTGGGCGAAATATTTCGATTGGCGACGCTGGCGACGCTAGCATGTATGTATTACGCGCGACCAAGCAGTGGTCAGTGCTGTGAGATTCGGACAATGCCTGGGTCGCCAGGAAAACGCTCCCACACACTTATTTATGTCTCGGGAATGCGGGGATACACTTAATTTGGCATGGGGGTGGCGTATCCCTTTAAGCCATGGGAGAAACCTTTCCAAACTCTGAACGGTGTGGGCGTGGCCAGGCGGTGAAAATCTTGTGATGGCGTTTGTGATTTGAAAGCCTTATCATCATCGCAAAGTCATGAAATTTGGCACACACGTCCACCCTGACGACCTTGTACGTATGTAAAGGGTATCGTGTGTGGGCGGAGCAAAATGGCTCAGTGGCGCCCCCTAGAAATTTTCAAAAACCCCTCCGCATCGGGGTTATTATGTGCTCGTACGAACGCAGAGGGTATCGTGCATGTGGGCAGAGCTGCGCGACTACGACGTCCAGCGCATGCCCCAACGTGCGCACATCTCGGTCCCGCATACAGCTGCTTGCAGCTTTCTAGTTTGAACTTGTGACTGCTCCCAATCTTTCTGTCTTTCAGTGTTTTTCCATGCCGCGTCACACAGCTCCTCCCATCATCCTACATAAAAAGCCAGTTTTATTTTAGATTGTTGCACCTGCAGTTTGGACACAGCTGATCGTCTCTTTGAAGCGGCGCTTCATTGTCTCTTGTATTCAGATTTTCAGCTCTGCTTTTTTACATCCAACACGTGTGGCCTTCTGCCTAATTTGACCCATTCTCTGAGCTTTGTTTGGAGTCATGAATATTTCAGAGTCAAAATTAAGTGTCTGCATTGTTAACCACTGTTTACCTCACTGTGTTATACGCCACAGTTCATGTCAAGCATTGTGATATTCTTCCAGTTATAAACAGTCTCTGGCAGTGAAACAAACACATTAAAGCAGTAGAGTAGAGTTTCCCTAAGAAGACAGCCCGGTTGCCACACTTGTGGTTTTCAATTGAATGACTGCTGTTACATGAAGGCTGCGTTCTCCTGGGTGCAAAGAGGCGAAGGCCCACAGAGTGTCTAGGGGGAAATTACATATTGGTTTTTCTTTGCTATGCTGCCTCATTGATTCAATATTCATAGACACAGTGACACAGGCAACAAGCTATATCAAAGCCTGGACACATCCTTGCCTAGCCTCACCAGAAATTGTGGCTCAAGCATGTTTTTTTTTTTTAAGTTTTGGATTTTCCTTGGGGGATAAACGAATGAGACCAACTTAAAAACTATGGGAAAGGCCTATTTTTTTTCCTGTTGTGTTTGTGAAGCTCACTGCTCATAATCACGAGATAATAAAATTAAGCAGAGTATAGCTTTGGAATTTGCTCAAACATGAAGCTAAAAACAGTCTAAGCCTATTAACTTCCCCATGATGTTTCTCTCATTTAATGCTGCAGTTACAGTACTGGAATAACAAAACTGTCTTCCGGTGCATTTATTGAACAGCAAAGTCTTGTCGACCGATAATACTCCAGCTTCTGATTAAATTACTTGCATGTACCGACACTCTTAGGGTCAGATAATCTGCCTCTGCTGTCACACTTGACACCGTTTGACTGTACAAGCACGTAACACCATCTGTTTGTTCATTTTCTGCCCTCATAACTAACAAAATAATAAATACTACAATGGCATGTGGCTTTTGATGGTTTGTAACAGTGAAATCCTTTTTTTCCTCACTACCTTTTTACTGTGCATTTAATCAGTTATTACAGTTCAACACCAAATGATGGAATTAAAGTAAAAACATAATGATTTGTTTTGACTTATGGTCCTCTGAAGGGACCGATTCAGGAAATGTTTTATTGTACATGAGTGATGTTAAAAGAGGTAAATCTGATGCTTTAACTAAGGGCAAATTAATAGTTTCTGCATGCACACGGGTGAAAAAGAATAGGACCCTGTTGGTGTGCAAGTAGCTCTGATTATACTGCATTTTGGCTCAACAGGATTCAAGCTTCCCATATATGGGCATGTATTCAGTCTCCAGAGGAGTTGCAGAGGAGTGGAATGACAAAACCAAGCATACATGTTGTTTTTCTGTTATTTGTGCGCTTTGTCTGGTGTGTTTTTTTCATTGGAGACTGATCTCTGCGCATTTGTATTCGCTGCACTCAGACCACAGTTACAAATTATCATGGCTGCAAACGGTTGGCCGCAGAGGAACCTGGTAAACTCTCACAGACTAGTGCAGAGGACAAATTCATTTATGTCGCAGGGAACAGATGATATGGACACCACTGACTGGTTTTAAGGTGTCAATATCTGCCAATCTGCACACCTGAAACAAATTCACAACGACACATCAGCTAACAACTGTGCCTTACGAATGAAAAGAAATCGACATTGTCATACTTTTACTGATGGTGTTCTGGGAAAAATGCAACAAAAAAATCATTACAACCTTTTTGTTAGTTTGGAAATGCTTGAAAACAAGAATGGTTGCATTTTCATCATTATAGAACAGCCTCCCCCTCTGTCTCCAGTAGCTCATGATGGACTTTGGCTCTGGAACAAGCCTTTAAAATGTGCTTGGACAAAGAGGGTCTGGTGAAGGATATATAGTTGGTTGCAATCTGCAACTATGCAGTAAAAGTCTCAAAATTGTACACGCTGGACCTTTCATAAATGAGTTTACGATGCTGACGGAGAGATTAAGCAAACCAGGTGGCATTTGACCACATCCAGCTCCTTTATCACCATGGAATGATATTATTTTTGATGGCAAAAGGTTTCAAACAACTTCTCTTGCACGGTAAAATGTGCCCTTGAAATGGTTTCAAAAAGAAAGTAAATATTGTTAATTCAATTAAAGCAATACAAATTCAAAGGGCAATTGTCAGTCTTAAAATGAAAATTCAGATCTGATTAAACAAGCTTTTTCAAGATCCCCAACCTCTTTTTTTTTCCTCTCTCTTTTTATATTAAAGTCTTCCCACAAGGTTTCATCTCAGAAACCCCGAAATATATACAGAAAAAAACGCATCTAAAAGGAGCAGCAAATGTCAGACAACTAATGGAGCAGGGAGTGTGTGTACTCTTAACGAGGCGCTTCATAAGTGTATAGGTCAAAGATTTCCATTCTACTTCTCTCCCTGGCAATGCTAAGGAATAGACAGACGAAATAATATTTTTCCTCTGTTTTTGAAGTTTCATTTTTGGGCCGCATGAATAAATCAACAGTGTTCGGTGAAGTCAGAATCACACGCCCCTTCCTCCTCTCTCATGCTCGTCTTACCTTTCATCTCCCTGTTCCTCAGCACATGTTTGACTGCCTATAGTTCCTTGCTCATATGGAGGCGAACTTCAGTCGATGGTTATCAAACAGCACCGCTGGAGCTGAGAAGCAGGCATGGCATTGTGTTTACATTGGTATATAGTCTATAAATTGAAGCAGCATCAAACTGAGGCATTTCAAACACGGCTTGGATCACATCAAGCTGCAAAACACACAGGAGCAACCTGAATGTGTTTTTATCTGACATGTGGTTAAATGAAATGACAATTTCTCACATGGGGGACACTGCGAGGTCAAACAGAGTATCAAACACTCAGAGACTCACAGCTTTCTTCAGGATGTGTCCTAAAGAGAGTAGTTTGAGAAAAAAAAAATAGTCCTCGAGCAAATCAGAAGCAAAACTAGTTCTTTTAACTTGCACTATTACTCAGTTCAACTAATTTAACAGTTACTAAGCTATGGCAGATACTTGTCGAACTACCTGGAGCAGCCTTTCGGATGACTCTTCTTATTGACCGTTCTTATTTTGCTCAAACTATCAACCAAGTATCCCATATCCTAAGTACTCATCTGGCATTTTTTAGCAAACCAAACCACTTGAAAATTGATTGCAACTGATTGATTGATTGATAGACATCTTCTCTGTCCTCAAGAAAGAGGGAAATCTGAATTTGGTTTAAAAATGCAGATGCTGAGACGGCCCACTTAGAACAGAACCAAGTCTAGGGATGTTTTACCCACGGTGACCTAATCTGTGTGTTACTTTGAGCTGAAAATACACATTCTGGGAGGACATGGATATTAGCTTGTCAAGTGGGAACTAAATGTTTCCTTTATAGTGGCTGTGTCTGGGACCCAGGGACATAGTGACAATGCTGCAGACAGTGGAATACCTCTTGCTCTTGGTTACTGTAGAAAGGAAAGTAGGAACAGTGCAACATGGCAAACTCCCCATCTTCAGATAGAAAAAGATTCAAACATTCTTTCCTTTAAATCATTCAAATGATATTTTATGTTAACAACTTGACGATCAGACCTCGGCCCCTACCTATTTGCATTTTAATTTTATTTAGTATCATCCCAACTCATCACATACAGACTCTTGGTTGAGAGCCCTTTGCATTCGTTTTCAGTGCACAAGGTTTCCATGAGGTTTACCACCTCTTTCTGATTCACAGAAAACTATTACATAGTGCCAGTTCTCCTTATGCAGCAAAAAGCGATGCACTGCTTTGCCAATACTGTTAATGTTGCTATGGCAATGACCTCTGACACTGTTATATTACCAGCTCAGGAAACCCTGCACACCCAAAACTGATGTTTTTGAGGATGACCTGTGTGTTCAAAACTAATTCAGAACACTGAAGACCACTGTCTGTGACAATGTTTGAGTGCCAAAAAATATAAATATGAATTATGTAATAACATTTGTAAACCAAAGCATTAGGTATATAAAATATTCCAATATTCTCCTCATGCTACCACTGTTTCTATGCTAACGCAATCAGTTAATTAATGCTAATGAGCCACCATAAGCCACTTGTCATGAGACCAAACAACATAGCTGAAATTCGTAACCTTCTTGAACTTTCTTTTCAGTTTTAGGAGTAATGTTTGCATTTCTTTCTTTAAAAGTTGGCTAACTTTATTTCATAATTGACTGCCTAAACTTCTAACCAAAAACACTCCATTAACTGTTTATTCAAACCTAAATGCAGGGATATTCAGGGCCTAATGGCTTTGCTTTATGTGTGTTTTGGGAAAACTATTGCTAATGTATATGTTAATATGAAAATCATTTAAATTATTTCTGAAAAAGGCCCATTTGTCCTCAAATTATTAAATTTTTAATGGCAAAACGACCTAGCTGCAGATGGAATGGTAGCAGTTAGAGCATTCATTTATCCCGGGGACACCAGCAATCCTGCTAGATGGAAGACAACACATGAAGATGTAATTAATCACCATGTTCCTGCTCGGTCAAAATGGAAGGAAAAAGAAAAAAAAAAAGGCCTGATTTGCAGTTTTACTAGCCTACTCAGTGTTCAAAAAGGGTCGAGTAAGATGTTGGACGTGAGGCACTAACTCATTTAAAGGACGCTGTGAAGTGTTGGAATCTTCTTACACATCGATTTCTCCTTAGACGCGCTTCGACCGTTTGTACATCGTTAAAGATTTTTGCTTTGTGAATCAAGCCCTTGTCCTCATTAGCAGACTTCGGACCCAAGCCTTTTTTCCTCCGATGTGGCTCAATTCCCACACGACTAATGGAACAAGTGCGATTATGATTTTAACTCCTTTTCAGCTCTAAATGTGCTGGCATGGCAGTGAGATTGGAGCGAGAGAGCCAGAGGACACGCTTAACAGCCCCCTTGAACGAGTTTATGACCTTTTAGTGATAAGAGGCACCTGGTAAATTTATGAGTAGTAGGAAAAAGCACTTTCTAATAATACCTGGCTTCTGTTTTTCCATCAACTTCATCTGAAACATAGGGCTTGAATGTTAATTAAGACAAGTCTTATTTAAACACACTGATCAGTCTGCCCTGAGCAATAATTAAGCCTTACAGATTATTGCCAAGAGAGAAGAATATTCACACTACTGATATACAATCAAGATAACCAGAGAATTGTTTCAGTCAGGGTCAAGTTTTATTTAAAAATGTAAGCATTGCTTTAGATAAATTATCTTCATGATACAGCTCTATAATACCATATGTCTTATGTCCTTCACCTTTCAATTCATCTTCCACGTCTTATGGGGAAAGAGGGACTATCACTATGTCATTCAATTAAAAGAATTACGTCTCCTTCCCTCCAGTTTGGTCTTGATTACTTCCCATTTCCTTCCTTGCAATCATCTCCCCTTCGCCTTCTCCCTCATTAGTTATTCACACCAGCCCTTCATTCTCCTACAAATGTCCCTTGAGGATCACGACCCTCGTTCCTTTCTTCTTGGAGACATATTGACTCTTTTGATGGTCTTGCACCACTGTACAAAAATATTTCCCCCTCTTTATTCAAATGAGAGTGCCTGTCGAGTGGCAGAGCGTGTGGATCAATGTGCAGATCTTAACAGTCTCTCCCCGGCTGCATGCGTGTCAAACACTGTGTCTTGGGGAGATAACACTGCTCTTTTTTTCCAGCTTGCCAAGGCTACAGTGTGCAGGGTGAAAATCGATCATCGCACTTGGGTTGGTGGCAGGAACCCCGGCGCCCCACCTTTGGCTTGAAAATTGCTGGCATCCACGAGGATGAGCCAGATGGTGGGTACCTAGGGCAGTGAGCTTTGAAACCAAACAGGCATGGTGTGCACTTTACAACAGGCAGCAGAATCTTTCAAAGTAACAGCGTTCCAACTGCCTCACATTAATGCTGAATAAATTATTGGTTGTGTACTGCCAGCTGGTAATGTTTTCAAATGACTTAATGATGGCATTCTTATGGATACGAGCATTTTAGCTGTAGGTTTTACTTTTGTGATTGCAGCTAGATACTAACCAAGCCTGTATCTTGCATTTCTGACAATCTATAACATATCCACTCAAATTTTGGAGGGTGAAAAAATGGAATTTAGCTGAAAAATAACCTTTTAGATCAACTCCAGCCCCATTAAACCTTTCCATTGGCTTGTTTAAACACTCATATACAAAAAGTTATCGAAAATAGTAGAAAAATCCAAAGCAAATAGATGTACAGTTTCTATTTGTACATTTAGTTTTCCTGCACCATCTTACTACTCTGAGATGTTTGAGTGAGCCAACTTTCTTTGTTGCAGTAACTGATCCAAATCATAAATTTTAACCCTTTAAATACTGCAGTTGTGTAAAAGATCCTGGTGTTTTTCCTTTGATGCCAGTGCCCAAATCCACCAGTACAAGCAGCATAAAACAATGTTGCCTCTCAAGACAATCCAGGCCAGCAACTGTGCCCCACATAAATGTAATGCTACACATTTTAAAGATGTGTAAGAAAGAAATCTCAGTTGTAACAGTCACTGGCGATGGCGCAAGCAACGCTGCTATGCAATGTTTTTTTTTCCTTGAGCGCTTTGTGTGCACCTTCATTCATAGCCAATCTTCTTTTGTGCGGATTCAATGGAAGCTCAGTGTATTTTTTTTAGAGTTAAACTCCTTCCACTCAGCTTTACCAAACATTTCCATGGTGTGGGTCAGGGGACCAAAATATCACTGTGCTGGAATTCCTCAAGCACAGATCACAACAAAGCCAATACCATCTGTCCCTAATGGCTTTCTCCCCTCTGATAACCCCAGTGTTTAATCAGAGTAAGAGCTGGTTCTTGCCTCTATTCTGCTGCCATCTATTAATTTGACCACTTTTGTCTTTTTTTTTCTTTTTTTTTTCCTCGTTTTACTGCTCCAACAGCCAGTTAGCATTCATGGCTGCCCTGATTGAGTACTACTCAATAAAAAAAGCAGCAATTCGGGTTAAAGATAAATGACTCCAAGTCACAACTGGTGAGCGCCTTCACTGCATGACCAACACAGACAAACGGAGTTTGCCATCTCAGCCCCAAATGCTTCATCAAACGGATAATACTGCTGCTCCTACTTTTTCCATTTTTAAATTATCGACCACTTTTTTTTCGTTTCTCTCTACATTGAGTTGCTATGCAAAGGCGATTTCATTTTCCCTGCAGCATCTTCCATCTTGGCTGTCACTGTTAGTCATTACGAGCCGGTCATCGTATATGTATTTCAACTCGGTAGAGATGCCAAAAATATATATATTTTTTTAGATTAAAAAATTCTATTAGATTGGGGAAATATAACACAAACAAGGTGTCAATTAATATAACATGTGTATCAAAATTAGTCATTGTCATGTTTGGCACAGGTCCTAAAGAGGCTTGTCATTAGGGAAGCCAAGAAGCTACCCCAGTTACACTTGTTTACTATAAGATGACCATGGCATATGAAACATAAATCTTTGTAAGCAGATTGCTTGTAATGCTATAACAGATCCACAGGGACAGATTCATCTTGTGTGAGTATGCCAGCAAAGATCAAAACTCGTCAAAGCCAATATTCTTATTTATTTATTTTTTTCCCCCAATTCAATAATGTAATTTACTGTGCAGTCTATGAAAAATGGTCTCCAGCTTTGTAATGAGTGCCAACAAGCAGCCATGAAAGATGGATGCACTGACAGGTTTACAATAACAAAGGGAGGAGGAAATGAGGAATCAGTCACAGATGAGTAACCCCTCACATCCAAAGGACTTGTTCAAAATGAATACAACTGTGATGCATTTTTAATTAATCAATGCTAAATTGGCTAAGTACCATTAGTTGAAAGAAAGTCCTGCATGGCAGGCTCTAGATTTGTATCACATGTTTCTAGAAATAACCGGTATAATTTTGTCTTTTAGGCCAGAAGAGTCCGATGGGACTTCCATCTCATCACACATGCAACGTTTTTTTCTTTTCTTTTTAGATACAAGCATTGTAGAAGTAGCGCATTTACATCAGTCCAGTAACTACTTCTACCACCTCTTGGGGGACATGTCTATAACCATTACAAGATAAAAAAAATGGCATCACACTGTATTCTGCTGGAACACAGTTTCTGATCGTGACTTTCTAAGAAAACATATGACTAGTTTATCAAATCTGGCTGAACTGCAAATACTTTCTCAGATAAAAGTCTTACAGTCCAGAAGTAACTGTTGTCGGTTTTAAATCCTTCATGTGAAAAGTTACAGTTGGTAAACATGGTATTAACTGTGCCAACTCCTGTAGCCTCAACCAGGGAGTCTTCAGTTAAAGAAGTGTGTGCACCTGGGTGTTGTGATTTAATCAAGGCCGATCGAATCCTGAGCAGATAAATACCTGCAACTATTGCAGAGTCAACTGACGTGAGACTGAATGGCAGTCAAACACTTTCCCATTGTTTTTTTTATAAAACTGACTCACATATGACACGTATCGCTCAAGATGTTCACTGGCATTTTCAATTTCCTGGATGGAAACTGGATGGGATATTGGGCCAAAAAAACAAAAGGGCCTTCCATCATGTTTATTGATAATCAGGATTTGTTTGACTTTTTTTTTTTAAGGTTTGACTAATAATAATATAATATATATAATAAACTCTTCCACGGTTGCAGTTTTTGTTGGCAAACTGCAACACATGCCACCTATCGTGGAAACTACTAATTTTTATTGTGAATCAGTAGCACATTTATTTCTAGATTCTCAAGAATTAATAAAAGGTTGCCACACATTCAGAAACCATCTACATTTTGCATATGCATGCTCTCTATGAACCATGTATACACATATTTGTCTCTACCTGGCAATTTGCTGCCTTGTGCTTTCAGTCCTTTTGCTAAACAGGCTAATCAAATTTCCAGCCATCAAGCACACCAACATCACAAAGAGTGACCTAAATCCTCCTTTTCAATGCTAACAAAGAAAATAAGATTAGTCCCGGAAATGCTGAACTCTTCCTATAATGAAATTTGAGGTGTCCTTAACTGTCTGAACTGCCTTTTTCCATGGATGACATTTTGGCAAAAAGCTGTATTAATTTTAAAATTCACTGTTGGCTGGATTGTATTTAGCAGCTTCAGTTGCCTGGATTGTTAATTACGGAGCCCGGTGGAGATCAAACAATATCTTTTTCAAGGGGTTTCAAGAAAGCATTCTCTCACTTTTCAAAGTGTGCCCTCGCTTTATTAAATCGTGCGCTCGTCTAAATAAAGCGTGCGCGCGTATACATAAACCGTGCGCTCGTCTTACTAAAACCGTGCGCTCACTGCCCCTCAGTCGTGCCCACATTATATACCTTGTGAGCACAATAAACAAAAGTGTGCCCACGATCTGTAAGACGTGCCCACGACATTCTGTATGGCAACAATAAATCCAAATTGCTTGAAACGTTCGCACGTTGTATTAATTGTGGCCACGAAATCTGTTACCATTACAGTGTGAGCATCTCACCTTTTTAATCTATTTGGAAGTTGCTTGGAATGGAACAGTAAGTGCATTGTGCTATGGCGAATGTATGCCTAAGCAAGTATTATGGGACGAACAGTGTCCCTTAATGTAATGTATAATTCAAGTGCTTGGTCTGGACTGTTTGTCAACTGTAACCCTCGTTCTTGCATTATGCCTGTGCAAAAATCAAATACATCAATGTCGCATGGTATGGAGTCGAGGAAGGTGCATTTCCTCTTGCAGACGGTCAGATTGGCTTCATCGAGAGGAAAGAGATGATCTTCAGCCCCCCACAGATGCGGAGCCAGGTGCATTATATCCGGTATTCCAGCCGGAACACCTGGGTTTCTGGACGGACGGATGCGATGTGCATTCCATGTGTCTTGGATGCTGTTCAATTCATCCTGGGGAAAAAATTAACGAATGCAAATAAATATTTTAGGATTTTCATTTGGCTACAGCCCTGACTTGGGCGCCTTACAAGGCAGCCTTGAGAACAGGTGAGGGTGTGTGAAGTACTTTGAGTCAACTAGGCTCATGATGATGCCATGACTGGACGCCAAGGTTGAAAGAATATTCTTGTATTCCATACCTAGCCCATGGTAAACCCTGATTAAGTCCATTTCAAAATGGTGAAGAATCATATCCTGCTGGTAAATTTGGCTCATGATGTTATGAGAGTGTGGAATCGTGGCCACGCTTTGCTTACTTGTGCCCATTTTAATTAGGCTATACATTTCTTAAATAACGTTAACACGTTTTGTGAATCATGACCACGCTTTAGTAAATTGTGGTCACGAGGTATATAACTTTGTTACTACAACGAGAGCACGAAACTACTAAATCGAGCGTTGTATTTCAACGAGAGCACGTTTTGGTTAAATGAGAGCGCACTTTGCAAAGTGAAGACACGTTTCAGTAAATTGTGCTCACGAGGGATATAACGTGAGTACGACTGTATTACAGCGAGTACACGACATTAGTAATTCGAGCGCACGATTTAGGTAAACGTGCGCTTGCTATATTTTAAGGAGAGCACGGTTTGGTTAAATGAGAGCGCGCTTTTTAAAACGGGTGCACGCTTTCTCGACACCCCAATATATTTCACCTTAAGACTCAAGGGGCTCCGTTAATGGTAGAATCTCTGTAAAAAAAAAAAGAAAAGGTTGCATGAGTCATAGAGCAATAAAATAATGTTGCACAAATTTCCATTTAAGGAGCCAAGCATGTTTTGAGCCGAGACCTTCTAACCCTACACCCCGAAATGTGTCTGCTGTCTGAAATAAAAACCATGCCGTTGCCCATAGATCAGAGACCAGACATTTCTTGGTGCTACAGTTATTTTTCATCATCATTTCAACTCCTCTTACTTTCAAATATGTTTGTTCCTGCACAGGCATTAATGAGCACTCTGCAGTAAATATTGCTTAGCTAAACGAGGATGGCTCCTCATCAGTGAGTAAAGTGTCTGGAGCAAAGGGGGAAAAAAGTCTGACTGTGTTTCAAGATAAGTCAAGTTAAGAAGCCTCAACATGACAACTAAAATCACTGAGCCTCACCCCTGAGGGTCATAAGCTGGAGCTGGTCCCCATCCAACAGGCATTTCCTAAAAAAAGGACTTCCGCCCTGGCCACATGAGACCATGTCAAAGTAGTCACAGAACATAGAGCTACCCCATCAGTTCAAAGGCTGAATCCCTGAAGGTAGTCCCTTACGCAAGTTGTCACTGATGCGAAAAGATAGACCCATTCACTCGTGTCATTTTACGAAACCCCATGGTACTGTTGTGAGAACCCTACCAATACCTTTTTGGAAAGCCAAATCTCGTGTCCTACTTTGCTCCTCTTTGAGCTTGATCCATGTCACATATAATGGGAACGGTTACAGGATTCCCAAGTCTGAAAGCTACTTAAAAAAAATTAAAAAAGAAGAAATGACTGTGTCCAAGTTCTCTTCGTAACAGCTACATAACTTTTTTATTTAGACATTCAAGGCGGCTGGGTTCCCCATCTTTCCTATGACAGTGCACAAAGCATTTTCCTAATCAAATGCCTGTAAGGTGACAGATAAGGTGCCTCTCATACTCGTCAGTGAGCATCTTTGCCCTGTAGAAACCTGCAATGAGAATCAGAGTACATGACAGATGAGTCAGCTTTTCTTTTGGAATGGAGGACAAAAATGAAAGATTGAATAATTTATTTCCCATAGTGGTTGCATAACTGTGTTAAGAACACACATTGGCCGATTCGCTAACCTTGAAACCCACTTACGAGTACTACTAGTACTAGTATTACTTTATTATGCATCTAGAATTAGCATTTAAAAAGTCCTCTGTAAAAGGAAAAGAAACTGTAAAAAGAAAGAGCAGGAGTGGGCTGAACTGATGTGTCTGATCTATGTCTCTGGGTATATCCTGATAGAAAATACTAACGAACATAACTGTCTGTGTGTGTGGCTATGCGGCCGACATTAAAAAAAAAAAAGAAAAGTACAAAAGCAATCATACACATGTCATTTGTCACGTCTGGTCAGTCATGGCTGTTTTGTGTCTAATTTTGAGATGCATACAAAATGGCAGACTAGAGAAGATGCATTTAAGAGGTAATTGGACTTGCAAACCACCGCTCCTTCAGCTGATGATTTACTGCGGCATCGTACTAATGAATGTCCCTGCAGGGTTGCAAAGTTTCAGCAGTGTCCACCCATAGAGATTGCTTGCATCATGACAAATTTCCTCCAAGATAGGGGTCTTATCTCCAATGTCTCTGCAGGTCAGCAAAACTTTCACAGTTGAGAGAAGCAAAGCTCTGCACTGCAATGGACAGCAGCACCACGACCCAGAGTTTAAACCGCTCCCCCTGGCCTGATCCAACTGCCAGCTACACCACTTTGTTTGAGCAGCTCCGCATTTAATTTCTACCCAACACTGTGAGATCCACTACCAAGGTCATGTTGCAGTTGTAGTACATGGTGGAAAAACTGCGTGTGTGAGTGGTATGTGTTGGAGTTAAGTGTGCTGAGGCATGGCTTAATTTCATGGACTCAGTGCAAACATGGCAAGGTCAACATGATGTCATCCAGCTGGCACTGACCAAAGAAAGTCTGAGGTGCTGATCTTTTTCTTTGTACCCCCCCCCTCAACCACCACGTTGTACTGCAGAGAAAAGGCTTTGGGTTGTCCGAAAGCACCTCAGTGCTCTCTAGTGGACGTGCACATGAATGATTGCACGCACATAGACACACGTTTGTTAACATCAAGCACATGCAAGATCCCCTCAAATGAATATGCAAATGTGACTGAGCTGCATGTGTACAAACACAAACAGAGTTGATACGCTGATGTTTGAAGACAGGGAAAATTGGAAATATGCCAGTCCTTTCAAGCCTACACACAGAAGCACACTGCAAACCTCACTGCCAACTATAAGTTGCTGGGGTTTTTTGGGCTTTTATTATCTGCTAAAGTCCATCCTTCTTGAGAATGATTGGAAATCATGCTAGTGGGTAACTGAGGTATCTACAGTAGTAGATCAACCCTCATCTTACTTTGAAGCTCCCAGCTCCCTGAAGTGACGTCGACGCAGCTTTAGCTGCAGAGAAGCTATCAGGCTTGTGTTGATAATAATAAACTCCTGGACTATTTTTAAACTTCCAAATGCATTGTTTGGTGAGTACAGACCATATTTGTACTACTGTAGAAGTTTGGTGTCATGGCATGTGATTTTAGTGTGGTAATTTTGGAGATACGGACCAGGATCCATTAACCCTTGTACGAAGCTATTCGGGATAACTCAGTAACTCAGCTGATGTTCAGCCAATATAAAAAAAACTGCGGGTGGGCTACTTGGCTGGATATCACGGTTCAAATGACCACAGGGTGAATCTACTCCGGAGTATCACTTTAAGAGTTTTTTGGCCTGCAATTACTTTTTCTCCTACACTGAACAGATTTCCCTGTGCTGAGAATTATTACAATTATATTATTATAAAATCTACAAAAACACACTTTACTTTTTCTGAAGTTCAGCCAAAGTTGACATGTTTTTTTTTTGCTTTTATTATCTACTGACGTCCATCCTTCATGAGAATGATTGGAAATCATGCTAGTGGGTAACTGAGGTACTCTATCTTTCCAATAATGAGGTAAGTAGAAAATTAGCTTCTACAAAAAGGTAGGCAACATGAAAACAATATGGCTTTTGTTGAAGGCAGATTTAGCCTTTTCCGGGTCTATACTTACATGCCATATGTACATTAAGAGTTTTTTGGCCTGCAATTACTTTTTCTCCTACACTGAACGTATTTCCCTGTGCTGAGATGGAGGAATTATTACAATTATATTATTATAAAATCTACAAAAACACACTTTCCTTTTTCTGAAGTTCAGCCAAAGTTGACATGTTTTTTTTTGCTTTTATTATCTACTGACGTCCATCCTTCATGAGAATGATTGGAAATCATGCTAGTTGTTAACTGAGGTACTCCAGCTTTCCAATAATGAGGTAAGTTGAAAATTAGCTTCTACAAAAAGGTAGGCAACATGAAAACAATATGGCTTTTTTGGAAGGCAGGGTTTCTCAGGTATTAATAACCCCTGGTATGCTATTACATACCTTTGTAAAATGGGAGAAGAAAAGTGGATTGAATTGAACTAATTTCAGTTCTTTGACTGTCCAAATGATAACACCAAGCCAGAAGCTACAATTCTGAAAGGAAACAAACGTATGAAAGGTGATAATTCAAACCTGGTCCCATTTATACATTTTTTTTAATCAAACAAGAACTTATTTACGAGCAGATTTAGCCTTTTCCGGGTCTATACTTACATGCCATATGTACATTAAGAGTTTTTTGGCCTGCAATTACTTTTTCTCCTACACTGAACGTATTTCCCTGTGCTGAGATGGAGGAATTATTACAATTATATTATTATAAAATGCTTTTTCTGAAGTTCAGCCAAAGTTGACATGTGTTTTTTTTGCTTTTATTATCTACTGAAGTCCATCCTTCTTGAGAATGATTGGAAAACATGCTAGTGGGTAACTGAGGTACTCTATCTTTCCAATAATGAGGTAAGTAGAAAATTAGCTTCTACAAAAAGGTAGGCAACATGAAAACAATATGGCTTTTTTGGAAGGCAGGGTTTCTCAGGTATTAATAACCCCTGGTATGCTATTACATACCTTTGTAAAATGGGAGAAGAAAAGTGGATTGAATTGAACTAATTTCAGTTCTTTGACTGTCCAAATGATGACACCAAGCCAGAAGCTACAATTCTGAAAGGAAACAAAGGTGTGAAAGGTGATAATTCAAACCTGGTCCCATTTATACATTTTTTATCAAACAAGAACTTAGTTGAAGTGCAGATTTAGCCTTTTCCGGGTCCATACTTACATGACATACGTACAAAAACACACTTTCATTTTTCTGAAGTTCATCCAAAGTTGACATATGTGTTTTTTTTTGCTTTTATTACCTGCTGGAGGTTAGATTTCGCTTTGTGCGGGCAATCTATGCACTTCAGTATGCGTGTTGCTTTTAGAATGATCACAGACATAAATTTAATATTTTTTTGTTTCCAAAATGCAGGAATTTTCATCAGTTTGGTGGCAATCCAAGTGAAGCTTTAACTCAAATGGACAATGAGTTAGATTGTGCCATAACCACACTGGCAGCACAGCAACGCGGTGGAGTCTATAACTGTACCGTTGAAAAAGCACATCAGCTGGTGCAGGTGCTGGATGACCAGCTCAGAACCATCCATCTCCACAATACTGATTATACAAATGTAATAAGGTTCATTTTAAAGTGATGAATAATGTCTGTTAATTTGCTTAATACATTGAATTCCAGGCAGTGCATTACCCAATAGATGATTGCAGGTAAATGTATTTGTTCATTTTTGACACATTTACCCCATCAACAACTGATGACACTATAAATCTGGATCACTCCGAGAGGTTGTCCCAAAATCCAGGTGCTGCCCTCCTCACATCAGCAAGTATTAACCATTTAAGAGATATACTTCCTCCTCACCAATTGTCATCACTTCCTGCTGGTTTATGAACCAGTGACAAGAAAAGGAGTGGACGTAGATACAGACTCAAGACTTGAGATTCTGTAACAATTAATGGTATGAGGCATATAATGTGTTTTTTTTATATATCAAAGCATATTAATCTATTCTGGACCTCCAATTATAATCAGAGTTGTAAAATGAGCCCATTATACAGTCTTTAACACATCCCACACATTAAAAATGTATTAGATATCATAGTCCAATAGATTATTTAAACCATTTACATATAAACTTGCAATAGTTAATATAGTTTTAGCAACAGAGTCCATGACAAGACTAATTTTGTTATGACCTTTAAAGAGCAAAAGTCATCTTCAACTCTTTCATTTAGCGAGACTTGTCTTATTTTTATTGAAATGATTTAAAACTCCAACAGCAAAGCCAATCAAAAAAGAAGCAGAAGTTGAAACTTCAAACTTTTTATACTTCAACTGAGGAGATAAGCCGTCTGAAAGCATTGGTGAGCTTAAAAAAAAAAAAAAAGGCACCAATCAGCTCAGTATTCATTCCCACAGATTTCAGCAGCTGAACAAGTCTCACTCCTATCCCTTGAGCCAATTCAGGCCACTGAGCATGCCGGAGCTTCAATAAACCACAAACAGGGCCTCTCATGGCACTGATAATCTGCCTGTACATACCTCTGAACACACACACACACACACTGATCCACAGCTCAGAAACAGTAGGAGAGGGGTGCAGAATCAGGGTGGAATTCACACTTCAGCTGTCAGTTGGAGAGGTCAGTGGAGGGGGGTGGAGATGAGTGAGTATGGAGGTTTCAAGGGATAAGTGGGTTCAGTGAGAAACTGCTCCTCTTTGCCCTTTCATGGCGAATCATATCCCATTAAGTGGGTTTTGTCCTGTGATGAGGATGCTGCTGGCGCTCCTCAACAATCCCATTACAGATCATAAAAGGGAGCCGGGGATGTGGCCTGAGAGCACTCAGGCTGCTCCTCCAAGGCTGCCAAGCTCCTTGTGTTTGGTGACAGTACCACATCTGTTAATGGCTTTCTAACTCATAGTGAATGTTCTGACCATTTCCTTCAGACTCCGTGTTACCTTTTTGATGTTTCATACTGGCTTGATTAAGCTCAGATGTGAGTACGACTTAAGTTGTGGGAAAGCCAAGGACAATCTGACAAAGAAATGCTGAGTGCTTCACTAGACTGGAAAGACCATTGGTGTGTTATTCTGCCCATAAAATGCTTTCTTTATACATGCTTCCCTTTTTTTGTGCGGCCATCTCTTCAGATTTCTAAATATTGTTAGAAATTAAGTAAGAGGCTTGAAAGTCTTTCCAGAACCTTTTGGGAAATACAGCACTCTCCTATCTGGATCTTTACACCATTGTCATTAAAGCTGTAACCAATAGGTGAAAGTGCATTCCATTACCTTTTTAAAGGGTCACTTGTGATACGCAACCTTGAAAGAAGTCACCTGTAATAAACAACCCTGAAAGAATTTTAATTAACTCCTCTGCACTTCTTGCTCCTCCCGGTGAACATGTGTGTTTCAGAATGATCCTGGAAGCTTAACCGAATCACTACTAAAAAATAATGATAACGTATTGTATTAATTTGGTATATTTCTCCCAGCAGATAGAGAATAAAGGTGAGCTAAAGCTACTACAGCAGGTTATTGTTGTCTTGCAACTCTACTGATTAGTATTCACCAGTGGTGGGTGGTCATGGCCAGCAAGGCCTTCTCTGCTGGCCTAAACAATATCATAAGCACTAACTTATATCTACAACCTAATTATAATATTTGTTCAATGAAATACCACATCTGAACGCACAACACGTGGAACCTTGAAGAAGATGGGCTGCAGCAGCAGGAGACCACACCGGGTGCCGCTCCTGTCAGCTTACAACAGGAAACTGAGGCTACAATTCACACAGGCTCAGCAGTACTGGGCAGTAGAAGATTGTAAAAACGTTGCCTGGTCTGACGAGTCTCGATTTCAGTCGCAGTTGAATTAGTGGGGAAACAGAAAAATTACATTTCTGCTAGTTCCGCTAACGGGTTAAATTAAATTTTGGGTAGTCCAGCTACTGGGTTAATTTGTTTAATTTAGAGACCCTCTAAATTTAATTTAAACAAAATAACTGAAATTTACCCTTAAATTTACCGTTTTTTACGCCAAATGAGCTTTGCAAGCGCGGCGCAGAAAATCGCAAGTGCGTAGCGCTAATTGTTGAGGATGTGCACAAGGGATGCTGTAAGTATTATAAATTTTATTTACATACATACATATAAATATTAAATTCTAAATATAAATGATGAGTCATTCTTAATATGCAAAATGCCTCTTATAATTCGTTATTAGTAGGCTATTTGATGACTAATGTGGGGGGGGTGATGTGTCTGCATGACCCTCAGAAAGTATTTAGTCGCGCCCCTGGACATGGGTAACATGATGTAACTTTAGTTTAAAGCACAACAGTAACCCATCTCTTTGATCATTATCATGGCCTGACTTTTTAGATTGTGTGATTTGATCTAACTTTCAGCTGCCGTATTACAGTTTAAAATGTTTTCTTGCACTATATACTGATATTACTGATGTCAGAATTGTATATTCAGTGTATTTCTTTGCTTAAGAGTTGTGTCACCTTTTGCTTGCAAAGGTACAAAAGTTCTAAATTGGACCCTTGCTGGTATCCTGGCATTTAAATTGGCAAACTCATACAAAAACAAATATGCAGACACAGTGTGGAACTTCCACAAAAGGTGCGACCACTGATTTATGCATGTTATTTACTTTCTCATTATGGAAGTGGAGCATCTTCAGCTCATGTACAGAGTGCATTACTCTCCACATCTCACTCTGAACTCAACTCTTGTACCAAGGCCTCTTAAAAGCATCATCATTAATCAACCAGGCAGCTTGCAGTTTTTTGAGAAAATAAGCAAGTGACATAAATAACTAAAACAAAGAAAAAAAGGAGAAATGTCAGTGCTGAATTTAGAGGAAATGGCAACCAAAGTTACCTTGAGTCCAGCTAATTTACAAAACAGTGACACAAGCATCAACTGCAATCAGGGTAATTAACATTTGCAAAAGGTGTTGGCTTCTGTTTACATTGTCAAGGTGTTCATCTGTAGCTTCCATTTTGGCAAGCTTTGCACACCTTTTAATATTTAAGTATGACTGGCTGCAGAACGCTAACAGCTTGTATTTTCGGGCAACAGTTGTGCTCCCCGAGCTCTTGAGATGGAGCCAAAAAAATGCGAGGGCCTATTCGCAGGCCATACATTTCAATAGCTCAGGCAGCCAAATTAGTGATATCCTCACTTCCTTCAAGTCAAGATGAATCAGCCGTCTCATTACCCGGACAGCAGCCCTGTTGAGTGTGACTGTCAAATGAATCTGAGCGAGTTCAGGGGGTCTCTCATTAAAATGCATTCATTTCCAACTGTCTGCAATGGACACAGCAACACAGGACTGTCGTTTCCGTTGGAAGTAAAACTGCTATGTTTGCAATACTTCATGTGGGTCTATAGTGAATACAGCATTAAAATGTCTGTGGTGACATGGAGGTAATTATATCATTTCTCTGTACTCAGCTCAGTCAAGCAGCACTGATTTTTGAGCACTGAAAATGGCAAAAAGATTAGTGGTTGTACTACAAATGCTGCTGTATGAATACCTCGTTATTCACACTTGCAAAGAGGAATGATTCAAGATCTCACTCAGTGATGAAGACTGTAAAGCTGTGGCAGGGCAGTTTCTTCCTTTCAATTTGAATCCATTACTTTGTCTTCTTCTGCCATGAAATGAAACCTAGTTAGGGTCCAAACACAGAGACACATGCACTTGACAATGCTCAGTGTAACTTACAGTTTTGATCAGTGGGACCATGTCTCATGGGTTAGCCAAGCTGTCACAACATACTGCCAGCTCCTTGAGTGAATTGATCATAGAAATGCATAAATAATAAAGTGGCATGTCATTCTGACTTCCCATTGATTCCCCCATTAGCAGCTGATTGATACAAGCTTTAAATGTCAGGAGTCCAATTGATTATGTCGACTGCACACACTCAATTGCAATGTCATGTCACTTTTCCTGTGACACTGCAGCCTTCCACCTGGAAGGACTAAATTAAAGGTCAACAGGTGCGTTGGGTCATTGTGCTGCATTTAGACTCCATTAACTGTTCCTGCTTTGAAAGGTTTATGGGTATCGAGACCAGAGGGTTCAGCATGCCAAAATAAAAAATAAGAAAAACGCCATCTGCACTCTGCAGCCACTAAAATGGCTGGGCTTTATTTTTAAAAAGGAGTTTAGATTGTTTGAAATTAGTTGGATGTCTGGATGTCAGACATGACAACAACTAGGAGGAAAAACAAAATTCTTTTAAGTTTACTGTAATCATATAAATCTGCTCCTGGTGCATCTTTGGAGGGGAAGATTTACTGGTGCGAGAGCAGTCGCACCCTCATCACTTGACTTTTTCATTCTGAAATGCGAGGTCCACATCTCCATCATCAGATTCACAGTCCAACATGCACTGATCCTTCGTTGCCTTGGTTGTAACATTGTGGAGTCTGGGTCTGCGTGCCAGGCATTCCTTATTTATGGTTGTTTCACACCTTTAACGACACTCCCTTCCCCTCTCTTCCTTCATCAGATCTAAATCGTATGATGCCCATTGAGTCTTACAAAAGGGCACATCAGCTGTAATCAAACCCACGTAGTCAACTTTAAACAAATATTTAAATTTCTCAGGTAACACAATTTGTCAAATGCCAGCACGGTTTTTGTTACAAATGTTCTAGTGGAAAAATGGCAGATATTTTGGTTGGTTTCATTGCAGACTAAAGTCTACACTTTGGGCCTTCTCATTATAGTAAAGCTGTAAAGATTAACCAGTGAGTGCCAAATTTAATTCTGAGTTCTCATTTTTTTAAATGACACTGTTACACTAACCTCTGGATCAAATAAAATGTACCATAAACCAGCGTCTAGTTTCTACTCACAAACAATGTGCCCTTCTCAAGTCTAATGGCAACAGTGGTTTACATGTCCACCAATGTGCTTGTGAAATGTCTAAATGTCGGATGACCCACGTAAAAGCATTTAGAATTTATAAAGAGAGAACATTGGACAAAGGTCTGTTGAGGATCGATCAAGTGCAGCATTGGCACAACAAAACTTAACATATCGTGAATCCATCAAAGGTAAAACAACTAACCCAAAGAGAAACAGCAATACACCAGATAAAGACACTGGAGACTTTTTCCAATTAGGCAATCATAGAAGGTAATGCTTAATTCAATGCTGAAATATTTACAAATTAAATTAAATTAAATTAAATTAAATAAATAAAATTACTTTGCAAACGCTAGTCTCATCTATAAGTGCTTATCTGGCCAAACTACTTTGGTTTTCTCTCCACTACAGGTCTTTGATTTGTCAACCAGAAGTACCACTGCAGGAAACATTAACAAAAACCTTTACAAATTAAAGTTAAAAGAATTTAGATTTTTCATGCTAATCCAGCATGTAATTATGTATGAAGGTGAATTATGTACATTATGCGCCAGTGTTTGGGTGAGAACAGGTACTTTAGCTGGTTTTATTCTTATGAAATAAAGAATATGTGCGAATGTAACATTATGCATATGCAAGAAGACCACATTTTAAATAGAATTACATAGTTATATTCTGATGGAAAAGTTTAAAAAAATATGTTTGTTGGGTTTTTTTTTTTTTAAACAGGTCTTCTAGGGACAAGGAGGATATTAGAAATTAAACATAACCACAAATACAGGGATACATTGTATTGGATGATAAAGGTATTTGTCCCCATCAAATAAACAATAAATCAAATGATATTTTGGGACATTTATACAGATTAACTAACAATTAACTAACAAAAGAGTGCCCGACTTTTATATCAAAATAAAGACGAACAAGAACTACAAAAAGCATTTTTTCCTTTGCTATAAAGTACTAAAAACTACTTATTTCCTGGTCTTTCATTACTTATACGGCCATGCCGCAGATAGGATTGTTTTAGTTTAGAGTGGAATATGAATATATTATATACAACACTTTACAACTTATTGTGACATAGATATCAGGTCTGTTTTAGGTGACAACACTGGGGAGAAACACAGCAGTGATGTCAGAAAGTGGTCGTTTCTATTAAAACGAATGAGATTTCCTACTATTCTGCACTGTCTCATGGACGGGGTATGTGTCAGCACCATGCATGCGTGCATGCATGACCTCTTTTTCCTCGCTGAAGGATTGGTACATCCTCCTGGAGTCAGGGATTTTAGAGAGCAGTGTGCAGTGTCTGAGGCAGCAGGGCGACCAGTAAATCCCTCCACATTGCTGGAGGGCCTGCTGCTTTAACAGCAATGTCTTGTTATCAAACACAAAAGGTGCGACCTTTGGGATCGGAGGATTTGGAGTCGAGTAAGGGCACTCCTGACTGAGCAATGCTGCATAACTAATGTAATAAGTTATTTGCCCAACACCGTACATCAATTTGTAAGGCATATTGTTGCCTTCGCTCCATTAGACCATAGTTTTGATCGCACCTAATGATCTTGAGGTAAATCTATTTGTATAATAAATGTAATTAGCAGCATACAATGGAATGGGTAGACATGGTTTCTAATGCCACTGGGTCTGTAGTGTATATCAATGATGTGGCAGAGGACAGGATGAAATGGGAAGAGAACAGAGGTGTACCACCCACTCAGATTAAGCAAATAGCCCATGCGGGGGAGCTTCACACTTCAGATGGCAAATGACCCAAAACTTACTGTGAAAGCAGTCCAGAGTCTTATCGTTCTGCTTTCTGAAGACAAAGCTAAAAATGCAGAGCAATCCACCAACGGTGAACAACTGAGAAACCAACTTTAGACACAGTTTCTCTGCAAAGGATTTTTGTGCCTTATAAGAACATTTTGGTTATGATTAGGTCAATTGTTCATATTCTGCTTAAGCAGTTGAAAATGAAGTTTCTGCATATGAACTGTAAGCATAGTTATACAACTTTAACTTTCATTAGTTTTTGTAAACTGCAGTTAATAATAGCACATATGGTTATGTTCTTGTCACACCATTCTAACAGGAGAGGACTGATTAACAGACATGACACCATGAAAATGCATTTTATCATATGCTGACTTCTTCAATTCTGTGTTAATGTCATATCAGTCAGATCAGATCTTCAACCGCAATCACTAGAAAAAAAAACTGGGCTTAAAAGTAGTCATTTATTATCTGGAACTCAACTCTTCAAACAAATGACATCACTCATGTCCACAGTCCTTTTCAATATGGATTTAGAGCAGCCAAATCTGAGGGTTAGCGAGCCTAATCTGCTTTTTTCCACGTTTACCAACATCATAATCACAAAGCCTATCCACATCTCGCTGCTTAACCCAGTTGCACTCGAGCTTCAGCTTACAGACAATTGACCTGATGTGCTCCCTCAAGATTTTCCACTGGGGAGCAGAAACTTTGAGAAAAATACACCACCACAGAGAACATTTCAGAAAACATCCTTTTGGAATGTGAAATGTTGATACGAGGAAGACCCAAAACACTCCAACCTGATGACACACTGGTTTCCACTTACCTTATCACCGCGGTTGTATGGAAAGCTTTTCTTCCCTTCTTGCTAAATCCTCTCTTCAGATACCTAGGCCCATGTTCAATAGTTTTTGCCTTTGTGCGTTTGGGTTTATCTGGAAGATCGGGGTTTAACGCGGCCTATGTCAGAGCTGCATTCAGTCGGACCACTTCTGATTTTTGTGCCGTCTCTTTTGCCCACCGCCAAATAAAGCTTGTGCAGCTTTTTCCCTACAAATGGTTCCATTTCCACCAAATGTAACTCTTTGTAATGGGTAAAACTGGGATTCTGTCCATAGAGCCCTTGCTCAAAGGGTCCGAGGGTCGTCGGTTTGTTTTGTGGCAAAATTCACACAAAGCTTTACCTTCCTCTTGAGTCATGAACATTGACCTTTGCTGAGAAAGGCCTGCAGTTCCTCACATGTTCGCTTAGGATCGTTTCTGACAGCCCAGACGAGTCGTCGCCGTTTCCTGTGGGACTTTAGGAAGGTCAGGGTTCACTCATGTTAAAAGTTTTAGCGTAGGGAGCTACAGCTTAAGAAATGGTGCTGGTCACACGTTTGAATCAATTTCCTGCATCTAAAAAAAGGTCTATTCCAGTGATGGGTTAATTGAACGGGGCTGGGAGTAATCAGGCCCGGGTGTGTCCAGCTGTGTACAACCAGTAGCAAAGACAGCTTTTCTTCTTATCTAGTAAAACAAGGGGTATAAGTTTCTTCACGAAGTATTTTTAATATTCATTACATTTATAATTATTTTGATACAATACATGCAATCATTTAAAACTTTGTTTTATTTTAATCTATGTTTTGGAAGACATTATTTAAATATTTAACCATTAAATATGAGACATATTAGAACTAGCTTCGAATAGTGTTGAATATCTTTTAACAATCAGTTAAAGTTATATGCACCCCTATGGGCCAATTCCCCTAACTTGTATGTGGATGTGCTGTGGTCCTATTAACAATTCTTTTATTTATTTTATTTTATGTAAAGCACTTTGAATTGTTTGTACATGAAATGTGCTATATAAATAAATTTGATTTGATTAGAACGCCATACCTGCTCATCGACATATTTTTCTAAGCAGCTGAACATGAATTTTTTAATCATTTAAAAAGGCAGAAAATAGTGAAAAAAGACCAATAACGAGATCCTAAAACCTAAAGAAGCATCCAACAGATGAATAATGTGCACTATTTATTAAAAGAAAAAAAAGCACACAGGAAAGAGCACGTATTCTCGACATTATCAATTCCAACTTATCGTTTCAGCTGTAATTACAGTTGCGTTTGTCAGTAATTTCAATTTGAAGGCTTCTGAATTTATCCAAGCAATTTCAGTTGCATGAATGCACATAATTATTACTCCAAAAACAAGTCAATCATTTTGATCTAAGACATTAATTGTAACAAACTCATTTAGTTATAAATGAAAAAAGTAATAATTAAATTAGGTGTTGTAGCTCCCTTTGTTTGAATTCTGAAAACTTCTCCTGAGCCTGTTCCCCCTCCTACTTTGTCAAAAGACAAGTTACAGTAAAAGCATTTGGAACAAGGACAATTAAGTTTATTCATTTTTTTAAGGAGCAACCTCTTTAAAAAAGAGACTCGAGGAACATGCTGTAAACAAAGTACTGAGCGTGTAATCAAACTTAAAAACACGCTTCCTGTTGACTTTCTTTATGATTAAGAAGACATGCTGAAGAAATGCTGCCTTTGCCCAACAAGTCGAGCACCCACACTCCAGGATTACGTTTAAAGCCTGAAAGGGAAAGAGAGGTTGCTCAAAAGAAATTCATGAGCGTGTGTTTGCGTCTGGGGCAGATCTGAGGGGCAAACATGAGAGGAAAAGCTGGAAAGTACACAGATGCTCCTCTCAATTGTGATGACTTTTCTTCATTTTACTTTGGGGGGGTTCAGTCTCATTCTGTTCTGCCTGTTTACAAAGACACACTTTGCTAATGGTGCGGTGAGAAAACATCTCCACGCGCTCAGTGGAAGGTATCTGCTGGTTAATGAAGCGGCGGCCCCCGTTTCTCCAGCTTCCAGTGCTCAGATCATTTAATGACTCTTCCGTAGCCTATTTATGGCACCACTTGGAGAACATAACAGAGGTTAATAAAGCAGAGGTGAGCACTTTATCACACCTGCAGAGCATTGTTTTTCTCTCTCGTACTGTAACACATGATAAGTATTTCTTATTAATGATGTCACCCATAGGGCCAATGAGACAAGTTAGTATGAATTTACAGAGCAGTTTTATGCTTTGATTCCAGCGGGCGTGCTTGCCTAGTGGATTTTTTTTTTTCCATTTTAATTACCTGCGTCTTACTGCAGGCTGGAAAACACGTGTATCATGTACAGTATACAGAAACATGTCGAACAATGGCAAGTCAGGAGTATAAAAATGGTAAACAGGTAGACAGACAATACACATTAGACCCTTGGGCCATTCATTCTGTATGGTGGATGGAGTGTTTAACACAGGGAAGTGTATGAGTGTGTGTCGGTAGTGCAGTATTACTCCTATGGTCAGAACATAAATCTGTTGACAAGCTCACAATATGAGGGAGCACCATTTCCTGCTCACCATCCTCTGTTACCTGGACTTACCGCCATGGTTACCTGGAAACCTTTCATGTTTGGCTAAATGACTTGCCCCACTTTTTTGGCCCAGATACTCAACCTATTCAGAACTTCAAAAAAAGGATGTTCAGCTCTGTGATTATGTTCCATAGAAACTGGATGAGACATGATTTCACATGTTTTTCCAGCAGCAAGTGCCTAAACAGAGGATTCGATAGGCTTGTATGCAGGGTTCCTGATGGTTTATGCGACTGTCGACATTTGATTGACTGAGTTGGCTGGTGGCTACATACTCTCTGTCCAGAGGATGTGTCCCAAAAACATCCCAAACAGAAAAGAATAGAAAATACAAGCAAAGTACTACACATATAAATTCACCTCCACACACTATCAGTGGGTCATAAAACATGATTATCGGGAGTTATTCTAGCACGAGGCCATGTACTGTTGTTTGGAATATTATACTTAGTCTACCTTTAACATTAGGGATAGGGATTATGAATCCATTGTTTCAGTGACATCTCCTCAAAAATGTTGACAAACAAGTGGGTGTGTGTGAAGTGTGTTTAGGGATTGTGTCCGTTTGTTCATCACCAGTGAGTCAACACAGCAGTGCCTTGTAGAAACACATAATCTAATAATCGTTTATGACAATAACCGAGACTGCAAATATCCAGCAGAGTAATCTGGTATGAAACATTGGGCATTCAGAGTGAGGCTCACAGAGTCGTTGGAGTCCACCCATAGTGTCTAGACTTTCGTCAATTGTTGCTCATGACAATTCACTTTGTTCCCTTCTGGACTCTGTACAGAAGATGATTAAGTCAAGGATGCTTACCAACGGCATAGGAGATTTGCCAAAACTATGCAGAACTCCATGCAAAATATTCAGACGACTGAGCAATCTCCATGATAACTGAGCTGTGAGATTTGCTTCAAAGCTCAGAGAAAGTTGACAAGTTGCTGCTGAATAACAATTATCTCTCTGAATATACAACTCTCAAGGCCAACAAAGAACCTTCCGTGTTAAAATGGAATTGATTTAATCAAATTCACCCTTTTATTTGAAGGTTCGCTTGAAAATGTCAAGCCAAGTAATATTATTTCTGACAGTGTGGAGAAGACTGGGAGCTCTCACTACGGATCACCTCTCTTCCACTGGATAACTAATACTGATAGACAACCTTTTATTTTCAGATTGACACTTACATCTAATTATACAGGCGCCAAATCGCTTGACCTCTTTCTTGATGCAGTGTGCGAAACAGTGTTAATGATTCTGACAGCCCACCATCACTTTCGGTTTTATTTTTTACAACTCTAATCAGAAAAACCTTTTATTTTTGTTCATTATCTTCAGGTAGTGTGAAAGACAGGAATTCTATTTGTTACAGTTTGGTTTAGAAGACATTTAAGACATTGATCCTAGTTTCTGTCACATATTTGGGATGTGATGATAACAATTACAGTTACTTTAAACATCAAGTGAAACCCCAATCCATAACCTTCATATTGCACAATAACAAATTTGACAAATAGCTATTTTATTTATACAAAATATCAAACAATTCAGTGCTTACATCTAAATTTTAAGACCTCTCTTACACTCCATTTATACACTTTTGTGTTGTTATTAAATGTCTTTCATGATTCACACATAAAAAACCTTGAGGGCATCTGGCATAAAGTTTATTTATTAAATGATAGATTGACGAGAGCATAAGATATTAGAGGTGAAGAACGGAGAGAAATTGTATAGAAAATTAGCACTTTCAGTTTGGTACTGAAGATATTGAGGAGCAAATGTTAACATTTCAGACACAATGACAAGTCAGTGTGAGGGAACCAAGATATTGACAAATCCCAGACATATCTGTTAGATAATATTGGGGTCACAGGATCCTTCAGAAAATAGTGAAACTGTCATGTACATTGGCTGTCAACATTTGGCCCCGACGGATGTTAATCCTTCATACAGCATCTTTGCAGTGGATTTGTAACATTCATCAATATAAATAACATGCAACATGTGTTTCTTTCAGAGTACAGCTAACATATTTGGATGTTTATTCACATTAATTTATATTCTTTTAGTAGATGCTTTGATCCAAAGTGACTTACAGGTTTCAAGATCCAGTGTCTTGCCTGGAGATACTTTGACGTGCAGAGTGGGAATGCAGAAGTTTGGGATGAGACCAGCATCCCTCCAAGTGAAGTTTAAGCACTCTGCCTCCTCAGCTACAGCTGCTTTTAAAACTTAATGAAAAAGCGCATTTCCAGGCCTCTGAAATCTGCAAAGACTTTACAGACACTTCGAAAGCCCGTCAAAACTGGGATACTTGAGACCACATAAACACCCTCATTAACAGGGTTTGATCAGCACACAGTCGATTCATTTCAGTCAGAGCTGCTGCATTCTAATGCCTTTACCTTTAGTGTTCATTAATGTGTAAAGAAAAAACTCTTCCATCCATCAGCAACACCCACTTCATCCTGTTGCTGGAGCTGATCCCAGCTGACACCGAGTGGGACGAGGGTTACATCCCTGGACAGGTCTCCAATTAAGTTATCCATATCTGCTTATATTACTGATTTATCATCTGTAAAACACACCGGACACATGTTTCATGTGTAGTGATCCAACAAATGTTTGACATTTCTTTCTCCATTTTCTGCAAATGACATGTGGTTAACTTCACCAAAATGGCTGCCATATAGTCTGCTTATAAAGATGACAAAATTCAGTATATTATTTGTTCCTGACTTCCAAGATGGCTCACAATGATGTCATTGGTAAGTCTAATTGTTCTAATATTACCCCGCTGTGGTTAGGGTAAAACTAAATATACAAAGACTGACAGAAGTAGAGAAGTCCAGTGATTTTTAACCAGAAAATGATGCTCTAAAAGAAAAAAAAATCCAGCTGAGGCTACCGCTGAAAAACATGACATAATCCTCTGCTGTCTTCCCACCTGCAAACAGTCATCGCTGTGTTGGGTGGAGGTGCCTGCTGAGACCTGCCATTGGCTGTTATGTCCATGAAGAATAAAAGATCAACTCGGCCCTATTTTTATCTTTTTAGTTGTTGTTTTTTTTTTACAAAACAACTTGGTTTGTGAACATTATGGTAGAGTCAGCGGATCTTCCCTGTCACTGGTGGTTACAACATTAACCACTTGATTATGTAATTACCAAAATGTGAGGCAGAAAAGCAAACACCTTTGTCAAGTTCCTTTTCTCGTGAATTCCAAAATAATTGCAGTAAGAAAGGGGTTCTAAGAGATAAGAATATAATAAAACAGATGACATCTTGAGCCATCCCAGTCAAAGAGTTACCATTTTACATGTGTGAAATCCACAGATACATGTAATCGTCCTGTTGAGTTTTTTTTTTGCCATGCTGGCATTACATATTGGTTTGTGAAGTTCCCTTTTGGGTGTCACCATCTTGGTCTCTTTAAAGCATGAAGAGACCATGTCTGCACCAAAGATTTGGAGGTGGAGACTGATACTTGAACAAGACCAGACAAAAATACCTCTCTCTGAGGCATCATATCTATTCGATGATGTAGTTATTTTTAGAGGAAACACCAGCCTCTCAATTGAGAGAATGAGAAAACTTAGTATTTCATGAAAAGCGTGGACAGTTTAGTGTGGAAGCCTCACTGAGCCCAAGCTAAATTTGAGTCTACTCTCATTTGTGGAACTACACTTTAACTGTACGACTGTTTTCGCTTCTCTTTTAGTTAAGTCACACCAGAAATAATGTCATAAGTACATTTGCCCACTTGTCCAAAATGTAGTAGTGTCACAGGGGTTGGAAACTGTGGGATGGTAACAAGTCCAGAGGCTGTTATTTTTTGTAGGGCAGTATTCATGTGACATGACAGGAATTATGAAACATGAAAGCAAAAAGGTTAAACTGTAAACACATAACTTTTGAAGCTGTCTAACCATGCATTTTGTAACATGTAGACCAAACCTTGTTCTTTTAATTTGAGCCATTTTGCAGGTGAGAGAAGAGGAGAAAAGTAAAAGAATCACAGGTGCGAGAAGAGTAGAAAACAACAATGAATGTTCACAAACCAGGAATAGATTGCACAATCTGCCTTCCTTCATCCCCTCCAACCTCCTTATAAGCGTTGGTGACCAAATAAACATGAGAACGGTGTGGAAAGTGGATGTCCTCATTGTGAAAAGTGTATGGAAACATTAGCTTGTGTCTGTGTGAGGATCCTTTACAGTGAAACTGTAATGATTTGCATTGTATACGATCAATAAAGAGTCTACAGCCACTGTTTTTTTCCCAAACAGCTTTGTCATACAAATATTGGGAGTTCCTTTGGTGGCATCTCTTCCTCAGTGCTGGTCTATGGGGGAAATTTTGGGTCAAATTGATCGAGATATATGTGAGTAAAAATTAATATAAATATGAACGAATTTATAAATGTATATATAATTAATATAAATATAAAAATGTGACACACAAATAAATGTATATATGTATATAAATATACATAAATTTGTAAATATATTTTCGAGATTTTAAAATAAATATGCTTGACTTTGTGTGTGCAGTCTGGCAGTCTGCATTTGTGGATCCAGTTTTTGCTCTCGTGTCCATGGCGTAATTTTGACACACTCCTACTGTGCTGCAAGATGCATAAACAAATGCATGCCGATTTGAATGTGAACAGCGGCACAGCCCTCTATTCACGGAGCATCCACCAGATGGCAGTGTGCAAGGCACAGGGCAATGGCAGTGCCTAGCAGTCCAAGACAGAGGCTTTGGACGATCAATATGGAGTCGACAAGTGGAACAACTGGATGGGTATGACTAGCAGTTTAATCATTTATGACTTTTCCTAAATCCCTTTGGCTAGGCAGAATGAAAGGTAAAATGTATTAAACGTATTAGTCCATCTACATCAATGCTAGCTCCAGACCAGCCTTAATGAAGAATACCCTGCTGCATCTTGCAGCACAGTAGGAGTGTGTCAAAATTACGCCATGGACACGAGAGCAAAAAATGGATCCACAAATGCAGACTGCCAGACTGCACACACAAAGTCAAGCATATTTATTTTAAAATCTCGAAAATATATTTACAAATGTATGTATATTTATATACATATATACATTTATTTGTGTGTCACATTTTTATATTTATATTAATTATATATACATTTATAAATTCGTTCATATTTATATTCATTTTTACTCGCATATATCTCGATCAATTTGACCCAAAATTTCCCCCATACTGTTCTCTCTTAGTGGGGGAAAAAAAAAGAAAAAGTTGGATTTCACCACCAAAAATGCATAGATCACAGTTTGGTTTTAAAATACACGTTTTTCACAACTCTGCATGTTGAAAAGAGAAAAACACGGATAAACGCCTACCTGGTGTGTTCCTGTGTAGCAAAAAAAAAAAAAAAAAAAAAGCATGGGTACGTGATGCGTTGGAAGTGAGATGGCGTTCTCTTGGCTAAAAAATATGTCAATTTTCTTTCTTTATCTTTTTTTGTTCTTACTTCATTTACATAAATGCAGAATGCCATTTCATTCTGCCCACTCGGCTCTATTACAGCAAAAACTACAGATAAGTGACAGATCAAAGGAAAACTTGAGCTCTTGATCAGAGCAGTGAATGGGTCTTTGGTTGTGCTGCGGAGGATACTGAGCTTTCATGGTTTGGATCCACTTGTCACTTTAGAAGGAACGTAAAATGTCAATTAAATCAATATATCAAGGGATCACATTTATTCCATGATGACATTTCTATTCTGTCTCTTCCAGGATGACAATGTCCCCGTGCATATAGGTCACCAGGAGCCTCTGAATGATAAAAATATGAGTAATAATACAATATCAATCATATTTTGTAGCCTTTACAATCACAGGATTTGAACTCAAATGCACATATATGGGAGAATGAAACATGAAATGTAAGATGGGGCTTTATGTTAACATTACCAAAACACTGAATAAGGGAATACATTTTGAAATAATGATGTCCCATCCCTCCAAACAGAGTTCCAGAGACAACATTACAAGCATGGTGGGGTTCCCTGCTGCAGAGGTGGTCCACTAAGGTGCAGAAAACACAGATGTGTATAAAGCACTGTGCAAAAGTCTTTATCTCTTTATATTTTACATCCAAGCAGACAGACTTTTTTTGTAATATTCTAAAGTGGTCTTAAGCAATTATAGTTCTCCAGTCTTTCTGAAGGTCTTTCAAAGTTTTTTTTGGGACAAACGTTTTTTTTTAAATTGCCAAGCCCCTTGACAGTGACCTATGAATCATTCAAGCATAAAAAAGGCACCTAACTCAAAAGATGAATCAGTGTTGGGTCCACACATAACGGACCACTTTGCAAAGAAGAAATCTAAATATCATCTCTAAACATTTTGTTAGTAGCAACCTGTTACAAACACACATAATTTGTTTCAACCGTTTCATTGTATTTTTTAAAAAAAAAAAGCCAAAAACAACACAGTTTGACAGACAGAAAACAGGATTTCTGCAGCAACAAGGTGATTCCCAAAGAGCTGTTGGCTGAAAACTTGGCATATCTCAGCATGGTGTGCAGTGTGTCCTTAAAACATTTGAGGAAACAGGACAAGTGGAGGACAAAAGAAGAAGTGTCAGGCCTAAAGAACTATCTACAGCAGATGAACAGGATCTGAAAGTGATGTCCTTAAGAAAGAGGAAAAAATCCAGCAAAGACCTGACACAGGAGCTGAGAGATGCATCTGGACCTTCAGCTGATCCATCTGCTGTTGGCCCAAGCCTCATCAGAAATGGGCTCCATGAAGGGTGGCTGTCAAGAAGCCGTTCTTAAGGAAGGGAAACAGGGAGAAAAGGCTGAGCTGTGCCAAAGGACACAAGCAGTGGGCTGAAAATCAGTGGCAGCAGGTCTGATGGAGGGATGAATCCTCCCCAGAGCCCGGAGCTCAACATTACTGAAGCAGTGTGGGATCATGTTGGCAGAGAACGGAACAAAAGGCAGCCCACATCCAAAGAAGAGCTTTGGGATGTCCTTCAAGAAGCCTGGAGAACTATTCCTGAAGACTCCTTAAAGAAAGGACAGGAAGCTCGTCTGAGAGGGTTCAGGCTGTGTTGGAGGATAAAGGAACTCAGACCAAATATTCACTGTCATGCTCATTAGAACTGAACAAACTGTTTTTATTTTATTTGCTGTTTTATATTGATGTTTGAACATGTTACAAACTGTTTAAAGACTTGTGCACAGTACTGTACTATATGCAGACTAAAATCATAACGCCTTTAACCAACATAAGTTGTAACTCACCACTAACAGTATATGCAGTCATTGCCTTCAGGGGTTCTGGGTGCATGTTTGTGTGTTTTAATGTGCACACACTTCTGCAGGGGGAGGTACTCTACCCACTTCCAGCCCAGCTAGCCTCTGCGTTGCCTTTGTGTGATAGATTCTGTTGCATTTTTCTGGGCCAGCCTCCCTCATCAAAGTGATTAAGCAATTACACTGATTGTGCCGATGCTCAGAAGAACACGGGAATGGCCCTTGAGTATCGAGTGCTAAAGCTTTCTTGGAGATAACAGCTTAATTTGTGCCTAATCAAAAATAAATCCTGTTTTCTTAAATTTCCAACCTTCCCTCGGCAATGGGGAATTCAGAAGGTAAAAAGAGGCATGCGGAAGTGGAAGGAGTCCAGCTGGGGCCTTCCCTAACTTATATGTAGCATATCGTTGTCCTTAAGCAATATGCATGCTTATTATCAGTAGATGAGGCCTCTCTTGTCCTCCAAAAAACAAACAAAAAAAAAACACTTCCGTACTGAGTCTGAGCCTCTACTAAAATTGTAGAAGCATGTTTGATAACGTAAACAATCCAAGTTTGTTAAACCAACATTCAGTTCATTTTCAGGAACTTCTGTGGCATCAGTAATAAAACGGGAGTCTGATAAGTCCCCCGGGTCAGAGAAGCAGACCTAAACGCGTGAATCCCTGGGTGTTGTTTTCCTCTGACACACACACACACACACAAGCCAATGCCAACGTTTTCTTATCAGACCATCACAAATATCAGCTTATCCTTCTTGTGCTGACATTTCTTTTCCCGCTCATTTCACAGCACAGCACATATGTTTAGATGCGCTGGACTCAACATTCATCACAGCAGAACTGAAATCGCAACCTTGAGCGAACCGAACGTGGGGTGTGAGAGAACATTGCACAAAATGTGAGAGGAAAGGGGAAGGGAGGAGGAGGGACGATATGAACTCACCCCGAGAGGAAATCTGGAGGTACAGGCGGGGGTCTGCAGCTCGTATGGCAGCTGTGTAGCGATCCTCAACCCCGGGCACCTGCGCCTTTTTCTCGGGCATGAGCCGGACCCGGAGTCGGCCCCCCTCTGCTCCCAGCCACCACTGTAAGATTTTCGTGAGGTCCATTTCCAACATGAGCACCGGGGCCTCCTCGTACACAGTCAACCCCCCGCATCCCGCAATGACTAGGTCCTCTCCCATTTCCACCACAACTTGGTTTGATTTCCTGCTCGCTTTCGTTAAGTCCAATTCCAGAACTTTGGACAGCGGCCGCTTGTAGAAGAAGGGGAGCTGTCCATCGGCAGACTTGTTCCCAAGTGCTGAATCCGTAGCCGATTTGGGGTCCACAAAAGTAGATAAGGTTTTCTGCAAAGGTATGCAATGCATTTTCAAGTTTGCACGCACCGTGTAACATCCGGTAAAAGTCTGACAGTCACCATTCAGGGGTCTCTTTATGAACTCCGCCAGATAATTGCGCAACAGAGAGGGGACCGTGAAATCAACGGCCAGGGTTTTCCTTTTGTTTCTGGACATTAGGGTTTGGTTGGAGTCTCTTTTGCCCGCGGTTTCCCCGCTGCTTCCGCCGTTGCTGCTGTTGCTGAAGCCGGCGCTGGGGAGATCCATCCTCGCTGTGGTCCTTGGCGCGGCGCAGTGTAGCCCAGCGAAAAATACCGCAGAACAAACGAGCAAAAACAATATCCGGGCGTCCATGGTACAACAGTTTGAGTATTTCGTTTAGGAAAAACACCTCTAAATCCCCACCTTTCGTGGCTTCTCTATAGCTCTTGTCACATACGCAGCGCAAAATCACAAAGTACAAATCGATGATTTTGCGTGTCCTGCGCCTCCTCGCCGGTGCGCGCCCGTGGCAAGACGAGGAGAACTGTGTTTTACATTCGCTTGCCACTGAAGGTTGCTGTCCTCCTTTCGTTAAATGGAAAAAAGTCTCATTTCCCCGCCTGCTCTTTGCACACGCACCTTCGAGACAATGCCTTTTATCGCCAGTGCAAGCCCAGCGAGACGCTCTCCGGGACGTTGATTTATATGCTGGTCGGGTCCGCTCCGGTGGCTTTCAAAGACTCCCTGTCTCTTGGCACAGTTGTGACGGCGGTACAAGTGGTCTATCTGTCAGCAGGGGGATGCTGCGTCGATCTCTCCACACACAACTAAACCAAGAATTCACAATGAGTTAAAAGCCTGGCGTCCATTAAAGTTTGAAATAAAACCACATACAATTTTGGCTGATGAAAACCTCCTTCGACAGCCTGTCTCGTATACAGTCAGAGTATTTCTGCGCTCCTTTGGTCTGCTCTCTTCCTTTATAGTAAAGTCCAGTCCACTTATGTCAATAGGAGCCGTTTTTCCCTGAAAAAAAAAAAAAAAAAAAAAAAAAAAACATCACTCAGCAGGCAGCGTTGACGCATCTAATGCGCCCTCAGTGCAGCTGTGATGGTGCGTGCAGCCTGTCTTTATTGAAATTAGAAATGCCTGGAGGTGTAGCAAAAGAGCTCCACGCATTGTCCCTCATGATTTCTTACAATGAATCATCGAGCTTTTTACTTGTCCGGAAATTGGATTGGATTGGTCGCTCTCTCCCGGTTATGTGCAAATAAAATAGTTTCAGAGGGAGGCCATTTGGGTTGGAGCCCGTTCGGCTTTGTTGTATCTCATAAGCAGAAGCCAGTGCGTGAAATAAAAGATTGAGAGAGACGTCTCGGCATTTAGCCAGCCCAACACTACTCCCGTAACAGGTAATCAGGGGGTCTGCGTTTGGGGCAGAGGGGAACAAATGCCAGAAAAACGTTCCTCCGCCTCCTCCCATCACCCGAACACACCTTCCCCGTCTTTCTGACTTTAAAAGTTCATCTGGGTAGACATCCGCTAGATGGCGTCGCCACACACCTCCTGATTATTCGCACTCCCCACTGTCACAGACAATTCCATTCATTTTTCTAATTGCTATGGAAGTTTTACACTTTCTCATTAGTCTTATCTAATTGGAGGATTAGGGTCAAGCGAGAACATATTATGAGTCTAGGAATCACAGTCTGCTATGTCAGAGGATTAGGAGAAAGAAAAAAAAACTCGATCATATAGTGGAAATTCTGACCATATCATTTACACAAGATGGTATGAGCAACGACAGATTCACAGCAACTAAATGTCAACAAATAAACTCCAAACTGGAAGTAGGGTGGCAATTCATATGCCATTGCATTTCAATGGCATAGGTTATATCTATGCACCTTAGAGTTCAGAGTGTAAAGTGTAGTCTTCTGCGGGGACAAATCTAAATTGGAACCAAGTGAATGCTCCCCATTTACAAAAAAACTATGATGGCAGAGATAACAGGACACTCTCGAGTCAATGTTCTGTTTTTCCCTTCAAGGCTATTGCGGTAGATGTATGTTTTTCTCTTTTGGTTTTACAGCTTTAAAAAGAAATGGTCTGGTTTATGTTAAAAATTCAGGGTGTGGTGACATCCATAAAGGGGACACGTCCCAAACTGACTGCAGTAATTACACATAACATGACTGTGGGTCATTTGAATGAGACTGAGTTGAGTATGTCAGCTTTGTAAGACCAAAAACTACTTCAGGGGCTCAGAGAAGATCATGGTTGGGATCCACAGAATACGATCCTTTCACTGTTAGACTGGGCTGCTCCTACATAACCGGTTCACTAAAATGCACTACTAATGAGTTTGCAAAGTGTTGAAAGTCAAAGTTATTTTTACAAACCTGACAAGATCATCATTGTAACCTATGCTGCATATAACTTGGTCCATAGGTTATGTTCTGAGTGTTAGGTGTAAATTGACTTTTCTTAAAAAGCTATAAAAACTGATGTTGTAGCTCATCAATGACCCAGTATGTCATCTTCTGTCAATGACCCAATATCCCAGACCTAATAATCCCCCATAGAATATTTCACTTTGCATTGCATACATTGAAAATACAGCAGTTTTTGTGTGTGTTTTAACAGAAATTGGTGTTTACCTCATATACACTGGTATTTAAAGGGTTATTTTTTTTTAAAAATAATTGAAAACTTGGTGGTTATGATCGAGAACTGAAGTGGAAGAAAAGATTTATGAAAAAAAAAGTGGAAAAAATATTAACATATGGTATTTTGGGGATCATTTTAGAAGAGGACAAAAATATCCCTTTTCAGAAATTAAGGACTTTTTAAAAAATGTTATTTATTTATCTTTTTTAAAATCAGGCATAACAAAAAATTTTAAAAATCCTTAAAAAAAAAAATAAAAAAAAAATCAATGTTGTTGCTAATCATTGACATATCCCAGACCATAATTATCCCTACTCAATAATTTCACTTTGCATTCCATATTTTGAAAATACTGGCACCTAAAGGCTTAAAATTTGTGCTAAAAATTTCAAATTGGCATCTAAAGGGTTAATTTTTTGAAAAAAAATGTAAAACTTAGTTATGATCAGAACTGAAGTGGAATGAAAGATTTATGGAAAAAAATGGAAAAAAATACTAATATATGATGTTTTTAGGTCGTTTTAAAAGGGGACAAAAATGTTGCTTTTCAGAAATTAAGGAGTTTTTTTTCTACACAATGAAAAATTGCATTGTATATGATGTGTGTTTGAAATTCGAAAAAATTGTCAAAAATGCACAACTGGACCAAATATGATGAGTATCACTATTTCCAGTGTGAAATTAGAGGAGAAAGTACACCCCAAGTGGACAAAAATGTCCCCTATCAGGGATTAGGGTTAAACTTCCAGTTTGTCTGTTCCTGATGACGTCTTTTCAATTAAACATCATTGAAAGTGCTTGATATGATTGATCAAGTAACTGGACAGCACATCAGCACTGATTCAACCATCTTCTAAAAAAGCCATTATTTGTTCAGAGTGTTGAGATAGTGGTGATGAAATATTTACAATATAAATTAAGATGCTGATTCAATTACAACTTGTCATCACTTTATCTATTAAAAAGGTTAATCCAACATGGATTTTCAGTCTGAACCTAAAATCAACCCAGAACTCGGAGCTGAATTAACGATTCAGAGCAATGCAGATTCTCAGACGAGGGAATACATTATACATGCAACCCTGTGGGGCCGTACGTTAATGATGCTGCTGAATGAAGCCACGCAGTTACAGCAGAGCAAACTTATCGGAACCATCATGTTGGCAGTTTTTGATGCAGAAACATATATTTTCAGTGTTTTGCTGCAAAGTCAGTTTTGCACTGCTGATATTGCAACTAATAGAACACAGATAAAAATAAAAAAATAAAAAATAGGGAATATTTATAATGGAGGGAAATGAAAAATACTTTAATCATTCTAAAGAGAAATTACAGTGTTGCAATACAACAATTCTGTTCTTAATCAGTAATTAAGATTCAATAACAGTCATCAATAATCAGTTCTGAGTTGTTCACCATAAGTAGTCATTGTGTATGGTTATTGATGCTGGCAGGAACGACCCCCTGTACTGTTGTATCATCACTGTGTTGTGTAGAAAGTGTGCAGTATTGTCTAATATTTTTCAGCAACTAGTCTTTGCATAATCCAAAGCAGCCCTCACCACTGAGCTAGCTTTCTGTTTTAGTTTATTGAGCTTCTTTGAGTCACTGGCTCTGATACTGTTTCCCCAACAGATCTATGTAGAAAACATATTTCTTTTGGATTTGGTTGAAAGCTTTAAAGTGATCATCATATATCTTTTATTGTGGGGCAATATCAGAGCTAAATACATTTTTAAGTATCACGTTGAAATGTCTCAAGTTTATATTTTAACAGCTCTCACCTGAAGCTTTAAATTTGGCAAAAAGAAAGTGTTCCAGCGGCATTTTGCTTTAAAATGATTGGCCAACTGTATATTATTATGTTGCATAATTAACAATTCTCTGCCCTCCTTTCTCCAAACTCGTTCCTGGTGACTGAATAACACACTCTCACTCTAAAACGTGTTTGTCCATATCATAAAAACAGCTCAAAAGCAGTCGCACAAGTTGAACGGTGACTACTACTTCAAAACTCCTAAGTTGTTAAATGCCAACTTTTTCCCTAAAAAATTGTGACATGGACAGGTTTTGCATTGCATTGAAATGTCACAAAATTCATTCTTGATACTTTTAGCATCCACAAAAGGATGTTATAAGGGATGACCCATGGGGTTAAATTGTGTATTATCATGCAAAAATACCAAAGTCTGAGAGCCATCTGACCAAAAAGTTTCACTTTTCTAATTCTGATTTGTCAAGTTTAGGTATTAGGATTTTATAGTGTTAGGGGTACATATTACAAAATACTGTATATATCTACGGTTAAAAAAATAAAACAACTACATAGTTAGGTTTAGAAATAATAATAATAAATGAAAAGCAACTAGTGGGCTGGACTGAATGAAGTGACTGGCACATTTTTCTTTATGCCATTGTGCACAGAGTCAGCCAAAGCAGACAACAAGGTTAATAACCACTGCCAACATATCCAGTATCTCTGACATGTGGGGCCAGAGCATGAAAAGAAAGCCTGGCTCTGTTGAACTGGCATCTTTGTACAACCCTCTGGCCTAACTTATCCAAACAATTGAGATAATGGGAAGTCATTTCACTGCCAGAGCCAGGAAATTAATATCAATATAGATACAACTGTTCTAATCTGTTGGCAAATGGGCTTACAAAAATTGCTGAAAAATTGTCTGTGTAACTACATTTACGATGCCTTCCAGGGTATAAATTATAAAAGAAAATACCAAGAGAAATACCACAGCATCAACATTAGTTTTATGATATTTTATGGTGCATCTATTTCCATCCATTTTCTATACCCGCTGAATCCGTCGGTCGGGTTGCGGGGGGGGGGGGGCTGGAGCCTTTCCCTGTGGTCATCGTGCGACAGGCTGCCGGTCCATCACAGGGCCACACAGAGACAAACGAGACCAACAACCACACACGCGCTCACACTCACTTCTAAGGACAATTTAGAGACACCAATTACCCCAACGTGCATGTTTTTTTGGACAGTGGGAGGAAGCCGGAGTACCCGGAGAGAACCGTGCATCTATTTTATGGACATAAAGACATTACATTACAATGCAATTTGGTCACGATACACTTAAACCTTAAGTCACAAAGCAAATACAAGGTTAGGGTTAGACATGATTAAAGGCATGGTTCTGGAAACAAACCACATGGTTTGGCTTAATTATTCATTAAAGACATGGTTGGTAATCCTGTTCAGAAACACGTTTTGTAATACTGGGTGAAATGGTCCATCTATCCTGAGAGAAATCTATACAAGATGTATTTAGAAAAAGGGACGAAAATAATCAGACCTCTGTGGCAGCTGCAGGACTGAGAAAAAGCTGACCAATCCGAGATCAGCGGGACGCTGATTGGTCGCCTACAAAAAACCAATCAGATGCCTCTGCTTTCTGCCTACGTCCCCCTCTGCCGGCTCCCTGCTCCATGTGCGCACGCGGTTCTACCGGCTTTGGATGAAGCACTGACGGAATGGGGAGGGGGGGGTGGAGCTTAGAGGAGGGGACACTTTCGAATCTTGCTAGCTCTCTTGCTAGCTCTCTAGGATTACCTACCATAGCTTTAATACATGGTTACAGGTTGACATCTCGTTGTGTAAATGCTGCCACATGCAAAATATTATTATTATTATTATTGTGTTATTTTTTGTGACACTAAGCTGGCATGAAAGATTCTGGACATTTTTTTGCGGGTGAAAAGATGTTAAAACACAATTATAGGCACATTGTAGAAAATATGGATACTTTTGGAAACTCACATGCAGGGATGTCATTAACCAGGTTTCTTATCAATGGATTTACCCCATAGTTCAAATATCACATGAACTTGGACAAGGGGCCAAACCAGGATACTATGTTGTTAAAAGCAAAGGGTGACTTGGGGATGTTTGATAAGCTAAGAAGAAATATTCATGACTATCACCACACATGCTAATGACACACTTATTCCTGCATTCAATCCAAACAAACAATATTATCTGGAAATCAAATTATCCCTTCTAGGAGGGAGCCGGCAGGCACGAGACAATCATTAATTAATTATAGGGAGAATTACTTCTTGTTTAAAATCACAAGGATTTTTTGTGTCCTTTCTGACTTATGGCATCGAGAGTGAACAGTTAACAGTATTCCCTCATAATCTTGTCTTATCTGACCATTTGTTGATCACATTGGAGTTTACATTAGCCGACTACACAGCATCTGAGAAACAAAAATATTGATAGTAGGTGTCTATCAGAGAATGCTGTTACCAAATTTAAAGAATTAATTCCATTATCATTTTCTTCACTGAGAAATATAGTCTAATAACGTATATGAAAGCTACTTGTACAGTTAGAGCTGCTTATATTAGAACTGCTTGCATCATTGATAGACAAAGAAGGTTTCTTTTCAGCACTGTAGTCAGGCTGACGAAGAGTCCGAGCTCTGTTGAGCTCATGTATTCCTTTAACATTCAGTTGTGATTATTTCATGAGTTTCTTCATCAATAAAGTGAGTGTTTGCAAATTAGTGACTTATATCCAATCTATCTCTCTTTTATGTTTAAAGTTCTTGAGAACATTGTTGCAGCTCAACTTTGTTGATTTACATAGAAATAATCCGTTTGAAGAGTTTTAATCAGGATTCAGAGTGCATCATATCACAGAAACAGCACTGGTGAAAGTTACCAATGATCTCATCTCGGCTTCTGATCGTGGACTTGTGTCTAAGCTCGTCCTGTTGGATCTCAGTGCTGCATTTGATACAATCGATGACAGCATTTTATTAGAGATATGAACATGTTATTAGGATAATAATGTTCCGGTAAATGAAGAGTCTTCCTCACACACCAGAGTAAGTCATGGAGTTCCACAGGGTTCTGTGCTTGGACCGATTATTTTCACTTTATACATGCTTCCATTAGATCATCTTCTTAGACAGCATGGCATAAATTCCATTGCTATGCTGATGATACCCAGCTGTACCTACACATGAAACCAATCAGTTGGTCAGACTACAAGCATGTCTCAAAGACAAAGACCTGTAGGACTGGATGGTTGTTGTCTCTGGACCTGAGCATATCAGGGAGAAACTGTCTAATTCTATAGTTGCTCTAGATGATATTTCCTTGGCTTTTAGTACAACAGTGAGGAACCTTGGAGTTATTTTTTACCAGAATCTGTCCTTTGACGGACATATAAAACAGGTTTCTAGGGCTGCCTTATTTCCCCTTCTTAATTTTGTTAAAATCAGGAACATTCTGTCTCAGAGTGATGGAGAAAAACTACTCCATGCATTTGTTATTTCAGGATTGGACGACTGTAATTCTTTCTTATTGAACTCCGCCGCCAGAGTTTTAATGAGATCTAGCAGGAGAGATCATATTTCTCCAGTTTTAGCTTCTCTTCATTGGCTCCCTGTTAAATTCAGAATAGAATTTAAAATTATTCTTCTCACATATAAAGCTCTTAATGTCCAAGCTCCATCATATTTTAAAGATCTCATAGTTAGATATTTTCCAAACAGAGCACTCAGACTGCAGGTTTACTTGTGGTCCCTAGATGTGTTCTCTCTTGTGGAACCAGCTGCCAGTATGTGTCCGTGAAGCAGATGCCCTCTCCAATTTTAAGATTTGGCTTAAAAATTCCCTTTTTGACAAAGCTTATTGGTAGTGGTCGCTCAGGTGACCCTGAAACATCCCATAGTTATGCTGCTATGGTGGCCACCCTTCCTGAGTCTGGCTCTGCCAGAGGTTTCTTCCTGTGAAAAGCTTTTTTTTTTTTTTCCACAGTCGCCTCGTGCATGCTCAGAATTTAATCAAATTCAATTCAATTCACTTTTATTTATATAGAAATTACAACAAATGTCATCTCAAGGCACTTGTTGGTTTATCTGATCTATCTGTTGTTTTCCTTAGCTAGGCTACTTTTCTTTTTAATTGGCTTTGTATGTATGAATTTGATTAATTCAATTAACTGGATTTCATTGAATTATGATTGTTTTACAATGAACTTGATAATAATTGGCTTAAATTGGATTGTGTCTTTGAAGTGCCTTGAGATGACATTTGCTGTAATTTGGCACTTTATAGATAAATTGAATTGAAATTGAACGAACAGTAAGAACACTTGTATGAAAAGGCTCATTATTACATGGCTGCTACATTCAGTCCCACAGCTGGGCATGCTGCACTGCAGCTGTGCCAACCCACTTATACATGGCATTAATGTATGTGTGAAGTAATTCAATGTCCACTGTTTGGTCCATTTCTTCTGCTCAGCCCTGCAGCAACATGCTGATTACAGATCATTTGTACTTTTTAATCCACAGGAAATATACACGTAACGATGATTAATTGCTCACGATTACAACTCAACTGGACTACCTACAGTGAGTTGTTCTTCCTTTTTCAAGAAACAACCTGTTCTGCTGAAGAGGGGTTAATTGAGATGCACACAGTGAGTTAATTGTTAATAAATTTGTTATTGACTGATCACTGCCTTGTGGCTGCTTAATTACTTTCCAATAACGGAGGTGTCCTTTGCAGAGGCTATTCTTCTCTTTTATTCCCTTAATTCACACTGTTTTCCTTAGATTGGATGAGACCCTTTGGTTTGTTTGCAATTGGGCTGTTTCCACATACACTTATGCACACACACACAGTGTTAAAAGCTTACAATTTAAGGTTTGTGAGCCAAACAAAAAGTTAAAATTACACTACAATCAAATCCTTTTCTTAAATCGTCCATTTTCATTTTCTGCTACCACACAATTTTCATAAAAATCCATGAGAAAAAGTAAATATGCGTCATCTTCTGTCAATTTACATATTCTAACATGACCCAATGGAAAATAGTAGGAAGTCAGATGCACATTTATGAAAACTCCTTTTTAAATATATTCATTATTCTCCAAAAAAAAAAAAATCTGAACAAATTGTTCAAGGTAAGTTGTTTTATTCATAGCCAAGGTGAAAATCAAAAATGATGTGGGAGGGAGTGAATAAGGCCACAGTGTTGAGCAGGAGGGGAAGGGAGACACTGTGACACAGACACCCTGAACTGCATTTAATATCTAATCCGTACTGCTGTACTCACAAGTAGAGCCGATGGTACCGTGTCACTCGGGCCATTTCCATGCATAATATTTTACATTAATGCAGAAGATTCTGCTCGGTAATTGCCTCAGTCCTAGTGATTGTCTGCAACCAGCTAAAGTGTTGTTAAATGCAAGTTCATCTCTGCAAACGCGTATCTGCAGATAAAGTCATTAGACAATAGCAAAGAGGTACTCAGACTGAATGGAAGTTTGATCATTTGGGTGTAAATGACCAATAGAAATAGTAAAGCCATTCACTGAAACAAGACACTTTCTGATTTAATTAATAAGACATTGAATACATTACTACTGTTAGCCAAATAGATTTTTATCTGTCGATACCCAAAATCAAGGATTTTAACGTGATTTTTCTCACAAAATGGATTTTGAATTGATTTGAACAGATATTTATGAGCATAATAATCGTTCAGATTAGTTCAGTCTACACACTCCAGGCTGAAGAGTAAGAGCGGGCTGAGATGAACTGCTTCTCTTTAATGGCTATCGCTGTGTTCTTGGTAATAAGCATACACTTTGAAGTCATTTACCAGACCGCCATGGCGAACTTAATTAGTTTCTGATTGATCACTCATTTCGACTCTTGGAATAAAATGAACCTAAGGCTGAGTGTCCACATCCCATATCACCACTCGTAAACTCATGGGCTACGATGTCCATTTCATCTGAGCCTTGTTTAGTATCCAGCTCACAGGTCATTCCATGGAAAAAGGTTGGTGGGGGAGTGGTAGTGTGATAAATTACAGACAGATAAGTTCTTATAAAGACCCCTCCCCCCTCAAGCACCACTTTTCAAGGCATGCAGCAAACCTCATAAATCAATAGCAGAATCCCTGCAACCAGCGACCCTTTCAGCGAGCATCATTGTACCTCATGCACTGCTCCTTCCACTTTCCTCAAGTCTCAGTGATCCAAAGTTAGTCATGGCAGTGCAGAGAAGACGGATGTTTGATAACAAAGAAAAAAAAAAACGTGTTATTAGTCCTCCTCTTTTCTTCCTTTTTCACATCTTTGCAGCCGTTCTGTATCTTTTGAGACGAGAGTGTGCACAAAACGCAGCAGCAATGGTTGAGAAAGGATGTGCTGAGTCTCCTGCAGCCGATCCATGTATTTTCCAAAAGTCCCGCTCCCTTTAGCATTCCCATTTCATAACATTCTTTCCTCTTAGTTCAATAAATCAAATCCCCGGACCTGCCCTGTTGAAGAAAAGCAATAAGGCTTTAGAAGAAAAGTGAAAAAAGACGATTCAACACAGAAAGTGTCGAAGATTCAGATAGTTTACTGTTGACAGCTCTAATAAGAGTTCAGGGGTGGTCAGCTCTTATAGTGCATGCTTACGAGTGCAGGGGATAAACATTTGATAAGTGGCAATGCTCTGGTTGGTGAACTTGAAAAATGTCAGGCTTTTAGCTCTGGTCCACTGAGCCCTGTGCATGACCAACGCTAACATTAATCATTGGTCTGCAGGGGTTGAACCTGCCTTTAGCCAAATATTTAGCATGTAATGGTGAATCACACTCACAGAAGCACTTGTTTCTTGCATCCTAAAAGCATTACCATTTGTCTCATTTAGTTGACAAAAACAAACAACATCCAGAACATTTTGGGACAATAGTGTTAATTGGAATAAAGGGACGAGTGGCTAAACGTTGCTTTACCTTTTTATCGCAGTTTAACCTGCCAAATGTCAGACTCTGCCATTTACAGTTCCCTACATGACTGTGAATTTAATTAAGATAGCTTTGTAAAGTGGCGACAATTAGACTAATGACAGACATTAGTCTTGATAAAGTTTGTGTCTGCGTGCCTTGTTTTCCTCATCGGACTGTGTAAAAGTCATGAATACAGGTTCAGGCAAAGTATTTCACAGATAAAGGGGTTGCAGAAGCACGTGTGATGCAGCATGAACAAAGTTGTTTTCACCATGACCTGAGCTCTATCCCAGACTTTTCTGAACCAACTCATCTGTCTGGAAATCATCTTTGATTTGGAACGATGTGCACCCATTTCTCAACGTCCGTCTCCCAAGCCACACATGAGACGCTGCTCCTCCGTCTGCCTCTAAACTCACACTTCAAGGTCCCCCGGTGGTTTCTACCTTCGGCCTAATGGGATGTGAAAGCTTCAACCCGTTCGATGCAAATAGTCATTTTAAAGATGAATATCAAAGCCCTTCCTGAGGATGTGAAAACAGGTAAAAAGGACAAGCTAAGACAATCTAAGAGGTACTCAAGTAATTATTTAAAGTATTTTTGCTGCAGCAGATGTGCAAATGCTGTGTATAAGTGTTTATGCTTAAAATGTCTCCCTGTGCATTACAGTGTTCCTCCCTCAAGCCCTTGCTCTGGCTGTATCTATTCGAGTTGTAAGTAGTCCTATTTTTGAAGGTCCTTACGTGGCGCATTCAGATTGAAGAGAATTCTCAGTATTACTGACCAAACTGATGTCTTTGTTGTTCACTGCAACAAAAGTGGCTGACCTACAATTAAGAATATTTAGAAAAAGTTCAATAACTTCACCTTCACTGACGCCGTGCTACAATATCAAATCTCTATTCTATTTTACAAAAGAAATACATTCAAAAACTTCTATTAGGGCTAAGAATAAGTACAATTACTGTATTTCAGAAATCCCCCAGCTGTCTCTTATCAGTTGATCCAGTACGGCCTGAACTGCTGAAGAGCTGGACTGACTGCACTGCAGGATATTTTCATGTGGAAGTTTAAAAAGAAGGTAGATTTAAGAAGGTTTAGAATATCTTGAATCTGTATCTGCATTCCTCCAGAAGCCCTCCTGAAATACTGAGTTTAGTAACTTCATTGCAGACATAGTTCAAGTATTTTGACGTATGTTTGCTTTAACACATTCTCATTCTGAAGGTGTAAAAATGTGTACTTTCGTCAAAGTCCAAGATGTGCTCGGGGTCTCCCAGTGTCTTTTTGTGATGGTGCCCTCACACACCTGCAACAGCAAATGCTGCAAAGAAAAAGGCCGTCACACAGCCGGGTGTCACTAAAAAAAAACAAAAAAAAACTGTAAAACAGTCACAAAACAAAGATCATTGCAACTGAACATGAGTTATGGTTTTTTCTTTTTGTGACATGATTTTCAAAGAAATGTATTTCAGTGGGAAGTTTCTTTTAGTTGTTCCATTATTTGTTCAGAAGAGAAGGCAGGACTAATCACAGTCCATATCCTTAAGGTCATAGCCTTAAATACGACCCTGACGAATCTCCACTCAACTATAACACCTACAGGGGGCGGGAGATATTGCACATTTCAGGACTAAAGAACCATAAAAGACATAAGGAGGTGAGCTGAGGAGGGTGACACCATTAAGCAAAGCACCTTCAAACATGGGACTCCAGTTTGAGAGAACTATCCAGCAACTTTTTTTTTAATCATCTTCTGGTGACATTCAGGCAATAAAATGACAACATACACCCCTCTGTGATACATCAGAACGAGAACAAGTCATGAGGCCACTTCTGTCACTTCCTGGGTTAGAAATAAAAAGTATTTGGTAAAAGTTACAAAGACATCATGTTTAGGTTTAAATTTAGGTGTTGCTGTCACGTTAGTTATGAAAATCATTTTGAAACTCATTTACACTTCTTTTGACAGTTTCAGTAAATGCCATTAAACTACAGTTTTTGTCTGCATGTACATAAAGAGAGGAATACATGTATATTCAATTGGTGGAGATGAAATGATAGTTTCTGATTTTGAACATTATCCAGGAACCCATGTGAGCGTCTCACTTTGACTAGCCAAATTACCTCCTCCCGTTTTGCAGTATATATGTTGATGCATTGAAGGGCATCATGACATCAGGATCATTTGAAATGGAGTGCATCTCACTGGGAGGGAAACAAACTTGGCAGCAGCAGTAGGCACAAAAACTGCAGTCCAGGCATTTTAACAGCACTTCAGTCTCTACAGGAAGTCAGCAACGCACACGTCCAATCAGATCTGATCCTCATTCAATCAAATATTATCAGTCCAATCTATCAGCTTGTGCTCAGTCTCCAGTAATAGCTGTTTTAATGATGTTCTTCTATATAAAGATTAAAATGCTGTATAGGCTATCTGATCATCATGACAGCATTTATGGTTTAACCATCACATCTTTATATTATATTACATTAAAGCTCAGAAAATTTAAGAAGCCATCATATCCATTTGCCATTGTGAATAACTCAGCCTCCTATAACTCAGCCTCCAAGCCTTGATTGCTGTGTAAATCCTTCTCTGTATTCAGGTTCTCTGTCACATTAGAGTCACTATCTACTTTACTCATCTCGTTAAGACAATAAACCTTCATAGTGAAGAATCTGATTTTATAAATTCAAATCCCTGCAATGCAACAAAAAACATCTTCTGACATCTAAACTAATCAGCCCCAAGATCAGAGTGAAAAAAAAGAAACATTTATCATCATCTCCTGCAGTTTAGGGTGAGTAACCACATCTGGCTGCAGATATTGCTGCTCCCTTAATCTCTCTAGGTTATTGTTGTTTATGTTTCCATGTCACCAGAGCAGATTAAGATCAGCTCACAAAGAAATCCCAACATCTTGCAATGTTTTGCAACTGCAAGGCATGGGTTATCCTGAAATAGCCTTTGGCACACGTGATCTACAGCATACTTTCCAGTTGCACTTGCATAGTTCTTTCAGCTCAATCCAAATGAGAAAAACCTTTGTTACATAATTTTCTTTTAATTGCTTGCAAGTGTCATGGCTTTAGAGAATGAAAGCTAAACACTTTATTGTTGGAATACCCCTTTAATCTTATTATGCACGGTTGCTCATGCATGCTCGTGATCATACCAAGCCATTCTAATTTAAAAAAAAAAAAAAAAAAAAAAAAAAAAACTGGTGATAGAAGCAACAAAAGACTGATAAAGTTAAAACTAATTAGGTTATTTGACAATTGTGTGTTTAAAAAGAGCATGAAAAGCCTCTAGAAAAAGGAGGGGGTTATATTCTTTAGATATAAGGACAATATCTACATGACATTAAAAGATTCTGATAATTCTCTGTGTGCATTACACAACAAATTTTAAATCATTGTGATCTTCAGGCTCTCAGACAGCACGGCACTAAAAAAAGATACATTCTTTAGAGCAAGTCTGCATGGGCTAAAAACACATCCTAAAGCCATTGCCAGTGAACACAGTTTTTCACTGGATCTGCAAAGAAAAGTAAGATATATGAATACATGTGCAATATCCAGAAACAGCTGGATCCATCTGCATCCTCAGGGCTAAAGCAGAACCACACAGCTTGTTCTCAATACACGACAACCGTTTGAACACCGCAGACCTCCCTCTCCCAATATACCTCCTCCAGTTCTTCCAGAGGGTCTCCAGGAGATTCCCAAACCAGCCAAGAGATCTGATCTCTCTAGTGGGAAATAGGTCCATGTCCAAACAGGCTTCTTTCTGTCCTCTTTCAATGCAGAGAAGCAGCGATTCTGCTCTGAGTCCATCAGGAATGACTGAGCTCCACATCCTGTCCCTAAGAATGTTGGTGGTTGCACATTTCTGCTCTTGTGTTTACAGAAATCTTTTGGTCACCTCCCTCATCTGGTAAACCGACAGCTTCGCCTTACTGCTCAGCGGTACAGGGTTTCCATCAGTGCAAACACTGCCCTAATTTGCCTGTCAATCTCCCACTCCATTCTACTCCCACAAGTGAATGAAGACCCCCTTGACACAACAACTCAATCCCAACCCAGTTCACCCTGTTTTTCTGACTGAGGACAATGGTCTCAGACTTGGAGGTGCCAATTCTCATACCAGCGTCTTCACATTGGCTACAAACTGCCTTGTGCACACCGATGGTCTCTGCTCGGTGAGGCCAGTAGCATCACAACAAGGCAAAGAGCCAGTCCGAAGCTGACCGAAGTGGACACCCTTGGCCCCTTGGTTGTGCCTACAAATTCTCTTCATAGAAGTTGTGAACAGAAACCAGCGACAAAGGGCACTGAACAGTTAAGTAGTTAAAATTTCATATCAAGCAAAAATGTCATGACTATTAATAACAATTCTCATTTCAACATTTAACATGTCATCTTTGTACTATTTTCATCCAAATCTGGGTTAATAAATCAGTAAATCCTGATTCCTAACGTCTCTGAAAACTGGGTTGTGGAAATGAATTTCATCTCATAAATTAAACTATAATCTCATTTAAACATCAACAATTTTTAATCATTAGTTTGGTGCAGTTTTAATGTCTGCAGAAACACAGATTCATTAATCTCTATCACAGCAAATTACTTGATTATGAACCAAATAGAATGGAAACGTTATGGTTGGGCTTTTAATCATTTCAGCTTCACTCCTCATTTCTTTATACAAACCATCTCCCCTCCCATAGCTCAGAAGGAGGGTAAGGAGCTGGAATGAATTTATGTTTCCATTATCACTTGATCCTGTTGGCTGGGCACCTCACAATGAATCCATTGCCGCAGTCCGCTCCTTGACTTTCTGGCTTTATCAGAAATGTTTAAAAATTGACAAACTGACCACTTCCAAAGAAATTCATTTTTTTTCTAGAAAATGAATTTCTACAACCACTGGCCTCCAAAATAATAAAAAGCTTGTAGGTTGAAATGGCAAGGAGTTCAGGCACTAGGGTTTGTATATATTTTTAAGGAGTGCATGCATACACACACAATACCTCGGGTGCTTATCACGCATGGGATTAGATCTCTATGTTTTAATGGGCTTAAAGCTCAGAAATGCAGCTTCCTTCATGTTAAGGTTTATCCCTCCATCTATAAAAAGACATTTCTGCGAGGCCTTCTAGCATCTTCTATATTCTAATATCAATGATCACAATCCTGCCTTTGTACACTTGAAGGTGTTTAGCTCAAAGATCATTCATCACACATATGGAAACAGGGAATTACAGGCCTGGAGCTCACCTGAGATCCTCCAGACTATCAGAGGACAAGCATCTCCTTTACTTACCTCTATTCAGCAAAAATGAAAAATAATTCAATGCTTCAGTCTTGTAGAAAAATCAAGCTATTCCTAACAGACTCTGGGATTTTGAGTGATCATTCAATGGCTGATTCGGACCGAGATGGCAAAGCAAGTCACTGTTGGAGCTTTCCTCAATTAGTTAACCATCGACCTGATGGAGCCTAATGGGCCGTTGGCGGTCAACTTCAGCACCACATCTGATGAATTCCCACTCTGGAACCTGAGACAGAGCAATTCAGCAGCTGCATGTTGAGCGCCAATTCAATCCCCTTCACCAATCAAGCTTCTCAGGAAAAGGATGAGAGGAAAGAGGCTGCTCACTGGGACCAATTCTTCACCAGCCCCTTGTCAATATGACCGGATGTCAAGCCTCAAGATGATGGACTCGCCGAATGGAGCAGGATACAGGGCATACCTGGCCTGCGACTGTGTGACATACATCCCGGAGAGAGGTTAGAGCTGAATTTATAGTGAATGCCTGGTGCCAAGAGTGCAGTGGGAGGGTCACTACAATAAGAAGAAATGAGTACACAACTAAATCGACATGTTTGTAAATTATATGAATGAGTCAGGTTGTAAAAGAAAACAAATATCTCTCAACTGGGTTCCATCCGGGGGGAAGTAAGTCTTAAAAATAGATTAAAGGAAGACAGCTCAGCTGTGCATCTTAAATGCACCATCCTAATTCTCTGTTTGGCAGACTCGTCAGTTTATTTTCACCCATCTCTTCCCATTATTTTCATCTTTCTGTCTATCTCACCACCGTTTCCCGGTGACAGACGTGCATGTGACGCATCCTGTGCGTCCACTGGAATATAAATTGCAGCTTTCGTTTAGTATTCATTCCCTCCTGGTAAAAACAACTGCAGATTCATACCTGCAGGGGTTTATACACATTGGCATATTCCAGACGCAGTTCCAGTTCTTCACATCAAGAAGAGGGAACAGGCAGGCTGGTGTAGGACATGCAGCATGTACTGACCAACAAGAGGTGGTGGGAAAGAAATTGCCCTCATCTCAGCATCTTGTTTCCTTCAAATTGCTACAAGTTGAAGTAGATGCGACCCCCAAGTGGCCATGTGTCATACGTTTCAATTTCCTTCAGGTTACTTTAATATCATCCTGGCTCTGACAACTATGTCTTCCTCTCTGCTTTCCTCACCACATCTTTCTTCTCTCAGTGTGTCCTTAACCTGCTTTGTACAGTAATATATATATACATACACACACATATATAATATAAATATATATGTGTGTGTGGTGTACCTAATAAAGTGGCTGATTAGTACATATCTATATCTATATATATATAGATATAGATATAGATACATAGATATGGAGTGAACCCCTTATGTATGCAGTCAAAACTCTTAGCCAAACTCTGACTGTAAAAAGCAGGTTTTATTTATATTTATATATATTTATCCTTTGGTTAATGCATTAAATTTGACATTTATAAAACATGTGCACATATAGAACGCGCGCACGTTAATCTTTTGCATAAAAAGTTGATTTTGCGTAAAAAGGGTCAATTAACTCGTTAGCGGAAATTTAATGTTTCCGTTACACCACCAATTCGTGGCAACGTTTTTCCAATCTTCTATTGTCCAGTTTTGGTGAGCCTTTGCGAATTGTAGTCTCAGTTTCCTGTTGTTAGCTGACAGGAGCGGCACCCGGTGGGGTCTCCTGCTGCTGCAGCCCATCTTCTTCAACGTTTCACATGTTGTGCGTTCAGAGATGGCATTCTGCATTCCTTGGTTGTAACGAGTGCTTATTTGAGTTACTGTTACTCGGACCTTTCACATCAACAACTGCCGCTCACTGGCTATTTTCTCTTATTCGGACCATTCTCTGTAAATCCCAGAGATGGTTGTGCATGAAAATCCCAGCAGATCAGCAGTTTCTGAAATACTCAGACCAGCCCATCTGGCACCAACAACCATGCCACGTTCAAAGTCACATAAATCCCCTTTCTTCCCCATTCGGATGCTCAGCAAGTTGTCTTGACCACCTCTACATGCCTAAAAGTTGCTGCCATGCGATTGACTGATTAGCTATTTGTTTTTATCAAGCAATTGAATAGGTGTACCTAATAAAGTGGCCGGTGAGTGTATATATATATATATATATACATATATAGATAGATAGATAGATAGATAGATAGATAGATAGATAGATAGATAGATAGATAGATAGATAGATATAGAACACATTGAATAGATATAGATGCAACAAAATGGAAAGCATCAGTCGTCTTATAGACCTTCTGATATAATATAGCAATGTAATATAGCAAGCTATAATCATCCAATCAATGTATAACTGTACATACTTTAAAAATGTGACAATGCTCTAAAACAAGTCATGCATTACTGTCTGGAGATGTGTGGATAGTCATCTACGAATAAACAGTAGCAGACAGGCACAGCTGCGGGAATGCTGATTGAGGCCATTTAAATGTATTTCTGTCTGAAGTCTGGGCGATGGATTATTCTGACAGGGAAAACCTTTTCCTCGGCTATGCCTGGAGCTGACCACCTGGCTGCCATTCAACAATACCTGAGACTCCTTTTAGTTTCACGTTTATAGGCCATTGCCAAAGAAATACTAATCCCTAAAAATCCTGCGGCTCTGCACCACAAATCCTTTCTATGAGAGATAATCATACTTTGCAAATCAAGCAAAGTCGCAAATGTCTTAAGAAACCAATGATTTGGTTGTCTTGTCTGAAATAATTAACCCAGGAATTTCAATTCAGCTACTTAAAGCTATGGTAGGTAATCCTAGAGAGCTAGCAAGAGAGCTAGCAAGATTCGAAAGTGTCCCCTCCTCTAAGCTCCACCCCCCCCTCCCCATTCCGTCAGTGCGTCATCCAAAGCCGGTAGAACCGCATGCGCACACGGAGCAGGGAGCCGACAGAGGGGGGCGTAGGCAGAAAGCAGAGGCATCTGATTGGTTTTTGTAGGCGCTCCAATCCGAGATCAGCGGGACGCTGATCTCGGATTGGTCAGCTTTTTCTCAGTCCTGCAGCTGCCACAGAGGTCTGATTATTTTCGTCCCTTTTTCTAAATACATCTTGTATAGATTTCTCTCAGGACAGACGGACCATTTCACCCAGTATTACAAAATGTGTTTCTGAACAGGATTACCAACCATGCCTTTAATTAAACTGCTGAGTCTATACTAAATTGTCTAATATAATATTTTTCATTGTATTTTTTTTTCCTTATCATCTAAGGTGTTTCCTGGTGAGATATCTTGCGTGTAATTGAAATAATAATGCCTGCAGACAAACAACAGGAAAAAAACCTCTTTGAGTAAGGCGGATGCAGCTGATAACAGGCAGTGATGTAATATCATAAACACAGTGTTTTGTTCATGTCATTTTGACCAAACCTTAAATAAGAAATTATAAAAGCACCCTTATCTCAAGGCTCTTTTATAAGCTTTTTTCTTTATATACTTGGTGAGTTCGTATCATCCTCATCTGCAGGTAGAGTTTGCCATGCATGGAAAAAAAGTTGTTCATCCATGCATCCATTAGCTGTATCTGTCATATCGCATTGAGGGTTGTAGGGAGCTGAAGCATATGGCAGCTGACAGTCCAGCTGACGACTGTGGACACTCACATCAGCAGCCGATGTATAATCACCAGCCAACCTAAACAACCCTGAGAGATGGTAACTATTTCATTTTCCTTCCAGTGTTTAAGTAACATCAGGGGATGAACAGTTTTTAAGATTTTCTTCCTTTTGCTCTCCATCTTTCCCTGTCCTCCTGTCAGCTTCAGCACTGTTACAAGTAAAGGATCGAAACAAAACACTACTCGGGAAACAAGGGGAGCTTTACATTCATAAAGCCTCCCTTGGCAAAGCAAATGTGTTTGGCATAAAACGGTATTCAGATTACAGTTCTGCTGCCATAATGATGGACAGGGGAAAAAAATGAAGGCGCTGAAAAGTCCTCCAACTGAACAGTCATAGAGGTCTGTTAAGTATACTGTGCTGCACTTTCAAACCATGGGCCTTTGTGTGAAGTAAAGTCGAGGCCAACAGACAATCGAAAACACAACAGTTTACTGAAACCTTTTTTCTCTTTCTGGTTGGATTCAGATGTTGGGTTGAGTTAGAAGACTAAAACATATCCTTCTTACATTGCAACAGTATCATCATCGACGCCATCTTTAGCTTTTACATACAGCTCCAGTAAAGAAATAAACCCAGGCGTAAGCAATATGTACCTATTTAAAGGAAAAAGCACATGTAGAAGAAGTAATCCTAAATACACAGTTTCTGCATCCTTGTGCGCCAATCAATTCCTGCAGAAGCACCCGATTCCATTAGTACTACTTTTGGGCTCAGCTGCACCAAAGCCACCTATGCACACGCATGCAATTTGTCTACAGTCATTTTTTAATGTTATTTTTTCTCTGAATGGCGTGCTCAGTCCACATAGTTACACATTTTTGATCTGCACATGGTCAGCTGCAGACGGACCCACTTCATCAACCCTCACAGACTGCTGCAGATGATCAAATTTATATCACACAGGCCTCACATACAAGCATACGTGGAAATGATGGAATCTGAGTCGACTTCTCAGTGTGGAGATGAGCCGTCAGCAGATTCTGAACGGTAGAGAGAGACACCCCTACTTTGACAGCCTTTACTAGCTCTTTCCACCTTAGAACCACAGATGATAGCAGTTTGGACTGAGACTACCATGCACACAGGCGTAGCACTAACAGCTGATTTCAGTGAGAGAAACATTGATTTAGGTAGCTAGGAAAGTTCAGAAAATAATGGAGTGAAGTGCCATTTTTGGTTGTTTAAATACCAAATGTGAAGTCGAATTCTGAGCCACCTTTAATGGTTTCTCTGCAAGGTGCAAGAAGAGTATTGCAGTGTCAACGTGAAAGACCACCAGAGATATGTAGTCTTGCTTTTCATCAAAAACAAAGCATGAACTTAGTCTAGGATAGAGGCAAAACTACAGTGTGTCAAATATGAAAGTTCAATAGTTAAAGTGAAAGAAGAACCATTTAATGAACATTACTCAAATGAAAGGTAGCATTTTTAATTGATGTTCGTAAGTGTGTTTTTCTTTGGCCTTTTTACTTTATTGACCATAATTTATCATATATTATTTACAACAGACATATTCCAAATATAATAAGGAAGCAATTCAAACCTGCTTTATTTAAGGTAAACACAAGAAACTTGTGCTAAAGAAAACATGGACCAGACTCAGTGAATAATTCCCTATACTCCCTATATAGATCAGTGAGCAGTGCTGACCATCATGTCATTGGGGTCATCAGGTGGGAACCTCATCAGTGTTTCATCGAGTTGGGACCACGATACCTCCAGGAGGCTAGACAATGATCACTGGTATCCCAGAGTCACTCCCCTAATGCCATCCATCACTGCTCCTCACACCACAACAACCATCTTTTTTTTCTTTTCTTTTTTTCCACAACCACAAGCTACCCCAGCCTATCACCAACTGCACACCAGTCATAGCGGGGTGGGGATACAAACCCTGGTTCAGGTAGGGGGTAATGAAAGTATAGAGGGTGCCAGAGGTGGAGGCCGTACAAGACACACTTGCAGATTCAGCAGACAAACTCACCTAAACAGTCCTATAATCACTAAAAATGCCAGCAAAAACAAGGCCATACAGGCCAACTCACCTAAAATGGTCGCCTGGTTTCAAAAGGCTCACATGGGCCACACCCTCCACTTAAATATCCTGGATTTCGTCTTTGCTTCTTCAAAGAGTCTGTTTCCCCTAAGTGCTCCCCCTGCTGGGCCCCCAGCTACTATTGCTTCTTCTAATCCAATCCTTTAATTACCTCCGCCAAGGAGGTTATGTGATCGCCCGAGTTTGTCTGTTGGTTTGTCTGGATGTCTGGATGTTCGTCTGTTCGTGCTGCAATCTTGCGACCGGCCACAAGGTGGCGGGGCTTGGTTGTTTCGTTGTCATTGAGTGAGGGGTAGGAGGGGGTGCGCAGGGGGAAAGCTTACACTAACTGCGCAGGGGGGAAGGTAAACAGTAGCCCCTTTCACACTGCCGAATAACCCGCGTTTAATTCGCGAATTTATCGTGTCCGCTGTTGTGTTCACACTGCGGACCCGGGCTGCCGCATCAACTCGACTCGCCTTTCGACCCGCGTCGGACCCTAGTCTTTTTGCCGAGCCGAGTTTGATGTGAACACAATCGACGCGGGTCGGACGTGGGCGTGACGTGAGGAGTTTAAAAGACAGAATGGACAGCTGATTCAGAACAACAGCGACAGGTGAGGACAAGTTTTACTCTGTTTTAGCCTACATCAAGTTGGAGACATTTTTTAATATGGCCAACTGGGGAGACAAGGAGGTCCGCAATTTGGACCCGCTAAGGTAGCGGGTCGCACTGTGAAAGCCGTCTTTGCCGTTTCTGAGAAGTCGCATCTGAAAGATAGCATCTTAACTTTGTAAACCTTTTCAATCGGAACACGAGCCAGCTGAATCTATGCACAAGTTTAAGCAGACGCATCGCTTTCTCTAGGACGTGGTGGATTACGACCTTAATCGTTTCAGACCATTCACTACAATATATGGGTGGATAAAAAAAATGCGCTTATAAAACAAAGCTTCATTGGCGGAGGTCTGCACTCTCTGAGTGCATTTCTAGTTAGTGTTGTGCAGACATAATGGCCTATACGTTGTCAGCAAACATAGTTTAGCATTTAGTTAACAGTACATTTACTGTAGGGTTGGTGAAGTCCAAGATAGAGCCACGAAGACGGGTAAATATTTAACTTTACATTATTTCATAAAAAACACGATTCCAGTATGATATTTGCATCTCTTGGATGTGTGAGCAGTATGCAAATGAGTGAGCTGTAATATCTTAAAGTGCGATTCTGTTGAAACTGGGTTCAAATTGCTCGCGTCTTCTTCTCCAAGGGGAAGCCAAGTCCGAAAAGTGCAATACAACCCCAATTCTTTAAATATTTTTCCACTTCTCTGAGTGAAGCTTTGTTTTCTGCTTTACCTTCCATGTGTTCTGGTCAAATCTTGTTTTGCTGGTCTGAATAAATGATATCCAGTTCGGTGTAAGTAAAATAACATTTGAGGATATCTCCAGCAGCACTACAAATCTATAAAAAATCTACCCTGAAACAACTGGTACAAGTAATGACGTTACAGGTCAAGATTTTTCTCTTGAAAAATAGCTTAGTATTGATCGATACATCCAGACATTCATCCATAGATCCATCATCTATGATATAGCACCCTGTACAGTGACGTGGGAGACTGCAGCTTGTTCCAGCTCACAGCTTTTCCCAACCTCTCACAGAACTATGAATTACACAAAGGTAAATCCTTGCATTTACGTTTTCAAAAATGTTTCACAATTTTTTTTTCAACATTATATTAATTTGATGAGTAACTTTGAGATTTTACTCACGAAAATGCTTGTAAAAAAAAAAAAAAACACTATTCCAAAGAAAACTTCAACATCAGCCGACATGAGGCGAATATGCATGATTACAAGTTCTGATCCACAAATACACCAATGAACCGTCAAATTGAAGTTCAACGGTGCCATTATCCTCCCACTCCTGGGAGACCAACACCTCACTTTTGGGGAAATCTTTCTCTCCAAATGGAACACTGCTGCTATTCTGCAGTATGATAAAGATCACAGTGTTTTAAATGCGTTTCCTGGGCAAAATTCGTTTTGGATTATAAACTATGTGTTTTCAGAAAAGAAAGCACTGCATTCAAGCATAATAGCTTTATCCCATATGAGAAACATTAAGGTAATAGTTAAAGCCTGTTTAGCTGCTTTTGGCCTCAAAAACAGGCAACAACTAATGGAACAATGAAATCTAAATAATACCAGTGGTTTCTAATGGAAAATGTCAACACATTCATCTGTAAACTACCCATGGCACTCAATTACTTCTGTCAAAGAACAGCTCAAGAGGAATAAAGTCAATGAATTGGAATAGTCAAGTCAAAGTCCTGACCATAATCCAGGAACTGCCCTCAAAAAGGATCTGATGGGTTTTAAAAATACTTCCAACCTCTAGTGATCAAGAAAACAACAGCATGTAAAGTTGCTTCAATTGTGACTTTTTTCGACTTAAGTAAACCCAACAAGGATCTGACAGTAGTGCTTTTGTGGCATGGTCTCGTTTTACTGCCTGAATTTAACAAAGAGGTGGGAAAAATATAGCCTGGGCGAAAGCCGACTGTTGACTCTGTCAAACAGTCTGGGAAAACCCAAGAGGAATCCGTTTCCATGGAGGGCGGGACCTTACCCAGCAACTTAAATTCATTGGAGTAACGGAGTTCCCTTAACCAATCATAATGTTTAGAAATGACGTTGGTTATGCGCCGAGGTTCATGCTTACTCTCGCGAGGCTCTAGCTCGTGAATCACGCTTCCCACATCCGCTTTCATTATACCGGTACCATTTGATAAATCAAACTTTTCCCAAAGCCAGTTGGAAGGAGAGCTTCGACATCCTTGCCACTAACAATATTGAAGAGGCATTTCTCTTGCTCTCGTTTTAATTGTGTAATGCTCTCCAGAGTTGAGACAACTTTATGGATAGCTTCTAGCGTTCTTCCGTCGCCATGTTTATTTCCGCTGCGGTTGAACTACAATTATATGGACTACAATGGACTGAGCGCGTGAGTTCTGCGTCACCACTCGCAACTGTTTGCTGATTGGCAAAACACTGAGCGAACCGAGGTAGGGGGATTTGGCCAGACTATGTGCGGAGCCAAAATCTTTGGGCGGAAGTATGTAGGATGGCGTCGCCAGGCTAGGAAAAATATAGGTTGGTGTCAATCTGGAGTCCGAAGTCTGAATACGCTGTGCATGAAATTAAAGTTGCCATCCTCTAATCTCATTTGGAGGACTGGCTCCTTAAAGAAACATTGCTTCAATGTGGAAATGATCATATGAGTCATATTTGAGGGACGGACTAACGTCCTGTGTGGTTCTTTACTTCTGATAGGTGGTGGGCTGGACCCCTGAATTGTGAATTTCATAATTACCGTCCACGAGTGAAACCCATTTTTTAAGGATGGTATTATAAAAATCCGTCAAACTGTATTTGCTTTGTTTCCACCCTTGTTTCGCGCACATTTGGCCAAAATATCGTTGTAAAGTCTCTCTTTTTTGATCGGGCGAATATGTAGGGCAACCGTGCGTTTCCATGACAACAACACGTAAACAACCTCGGGTGTCGCTGTCTAGACAATTCATTCTCGCTGAACCTCGGCAATACCCGAGAGATTATAAGAGTATAATGACAATACTCTTCTCTCCAGGGGAAATTGCAACTGGAGTGACATATTTTGGATAAGGTATATTATCAATAATGTGGAATATGTTAGTTATTAATGTCAAAACAGTCTTTTCTCTACTTAAAGTCTTGGATGAAGTGATGTTGCCTCATCTTTGTGTTTCCAATAATTTTGTATGGTTAAAAAGTCGTAATAACTTTTTTCTTTTTTTTAAAGCATGATAATACAATAAAAAAATTCCATTTTGTCAAGGGAATTTTGTGTGCTTGTCTTTCTATCAATACATTAAAGACATGGTTGGTAATCCTGTTCAGAAACAGATTTTGTAATACTGGGTGAAATGGTCCGTCTATCCTGAGAGAAATCACTTTCTCTTTCACTTTCGAATCTTTCTAGCTCTCTTGCTAGCTCTCTAGGATTACCTACCATAGCTTTAAGTAGGTTCTGGTCTGAACTATATGCCTGGTCTGACATGGTGGGTGGTCCTATCCCATAAACAATGTAACAACATGAATTCATAACATGTAGGTAGGTACACGTGGGCATGCTAGCAGTAGCAAAATGTGGAAAAATGAAGTGTTGTATGCATTTAGTGCCTGGGGAAAAAACACCTGTCATACCATTTTCCAATGCAAGTTGGTCAAAGTTCCTGCAGTGTGCCCACTCATGGCTGAACCTGCAACCCTGCAGAGAGAGGGAAGTGGCTAGAAATGCCCTAGAGGATTTAAATCTGGAAGAAGACCAGGAATTGCCAGCTAATAGGCCTATGCCTATAGGATACCACCGCAAATGCTACATGCTCTTCACTAATGAGGCACACATTAACAGAGCACGGAAGAAGAAAGAGAAGGCAACCAAGGACAGTGAAGGTTTGTAACCAGTGTATGATTTCCTTTTCACCTGTATTAGATGAGGTCTGTGTACCCAATAGGATTTGAGCAAGTAACTCAAGACATTGACATTACAAAGTGAATAATGGTGTAGGTCATTCAAGTTCAGGGCTTCCACACTGATTACTGGCAATCACAAAATACCTGCTTGAACCTCTTCTCAGCAACCTTCAGTGATGTGTGAAATATTAAAGACCAAACACCCAGGACAGGCTGGTGCCACATAACTTAATAGAAGTGACCCCTGAATAAAACAAGGCACGGACAGTGCTGAATGTTATTGATTTTTATCAGATCATTTCCAAGATACAATAAATGAACATTATTATAAAGAAACATTATCTCGAAACCAATGTCTTATAAAAAAAAAGAACATACAGAATGCCTACATCATAAGCACTCCCAGCACATGTGAGACCCCATCATTCCTCAAACAACAATGAAAAACAGATTAGGTGTTAGTTACACAAAGGGGGACTTGTTGCTGGTCCCCAATTTGCTCCCATAGACATGAACTAAGTGTGCCCATTTTCCACCACCCCTCGAATTAAAAACTTGTGCTTTACCTTTTTCCTATTCCCCCAGCATAATTCCAAAAATGGTGTGATGTCGCTTTAAAAAATATTAACATGTGTTAATTCTGCAAATACAGTATGGGCCAAAACTTTGGACACACCTTCTCATTCAATGCATTGTCTTTATTTTTGTGGCTATTTACAGTACATTGTAGATTCACGCGGAGGGCATCAGAACTGTGCATAAACACATTTGAATTATGAGCTTAAAGGATAAGACCGTTTTTTTGACATTGGGCCCTTGATTTCACATTATAACATGATGTTCTACTCACCCCTGCTTGTTGTTGGTCATTTGGAGCTGTTCCGAAGATATTCGCGAGGCGTCTGGCTGCTCTCTTGAGATATTCGGCCATGAAACGGTTTCCTATGGGCAAGCTTATACATGCACAAACTATGCTGTTTATAATTTATTAATTACTCTACACTAGCACTGATAACGTGGAGGTGCGACGCTTACTTAAAAAAAATCCGGGTTACTGTAATTTTGAATTTTAGCCGAATGAATAAATAGAAATAGAAATCAAAATTACAGTAACCCGGATTTTTTTAAGTAAGCGACGCACCTCCACGTTATCAGTGCTAATGTACAGTAATTAATAAATTATAAACAGCATAGTTTGTGCCTGTATAAGCTTGCCCATAGGAAACCGTTTCATGGCCGAATATCTCAAGAGAGCAGCCAGACGCCTCTCGAATATCTTCGGAACAGCTCCAAATGTTCAACAACAAGCAGGGGTGAGTAGAACATCATGTTATAATGTGAAATCAAGGGCCCAATGTCAAAAAACCGGTCTTATCCTTTAACAAAAAATATCAATTCTAGCAGTTGTCCAACAGCGATGTCATCTGCCAATCCACCTGTGCCGTGTTGACGTAAGGTGGATTGACAGCGGACATCGCTGTTGGACAACTGCTAAAATTGAGGTTCTATTCATGTTCATGCAGTTTGAACGCCCTACGTGAAAATCTACAATGTACTGTACTGTACTGTACAATACTGCCAAGAAGGGCATCTCATTTTCTCCCTGTTGGTTCCCTGATATGCAAGAAAAAAACAGTGACGTAGATTCGCCGATTCACCGAAGAACACAATTGGTGAATCCAGCTCAACTAGCGTTTTGATTGGACCACACCCCGGAATACGTTGGTATTAATTTTCGCCAATTTAATCTCAAAATACTCCTAAACATGCGAGCTTTCGCCTAGGAAACAACCGGCAATGGTTATCTAAACGTTTTATACAATTCCTGTTAAAAACTGGGCTTCTCACGTGCAGGGTCATTATCAACTCGAGAACTATGCAAGATAGACGGTCTCATCCCACTGCCTATGAGATGTGAAATGCCTTTTGCCACTTGCAGGTGCACTAATTTAGAGGACGCTCTTATGGTTGGTATTTGGGTATGACCAAACGAATTAAAAGATCTTAAGATACGAATTGGACGACTTCTTCGCAGGACCTGAATTTGAGTAGTTTATGTGAGAAAAAGCCAGAACCATCCAAGAGATGAAGTTGTTCTTTACAAAGGAATGTACAGAAATCTGTCCAAGCTGATAAATAAGGACTGATCAACAGTTAAAGGAATTTTCTGTTATTTCATTAAGCTGTTTTGTGCAAAATTCTTATGAGTAGCCAGTGACTTAGTTTCAGTAAGACAGTGGTCACAGGGCATTCATTTCGGAGATTCAGAGGGTGTTGTTCACTTCAATAACAATACAGCTCTCACTCAAACTGTGGTGAAATTTTGAATGGCAGAGAAATTGGCCCGGTGAGCACCTTGACTTCTGTGTCTTGCAGGTAAGATGCTGACTGCTCATAAGTATTATGCTCAAGCCCACCTAAAAAAAAATTTAAAAAAAAAAGAAGAAGAAATATCGCTTTAAGAGAAATGTTAAAAAGTTAAAAAGGCTCAGACAGTTTGCCACATTGACATACTCACTCAGAAATACTGGATCATTGTCCTCAATTGATAAATCATTCTAAGTCTACATAAATCTAATTATGCTTTACATTATTACATAGATATAGAAATTTCACAATTGCTCAGAAACCTTCAAACACTACTGTATACCTACTGTTTGAACTTTATGTCTTAAGGTTATTAAAGTGTTAGTTCGCCATTTTGCACATAAACCCTTTGGGGGTATTCTGGGATGAGTTAGAGATGTTCTGATCACAATTTGGACATTTGGTGCTGAACGGAGCATTTAGGTATCCACTGCTGCAGCCCCCCCACCTTTGCATTGAGTCAATGACCACTCAAGCAAACAATCATAAAACGGCATTAAACTTTCGTTTGCAGAGACATGAAACTCACCGTGTGGTCTGTGGTGGACAGCGATATGTTGGCTCGAAAATCACTGCGAAATACGCTTCCACAGAAGTTATATTATCATTATTGTCCGTCTTGTGCGTCTACACAAACAACGCACTATCGCCACCTAGTGGCTGGATGTCTTGCTGCTGCTATTCAAAGGTGTCTGGAAAAATAGGTCCACCAAATGCTAAAACAACTGTTAGAAGGCACATTTCGCTGCGATTTTCGGGTCAATTTATCGCTGTCCACCACTGACCACACGGTGAGTTCCATGTCTTTTCAAACGAAAGTTTAATGCCGTTTTATGATTGTTTGCTTGAGTGGTCATTGACTCAATGCAAAGGTGGGGGGGCTGCAGCAGTGGATACCTAAATGCTCCGTTCAGCACCAAATGTCCAAATTGTGATCAGAACATCTATAATTCACCCCAGACTACCTAAAAACAGGGCTTAATGTGAAAAATGGCGAACTAACCCTTTAAGGTCACCAAAAATATGTCCAAAATTACCTGTAACATAAGGGAGTCCGGCGGGGTCTCTAGACATCAAGAGTGTCTGGACAAACAATAGAATTCAAACACACCACGAAGACCACATCCAACTGTCAGCACGGCTGCACCATCTATGCCTTTTGCAAGCACAGATGGAGGCAGTAGACTATTTAAAGTATAAAATGTTTGCCTATTATCTATCCGACACTCGGCTTTGGCAACACTTGGTTGTGGAAGAAGATCGAAGGAGGCAGAGGAGAAAAATTAAAAAAAAGATACATTAAGTAGGTTAAATCATGGATTCTGTGGTTACGCTTTCTAATTTACAGATGCCAAATGCTCAATCGGCCGAAAAAAACATTGACGAGGTCCAAAGACAGCAGACAGTGCATCACACTGAAAGCCAAGGGACACAGAGTTTCACTTGCACTCCAGATAGGCTGGTGGGCTGTTTAAGAGCTTTTAGTCATCACAAGAGAGGCATTATCAGACCTCTTGGCATTCAAAATCCAGGGGAAGAATGCTTTTCGTATTTTATAGATAAGCAATTTGTCTGAACAACAAAAATATTTACTGAATGACAATTGAACTCTTGACATAATAAGAAAAAAAATACAAAAACACAATTATATCCCATGAAATATTGGTTACTTTCCGTACTGCCGTGTATGCAGCATAATGAATAACAGCAGAATACGAAGCAGCTGCTCTGAGAGCATTTCATCTTGCCTGCTGCTTTTCGTAAAGAACAAAACTGTGGACCACAGCCACTCCACTTCTGGAATTACTTTTGCTATTATTTGATCTCTTGACAGTGACGCAAAAGGGATGAAATGCAACAGAGGTCCAAGGCCAGACTCAAGGGCACTGAGCTTACATGGTGTATATTTCTACAATAGACAAAACACTCCTCTGCCACCACCATCACCTCTTCCCACCATCACACCCACACATCCTGAGAAAAATTGCCTCATAAAACTGCCACAACACATAGCACAACAAGACAACAGCACCAACAGTACAGCAGGAATTTTGTTAAGTACCGGCCAACATGAGCGTGTATCTGGGAAGCAGACACTTACGCCCCGCTCCTTTTTAACCCCCCCTCCCTGTGCTTTCTCTTCTCTTTTGTGCAATTGGATTAAATCACAGAAGGCCCATATGAGAATTAAATGAGCTGATTTATCCCTGTGCTAATAAGCACTCTATTACGAATGGTGGAGTAATGATTAGAGCTCACAGAGGGGGCTCGGCACAGTTTCTCATCACACTGGATTTCCATGTACAGCCTGCATGGAAGCATGTGATAAAATATACACTGAAAGAACAACTTTTTCACAAAAGAATATAACTTTTGGAGTCTTGAAGCAAAAGAGAAATTGCAGACAATATCATAGCTATTTTTTTTCCCCACCAACACAAAAAAGTTGGGATGGAGATCTAGTTTTTTCTCTTTTTTGGCTGTAGTACAAGTTTTTCACCCTGGAGGGAGTTTATTCATCTTTGTTTGCAGAGATACCCCTCTCTGATATTCCTTTGCCTGAGGGTGCGATTCATAATCCCGTTTACTTATGTTCTCCCCATCTTTTTTCCAACAACATGACTCGTGGTATTATTCCGTGTTACTCTCAGTCTGCTGCTCTCTGTGCGCCTGTCGCACCACTGTCACACTCACTTTGTGTAGCCTACCACAGAATAATCAACTCATTCATTCAGCCAGCTTTTATTTCCTTGAAAGCCAAATTTCAAAACTGGTCAGATAAGGTTAAAGCTCCCACTTTAACATTTATTCTCACTCTCTCCCCTTTAATATTGCTCCTCAGTTGTGGTCCACTTTGTCGAACACAGTCGAAAGGCAACGATGTTCATATAGAGACCTGAGAAAGGTTACAGACTGCATTAGAGGCTCTCACATAATTTGATTATGTCATCATTTAATCATATTTACATGCTACTCTGCAAATGGATGACTGAGCAATTGGCAGACATTTCGCCTGTGTCGTTCTCGATAAATAACAAACTTGGAAAGCTGCAACCACAAGTAGTCCTCAGCCACACTCTGCAGCGTGCTGTTGGCCATAAAACCGGTCTGGAATGAATCATGCACGTAGAAGTTTAGCAGCCTGGGCATTGGCAATTTGGTCATCGCCATATGCTTTAGATTTATTACAGCTTTAAATCACTAATAGGGACTTAGAGCATGTCCTTGGAAACACATTAAATTCCAGTGAATAATTAATGGCTTGCTAATAAATATTTTCAGTCTCTTCCTTAAAAATTGCCATGCGTACGAGCCTGAGTGAAAGGAGTTGGTGGTGAGGAGTAAGCCAGCACCAATGAGGTTTATCGGCCAGGAGTTCACGCAAGTCAAGTGAATGATGCTTAATGGGGCTTTAAGGCCCTGACACTGTAATTTACGGAGTCGGAAAGAGCATTTAGCTTCTATACTTACAGATAGATTTTCTGAAAGAGTAACATGTAGCCTGTTAAAATTGTATGATGCCCTTGGAAAGCTTTAAGAAAACAACCCTGACAATGTCATTGCTTGTTTGGGCTTCAACTTCAGGCTTAAGAGTTTTTACAAGAAAGCCTTTATCACAAGATAGATGGAATCAAAGATGTGACCTTTTCCCAGGCAGTCTGACAGCAGCGATATATATATATATATATATATATATATGTATATATATCAAGTGCAATTGTATACTAAGAGGTACTGTATGAATATCAATGTGAATATATGAGGGAGAAACACAATGTCAAACTCTTTGTATAACCTAGAAAAAGTTAAGAGCTATACGCGTTCGAACCACTGTTTTAGAAACAGTATAAAAAGGTGGATGTGACCACAGTGAAATCAAACGTTGTTTTGTGTAGCCAAGACTTAAAGCCAGTCAATCAATTTCTTTTATTGTTGTGATTCTGGTCGTTTGAAGCAAGCATCGGATTTCACTGAGAGCTGGAGAAATTAAACATCTGAATGGGACAAATTAAAGCTGCGATGTGCCACAAACTAAAATAATATTTAAGCTCTGGAGTAATTTTCCCAAATTTTTCCATAACAACCTCTTTGCAATTATAAGAGCAGCCCCCCTGCTGACCATTAGTTACAACGCAGGATTAGCACTTTTGCATTGGCTTCGTATTTAAGAGGGGATGCGAAAGTCTTTTTTTTTATACAGTCTAACTTAGTAGTGACAGTGCTTTTAGAATGGGAACTGTTGCAGGATCCTAGTTGAACAAACTCTGTTTTAGACATGAATGACCCGTTTTTTCATAAGTTAGAGAGAGTTTTTGTGTTGAGAGTAAAGAAGAGGAACAGTAAGAAGAGGAATATTCATGATGTAGACTGCAGTGAAGGGTTTTGAAAATGGCAAACTGTGCATTTTTGTCCATATGCCACTCATCTTAACCATTATAACGTAATGGTTTAATCACTTATATCCAGCTGGGAAAAATAATTTGGTGAAATGTGTGTGCTTTCTAAAGAAATTACCCAGAGGTCCAACTATGCAAATGGATTTGATCTTTAGGTGAACAACATTGCTCCCCTAAACTGTCAGCTTGAGTCTTCACAGAGAACAAAACTGAAAGCCCACCCATAGTCCAAATGTGCTTTTCCAGTTTTTCTCTACTCAACTGAAAGTGGACGTCATACAATGAGATATCCTAGTTTAATTATTGTAATATAAAAGTAGAAAGGCAATGAACAGAGCATATTCTCATGCCATGTTTCAACCCAGTAATTTAAAAGCGGGAACATAAGGGTTTTTGGAAAATATAAATTGGTGCTAATATATTGACACATTTCCTGTGCTCAATACGAAAAAATTCACAAACCTCTTGTCATGGGTTATGGGTCTATTCTGCATTACTATCATACATGTTTTCTCTGTCAGATTGTATTCTAATTATGAAGAATAATTATTCTTACAAATGGATTTGAAGTCTTTGAATAATTACACATCAGTGCACAACCTTTACAGACTCAGAAGTGGAAAAAAGGACTAAAACATTCCACAGTACTCTAAAACAGTACTTTAGTACTCTACTCTGTTCCATTACTATCTGAAGCAGGCACTGTTCTATTGGTACCATGATAGCTTCATATTTAAAAATGAACGTGTTATTCCTGTGCTATATATCTTCGCACTGAAAAATAATTCCTTTAGTATGTTGACCTTGGAAAATCCCGTTCATATTGAAGAAATTAGTGACTGCTGAGTGTCCAGACAAAAGTTGACCCCTCTGATGTCTTCTGTCTGTATCTCAGTGGCTGCTCTCCAGGGCTAAAGATATTTTATGGCTGGATGGAAGAGAGATGTTTTCATGTCAACTGATGCTAATGGAGGTCGACAGCAACAAAGTCATAAATGTACAATGAAGTCAGAGGATGGGTTGGCTGTTTTTGCTTAACACAGCAGCTCACTTCCTGTAAACCTTTTGGTATTCCCTCAGGAGCCTCCACTTAAGCTTTAACGGGGGCGGCGTTACGCCGGCATGTTCCAACAAGCAGACATCGCAGTGCGAGAACAAGACCAGTAGATTATACGAGGCTGCTGCTCCGACATTGCTCCTCTCTCCTGGGTTTTGAACTATTGCACAGTTGCTTTCCCTCCAAAGACCCTCAAACAGCTCAGTCACTTCTTATTTCAAATCAACCCCCCCACTCACTACCATAAGGGCGTCTATAACAAGCCTAAGGAAGAACACCACAGATCCACATCCCTTCAGAAGCAGCCTTTTGTACATCACAGATAAAAGGTCTGTCATGAGCAGGGCAGACACACACACTGAATTTACATGAAGGTGATGAAGGCATACCCAATATTTACCCAATCTGACTTCCTGTTTCGAAGTCAGCTTCATATATTTGCAGGAGAAACCATCTGTGGCTACATTGGAGTCACACAGAATTCTTCAGCTTCCTACTTAAAGTTGTGCTCTGTCAAGGTTGTAAGATTTTAGCTTTTGAGAGTGGATGATGGAGGACTTGTACTTGTGTTTGGCTTTTTTCTTCATGACATCTCTCACATCCAAACTCCAGTCTCCACCCTTAATCCCACCAGTCCTTTCAGTTCCCTCATTAAGGCTCTCTCCATTACTCAGGCTGAATCTCCTATTTTACAAAGTATGAGACGCTAAAAGCTATGATCTGCTTTCCCACAAGAAGCAGCATATTTCATTTGGCACATTTAATTTCTTTCTGGTCTTTTTTTTATTTCTGTATTTAGGGTGTGATCTAGCTGGCAGTCACAAAAAGGCCATGTTTTTATTTCACAAAATTAGGGGAAAATCTTTGTCGACTGAGAACCCATGTGGTTAAAAATGATGCAGGTGTGCATCATTTGTTGAGCCCAGAGGACTTCAGATACACAGTGAGAATAATCATACTCCTGATTTTGATACCATTTCTGAAGCTTTCACACACGGAAATTGCATTAATATTTACCACAGATTAATTTATCTCATTAACTCTGCAGATTCAATAACATTTTCTTTTGTAGAAGAGTCGACGCAGTTTAAACAGATTCTACTTTTTGAATTGGAAAATGTTGCTGCTGCTGATGTGCAGCGAGAAATTTAAGATGCCGTGCACCCATTTGACAATAGAGCAGCATGAATCAAGAGAAAAAAGGGTGAATCAAACATGTCCGTTGCCATGACAATGAGGACTTACAGTATGTTCACCCTCTATACACCTCTAAAAAAAAAAAAAAAAACATGATATGAACAATTCTACCCAATCCAATGGTCTTTGGCTTCATTGAATTGCTTCTATTCCATTTTCCATCCCAGGGTACCATGTTTACAAGTTCTTTAGATTTTCACCTTGAAAATGTCCCCTAAATTACTGAGAAACAGCTGCAAAACGAATATTTGGCTGCATGAGAACAGATTCACCTGGGAAGATGTTGGATATAATAAAAACACTCTTTCCTCATCACTTGGCCAGAATGAGACCTGAAAAAAATGAAGCACAGCTGACACTTCATCGAGAGTTGGTATTTATCGAACGTTTCCGCTGCAACTTTACAAAATTTGATTGAACAGAAATTAAGAGCAATGCTCCATTGTCTAAATGTGAAGGTAAAAATGATGAAGCAATGAGAGCATTTTAGTGCTTTAAATACAGTTTGCAAACACAGACACTGTGTAAAATGTAAAAAAAAAACAAAAAAAAACAGACTGAAATTATTTTGTAATCACATAAACCTAAACCATAAACATAAATATTCTAACCACAAAAACAAATGAAGTGAGAGTCATATTCTGTGTTTCATGATGCTGTTTAATGAGGTTTTCAGGTCTACTATGAAGACATGCTCTTCTAATAGATGCAACATGTGGTTTAGCATTGTCTTCATCTGGATGGGACCATATGTTGCTGTAGTACGATTAAGATTTGATTTATTGGGCATGCATACATATGAAATTTGTCCTCCACTTTTAACCCATCCAGGTTGGCATCTGTTGACACACACATGCATGTGCACATGCACACACACTCAGAGACAGATGCCAACCTGGAGTGGTGGGCAGCCATGAAGCGCCCGGGGAGCATGGTGCCTTGCTCAAGGGCACCTCAGCTATGACAAGGAGGTGGATTGACACCCCTCCAGCTATCAGTTCCACCAATCTTTTTTTTTTTGAGTGGCGAGAGTGGGAATTGAACTGCCAACCTTCTGGTTATTGGTTGACCGACTCTAACCACTGAGCCACAGCCGCCCCAGCTGTACATGTATATACCTTTTAGAAATAGTGGTGCCTTTCCAGATGGACAAGTAACAGTTCCATCGGCACTAATACATCGGCTCCTAACTATCTGAGATGTAGGCTTTTGAAGCGGTTGTTGATAACAAGCTGAATGGTATTCCTCGTCTTTTGTCCACAGGACACAGCATCCGTGATTTCCAAATAGAAGTTCAAATTTTGATTAATCTGACCACGTTAATTTTCTACTTTACCTGAGTCCATTTTAAATCAGCTTTGGTCCAGAGAACACGGCAGTGTCTCTGGATCATGTTCACATATGGCTCCTTCTTTGCATGATGGAGCTTTAACCTTCACTTGTGGATGACACTGTGAACTGTGTTCACTGACAATGATTTCTGAAGCATCCCTGCGTCCAAACAGGTTTTTTTACTGACAGAATCATGTCTGTTTTTAATGCAGAGCTGCGTGGGGCCCTGATGATAAATCTTCAATGAACTTACAGTGATTCACGATCTCAGAAAAATTACAGGTGACATTACTGTCGGATACAGGGAGGCTCTCTTGTCTCATATAACTATGGTGCATGGCGTGGGTCAAAATCCAGACCAATGATGGAAACTATATCCTTTCTGAGGGCAGCTAATAGTCTGCTGAATCACAAGATAGCACCGGAAACTGATGGGCTACACTTGTGTCGAACTCAGCTAACCACTGGGACAGCTACTGGATTGGACGATCCTTGGCCTGCTTTGAAGTCGGAGGAACATTTGTGAACATGTCCCTTAAAGTCTTTGGAGTTTTGAACTATAACATTTAAGGCTGTAAATCCTTTTTGGGCTGAGTATTTACCGATCAACATGGTTACACCTCGTTCTGTTGTACTTGGAATGGACTCAATTTACACCAATTAACCACCACACTAAAACGTAATAAAGATCTCACAACAATGCAATGTTCTACTGCTAAACCTCTGGTCTCAGCATCAACATTCTTGCTGCGACTCATATGATCCACTAAAGTATTGTGGGCTGCACGGCAACATCAGTGACCTTCCCATTCAGGTAAATGCACTCCAGCTCAATACAGAAAACTAATCAGGAGAGGCTCAAGGAACATGAAAAAGAGCCTAAGGTGTTGATTCCGCTCCCAGACTCCCCAGATACCAATTAGATTGAGCATCAAAGGGAGGGTTTGCAGCCACAGAGTCCCAATCAAACTAACAAACAGGACCAAAAGGATCCACTGAGCACTTCATGGTGCCAGACATAACATGACACATCTTCTGTCCGTGCATTAATGAAATGGAGTTGTGGTGGCACAAAAGGAGCCTCTACAGTATCAATCAGATGCTTCTTTATGTTGCGGCTTATATGTAAATATCCTGTACAGTGTGCACAGAAGGATTGATAATGAGAATGGATGATTGCACAAAGAAAACACAAACGTTTCCAATGAGATTTACAATGTTGTATATGGATTAACCTCCTCTCATGCTACTAGAAAGGTATGTATATTAAGGCTGTGCAGGGCCACCCAACTTCAATTTCTCATCAAGATGGCGGTGAGAAGTAAATTATACTCAATCCAGTTGAACATCTACGGGAAAATGTTTGCCTGTTTGGTGCGGTCCATTTGTGCTGTTGTGAAAACTGTTAATTGGACTTAAGTGGATGTGGCCACTGGTTAAAACGTCAGCTGACAGAGAGATGCAGAGAGATAGTTGAATACTCAAAAGGTGTTAAAACAAACGTGTGAGACTATGTAACTGCAACTGGCAGCTCCTTGATGGAAAGTGAGCCATCACAGTTTTGTACAAGACACTTCTTTTGTCCCATCCTCAGACATTTATCATTATTAATGACATGCCAGGTCCATCCACAGTTTCATCTAATCATACTTCTCACTGTGCACTTCCTGCATGCAGCACTAATAATGAACGATGGCAGCAACTGAAACCTCCCAGTCAATATGTTACTTGTCAGTCCTGATTATGATTACGCTTTGATTGTTTGCATGGAACTGCCCTCCATCAACATCATCAAAACACTAAATGAAGAAATGTTACAGTTGCCACTTGTTGACTCAGTGACAGGGAGCTCTGCAGTGACTTAGCTTTTCTACCGATTTGTGGCTCATCTTTGGATTTTAGGTCAGCTCTGCAATTCTTACATGGCTGATTATCCCCAAAAGTGTCTCATTGCGAGCCTGTAACATAGGGTCTAAAATGTGCAGCATCATCAACCCTGTCCTGTGCTTGCTCTGTAAAACAACAGCTGCTTTGTCCCGTTTGACAATCTGAGCTTTGATTATCTTTTTTATTGACTGTATATTGCAAGAGCAGCTAGCTGAAGCTGAATCCCATCTATTTCTCTTGTAGTGCCAGTGCTGCTCAAATGATTCTGTTGCTGGTACGGAGTTATTTCCAGGAAGACTCTTTTTTATTATTTATTCCCATTGATTGCACTTGTCATTAGGGCTTTTACCAAAATTAAGCTACACGAAGAGTTAAATAAAGAACATGTCTCTGTGAGAAGGAAGACAGTATTCCCAGAGGAATAAGTGATCATCTCACTTCCTTTATCCCCATGCAGGCAATAAGTGATCATCTCACTTATTCCTCTACTGGCAATTCAAGCAATCGTCCTGCTCTACTTTTATCTACGGTGTCACTTCCTTTATCCCCATGAAGACAAAATTTCTTTCATTTATCACATACATAGCTGTTTTTTAGCCAACGGTTGCAGAGGCTGTTTTTCAAATGTGTGGTCATTCTGACTTTCAGATCTTCGGCTCTAAAATCCATCTCCCTCTCATTGCCACCTTGTGCCATGAAGATGGCAGGGCGTCCTGAAAGTCCACATAAATGTTCAGAAGTGTCAAAATGACATAAAAATCTAACTATCTTTAAAACTACTTCTGTAGGGTTTCAGGCAAACCTTTCCAAAAGTTGTAGCACAAAATTTTCAGAGAATGACTTAAATCGATTTCAAGGCAACTGGTAAATGATTCTGTAAAAACAATCGACTGATACTTTCTTATCTTTTTTTCTGGATGAACAATTTTGTGATGCAAATGTATTACTCTTTTGAACGCATATTGTCTTGAGAGGCTAAACGCTTTATTTTTGTGGACCCAGCCAACTAGCCGGACTACCTTCGTCAACGCCAAAACGAGGCTGGAACTCGGCTCACAGGACGCAGCAGGGGGTAAGAAAATGTTCATAAATGATATTGCTAGTATGGGATGTCATACAGCTTCATGTCAAAAGAGGCAAACTATCCCTTTAAAAGCAAAATATTCTCAAAGGATGGTACGCGAACAGCCATGGATTTTCTTTTTTATGCACCGTTATCTCGACATAACAAAGATTGTTTTCTTGTGATAACGAATTAATATATAATGTGTTCATCTTGATTTCAACCTAAAAGAGCTGCCACGAACGACTTCCGTAACCACTGGCTGTAGCTGAAGCCTACCAGTACGTTCCACTTTATGTTAGTTTGTTTACTTGACTGGGTTTGTTTAGGGGCTACCGGTTAGCTACGGAAGCCGTTCGTGGCAGCTCTTGTAATTAAGAGAATTTCTTTTTTTCTTAAAAAAGAGAGACAAGACAGGAATTCCTTCATCTATACTTCCTTCATTTGGAATAAAATAGTTTTTTGGTCTTTCTGTAAATTGTTTACTTATTGCCAAAGCATCAATCAGTAACACTGTTAAAATTGGAAAATTTACTAAACTGTGCATATTTTTTGTTGTTAGATACACTTGAACTCCATTTTTTAACCTGTGAATTTCATGGATAGCAGCTCTGACTTTGAATGCAGCAGCCTGAGTTGAAATTCAATATCATTTGCATCTTTTGTGCAAGTGTTGACAGACACGCTGTAACTATTGTTGTTTTATTTATTATGCTTTATTCTGATGTTGTGGAGTGCAACTCTCGTGTTTAAAGGTTTTTTTTGTTTTGGACTGCGGATGTTCTGAATTATGTTTTCTTTTTAAAAAGTTCACTGGGCCAAGCAAAGCAAAAGCAGTAAAGTCAGCAATTATTATTTTTTTTAAACAAATGTTGGACCACACTGAGAACAACTCCTTTCTTTGCGATATTTTTACTAATATAAACTGTATGTTTAAAGACTGAAAACTGTTAGATAAGAGTCAGAGCTTTCCCATATTGTTGTGATGATGATAGACTCGCGTTAAACCCCGCAGCTCCCCCACATAATAAATATGCACTCATTCTAGCACCCGTCTGGTGTTTCAGAAGACATGTGATGACTCTAAAGCTTATTACTTTCTTTTATCAAGAGTGTACTATTTTGAGAACATCATTCTTTGTTTGAAGCATAGATCGTATACTGCTGATCTGCTCTCACTCTAAAAAGTTCCATCTTGCTTTTTTTCTTGACACTCAGCGGCACTGCCGCTTGAACAAGTGTTCTGTCCCCCAGTTTGAGACCTACCTTTATTCTGCAAAACTTTAGAATTTTAAGTTTTCAAGTTGTTATGAAATGACCCTGTCAAAAATCCCAGCATGTACAGTACTTAAAACTCTCACCATGTAACTCGTGATTATGCAGCATGCCATGAACAAACTCTCTAAAAGTGACGGCTCTCTTTAGGGAGTGAAGTCTCTCACAAGCCTTTCATTATTCCAATCATACTCTTGTGTACCAAGATGTGTCTGAATTTCTTAGAATTTTATGTGTAATGTCTAAATATTACCTGCCATTACTAGCTCCTTGTGGAGTTTCATTTGTTCTACTTCACAACATCCTCTCCAGACGATTTATTTGGGTTCAGCAGATTACAGTACACATAATGTTTTTTCAATTATGGTTTTACCTCAAAAAATATTACCAGAAAAAGTGACTGGCAAACACACAGTCTGCAGAAGACAAACACAAGAGCAATGTAATCGTCTGTAAACATATTCATTTGATGGACAGATTTTGAAATGTACAGACTTCTCAACATCTCCATAACTGGTTCAGGTCCTACTTAGAAAGCCGGAGTTATTTTGTTACAATTGGCAGCTATGAATCTGAGCGAGTGGCCATGACTTGTGGAGTCCCCCAGTGGTCAATTCTTGGACCTCTTCTGTTTAACTTGTATATGCTCCCTTTGGGTCAGATATTGCAGAACTTTAACATCAATTGTCACAGTTATGCAGACGATACACAACTTTATGTGTCTCTGTCACCGGACGACTGCAGCCCAGCAGACGTACTGTGTCAGTGTCTGGAGGAAGTAAACACCTGGATGAGAGAGAATTTTCTACAATTAAATGAATACAAAACTGAGATCATTCTGTTTGGTAGCAAAGAGAAGAGGGTCAGCGTTGGTAAATATCTTGAGAGTTGGGACCTTACAATCACTGATCAAGTTCGTAACCTCGGAGTGTTGATAGACTCAGATCTGACTTTCAGCAGCCACATCAAAGCTGTCACCAAGGCAGCTTTTTACCACCTCAGAAATATCAACAGAATTAAAGGTTTCTTCTCCCAAAAAGACCAGGAGAAACTCATCCATGCATTCATCTCCAGTAGACTCGATTACTGTAACGCTCTTTTAACTGGACTTCCCAAAAAGAGCATTAAACATCTGCAGCTCATCCAGAACGCTGCTGCTAGAGTTTTAACCCGGACTAAGAGATCTGAACACATCACACCAATTTTAAAATCTTTACTCTGGCTTCCAGTCAGTCATAGAATAGATTTTAAAAGCCTGCTGATGGTTTACAAATCCCAGAACGGTTTAGGCCCCAAAATACATCTGTGATATGTTCAGAGAATATAAACCCAGCAGAGCTCTTAGATCCAAGGACTCAGGTCAGCTGGTCCAGTCCAGAGTCCAGACAAAACATGGAGAAGCAGCATTTAGCTGTTATGCTTCAAAAAAGTGGAACAAACTGCCAGTGGAGATTAAACTTTCACCGAATGTAGACATTTTTAAATCCAGGTTAACAACATTTCTTTTCTCATGTGTTTATGCATGAAATCTGCACGATATCTTTTAATTTATCTGGACTGTTGCTTGTTTTTAAATTCGTTTAAATTATTTAATTTGTTTCTCTTCATATTCTTTTATGTATTTTTGATGCTTCTTCCACTCCCTGCTGCAATGCTTTTATTTTATGTAAAGCACTTTGAATTGTTTTGTACATGAAATGTGCTATATAAATAAATTTGATTTGATTTGATCTGAACATCTTGTCCCAACAGATGTCTGCATCATTTACAGAAGAAAAGTCAAAGCAACCTGTAGATTTATGAGGTTATGGTATCATTTAAACCATTTGTCATGTTGGATCACCTGAATCTGATGGTTTACAAAGAGGTCACGTAGGCCACGCTGCTCATATCAGATCTTAATTCAGATAAAAGATCATATTCACCTTTCAGGTCACAAATGCTCACAAACCACCACCACAAGCCATCAAAGGAGTGTTTATCCCAAACCACAATGTTTTTCTTAGCCTAACTAAACAGAAATTGATAATGAAAAGTGGAAAAAGAAAATTAAGCGAACAATGTGAGGATAATGTCCCCCACAGGACCATCAGGTCTCAAGACTAAAATTTGAGAATTATATTCATGTTGAGGTTTTTGTTGGGTACTTGCACATCGCTACTCTGCATAATGAAAAATGGTGGTAGGTGTATGAAGGGAAATTAGTCTCATTATGGTTACCATTGTTCAGTAAGAACTTTACAATCGTATACAAAAGTTTGTGCATAACTTCAGGCACTTGCAAATGTATGCTCTAATAAACACACAATTACCAAACAATTTGAAAACATTTAAAACAAGTTTACAAATGTCCACCCATTCAGGGTTGAGGTGGAGCTGGGGTCTATCCCAGATGCCACTGAGTGAGAGGAAGGGTACAGCCTGGTCAGGTCACCAGTCCATCAGAGAGATAAAGAAGCAAAGAGGTCAAAAGGGAGTGAGAATTGTTTTGACTCTATGAGGCTGATAGCTACCAAAGAAGATGCAGCACAGTATCATAAATGAATGGCATTTTACTGACTTTGCACTTTTTCATTATGACAAATATGCAAACTGTCATGTCCATGGGGTTTTCCCCATGTTTTGAGTTCTTAGTTCTGTGTTTTATCATGTTTTAGTTTATTTCATGTCTTAGTTTTAGTTTTCTAAAACGAACCTTTACCTTTAGGACGCCAAGCTCAGCTAAGTTAAGTTCTCTCATGCATTACCAAGTCATGTTCTTTGTTTTGTTTTTTCTTAGCCATGTTTTCTTCACCACAGTCTAGTTTTGTCATCCGGCTCAGCCGCGCTTTATTTTAATTTTTTTTTTTTTAAATAAATCAGTTTGCTTTTACTTCTGAAGTCTGCATCCGTGTCCTTCTACGCCTCGCACCCACCCATCCTGACACAAATGCAAAGGCACTTTTTAAAAAGTAAATGATTGCATTTTATTTTTTTACAGTCAAATATACTGCTTAGTTGTATATTTGAGGAATTCTTTGTAAAAACAAATGGAGGACTGTCAAATTAATTAATTCAATTTATATTTTGTAGCTTTTCTGAACCACACAAATGTGTCTTTTGGTTGCTGATTCGAAGGATATTGCAGTTCATCCACAATGAATAAAAGACGATCTAATTCAAACATTTAAATGCCATTTAATGGCATACTTATTCACAATTATTCTCTATTAAAGTAACAGTGGTAGGAAGAAAGAATAGTTCTAGGAAAAATGCTACTCAAGGCTTAATTGAACAACCACTTAAAAGACTTTCTTGATAGACAGCTCTATGCTTGTCACGAGAGTGAGACGGTCCCTCGATCCAAGGCCTCCACACGTGCTTCTATCCTCTAAAATTATGTAACTGAAGGATGTAGGAACCAGGACAAACAAAATGAAGTTAAAAGAAGTTAAGCTCAAAACTTTAATCTGTAGTCTTTCTTGGTGTTGCCTTAGTGGAATGCCTGAGATAAGCCTGCATCTGCTGCATATGCATTGCTTGTTTGAACACTGGCTTCCACTATTCATCGTTTTCATGAGTATGAGTATCACAAAGTGAGAAATACAGTATTCCTGTCATTAAGAGGAGCAGGCTAACAACCCCAAACTTTCTTGTTATATCCCTAGGTCGATACTTGTGAAGCTTGAAGCTTGATTCCTCCAATCCTTCACTCTTCCCCTCACAGAGCTCAGTGCCCTGTCTGTACTACTTCAGCACAAGAGCAATGTAATCGTCTGTAAACGTATTCATTTGATGGACAGATGTTGAGATGTACAGACTTCTCAACATCTTGTCCCAACAGATCTCTGCATCATTTACAGAAGAAAAGTCAAAGCAACCTGTAGATTTATGAGGTTATGGTATCATTTAAACCATTTGTCATGTTGGATCATCTGAATCTGATGGTTTACAAAGAGGTCACGTAGGCCACGCTGCTCATATCAGATCTTAATTCAGATAAAAGATCATATTCACCTTTCAGGTCACAAATGCTCACCAACCACCACCACAAGCCATCAAAGGAGTGTTTATCCCAAACCACAATGTTTTTCTTAGCCTAACTAAACAGAAATTGATAATGAAAAGTGGAAAAAGAAAATTAAGCGAACAATGTGAGGATAATGTCCCCCACAGGACCATCAGGTCTCAAGACTGAAATTTGAGAATTGTATTCAGGTTGAGGTTTTTGTTGGGTACTTGCACGTCGCTACTCTGCATAATAAAAGGATCATAAATGAATGGCATTTTACTGACTTTGCACTTTTTCATTATGATAAATATGCAAACTGTCATGTTAATGGGGTTTTCCCCATGTTTTGAGTTCTTAGTTCTGTGTTTTATCATGTTTTAGTTTATTTCATGTCTTAGTTTTAGTTTTCTAAAACGAACCTTTACCTTTAGGATGCCAAGCTCAGCTAAGTTAAGTTCTCTCATGCATTACCAAGTCATGTTCTTTGTTTTGTTTTTTCTTAGCCATGTTTTCTTTACCACAGTCTAGTTTTGTCATCCGGCTCAGCCGCGCTTTATTTTAATTTTTTCTTTTTTAAATAAATCAGTTTGCTTTTACTTCTGAAGTCCGCATCCGTGTCCTTCTACGCCTCGCACCCACCCATCCTGACACAAATGCAAAGGCACTTTTTAAAAAGTAAATCATTGCATTTTATTTTTTTACAGTCAAATATACTGCTTAGTTGTATATTTGAGGAATTCTTTGTAAAAACAAATGGAGGACTGTCAAATTAATTAATTCAATTTATATTTTGTAGCTTTTTCTGAACCACACAAATGTGTCTTTTGGTTGCTGATTCGAAGCATATTGCAGTTCATCCACAATGAATAAAAGATGATCTAATTCAAACATTTAAATGCCATTTAATGGCATACTTATTCACAATTATTCTCTATTAAAGTAACAGTGGTAGGATGAAAGAATAGTTCTAGGAAAAATGCTACTCAAGGCTTAATTGAACAACCACTTAAAAGACTTTCTTGATAGACAGCTCTATGCTTGTCACGAGAGTGAGACGGTCCCTCGATCCAAGGCCTCCACACGTGCTTCTATCCTCTAAAATTATGTAACTGAAGGATGTAGGAACCAGGACAAACAAAATGAAGTTAAAAGAAGTTAAGCTCAAAACTTTAATCTGTAGTCTTTCTTGGTGTTGCCTTAGTGGAATGCCTGAGATAAGCCTGCATCTGCTGCATATGCATTGCTTGTTTGAACACTGGCTTCCACTATTCATCGTTTTCATGAGTATGAGTATCACAAAGTGAGAAATACAGTATTCCTGTCATTAAGAGGAGCAGGCTAACAACCCCAAACTTTCTTGTTATATCCCTAGGTCGATACTTGTGAAGCTTGAAGCTTGATTCCTCCAATCCTTCACTCTTCCCCTCACAGAGCTCAGTGCCCTGTCTGTACTACTTCAGCACAAGAGCAATGTAATCGTCTGTAAACGTATTCATTTGATGGACAGATGTTGAGATGTACAGACTTCTCAACATCTTGTCCCAACAGATCTCTGCATCATTTACAGAAGAAAAGTCAAAGCAACCTGTAGATTTATGAGGTTATGGTATCATTTAAACCATTTGTCATGTTGGATCATCTGAATCTGATGGTTTACAAAGAGGTCACGTAGGCCACGCTGCTCATATCAGATCTTAATTCAGATAAAAGATCATATTCACCTTTCAGGTCACAAATGCTCACCAACCACCACCACAAGCCATCAAAGGAGTGTTTATCCCAAACCACAATGTTTTTCTTAGCCTAACTAAACAGAAATTGATAATGAAAAGTGGAAAAAGAAAATTAAGCGAACAATGTGAGGATAATGTCCCCCACAGGACCATCAGGTCTCAAGACTGAAATTTGAGAATTGTATTCAGGTTGAGGTTTTTGTTGGGTACTTGCACATCGCTACTCTGCATAATAAAAGGATCATAAATGAATGGCATTTTACTGACTTTGCACTTTTTCATTATGATAAATATGCAAACTGTCATGTCCATGGGGTTTTCCCCATGTTTTGAGTTCTTAGTTCTGTGTTTTATCATGTTTTAGTTTATTTCATGTCTTAGTTTTAGTTTTCTAAAACGAACCTTTACCTTTAGGATGCCAAGCTCAGCTAAGTTAAGTTCTCTCATGCATTACCAAGTCATGTTCTTTGTTTTGTTTTTTCTTAGCCATGTTTTCTTTACCACAGTCTAGTTTTGTCATCCGGCTCAGCCGCGCTTTATTTTAATTTTTTTTTTTTTAAATAAATCAGTTTGCTTTTACTTCTGAAGTCTGCATCCGTGTCCTTCTACGCCTCGCACCCACCCATCCTGACACAAATGCAAAGGCACTTTTTAAAAAGTAAATCATTGCATTTTATTTTTTTACAGTCAAATATACTGCTTAGTTGTATATTTGAGGAATTCTTTGTAAAAACAAATGGAGGACTGTCAAATTAATTAATTCAATTTATATTTTGTAGCTTTTTCTGAACCACACAAATGTGTCTTTTGGTTGCTGATTCGAAGGATATTGCAGTTCATCCACAATGAATAAAAGACAATCTAATTCAAACATTTAAATGCCATTTAATGGCATACTTATTCACAATTATTCTCTATTAAAGTAACAGTGGTAGGAAGAAAGAATAGTTCTAGGAAAAATGCTACTCAAGGCTTAATTGAACAACCACTTAAAAGACTTTCTTGATAGACAGCTCTATGCTTGTCACGAGAGTGAGACGGTCCCTCGATCCAAGGCCTCCACACGTGCTTCTATCCTCTAACATTATGTAACTGAAGGATGTAGGAACCAGGACAAACAAAATGAAGTTAAAAGAAGTTAAGCTCAAAACTTTAATCTGTAGTCTTTCTTGGTGTTGCCTTAGTGGAATGCCTGAGATAAGCCTGCATCTGCTGCATATGCATTGCTTGTTTGAACACTGGCTTCCACTATTCATCGTTTTCATGAGTATGAGTATCACAAAGTGAGAAATACAGTATTCCTGTCATTAAGAGGAGCAGGCTAACAACCCCAAACTTTCTTGTTATATCCCTAGGTCGATACTTGTGAAGCTTGAAGCTTGATTCCTCCAATCCTTCACTCTTCCCCTCACAGAGCTCAGTGCCCTGTCTGTACTACTTCAGCACAAGAGCAATGTAATCGTCTGTAAACGTATTCATTTGATGGACAGATGTTGAGATGTACAGACTTATCAACATCTTGTCCCAACAGATCTCTGCATCATTTACAGAAGAAAAGTCAAAGCAACCTGTAGATTTATGAGGTTATGGTATCATTTAAACCATTTGTCATGTTGGATCATCTGAATCTGATGGTTTACAAAGAGGTCACGTAGGCCACGCTGCTCATATCAGATCTTAATTCAGATAAAAGATCATATTCACCTTTCAGGTCACAAATGCTCACCAACCACCACCACAAGCCATCAAAGGAGTGTTTATCCCAAACCACAATGTTTTTCTTAGCCTAACTAAACAGAAATTGATAATGAAAAGTGGAAAAAGAAAATTAAGCGAACAATGTGAGGATAATGTCCCCCACAGGACCATCAGGTCTCAAGACTAAAATTTGAGAATTGTATTCAGGTTGAGGTTTTTGTTGGGTACTTGCACATCGCTACTCTGCATAATAAAAGGATCATAAATGAATGGCATTTTACTGACTTTGCACTTTTTCATTATGATAAATATGCAAACTGTCATGTCCATGGGGTTTTCCCCATGTTTTGAGTTCTTAGTTCTGTGTTTTATCATGTTTTAGTTTATTTCATGTCTTAGTTTTAGTTTTCTAAAACGAACCTTTACCTTTAGGATGCCAAGCTCAGCTAAGTTAAGTTCTCTCATGCATTACCAAGTCATGTTCTTTGTTTTGTTTTTTCTTAGCCATGTTTTCTTTACCACAGTCTAGTTTTGTCATCCGGCTCAGCCGCGCTTTATTTTAATTTTTTTTTTTTAAAATAAATCAGTTTGCTTTTACTTCTGAAGTCTGCATCCGTGTCCTTCTACGCCTCGCACCCACCCATCCTGACACAAATGCAAAGGCACTTTTTAAAAAGTAAATCATTGCATTTTATTTTTTTACAGTCAAATATACTGCTTAGTTGTATATTTGAGGAATTCTTTGTAAAAACAAATGGGAGGACTGTCAAATTAGTTAGTTCAATTTATATTTTGTAGCTTTTTCTGAACCACACAAATGTGTCTTTTGGTTGCTGATTCGAAGCATATTGCAGTTCATCCACAATGAATAAAAAACTATCTAATTCCGACATTTAACTGCCATTTAATAGCATACTTATTCGCAATTATTCTCTATTAAAGTAACAGTGGTAGGAAGAAAGAATAGTTCTAGGAAAATTGCTGCTCAAGGCTTAATTGAACAACCACTTAAAAGACTTTCTTGATAGACAGCTCTATGCTTGTCACAAGAGTGAGACGATCTCTCGATCCAAGGCCTCCACACGTGCTTCTATCCTCTAACATTATGTAACTGAAGGATGTAGGAACCAGGAAAAACAAAATGAAGTTAAAAGAAGTTAAGCTCAAAACTTTAATCTGTAGTCTTTCTTGGTGTTGCCTTAGTGGAATGCCTGAGATAAGCCTGCATCTGCTGCATATGCATTGCTTTTTTGAACACCGGCTTCCACTATTCATCGTTTTCATGAGTATGAGTATCACAAAGCGAGAAATATAGTATTCCTGTCATTAAGAGGAACAGGCTAACAACCCCAAACTTTCTTGTAATATCCCCAGGTGGATACTTTTGAAGCTTGATTCCTCCAATCCTTCACTCTTCCCCTCACAGAGTTCAGGGCCTTGTCTGTACTACTTCAGCTACATTTGCTCGCACTGCTTCCATTAATTGATGCCTGGATCCCACAGATTGGCATGCCCTCCCACACAGGATCCACTGTCAGGATTTCCCCACCTCTCTGTAGCACCGCACACTGCAAATGAAAAATTCATCAGCCGCCTGGAAACCAGCAAGGTGAGCTCACAGTGTGGAAAGTAAAGAGCTGGAGGAGAACGAGCTGATTTGACGACATGAAGCAGACACAAGTGCGGCGTTAACCATCTCATTATCCTTTCCTGTCTGTTCTTGTTTAACCAAATCCACAGAGATTACCAGGATTAGAGAGTGGTGATGACTGTCTGACAAAGAAGTTTACAGCCCCACAGGGAATATCCTTCCTCCATTTCCATGACAAGTGAGCCCGGTCAGCCTTGGGAGGCTGTTTACAGCTATAAATCACAGCAAAGTGGACCAGTACACCGTTTCCCACTTAAAGTGGCTCCAAAAAGAGCCAGTAAAATCCAATCTGACTGAGCAGTCTACTTTGTTTGTGGTATTTTATCTTTAATGCTATGAATCAAGGGAGTACACCGACCGTGTAAAGCATTTTAGTCGCATAAAAACAATTTTCTCTACATTATCTTGTTCATATTGCAAGAATGAGCTTCACAACATATCATCATTGTATATGTGTTTTTAGGTGACTAATTGTCTTGTTTAGCAGCTTTTGTTTATTCAACTGTATGGCTTATGTCTTTTACTTGCTTTGTATTTACTGTGCCTGACATGAGGCTTTTTCTATTTTATTCCCTGTCAGTTTGGTTTGTATCACTTCTCACTTTTATGTAAAGTCATATTTGTATGCTGGTTATGTGCTTTATTTCTTTTCTCCTTCTAACCTTCCAGCTGCCGTCAAGCAGAAGGACCCCTCCATGTGAGCCAAGTTCTCCTCAAGGTTTCTAACTTTTAAAATTGAGTTTATCTTTCTTACTTCCTGTGATGGTGTTAGGGCTCTTGGCTCTATAAAAAAATCTTGAAACACTGTCAATTATTATTTGTGCAACAAAACTACAGCTGATTTTCATATAATTTATTAGATTATTGACTTAATAATTGATTAATCACTCCGTTGTATCATCTGTGCCTAACCTACGTTCTTGTTTAATCTTTTGGTTTATAAATTACTGTATGTGTCTGTACTAATTTTAGTTGGTCTGAAAAACACATTCTGCTGTAGATCTGCTGCTGTGTTTGGGATCTTTGTCCTGTTGATGAGCCAGTTCCAGCCCAGCTTTAGCTGTCGGACAGACGGCCTCACATCTGACTCTAGAACACTTTGGTATCCAGAGGAGTTCATGGTGGACTCAGTGACTGCGAGGTGCCCAGGTCCTGTGGCTGCAGAACCAGCCCAGATCATCAGCCCTCCACCACCGTGCTTGACAGCTGGTGTGAGGTGTTTGTGCTGATATGCTGTGTTTGGTTTCCTCCAAACGTGCTGCTGTGCATTATGAGCAAACATCTCCACTTTGGTCTGCTCTGTCCAAAGGACATTGTTCCAGAAGTCTTGTGGTTTGTTCAGATGCAGCTTTGCAAACCTAAGCTGTGCTGCCATGTTCTTTTTACAGAGAAGAGGCTTTCTCCTGCAGCCCTTCCAAACAAGCCATACTTGTTCAGTCTGTTTCTAATTGTGCTGTCATGAACTTTAACATTTAACATGCTAACTGAGGCCTGCAGAGTCTGAGATGTAGCTCTTGGGTTTTTGTCCTTGGGGTGAACTTGCTGGGACGTCCACTCCTGGGAAGATTGACAGCTGTCCTGAATGTTTTCCATGTGTGAATAATCTTTCTCACTTTGGAATGATGGACTCCAAATAGTTTGGAAATAACTTTATAACCCTTTCTCAGATTGATGGGCAGCAACAATTGCTTCTCTAAGATTGTTGCTAATGTCGTTCTTTCGTACTGCCATAATCGGTCAAGTGCATTTGATTACGTATGGTTATGAAATGCATAAACATTTTACAACTAATTACACCCTAAAGAAGAGCTATTTTTCCTGTAGTATATGAGCTTATATAATACATCATCCAAAATAAGCCTCGTTTTTTCGTACCTTAAAATATACTGCATATTTAACCAGGTTTTTTGAGCTATGAATTGTAAGTGATAATTGTATTGTGGTAAAACACATTATGAAAAGTGTTTTAATCAATATTCTTATTGAGATTAATACACTTTAAAGGTCTCATCACACCACCTGCTACTTTTAAGAGAAAAGTAGCTTGCATGTCAAAAAATATTATCTGAAAAGGAGCCAAATTGTGAAGCTTTCAGCTAATTGCAGTGAAATAATATGTATAACATTTTCCCATGCAATGCAACGAAGTACCGCTTCAAAGAATAACTGGTAAATATACTATGACATGAAGTATCACAATGTATCTTGGAGTCTGGTTGGTATTTTGACCAAAACTCACAGTCAATCTTAAACAATTTAGCATCAGGATCAACTCTTACAACAGCTGTTCCTGCAGTGAAATGTCTCTAACATTAATATCATTACTTATTCAAGCTCTTAACATGTTATTCTTGCTTTCTCTTAGAGGTTTATATTTGCTGAGGGGGAAAAAAAGCATCTTTATTCAAATATACCTAAAAATATGCATAGAAAGACAATTTTTCTTTAATTAAAGATTGGTAAGTGCTCACAAGTGAGCAACAAGTGCTCTTCCATCGACTATTATAATAACTGTCAACACTTAAAGGTAAAATTGGATTATGTTAATATTGGTTCAACCACATAGATACTTTATGAGATACTTTATACTCCAAAATCTTTATTCTCCACTTGTGAATATTACTGGGCCAAATCCTTTCTCCCACTGTGTCGGTTGCCTGTTTGCCGAGGAGTGGGTGGGTGGGTGTGTAAACCTGTAAACAGCCAGTGAATCGGCCTTGGAAAATTACTAAACAGACCAAACAGACTAATTTTCTTGGTTCAAACTGCGCTTCACTTAGATATTTGGCCCAAAGCCTCCAGTATCAAGCAGAGTGACTGAGTCATATTGAACAAATGCTCCTTCTTCCCTCTTCTGACTTCCTGAACATAAGCACAATCTTGCAGAGCAGAGCAGACCATTTTTCATTCACTGTACTCGTATGGAAAAAAGCATCAATTATAGTTTCTTCCCAAATGCAAATAATATAAAATATATATTTGTATGAAATAATTATTCAGAAAGACACACTATTAATGTGTTTCCAAATACGAAATAAAGCTCTAACTCTGGTATACAGGGAGCAGGCCTCTTCATACATTTAGCAAAGCACACCTGAACCCCAGCTGAAGGACTTATGTTGCCACCAACAACTATACGTTTGAATAATTAGTTTTATCCATGCATTAATAAATCTCAGCCATGGGCTTGTGAGCACAAGGTTTTTTCTGCCTTCTCAAGGCTAGAACCACTGTCAGAAACAGATTACTCTCAAGTCTTTCTGTCATGCTTGATGGCGTGTCGTCATTTCTAACATTTCACATGTTTGCAAACTTTATACATTGTTGTGTGACTGTCAGTACATCCTCTACATCCGGGGTACAGGACAGGTCGCCAGTCCATCACAGAGCCACATAGAGACAAACAACCATCCACACTCACTCCTAGGGTCAATTTAGAGTCCCTAATTAACCTACCATGCATGTTTTTGAGCAGTGGGAGGAAGCCAGAGTACCTGGAGAGAATTCACAAAAACACGGGGAGAACATGCAAACTACACACAGAAAGGCCCCAGCCGGGATTCGAACCAGGATAAGGATTCGTACATCAATTTTACAACGTGATCACTTGGGCCTCGTCAAAATCAGTTTGGAACTTCAGGTCACATATCTTTTTATTGCAATTATTGGTTGGTACTGCTGGCATGAACAAACAAAATGTTAACAGGAATACACGTATTTCTATGATTTCTATAGAGAGAAGGAAAGTCACATTTTAAACAAGGCAACTCAGAAAACATATTGTTCCATTCCTTCAGGAAAGCTTAAAATTTATAATGATGATGGATGTCTTGCGACAGCACTTTACATGGCATAACTTAAACGTAAATACCACGGCACATTATCTTTTTAAACATGATTACAGGTTGTAAAGTGTTAACAGGAACATACGGTTTTGTGTGATTTATATAGAAGTAACCTTTTGAGAAAAAGAAAGTCACATTTTAAACAAGGCAACTCAGAAAACATATTGTTCCATTCCTTCAGGAAAGCTTGAAATTTATAATGATGATGGATGTCTTGCGACAGCACTTTACATGGCATAACTTAAACGTAAATACCACGGCACATTATCTTTTTAAACATGACGAAAGGTTGTAAAGTGTTAACAGGAATACATGGTTTTGTATGATTTCTGAAGTAAGAACTTTTCACACCATCCGTCTTCTGGTCATATAACCTTGATGTAATGTAGTTAGCAGTGAACCCAAAGGTCAGACTTAGCTGTGTCGCTGACTTAACAACAGTCATAATGCTCCTCTCTGACAGGAATCCAGAGGCAGACTGAGTAAATTTAAGTGGGACAGTTCATTCATCGAGAGCAAAATGGATTGCGTGAGGTTAACAAAACCTTGACACAACATCTAAGCAACCATTGAGAAACACAAGTGTTTGCCAAATCAAGAAGCTGTACGACATTAAAAAGGAAGCAAAGGAACATGTATGAACATTTTTAAGCAGTTTCAATAACCTTAGTGTAACTGCACATCACATGAAGCCCATATGTGTTGCATTGGAAAGAAACAAATTATCGTTAGTCTTACCAAAACCAAACTTTTAAAGTGCATATAAACATGTGAAAACAAGCAAACATCCCTCCAAAATCATACGAAATTGAGCTTCACAAAACCATTCAAATATATCTTGATAATTCGGTTGGGGTATATTGTGTATATTAATACAGCTGAATTCCCAAAAAAGCTTTTCTCATTTACATATTTCACAGTATTCGTCTTCATGCTTCCTCTAAAGTGCATTCCTATACGCTTGTCCATCCATCCATCCATTATCTGCCGCTTCGCCGGTGGTTGGGTCGCAGGGGCAGCAGCTTGAGCAGAGAAGCCCAAACACCCCTGTCACCGGCCGGCGTTTATTGAATTCTATTTTATTTAGTTTATTTCTATTTGGAATCATCTCCTCTTTGCAACCTGTGAAGCAACTCGACACTCAACACCTTTCTACTTTCTCACCATCTAGCTTGGGAACATTTCGGTCTCTTCTCTCATGTCCGTCTCTGCCATCGTGACCTTGATGGAAATTCATTCTGTTTGCTGTGAGATCACACTAATCCAACACGAGTGCGAGTCGTCATGTGCACAGTTGCACGTCTGACTGTCTTCCCTATGTGGTTTTGTGAATCCCATCTTCAAAGCAGAGCCTCTTCCTGAAAGCCTGAGAAACTGGTGTTGATCGTAGTCCCATCAGGCCTGTTTAGAAATACGAGGCCGTAAAATTATCTCTCCCCAGCATCAGTGGTTTGAAAAAAATTCCAGTTTATCTTTTTAAAGAACACAATATCAGCTATATGTCCACGTCTAATCAGATGAGCCCTAATCCAACTAAATTCCCCTTCAGAGAACCACGAAGTTGATCAAAAGTTAAGTTCGATATGCTCGACCTGACGTAGTTCCCTTTGTGGAGACACTTCCCAGTGATTGAATCCTCAAATCATTGGGAGCATTTAGATTTGCCAAATATTGTACTGACCGCAGTAAGAGTGGAGGTCCCCGCCTCCTCCCTCCTCTCGAATAAGATAATATGGCTGAATTCTGATGGTCCTCATGGTCTCTCACTCACCCATCATATACTGTAGTGTTCACTTTGTACAGGAATGACTAAAGGATAGGGGCAGCCTGCTGCAAATGTATTTTGGGCAGATGCATCTGAATGTAGCTTTATTTATACGTACAATATTCACATTTAAGTGTTGCATAAAGAAAGATCAGCAGGATCGGTACATGACCAAATTTGAGGTGAAGGACAACGTAAATTTGCTGTTTTTAGTTTGAGAACATCCATTGTTGTTGTTCAGAATTCATATCTAAAAAAAAAAACTAAAAAAAAAAAATAGTGAAATAGTTTGCCATACATTTTAGTTTCTTAAATCTCCTATAGATTCTTGGACCTATCCATTCTCAGCACGCTTTTTATCCAGCTCAAGATCACAGAGGGCAGGCATTTATCCTAGCTGCCAATGGGTGAGAAGAGCTTGGTCTGGTTGCCAATCCATCAACACAGACAACTACTTGCACTCACTTAGGGCCAATTTAGAATCACCATTTAACCTGACATGTATGCCTGGACTGTGAGAGGAAATCCTCTCCAGGAACTTTTCTACTGTGAGGCATTAGTCAGTATGATTTCAGCACGACTGGGCCATGTAACTATGGCTTCATTTACACTGCAAGTCTTGATGCCCAGATCTGATTTTTTGCCTAAATCCGATTTTTTTTAACGTGTGGTTACACGTACCTTAATAATGTGACTCATATCTGATTCACGCGATTACACTTGCCTATCACCTGAAACATCGCGCATGTCTACCTAAGTGTTTACCAAACTCTACTGCTGAGGCAAATGGACGACGTTGACATTGGTGTGATGCTAGTGTTGAGGTACATGAGAAGTTCGCCCAACATTGACAGGAAGGCAGAGAAGGAGGAAAAGGGCCATTATTGCATCCTGTGCACACGCTGCAATTATTGCCTCCTCAGCTGTTCAGAGGAGTGTCTGGGTGCGAGACCGATCCCAGGACTGGTGGGAGAATGTTGTGGCTTCACTTTCTCAACTGTCCACTGCGCCTCGTTGGTTTTGACCTCCTCCGACATGTTCCTTGTATGTTTATGCGTCTCGCATTCATTAGCTAACCACGTGCGACAAAAAAATCAAAATCGTCGCATATTTAATGACGTGTGGAACGCAATGTGTAAGAATATCCGATCTGCCTGTTTACACGGCGGTCGCATTGTCACATATCCGATTCGTATCTGATAAATTTCCACATATGAAGGAGGCCTATCCGATCACAAAATATCCCAATGCATGCGTCCTTGTCCTATTTACATGGTGAAAAAACATATCCGATCTGTGTCACATGAGAGCAAAAAATCGGAATTGGGTAACATTTAACTGAGTGTAAATGTAGCCTAAGAACCACCATCCTTGTATTCATTTGCATTCTGCTCCTGACTGAGATATGAGAAATCATACATTCTGCTGCTTCTTCATCATCATACATGCAAGTACAGCTGAATACACAGCACAGACGTCTTTAATGGCGATTTTGTCAAATGATGCTGCAGTTGTAAATCACGTGGTTACATGCATTTTAAAAGTTCCTGTTTTCATCAGACTAATAGAGTAATTGAAAGCTTTTTTTTCCTAGTGCCATCTAAATGTGCTGAGTGTTAACTACTGAACCACCATGTATCCTATGTTGCACAACTTATTACCATATACCTGCAAAATATATGGAATTCCTATGATATTTTGTGTTTATCGCCAATCAATAATATCCAGCAGAGCCCTTGTACCTTTAGCTATTTATGCAGGTATGTGCAGACTTCTCCAAGGACATGCTTCGGATCTTCCTGATAAGTAAACTATACACTCAATTTATGCCACATCATATGATCACTGTATTCCACATCCTTGGTCTTAATCCTATATATACACTAAAGACAATAAACAAAGCTGTCATGCAGCAGCAGTCATCCTTACTGATGTGCATATTTGGAATGTGTTACTTCTTTTTTATTCTTGACAAATATCTGAATTTTAAGAATTGCTATCATGAGCCTGTGAGCATGTTGAGGTTAGTATCTATTTGTGCCTGTGCCCAGGGCTTAAATTGGTATTTATCATGCATCAAGGCTCAGTGGTTTCAGAGTTACCTTGGGTACCCGTGTATGTACAGTGGGGAAAATTAGTATTTGATACACTAATGATTTTGCAAGTTTTCCCACTTACAAAGAATGGAGAGGTCTGTAATTTTCATCGTAGGTACACTTCAACTGAGAGACAGAATCTAAAAAAATATATAGATATATAAATATTATCAAATAATTCATTTATATTTATTGCAGAAAATAAGTATTTGATCACCTACAAACCAGCAAGAATTCTGTCTCTCACAGACCTGTTACTTTGTCTTTAAGAAGCCCTCCTATCCTCTACTCATTACCTGTATTAATTGCACCTGTTTGAACTTATTACCTGATACCAAATACTTATTTTCCCCACTGTATGAGCAAGAGTGACAGACAAAATATTTCTACATACAAGCCCCTACATATGAAAGACGAACTCTTTATAGACATGAAACAGTAGACAAGTTGGTGTCATTTGACAGACTGTATGGTATAGAACAACGCTTTCCTCTGACTGTGGCATTGTGCAAAATCAGCATTCAGATCATTTACTTGTTAACTAACAATTTCAGGACACCTTTCCACAAAAAACATGGAAAATTTCATCAAAGCTTTTTGCATTAAAATGCAGCTTCAGTTATCTTAACAGTTATCTTCTCGTGTCATCTGTAACTCAAAGTACATGCAAAATTTCTGCATAAAACATGTTTAAAAAGGCTCAAAGTTCATTTTAGGAGAGGGGGACTATGAGTATGGTCCCGCTGGTTTATTTACTATCATAGAAGATACATGAAATATCAGTATGCAGGCATTATATGACTGTAGTAGCTGGTGGAGCTCGTTTCTCTCTAGTTTCATTTAGAGGGACACCAGATAAATCTTGGTAGCAATGACTATTTGGTCAAATAGAAAATTAACTACATTAAACAACAAAGTTTTAATACACAAATCTGTTTTTTAGAACGAGAAATTCAAGAGGACTAGAAAGAAAAAGATTTCCATCTGAGATGCAGTAAGGCGGAAGCAAAAGTTAGCATGATCTAAATGTAAATGTTCAAGTAGAGTGCATGGACTGCATGTTTCTTAAAAAAATGGACTTAGTTTAATGGCCATGCGTAGGGAAATTTTCACTATTGTTTGATAAGTGTGTTCTGAGAAGCTCTGGGCTTGCAGTAACAAAGTTATGGACATTAGTTGAAATAATGCTCACGTTTTGCTGTAAGCCTAATGCGTTATTTTAAATTGCTACATTCCATCAATATGTCATGTAGTCAAGTTCTGTTTTACCTGCTTTAATGTTAGATTACAGAAGGTAAGGGTAGTTGGCATGAAACTCGGTACATTAATATCCCATGTTAAGTGGATGTATGGCGAAGTCACAGAGCTCCTCAGAAAAATCAAAGCTGTTGTGATGATAACCAAGGCCTTATTTACCCGGATGTAAAGACTGATATGGATTCGTAAAATCTCTCACACCGACATCGGGCGACAGATCCCAGAACAGCCCTGGACCGACTCACGCGGTCTCACAGAACTGCAAGCATTTGTAAAGCTTTGTCCTTTAGTTGAATAAAAATAAAGCAGCTCATATGTTTACCATTTTTCAAAGCTTGAAACGTTTTGTCACACTGCACAGTTTCAAGGCAAAATGTTATGATTGATGCCTGATGTGAAAAACCTGTGTCTGCTGCACAAAGGTAAACTAATTGAAAGCCTGAGGCTGCTTACATTACTGAGGTTCAACATGAATTTATCTGTGACTGATTACCTAGTACAGTTACTACTGCACAAAGTGCTTGATTGCACAGTAAAATCTAGAAACAAATATTCCATATATGCTTTAATCATCTCATAAATGTATGCAGTGCACTTACATAAGGTCTTTAAAAACCATCTACTGTATATTGTTTAAAAAGAAAAATAGAAATACTTTTTTAAGTGGCTGTATATAATGCAGAACCACGCTCTGCTTGTGACTGCTGCTCCTGAATGATTAACTACTAATATAGTTGGACATCATTTCTTCTCAAAGCTAAATGATGTTGTCATCTGTGGAGAAAGTTTAGCCATAAAATAATGAGAAACTCCCTGATTAATGCTTAAAAAAAACACTAATTTGTAAACCGATGCTCTATTTAAACACATCTGTGTCTTTGTGAGGAGGAGTCTTGTCCCTTACAATAGATGAGTAGAACAAAATGCCTCTTTTGTAATCTTTCACCACTGATGGATTTGAAGTACTGAGACCGAGTCACAGCAGCACATCTACATGTGTTTTGATCAAATCCAAGGCTAGACTGAATTCATTTATTCATTTATGATTGTAGTACATTTCACACAATCCCTGTATGCTGAAAAATATGCAAGCGCTGCTCATTTTCTTTTTGCACGAGATTTATTGATGCAGACGACAATACAACAGCTCCACAAGATATAAAGAACCTAACCTAACCTATTTTTATTTTTTTTCCCCCACACCAGTCCTGCCCTTTTCATCACTGAATATCACCGCGCAGGCATCCTGTCCATTATTTGAACTTATTGCAGATGATAAAAGAGTTGCAACATCAGAGGGACAATCGCTAATAAAGCTTGGTACACAATAGGAGCTGAGACTCAGGAGAGAAGGCAAACATGCAGAGAAAGGTGCAGCAACACAATTCAACTTCAGTAGTGAGATGAATAAAGTAAAGCTTAATAGTAGCTCTGTGTCTTTTAGAACTGGACCTTTTGTGTTGGAATAAATGAAGGACCATAGGGGGAAAAGACCACACTTTTCCCCTGTCCAAGTCTCTTCCATTGGCCTTATTGCTTTACAGGAAAACAAACCTAATTTCTGGAAGAGTTGGGAATTTAAAAAAAAAAAAAAAAAGCTGTAATTTGACTTATTTATTTGAATGTCAAAAAAATAATAATAATTTTCAGTTTATTTACTGACCAACTGCATTTAAGGTAAACACAAGAAACTGGTGCTAAAGAAAAAATGGACCAGACTCAGTGAATAATTCCCTATACTCCCTATAGATCAGTGAGCAGTGCTGACCAACATGTCATTGGGGTCATCAGGTGGGAAGCTCCTTTCATCTGTTTCCTCTAGTTGGACCCACAACACCTCCAGGAGGCTAGACAGTGATCACTGGCGTCCCAGAGTCACTCCCCTAATGCCAGCCATCACTGCTCCTCACACCACAACAATCATCTTTTTTTTTTTTTTTTCACGACCACAAGCTACCCCAGCCTCTCACCACAAGACTTTATCATTTGTAGAGGCCATTTCCTGGGGAACAAAACAAGCTTATTTCCTAAATCTACCTGCATCTCCCAATCACAAGCTGCCTTTCATCCTTATTGTCTAATTAACTTTCTCCCCCTCTTGAACAAACTGAATTGCAACTCTCTTCACCTTAGACCCTCCTAAATTTACCTGCCTTCGTTTATCTTCAATACCTGCAGCTAAGCTTCTTAATACTTGGTCATGTCGCCATGTATACCGGCCTTGTGTGACAGACAAACCTTACAACCTGACAAAATATACGCCTTTCGTCCATAGTCCACAGCTCTTTCCAACTAAGCTTTTTCTTCTCTACACCTTCCCAATTCAACCACCGTCCCTGCTTAGCCTGAGCCACTGCTTTTGCACCCCTTAACATTTCCTCCTGTCTACGAACCTGCTCAACAACTAACTTTCTCTTCTCCTTGGGACCTGCTCTACTCCATACTGGTTTGCCTGGGCCAAGCCCATTAAACAATATGAACATATTTCAAAATTTGATGCCAGCAATTTGTTTATATTCCGAGAAATACAATGAACACAGTGAACACCCTGAAAATAATTTATTTGGAATTGTTTCTATTAAAGGGTTCAAAAGAAATAAGAAATTACAGATTTGACTTTGTATTACATTTTGGAGGTATTTGCAAATCTGTGGACCTCCATCATGACACCACCAGACACGACTTAGTGGTGGATGTGGAAGCATGGGCTTCCTTGTGTTTTTCCCCATTCTCCAGCTCACTGCTGACATAGATGCTCAAAAGATGATGGATTCATCTTTGTATTCTTGTGATTTACTGAGCAGCTACTGCTGGGATTTTTTATGACATAGTTTAGTCAAAGATAAAAACTCTAAATGGTTATATCGAGCCTCTAAAACTGCTGCCGTTCAGGCAATACTGCGGTTTGCAGAGTAATATTTCTTCATTTACCACGCTGAGCACTCCTCTTTATAGGCAAATCAATGAGGCCCTCGCTGTGTGCTGATCATCTTTTATTTTTCGCTGATAATTTTCCCCAGGAAGTCTTTACATGGCAGAGGGATGCCTTTTTATTGACAGCACGGCCCTAATACAGCAATTACTGCACGAGTGAAATCAGAGGAGAGACAGAGGCACGGGGAGGGAGCTGATTGAGTGTTTGATTTGACACATTTGGAAAGTTGAGGAAATTAACAGCAATGGCACCAGATCAGAGAATCTTTCAGATGAATCAACCATTAGATATACGATTGCATTATGCAGTACAGCTGTGACATAGTTCAGACTATAATCTATATGCAAATATTCTCCATCCTTTTTCCATGGTGGCCTTTACGAGTAAGTGTGAACATTGGAGAAGGACGATCCTAACATTTTCCAGAGAAGTGGGTACACTATAGCCTTCATTTCAGCAAAGTTTCTGAATGCTTAGTTATTACCGCTGCAGGATTATATTCTCTGTGTGCTTCTTCCTCTCACTGTAATAACTAAATGTCACATCACATGTATGGGAAGCTGTCCTTTGCCGAAAAGTTGATCCATCAATATTAATCACATTGTTGCAGTGTCACGGGAGACATTATCTCACTGAGTCTCAGACATGTAAATGTTTGACGAGAGCCACTTTGGGGGGGGCTTTACATTTTCACAGCGGTTGCACATTAAACATAGAAATGTCCCTCAGGGAGCTCCGAGCCTCTCGGCTATGGGTGTATGCAAAGCCAACGCCAGACTATGCGAGCTTGCGCCAGCAAGACTCTCTTCTGAATGAAATTTAGACGCATTAATGATTCATGGTTTACAAGTGGGGCTCTTCACTGACACTCTCATCCAAAATGGCGATTTGGCACCACAAGTGCAACCAGAAGACTCTTACTCAAAAGGAAGCACCAAAAGACTACTACTGACAGATGGGAAGAGGATTTTTCAGTGTTAGAGTAAATGTCTACGTTGGAGTGTTGTCTGAATTGATTTATTTTTATTGTTGGCTCCATCTTCACAAAAGCACAGATGTGATATGTGTTAAATGAACAAAAGAGTTTTACTACAATATGGAGGAGTTTGGCAACCCATAGTCAAGTGAAGATGACATGATTTTCATTTAAATATCTCTTTATTTCTATCTTCTGTTGTTCAGAAATAACAAACAAACAAATAACAAGCACCCCTAGAAATGTTTTGCCACCCTGTACGGTCAGTGATCATTAGCAGCCCTGGGAAAGTCTTGCTGCTTGTGACATTATTTACAGCAGAGGTGGAAAGAGTACTGAAAAATTGTAATTAAGTAAAAGTTCTACTCAGAGTAAAAGTAAAATTACCCATCTCAAAATTTACTTGAGTAAAAGTACAAAATTACTTCATTTAAAATGTAATTTGAGTAAAAGTTACTTAATTACTTTCAGTTTCTTAATGCAAAAAAGGATGAGTCATGAATCAAATTCAGTACAAGTTGTTTTAATCGATTTCGAGGTGTATTAAAGAAGTTTGAAGTCGATGTTCTGAAAGCCGAAAGCTCCGTTTTGGCTGGCAGGCACATCTTGCACTGCATAATCACATTATTGCCTTTCGTGCGTTTGAAAACGAATAATTTTTCTAAATTTGGCCACGGGTTTTTCTGGCTTTCGTCTCCTCCAGAATGTGTATCCTCTTCGTCTTCGGACCTTTCCTCCTCCAAAGTCTCCACGTCTAGGTTAGCAACAGCTATCTTCCAAAGCGCAGGTAGCCTACTAGATCCACCACACCAGATTATTTAACAATGGAAAGGGCGCGCGCAAGGCAAGGCCACGCAATTGACTTTCAGTTCTGGGACAGCAGTTTAAATTTCCGCCCGCATTTAATTTTTCACCATCAATATTTGTTTTACTCAGTAACGTGAGGGGTTTCAAATGTAGCAAAGTAAAAGTACTTGGGTCAAAATGTACTCGAGTAAAAGTAAAAATTACCCATTTCAAAAACTACTCAGAAAATTACAAATTACTCATTAAAAGTACTCAATTACAGTAACGTGAGTAGATGTAATTCGTTACTTTCCACCCCTGATTTACAGCAATCCAAGAGTCCATTAGTTCTTCTTTTAGGGGATTTTTGAATATTCCTCCTCACAGCATCAGGTTTAGGGTGTGTGTAAAAAGAGACGTTTTATGGCTGAAAAGTGCTGTCAGGGTGCTGGGAGCCCGCTTTCCCGGAGTCTATTCAGAACAGCACTCACACGCATGTGAGACTTACCACAGCTGACAGCAAGCTTGAAATGCATTCCCTGTCAGCTGCCACAAAAAAAGCTTTTTAATTTTAATTCATTTTTGCCTGACATATGATTTGAGTCCAGCTCTGGATAGATGGACCCAGCCAGAACAGCTTCTCTTCCAGTTTCTTGCTGCTCAATGATGCTCAATGAGACAATTCCTGTCCATTTCATTGGTTCACTTACAATGAGTGACAGTGATGATGCCTGTGCCTCTCTGAAAAGGTAAAAGATTCTCTCACAAATACGCCGGAGCCCGCTGAAAGAAAAAAAAAAAGAGATCAGGTTCAGTTTTTTTCCCCTCAGTGTTTATATGCAATCATCCCCGATTAGATACTGAAGAAAAACATTGTCCGTCAGAAAGAAACTTTGTATACACATCCAGTATTGGGGAATACTGTAATGTTGTGATGACATGTACCTAAAACCCGACGTTCCTCTTCTATGAAATTTAACCAAACAAGCAGCTGTGGTCAACATGTCCTTCAGTCAAAGCAATCAAATAGGTCATACCCTTAAATACATCCTCTATACGTCCTCTAAACTACCACCCCTATAGATGGCAGGAGGGAAATATGACATATGAGTGTTTCCACATCAGGGCAAATGTCCTACTCAAGCATTTTCCTCAATAAGCTAAATCTGCTTTGGGGGGAAGGAGAGGAGATGGAAGGAACAATTACAGGCAGCGCCTTTAACATCGGCACATGAGTTTGGTACCTAGAAAAAACAACTGGTTTTTCCACTCATGTTCAGTCAATGACACGACAATTCTGCTGAAAGATCTTTGACACATCCTGGTCAGGTTTAGACAATATCACTGCTTTGGGTTAAAAACCAAAACTCCATTTTTAGGGTTTAAATATAATCATGGTTGGGGCTAAAATACATTCTTTTTACGATTGCTTTAATGGACGCCATTTTGTTGGCTGCCTTGGTGACATGTCGACACAACGACACTGTAAGACAACCTGGTTGGGTTTTGACAATAACATTACTTGCTTGGGCTCAGAAAGCCAAACTACCTGGCCGGGGTTAAAAACAATATAATTCATTGTTCTACTTTCCTAATTTTTTCTCAACATATTTTCCAATATGTTCCCTCTTTTCTGCATTGCAACATGAACATTTATAAACTCTAACACTGGCAGAACCTGTATTATGATTAATAATTTTACACAGAGAAACCTAACAGTTGGTGATGTGATTTGACACTCACCAGCACACAAATTCAAATGCTCACTACTGTAGATTTTGGCATTTGCTTGTGTGGGTTCAGCGCCAGCGTATGAAGCTTAAAGGCAGGGTAGGGGATCTTTTTCTGGAACATTTTTTTACATATTGCTTGAAATACTCTTCACACCCCCATTGCAACCAATTAATTAAAAGTTTTGACACAAATATGAAAAGTTTTAGTGGCCTCTAGAACGTACAATCTAGGAAAAACAGAATCCAATCATTGTGAACGGACCGTTCACAATGATTGGATTCTGATGCCGTCTATCAAACTGCAATCTGCTCCTCCCTCCCCCTCCTTCCCCCTGTGCGCGTACCCTGCTCCGTGAACGAAGCTTGGCAGGAAGCTAAACTAGAGCCAGCTTGGCTAGCACCTAGCATTATTAAACGTATAGTTAGCATAAACTAAATACTAAATACTAAATACGGCAACGATCGATGCTTGCTGTCAGAACAGCGCTCGTGCACCTTCGTGCTCGTGCGCGTTCATGTACTCTAGAGGCGTGCCTTCGGGGGGAAAGTGAAGAAAAGGGTTGGGACTTTTTACCTGTGTATTTTCAAAATGCAGCTTCGCTGGACTCAAAATCCAGGATCTCCTACCCTACCTTTAACTCACAGGGTTTGTGACTGTGTATTTGAGGCAGATTTTTCCTAACACTTCAAGATTCTAAGAACCAAATTTCAGCAAGGTATACTGCTGGAAACCGTAGAACAGACTAATTTGTAGGAGTCGTCAGTTTTCCCATATACAGACATGTTTAAGTTGATGTAATAAAGAATTCAGCTCGAAATGTGTGTCAGTTTGTGAAACCATGGAGACACAGAAGCAATCTTTCAAGAAGTGTGCCAAGTCCTCAAACATGAAACAAGCTGCCTGCCAAGTACTTGGAAAAAGAAAAGAAAAACTGTTCAAGTACACTGAGGAAAACTGATCCTATTTTAGAGGCAAAGAATTAATCCAAATTTTGATCAGATCTGAGGGTTTTTCCTCAGCTTTATTCCAAAAATAAATTCCATTAATGACATTTTTGTGAGCTTCTTAAGATAAGGACAGATCTACAGCAACATAAGTCATGCTTTGTTGCTCATTTTAATTTATTATGTTATTTATTTGTTTGTTTATTGATTTTCTTTTTTATGTACGAAATGCTGCCAACACATTTTTGGTTGTCACAACACTGACATTACGGACTGGTGAAATAAGTAAGGATGATCATCTCTATGAATTCCATTAGCATGAGTTTCACTCTGTGCAAAGCTATTAGCAAGCTTTTCCTTGGAATAAATTGTATGGATCAAACGAAATGCCTTCAATCAATCAAAATGTTACTGAGCTTCAAAGTTGACTGTTTAGCAAAAAAGAAAGTTTTTTTCCTTCTTCACAGCAACTGAATGAAAGTGTTTTTTTAAGGAAAAGCTTGTTTCGTCCAAAATTTCATAGTAAAATAAACAACAACAAAAAAAACAAAAGCAACCCAAAATGACAAACAGAATTTTGGAAGTTTTTTTGGAAGATATTTTTCTTTTCAACCATCATCATGAGCTTCCGGCCCATTGAGTCTGAAAGCTGTTTGCCAGGATGAGGAAGGCATAAACAACATACATCAAATGATTTTGATGTTAAGATGATCTGTGAGGTGCTGGTTTAAAATCCAATTACATCCAAATATCATTTAGCACTTGTCTATTTACAAAAACTGTAAATATGAAACGGTTCCAAAACACAAAAACCTGACTAAAGAGGATGCAGCTTATAAGAGCTAAAGTGTGCAGGGTGAAAAAAAAAGCACTAAGCTGTACCTGATACATCATCAATCAAACAACTCTCAATCTAATTCTTATTTGTTTATTTATTCTTAATTTTTATTACAACATGCTGTAGCTACAGAAACATCAGCTTCTTCCTGAACACAATATTCTGGATGCAGCTTTCACTCTTTTTTTTTTTTATTATTATTTTTTTTTTTTACTATATTCAACATCCAGTTCAATGAATCCTTGACTAGACAGGAAATGCACATTTCATACGAACTTCGGGCAAAGCAATGATAACAGTAAAGGCTCAATGGAGGAGAGGAAATTACAAAGTATTACATTGAACACAGTGATGAACAGTCCCCGTCTAATTATGTTCTGCACAACTAGGCGTCATCATGTACAACTACACCTCAATTCCTTCAGTTTCCCCTAATCATGTCCCATGAGTTGGCTCTTAACGTCACTTATTTGTCTTATGCTCCCTCGCCTCTGTGGCCATGGGAGATGCGAATGAAATCTCGCTGAGGATTAATTGTTATGTTGTGTTCATTAGTACCATAATTGTTTTCCAATCATCGCAACCGTGTTATTTTACGACACTCAAGGCAATTGTGGCAGGATATTAACATGATGATGACTCAAACTGGAGAAAGCTGAGCTCTTCCTTTGTGGAACAGGACCAGACTTTCTGAGTAGCAACAATCAAATAACGAGACAAATGCTGCAATTCAATTATAAAGAAAAAACGTCATTGTTTCATCTTACAACAGGTTCTGGTGAAAGGCATGAGAAGAAAGAAACTGGGAGAATTCTCTGCATCCACACCATGTGTCACCATACAACTTCATCATTGTCCCTGAAATCTAGTCTTCGATTAAAGGGACACTCCACCCATTTGCATTAGACTTTGCATTGTTAGAAACCCAGTCATACTTTTGAATGGTCATGCAACACTCTCTCATTTCCCCCTGAGACGGGAGAAATCCGTATTCACCTCTTTCCACTTCCTCCTACAATGACGCAAAAGTCGCCATTTTGCGTCATTGTAGGAGGAAGTGGAAGAGGGGTGGATTTCTGTTGAAACTACAAGCGCTAGTTCCCACCCTTCAACACTGCCCATAGGGGGTTGGACCTAATGGGCTAACAGACCTATCACAGATCAGTGCCAGTGCTTTTGAGAGCTGCAGCTAACATGGTCGAAGGTACCGAATACTCAGACAGATGCAATACGGAGGACTGGGATTTAGAAGAAGATATGGCTAGAGCTGGGGAGAATTGGTAGTGCCTGTGCTCTAACTGTGCGCCAATGGACACAGAACAAGAGTCTGTCTGCTGCCGAGAATTCCAGCGGTGCCAATTTCTTCTGGACGAAATCGGAGGATGGCACGGACGTGTGTGTTGTTGATCAACCGCGTTTCGCACCCCATATGGATAGTGGCGTCCTGGAGACCTACTTTAGAATACCTAAAGTGAACTGGAAACGACAGCCAAAGCCTACAGGGCCAAATGGACGTCTTTCTGTAAAGTAAGTTTGTTTTCTTTGTTACTATGTCAAGGAGTACTCTTGCTAACACACTAACGTGGCATGTTCATTGCACAAATAGCTTGCAGTTATGCAAGCTACAGTGGCACGCTAGGCTCAAATGTGATCAATGTTTTGTCTAGACAATTTCGTCTAACAGCCTACCGGCACTTTCTTGAGTGGGTCCTGCAAGGAGAGAGATTGGGCAGAGGGCGTCGTGTCGTGCAGGCTATCCGCCAGAACTACCCAGCTCCAGACGGCCAGTACTGCGGGCACCAAGAAGTGGAGGACGCTCAGGAGAAGCTATAGTTTCCTTGTTTTATATTCATTCAACAGTTGTATTGTTTGTATAGTTATTTAATTAAATGGTTAAAATGTACGTTGTTGTGGTTCTTTCTTAGTAATGTTGCTCCAAGTGTATTCGAGTTATTGAATGACTAACATTTCAGAACTGGAACAATATAGCTACTGTTACCTCAGATGACAAAATGACAGAATTGTGATCATAGCCTACCTATAATTACTATAAATTATGAAGCATTACAAGTATACATTGCATTATAAGTTTGTTGCAAATCAGTTACCTCCTTCCAAGTTTATGATGCTATTCTAAACTTTGTTGAAGGCAGACAGGAGAGAAGGAGTGACATTTTGTTTTTTAATTCACAAAATAAGAATTGTCATGAACATAAAGACACACAAACAACATTATCCACACTATTAAAAAAAAGAGGTATTGACCCTGTGATTGAGTATACAGTAAGGTGCTCGATGGAAGTGCAAACAGGTAAGGCAGTGCAAGGATAAGGTCAAAAGACCATATAAGACATAAAGACATTTAGGACATATAAGACGTGGTAATATTACAAAATGTATCACGAGGAATGGGTTAAGGTACAGCTGACGTCTGGCGCTGTCTGGGATTCAATGTTTTCTGATGATGAGGACAACTCTGCAGCAGACGTCGACGTCGTTTTAGTCTGAAATGTCATACGTTCAATAACGTTACAAACATTTGAATAACGTCAGACTAACACAGTAAAACATGGTGGATTTACATCGCTAATAACGAACTTATTTAGATCTACATAGCAAAGTGTCTAACGTTACATTGCTAACTTTGCTGACGAGTGGAGTTAGCGAGGCAGACACACTAGAACAGCAAGCGACCAAAACATACAAGATATTTACTTTGTAAACAGCCAAATCATATGAGATGTGCTGCTTTACAGCAGACAACTATATCAGTGTGTGTTCTCAGTAGCCGCTAGAGTCGAGTTAGAAAAAAAGCCTTACCTCCAGGCAAATGCGTTTAGCATTGCTAGCAGTTCCAGAAGTTCCTGGCTTTTTGCACAAGTCCAACTCTTTGGGTAATCTATGAAAACTTACTCCGTGTATTTTCCTTGTGCTTGCTGAACATCCCGGTACCATGCAAGTGCACACCATTTCGAAACACAAACGAGGAGTAATTCAGTAATGATTTCGCAAACTCTTCACTAGAAATTGTGTGACATGATTTCCAGGTAGCGTAGTCGGGTGGAGCTACTCTCGGGGGAGTGGAGAGTACTATGGGGATTGTTGTCTTTAATCCACAAGCACAAAAAAGTCATTTTCTGCCTTTTCTCGATCAAGAAGGCACCAAATTAGAAATTTATGCTACTATTCTACTACATATATGGCCCACTTTCAATACATATTCATGTCTCCACTGGTGGAATGTTCCTTTAAGTGAATACAAAGTGAAGGAGGCGAAAGTTGTCATTTTAAGAATTTAATCAAAGCACTATCTAAAAATCACACTTCTTAGCTGAATCAAGAAAAAGGAAGGAAAAGAAATCAGGCCCTTTCTAGGGCTTGAAGTTCTTCATTTCTTGCTCAGAAAATTGTTTGACTTAAGACATGTGCAAGCCTGTCACCCTTGCCTGGATTTGACAACATATCAGTTCAAATCTTGCCTTAATGCAGTACATGAGGACAGCAACAAACTCTCCATTAATCCTCTTTCCCGACTACGTCTCCACGGTTCCATTTGTTCCAGTTCCCTTCCTTCAACAGGCCTCTGGTTTCAGCTGTCACTCTCTCACAGAGCAGGAATAGGAGAACCAAGTTGGACCAATCAAAGCAGTTAATGCGCTTAAATCAGCCAGTGGGTGTGAAAGCTGACCACTTGGGTTTCAGCACCGCACTTCAAAGGCTCCAAAATTTGCACGATTCTCCTCATTAGCTCCGAACTACATGCTGCAAATACTGCTTTCAGTGGTTAATCAATCGCATAATGAAAGCATTTAATGCCGTCATGTGCTTTTGCTCAGTCTGATACTCGTTTGTGGAAGGTGTCAGGGAAATTTTAAAAACACCATCATTCCAGTCTTCTTGCGAGTTCAAATTGGGCCTCTCCCTTCACTCTGAAAATCAGATGATGGAAATGTGTTCTCTGTGATTTCACAGCTACAGAAGGCATATTTTCTATCAGCGCACATCATTTGGAAATGACACATTTGGAGTAGTAGCTTTTTAGACTCTTCATATCTCGCTTCTCACTGAAAAACTGAGGCATACATATCAAGCGGTCATACCAGATTATTCTTCCTGATGAAAATGCATGTTTTTTTTTCCTTAACTGACTTTAAAGACATAGGTTGACATTTTAGAACTGTGTATTGATAAGTGCCACTAAGCAGAGCTGCTATGTCCCTACACAATACAAACTGTAGCCAGCGATCATTCGGTCACCTCAGCAGGAAGGCTGGAACCGAGTGGAAAAGGCAGTCAGGGCTTTTTTATTTATTAACCACTATGTCATTGTGGGGTTAACAGGCAAAGCCTCCTAAGTCAAGAAATTTTATGAACATTCCACTTGAGAAACCTTTGCTGATTAAGTCAGTAAGAGTTAAGAGTTAGGGTAGAATGAGCAAAGTGGAATAAAAAGGATAAGAGACTTATGGGAGAATATTTTAATAGAATAAATCTAATTTCTTCTTTTCCTTTTGCATAAGCATAACTGCACCAGGCAGCCTCTATGCCACATGTGGAAATATCCAAAAAGTAATGGCAGGTTTTAATAACGGATGCAGCCTGGTGTTTGAACAACAACATTCAAGGTGGAAATATCCAAGTCTTTGGTTCAGTTATTCAGCCTGGAGCTTTTATGTGTCAGTTCAGCACCATTTGGATTTCTTTGTTCTTAGAGTCCACATTAAATGGCTGATACTCTTTATTTACTGGGTTTTTAACAGTCGTCTCACTTGATTACATCAGTCTGTTAATGTATCCCTCTGCTGTTTTCTGATGGGCTGCATTCACAAGACGTAATGAGAATTGCAATGCGTGACTATCAAAGGCATGAGTCATAACCATGTGCTGTTTTATAATGTCGGAAACCTGTAAAACATCAGTGGAAAAATTGGTGTACTGACCTAAAAAAAATTCTCCCGGAACGTTGATGGATGCTGACCCAAAAATTCAATATAATGACTGAAACCATCAGCACTCAGCATGGCAACAAGAATGGACACATTTCAGCCCTCGGTCTTCACCCTGCATATCTGATTCACTTATGAATGTGACCCTTTTCAACCAAAGATCAGAGTCTCACATGCGATTAACATCCAGCTTATACCACTCAACAAGATAAATAAACGTCTAGTTGTCATCAAAAAAATGACAAAATTGCAGATATACAACATCAAAACACTGAAAAAAGCACAACATTCAAAACACTGGATGACAAAATCCAACACATAATCAAAAATAAAACATTTATAAAAATGCAGTAACGTGTACGCATGCGGACCCATTTTATGTAAATTACAAGTGATCTTACTTCATTTTTTTGTCCATGTGTGAATATAAAAAATGATTTTCTTTCATCGTAGTATGGAAGTTCACACAATTCAAACAAGGAAAATCCCATTTGGGGAAGCAGGCTTAAAAGTATAGATGTATAGGTTTGACATAAACTTCTGTATTTTCTAGTCTGTCCCTCAAATTGGTCGATCGCTTGGTAGAGAATATGGGAGGGTTTTTAAAAATCAGTGACCAAAAATAGGATCAATATATGCCAGTGTTTTCATACCAACTCTTTCTGTGACAGAGATGGGTGACAAAGAACTGGTCAAAACAGCAGAGCTGCTAATTAAAGTCAGTCAAACTCATTTAAATTCAATTATACCTTATTAATCTTCAAAGGGAAAATATATTGCTGCAGTATAAATTAACATTAAAGACTATGTGCTTATATGCTGTCGTTTATGCCACAGATTTTCAGTGAACATGCATCTAATAGCCTCTAGTCGTCATTCTTTTTGGAAATGAACATCAGCACATTTCTTAAACTCCTCATCAGAGCTGCAGATTATTTTTGATCTCTACAATTTCCACTGTGGCAGACTCGTTTTCAAGCAATATGGATGGTAAGTAAAACGAAATATGACAAATAGTTGTTTCTGTCTGTCTTTTTGCAAAACAAAATTTAAAAAAAAGTGTTTTTTTTTTTTATCAGATCAGATTTATTTATCTTGACATCCAAAAAAGACAAACTCTCTGCTCATCTCAATGGTAAACGCAGCGGACGGCAGCCGGAATGGAGATGTTCCATAAACGTTTGTACTTCCTTGCATACACCAGTAAGCACAAAGAATAAGTCATCACTAGCTCTATACAAGAATTTCACTAAAATAAAATGTTGGGGTAGACATTTCATGAAGGTAATGTCTGTACTAGATGAGCCATTGTGATGTCAGTGCTTGTGTGATAGTCTTTATGATGCATTTAACATTTATTCTGGTTAAAAAAAAGGGGGTAAATGTGGATTTTTTTTCCTCCATGTTTACAGGCATTATAGCTCTGGTCAAGGGTTGTAATTAGGTCAGTTTAGAAGGTTTATGTTTTTTGCAAATACAAAGGAACTTCCATTTTAAACATGTGTTTGGTTCGTCCAAATCATGAAGGGTTAGACATCCGTTTTACCAAATACATTTTAAATTTAAAAAAAAAAATGAGCTCCCTGCTAAAAGTGGAAATAATCTGGCCCAGAATCAAAAGGTGCCATCTGCCTGGGAGCCATGTGTCAGCAGTTTAGACATATTACACTAGCTACTGCATCTCTCGATCAAGACATCATGCTGCTCAAATGCTCCCCCCAGAATGATGGCTGGGGACAGAAACAGTGGGTGGAAAAAGATGCAATCTCAGCTTAGTGAGCGCTTTGATGTGAGCCGAGGCGTCCGTCGATTACAACAGCCGTGTCTTAGTGGTCGGTGCCGTTATGTCCCTCTGGGAATACACCCCGCAGAAACCAGCTGCTGGAGATAAATATGCCTTTTTTTGTTGGTAAATAAGGCCAGAAATCTTATTTCACATGAACAGAGGAAGTCAAAAAAGCTGATCATATTCTGTAGCAGTGTGTGTCATTGCATGCTGTCACTGAGATTAAGCTGTGGAATGCCTATCACTACGGCTGCCGGTGAGGAGTAATTCAAGTGGATATAATGAGTAATTTGCATATGAACATTGCTCATAAAAGCAAAATTGTGATGGTGGGAAGCCTGGCCTCAGAACTAAACTAAACTGTGACAAATCAGATAGTTATTTCAAGGAAAGAGTGGCTTCCGCAGCATCGAGTCATGACTCCGGTACTTGCTCAAGGGCAATTCAGCCATGAATGGCCACTGAGTGCATGTTATCCGCCTCTGTTGGGTGTCGCTCATTGTTCCTATTGTGTATTCACCACTCACAGGGGCTAAATCCTTCTTAGAACATGAAAAACCACATACGATAAGGAAAACAAACCAGTGATTTCAGAAAGAGGAGCGAGTACTCCTGTACTCAAACCTGCCAAAGAAGAATAAATTAGTGCGAGGTCAAGGAAAATGAGAGCAAAGGAAATAGTTTTTTGTGTCCCTTTATTTTTCGTTCAATGTTTCTCAACATGCTGTGGCTTCTTCAGCTGGGATTTCACAGTCAACACTTCCACCTGTGTTATCATCAGTCCTGAGGACCCTCATGGGAGCAGCACAGATGTATACAACATTCCTAAATCGCCATGAGGCTTCCCAGGAAATCAAGCAGGTGTTTCAGCCCAGAGCTAGTTTTTCAAATGTCCAGAATGGCCACCTCTCACATGAAAGTAGAGACTGGGAATATAATGGTGGTTAACCAATTCATTCTAAATGTTTTACTTACTCTTTTATATCATGATGGTGTTTTCTTAATATCTGCCTGACTCTTACACGCTGTCCATGGTCCTGAACAGTGAAACTCCTGATAATATGAATATTTTTAAATTGTAGACTGAAGTTCTAAGGCACAGCTATGACAGTAGATCCATTTAGATCCATCCATTTAATTAAGTGGACAGATAAAAGGTTTCTCTTGAGTTGGTAGCGTTAAAAGAAACAAAATGTGCCTGTGTTGTTGGTAAATTACCTGCACCTGAATAGCAACAGGTCTCCACATCTGTGGCCCCACGCTAATTGGCATTGCTCATTGTGGATTACATGTGTCATTATTGAACTGAGTTGGCTGTGAGCATAAAGCAGTTTATCACACACAGAACTACAAACCTCCATTAGTGCTTTTTCTTGGTTGCAGCTTCAAAATAATTTGCGAAGATTAATAAATCTGGCTCTTTATGGAAATTGGATAACTAGCATCTGAAAAATATTCAAGCGGACCGAAAGTAAATAACAGAGGAGATGCATACCAAACTCTGCGTGTTGTATGATAGGAAAGTAGCTGAATTTAATGATGATTAAGAATGTACTACATTTCAAACACAAGATTCCAATCAGGAGGAAAAAGTCAAAAAACTTCTAATAGCGGAGACATACCAGAGCTGTGAAAACATCTTGATCCAACCCTCGTTTCTTTATATTTTACATTCAAGCAGACAGACTTTTTTGTAATCATTTAAAGTGGTCTTGAGCAATCGTTCTCTAGACTTTCAGAAGCACATGTTTGTTAAACCACTTAAGACTGACCTATGAATCATTCAGACATTAAAAAAGGCACCCAACTCAAGAGATGGGCAGGTGGTGTGTCCACACATAACAAACAACTTAGAAAAGAACCGATTTTAGATTTTATCTTTGGACACTTTGTTACTAGCAGCCTGTAACAAAAGAAACATCATTTGTTCCCATTATTCAGCAGCAGCTACAAAAAACTAACAAAGATAACACAGTTTGACAGACAGAAAACAGGATTTCTGCAACAACAAGGTGATTCCCAAAGAGCTGTTAGCTGAAAACTTGGCATATCTCAACATGGTGTGCAGTGTGTCCTTAAAACATTTGAGGAAACTGGACAAGTGGAGGACAGAAGAAGAAGTGTCAGGCCTAAAGAACTATCTACAGCAGATGAACAGGATCTGAAAGTGATGTCCTTAAGAAAGAGGAAAAAATCCAGCAAAGACCTGACACAGGAGCTGAGAGATGCATCTGGACCTTCAGCTGATCCATCTGCTGTTGGCCCAAGCCTCATCAGAAATGGGCTCCATGGAAGGGTGGCTGTCACAAACCGTTCTTAAGGAAGGGAAACAGGGAGAAAAGGCTGAGCTGTGCCAAAGGACACAAGAAGTGGGCTGAAAATCAGTGGCGGCAGGTCTGATGGAGGGATGAATCCTCCCCAGAGCCCGGAGCTCAACATTACTGAAGCAGTGCGGGATCATGTTGGCAGAGAACGGAACAAAAGGCAGCCCACATCCAAAGAAGAGCTTTGGGATGTCCTTCACGAAGCCTGGAGAAGTATTGAACTAAATTGTACTAAATCTCAGCATGTACATTTTATACTGTATTTTAATGTACAACCCCAAAGTTCGGATTTGATTGAAAATTAAATAAAAGTGATTTCTGAATTTGCTTTGATTTTTACTTCTTTGCAGACAACATGAATCAGAAATATTCCATGATTTTTCTTAGTAACATTTTTTGCATTTCATGCCTGCATCACTTTAAACAAAAAAAGTTGGGACAGTAAATTCTGTACCACTTCATAATGTTGCCTTTCCGCCTAAAAAAAACCAACAACTTAAAAGACATTTTTTCATGAAGAAAATCAAGCAGCATCAATCGATGAAGCATTTCAGTCGTTATATTGTCCCAAACTTACTGTAAGCATGTCTTAAAGTGTTCAACAGCACAAGGTTGTCATAGAATTCAATTTAAAAGTCCTCCACATAATTTTTATTGGGGACATAAGGAATGCAGGCAGACCAGTACTCATACCCTCTTCTTCTTCAGCCATGGCTCTCTGATGTGTGCAGAATGTGCCTTTTCATAGACTTGTTGAAAATTACATAAACATTACCAGCCCTATATTGCCCCAATACAAACCTTTTGTTTTGATTTTGAATGTGTAGCAGGCCTGCATTACTCAAATTAATTTATACTAAGATATTCAATTAAGTTGAAAAAAAAAAAAAAAGGAAATATTCTCAGCATGAAAACTTGGCATATCTCAGCATGGTGTGCAGTGTGTCCTTAAAACATTTGAGGAAACTGGACAAGTGGAGGACAAAAGAAGAAGTGTCAGGCCTAAAGAACTATCTACAGCAGATGAACAGGATCTGAAAGTGATGTCCTTAAGAAAGAGGAAAAAATCCAGCAAAGACCTAACACAGGAGCTGAGAGATGCATCTGGACCTTCAGCTGATCCATCTGCTGTTGGCCCAAGCCTCATCAGAAATGGGCTCCATACTGTCTGAAATCGCATTTCCATAGTGTTCCAACTTCTTCTGATTTGGGATTTTCAATCATGTTTTGCACTTTTTCCCTATTTCACTGGCAAAAGAAATGAGCTTTATCAGGTTCTTTTTGAAGCTTCAGTTTAGACAATTTGTGTCAACTTATACCTATAAGACTTATAAGATTTATAAGAAAACTTATAAGAAAAAGGTGGTAGTAGATTGTAGAAAAAACTTTTAAGTCCAAACAAAATCCAACAAAGAAACCAGAATTGTAAAAGAACCTCAAGAAAAGGGTGAAGAAGACATAGAATCATGGAGGATGAGAGCAGCCACACTGACAACAGACAGAGGAAGAAACGCAAGATTAAACACACCAAGGTAATGGGGAACAGGTGGAAACTATTTGGAATTCACAAAAGGATGAAGATAAAGGAAGTAAATTGAAGTAAGACAAATGATAACACCTTTTCAAAACTCGTTTCAAGCTAAAATCTTCACAGAATTGTCAGATTTATGGCAGTAACAGAAGGCTGTATCTAAGAGAATGAAAGCCTCTTTTTTGTTTTGCTGCACAGGATTGGCTCTAACCTGACCACAGAAAAGTAGCACTGCATTCCTCAGAGACAGACTACAGGTTGGATTCAAACTGCAGCAGTGCTGACAGTAACAGACTTTCCTCCTCACCTGACCTTAACCCCACTGAACGCTTATGAAGACAGACTGAGAACATCTCGGACATTACAGGAGGCGCTTCGGTACTTTGTTTCATCATGCTGAAATAACCCGAGTTATCAGGTTGGAACAAACATGTGGAATACATGCAGCTCGAGTGCTGCCATTACAAGAGCAAAAGAAAGGCAAACAATTACTGAAATACCTGGAGTATCTGCGGGCGCGTTTTTGATCAAATGTTCATGTAGATATTAGTTATGACAAATTTTTATTTTTGGACAAATTCACACTTTTGGACCAAACTTTATATCTCTGTGGCCTCATCTCAGGGCCTTTTCTGCCGGATATGAGAGGAATGGTACTGACCAGCAACCATGCTGCAGGCAGACTTCATATTTACCACCTGCAGCAGCAGCCCTGCCCCAGGAAGTATTCGTCCTCGGCCCAGACAACGGTAGTCATTTGCAAAAACAACAGCAACACAGAGCATGTTATTACATTTTTGTTCGGCACCAACACACAACGCTGACAAAGACGGTACGGTTGTGGCCCGGAGCTAACGGCAGACTCGACTGAACATAAATAAGACTTCAGACTTCTGCTGCGTGCTCTCCAGCTTTCACCACCTCAACCGAGGCAATTACAACACGATCGCAGGGTGTGTGCATTTTTCTGTGTGTTGAGGGCTGATTTTTATACCAAACCCCCCTTGGGGAAAAAAAAAAAAACTTGAATTGTTGCAGTTAATCCTGTCAGAGGCAGTTAGGATAAGCACGTTATTTCATTTCAATATATGAAAAGAGATGCCACACCGCCTTCGCATCTTCATATCTGCTGCAGTTCATGTTCAATTCAATTCAACTTTATTAATCCCCATGGAGGAAATTGATTTAAAAGCAAGAGAAGTGCCTCAGACAACAAGATAAGGGGCATGAAAACTGAGTCACGCGAGAAGGGAGGGGTTGATAGAGAGGCGCAGGAAGTGCATATTGCAAAACTTACTTTATTTGTAGACCGCAGTGACATCTCTATTATGCTGGCTCTGTTTGCAAAGACGTTAAAAACCTTTTTCTTTACCAGCTTACAACTTAGGCAGCTGGCCATGCAAAACGAGAGGTAAGGCTCTGAAGACAGAATATATACGTTCGAGTTAGTTTACACTGAATCAGTATGTAAGGGTGAATTTTGGATATAAGTGGGGAAAAAAAACCTGCTCTTAAACAAGAGATTTTTGCTTCCCAGCAAATCACCGACTATTTCCTACCTGGGTCGTTTCGTCTTTCTTGCCCTGCAATCACAGCTCTTAACAAAAGATACTCTAGTCACTGGAAGAAACATTTTCTTTCTGTCTGCACAAATTTTCTTGCTACCTCGGCGGAACAAAGAAAAGCAGACTCTTGAGGATTGCTGCAGCTCAAAGTATGCTTTGAAATTACACATGATTTCCATAATGAAAGGCAAAGCCCAATGAAATAACCATATCACACATATAGCTTACCTTAATATAATTTCCCTTTGGAATAAATAGAGTATTTTTTTTCATTTAATTCAAGTTCATTTAAAGATTAATGCATCATTAGTAATAGTCAGTGTTTTTAAGAGCTGCAAAACTTTTATGAGATCTTTGTCTGAAAAAAAATATTAAAAATCCTTTGTTATGATTATCTACTTCTTTGAGATTGATGGAACAAGAGAAATCAATAAAAAGCACTCTACAGTTAACATTTCTACAAGCAAAGATATCAAAATAACAATAAAAAAGGAAAACAAATTATTGCTGTCTTTGTGCGAGGCAAGTATAAAGTGAAGTTTTGTAAAGCAAAGGAGACCTTCTCTGCGTTTCTTCACTTTCACTGCATAACGCTGAAAACAGAAACCTCTGACAGATGTCAAAGGACATGAAAATGTTACCAAATGTATCTGCTTGACCCATCTTAAGGAAAGTCAGAAGTATTCATTTGATCAGGTGTGGTTCCTGTAAATTTAAAACACGCCCTTGTTTAAACCCTGATTAAAAAACTGCTCCAGATCCCACAGTTCTTGCTAGTAACAGGCCAATTTCTAAATTACCCTTTATTTCTAAAATCATTAAGAAGGGGGTTTATGATCAGTTGATGGCCTTTCTGGAAGAGCATAATATTTTAGAAGTTTTCCAATCTGGTTTTAAAACTTTACACAGCACCGAATCAGCTCTTTTTAGTTTTTAATGATCATTTTTTAGCTACAGATTCTGGTGACTGTGTTGTTGTTGTCCTTTTGGTGTTGTTGGCTGGGCAACGATTAATTTTTTTTTATACTAATTAATCACATGATTTCCCTGATTAATCACGATTAATCGCATTTATACGCAAAATCCAAAAATGAATCCAAAAGTAGTGTATAGCTTTTAGCATTTAGTTTTATTTTAAATGTGCTGCCATATGAATGAAAGTGCCATAACATTTGTTGTGCAAACACACTTTTAACATCAGCATCTTTCTGTAGTTTTTATGTAGAAGCCTCGCTCCACTGTCTGTTTCCTTGAATGACTTGCTGCTATCAGTTGTGTGTTTTGCCTTTAAGTGATATTTTAGACTGGAACTACTACGCTGAGAAGACAATTCAACTTGGCAGTGTTTACAGATGACTTTGGTTCTGTGGACTCCGCCGTCTGGAAGAACTTTAAAATGAAAATGGCCGAGTAAAAGTTCCGTACCCTTCTCCATGTTTGGTGGATCCACCGATTACTTTCTTTTCCGGTTCCGCAGCAGACAGCAACAGACTTTTACAAAATAAAAGCCTGTAAGCAACAGACTTTAACAATAATAAAATAAATAATAACACCTGCGCTAATGCACGATAAAATATTAGTATTCTATTAGTATTTAGTATTCTATGTTTTTGTGTCTATGTAATGTGTAATTTTTAATGTTTTTATGTATTCTGTACAGCCCTTTGGTCCTTGTCGTAATGTAAAGTGCTTTATAAAGAAAGCTGGATTGGATCTGAAGTTTTAAATACACATAAAAATTACTCCTGATGTCATAAATTCTGACGGCATTATCTCTTCTTCCATTAAAAAATAAATAAATCTATTGAATCTATCTTATCATTAGTGGTAACAACTGAGGCACTAAAGCCATTATCCTGGGCATTTAGAGAATCCAAACTACCTCTTATCACAGCTAACACACATATTTTCAGAGGATTTCGCTCACGAGCAAAAAGAACTCATCACTGTGACCCGTTGTTCTCTCAAAAGGTCTCCTTTCATCCCCAAAAAGACACTGACCTGTTGCCTGCTAACCTTGATAGTTGTGAAATGCTCCACCAGGTGTGTTCTTTCTTTAGCATTTCAAATCCTTTCAATCCCACCAAAACCACAATGAGCAGATCTTTTTTCATAACTCGTCCCAATTTTAACAACACATATGTCGTCTTTGCAAAAACACTAATTAAAAGCAGGGATTAGATTAACTGAAAATGATATAATTACATGTATCATTTTCATATTACACAGCGTATTAGCTGCAATAGTTAACTGACAAAGCAATTATAGAGTAACCAAAACAAAGTGTGCATGTAAACTGATGGTTGCGTGTCTCACACACACACACACACATTCACAGCACATCAAAACAACAAATTCTACCAATTGACTTTTGACTTTACCTGCTGACAGAACATAGCTCAAACATAAAGCATCTTTTCAAGCAGTTTTTCAGTTCAATATTCTTCAGGTGACTTTTAATATTCTATATGTCTTCTATTTTGACCTAAAAAGTAGTAAAAAAGAGCGAGGACTGTTCACACTGTTCTATGTGACATTGTATGTGCCACTCAGGGTAACAAGGAAAGAGTTTCAATGGAGAGCTCTTTTTTTTTTCTTATCAACACCATTTTCAGCCCTTTGAACAACACAAACAAATCTCCACTCTCTGCAGTTGCATTGGGGTGATGATAGAAATATCAAGGTTGTCGCAAATCCCCAGAGAATACAACAGATGATCCCCAACTATGAAACCCATATACAGTCCTCCTTATGTACTACACATATTAAAAGTCCGACATGACATTATATTAACTCTAACAAGTTAAACATGGATGAATGCAGCACTTGCAGGTGATTAATGAAAACTGACATCTAAAAGCCGAAGTGCTCTCTGGTGGACAAACTCTATAACAGCAACACTCTGCGTCCCCTCTGGTATTCCTCTCCTCTGTAATTTACTGTTAGGTGTTATCCATCAAATACACTGACATCATTTGTGATACTAGCTTGTACATTCACTGGTCCGACTCTATCAGTCATCTTATTTGACCTGCTTCATTCTCACTTCAGTTTTACTTCAGTGAAAGACCAATCTCGTGTAAGAGATATCAGAAAATAGTGTTTGGTTTTTATGAATCACTGACTCCTCTTTAACTCTGAGCGGCTCACATGTGATAATTCAGGATGTTACACTCCCCTGCGCCACTTAACATGCTCAAGCATGTTAATATACTCCCTTTCAACATCTAATCCAGCGGGACCATCCTTTCAACATAATGCCTTGTGACTATGGTAGAAGCACAACGAGCATACATACATCCACTGCAAAGGAATACCACCAACATACTGAAAGTGCAATGAACAGGAAGTAAAGGACATAAGATTCAAAGCCCTGAGAAAAAGAAAAAGTACAACCTCACACTATCTTAAAACTAGATTCAACCACAGAAAAACAACACATAAGTAGCAGCCCGCTGCGGCTAATCGAATGCAATTAATTAAATGATCATCAGTAGGTGAAGCAGAAGTTTAGGGAGTTTGCTGCTCTGCAGCATTCAGGTGTGTGTTAACACGATGCCAAGGAGGAAAGACATCAGCAATGATCTCAGAGAAGCAACTGTTGCTGCCCATCAATCTGTGAAGGGTTATAAGGCCAAACTATCTGGAGTCCATCCATCTACGGAGAGAAAGATTTTTCACAAGTGGAAAACATTCAAGACAGCTGTCAATCTTCCCAGGAGTGGACGTCCCAGCAAGGTCACCTGAAGATCAGACCATGCAATGCTCAGAGAGAAAAAAGAAGCCACATCTCAAACTCTACATACTGCTTCTGGATTTGGTCTCACTTTTTGTTCAATAAATAACAACACAGTGTAATATGTCTATTGTTTTATCTGAACCTGGTAAGGACCAGATAACTTTATTATGTCCTGATACGTAAAAAATTAAAATTAAAATTAAAAGAGAATGTGTTTATTTTGGCAAATTTATTTCAAAGGGTGGTTAAAAGAAAGTCCAGTTTAAGTCCTGATTCAGGAGAATAAAAATGCAAACCGCTTTGGTTCAGAGCATGATGTAATTTGTGTGCGTTTTGTAACACCACACACTTCTTCAGAGTATAACTGAGTACTCTGATGTGCTTGATTGTCGTGACCACCCTCCAATACGGTTTTAACACCCAAATTAGCTGCTTTTCCATATAGGTCACAGAGCTACAGGGAGCTTAGCTCAACTGGTGCTACAAGCATCGTGACATTTGTGTCAGCCACAAGGGAACTGGCTGAAATGAAAAAACAGACGTCATCTCGAGCTCAGCGTTGGACTACAAGGTAACAGAGTTTTCATCAAGCAGCATCAAGCGATCAATGATTCATCTCAGTGTTTTACCACTACGCATATCTCAAAACCCAGGGGTTTCATTAGGCCTGTGTAAACTTTACATCACGCATGTTCCACAAATAGTTCCTCACAACAGTATGAAGGGCATCATATGGAAGGAAGTTACTTTGCCAAGCTCTCCACTATAATTTATTGTTAATAAGAAAGGACATTTCCTTTGTTACTCGTGAAAAAGACACTGTCAAAGAGTTCACATACTTCAGATACCTTGATGCTTGAATATGGATGAATGTACTACATTTTAACTGGTTAAAAGAAAACTATTCTGCTATCTGCTCTATAGGCTCAAAATAACACATCAACATTACCATGAATTATGTCAAATATAGGTAGAGGTCTAACACTAACTTACATCACTGTGGAGAAAAATGGGAAACTGTTAAAAAAACCTGATCCTGAAGAAATTTAGTTTTACGATAATTTGTCAAAAATAATTAATAGACAAAGCACTTTGCTGTGAGGATGCTTTTAGTCTTATTTTGGTTTGCTTTTGATTGCGGTATCACCACGGTGAGATCCAAAGGGCTCTTTAGGGCTTCCAGATAAAGGACTAATAGGTCTAAAAAAGAAAATTAAATAGGAAAACCCCACTCTTTGGAAAATAATTTCCAAGTAAACAGCTTGGCCTGGTAAGGCTGTGCTTTTAAGTTCAGCCAAAGAGTGAACTGCGATACGATTAAACAAGCCTCCAACAATCCTAGCATGTCATCACAGGACCTACTGGAAACTGTTGTCACACTTGATGCCAACGTACAGGCAACTATCACCAAAAAGAGACTTAACAAGTTAGAGGTGTGCAAAGAGGAAAGCCTTTCGTCAAAAAAAGAATATTGTTGTAAGACTGCAGTTTAGCAGGAAACACCAAATAGAGGCCAGGATCTTCTGAGATGAGTCTAAAACATAATTACTTGAACACAGTACAGGGGGAATTCGGTGTAAATCAAAGATTTTTGACCAATTGTGCCAGATCCCAACTGTGTGGAATATGAGTGTAAATGTCATGGTTTGGAGTTGCTTTGTTGCATTAGGGCCTGGCCAACTCACCATTATGGATTCACTGTTTCATATATCCAAACAATGAGGTTGCAACGTGTAAATGACACATAATATCCCAGGAAATCTACAGAAGAAAGGCTCATAAGAAATAACTGGAAAGTTCTGGAATGGCAAGGTCAAAGCCCGGATCAAAAACCTATTCAGATGCTGTGGTTTGATTTCAAAACTGCAAGTAACACCTTGAACATTACGCAACATTAAAACCGAGTGGGGAAAACGTTCTGCCAGATGATATCAGAGAATAGTTGGAAAGTTGAAGGTTTTTTGAAAAGGTGACATCTTTGGATCACATCCATTAATAGATATGATTAGAAAAAACAAAAAGATCAAACAATGATATGTAGAGACTTCTTTCAGAACTAAGAATTGCTCATTTTCGTATATGACAAAAGTTGTGAAGCCCACTGTATGAACATGTGTACGGCCCTTTTTTTTTTCTAGATTCTGAGTTCTGATGTCTATGCAGGTCCACAAGTGTTCATATTCAAGTTGAGACTTGGCTTCTGGTGACATTAGGCATTCAACAGAGATGGTTAAAGTTAGTGTTGCAAAGGGGAATGCAAAATGTCTTTGGAAAATGTCCTCACAACGAGAGTAAACCCAGAATGTGTGTTTGAGTGTTTATATGCAGTATTTAAAGGCTAATTTGGACCGTAACTGAATGGATTCATGTCTTTGTCAATAAGACCCATCTAAACCTAATGTGGTCAAGAACAGGGCTGCTCACTTAATCCAAAGGAGCCAACATGACAATTTTAGTATCCTTCCAGTGGTTGTTTTTATGGTTTAGAATTGATTAAAGTTGTAATGAAGACGTCCTTTAAAAGTTTAGGATTATATTCTCACTGAGAGCACAATCATTAAGGACGTGCGTATTCTGAGTGTATCATTATGTATGTGCACATAAGCTTGAAAGAATAAAGGATTAAATCATCAGGTGATATGTATTTATTCAGTGAATAAAAGGTGTGGTCTATGTGATTTATAACTCATGCATAAGGCACAGTTATTACCAGCTGTGTTGGGTGAAATTAAGCAAAAAAACAGTTTTAACGGACACCAAAAATTCAAAATGTCCTTTTAGGTTACAGATGGACTTGCTATCAATTCCTAAATTTGCTGCCAGGTGGGATTTGCTCTCCAAACTGAGAATACTCTGAAAGGGAATAAAGAGCTTGGCTTCTCATTATCACTTCACACCCACTTCTCTTCTCTCCTTTCCTGGACCCTGGTATTTTAATCTTAAAATAACTGAGCCACATATTGCGTTTTAATTAACAAGACACTGAGCAGTGCATCATGCAGTCAGGCCATAACCTTCACACAGCATACCGCTGGCCACAAAGAGCCTCAAAGATGAGCATAATGACCTGGTCCTCTTCTTCATCCGACTTTGATCTTTCCGTGAATGTGAGCTTTCCAGTGACTGAAGACAACGCAGCTCTTTGAAAAGTGTTTGGGAAGGTGTGGTTGCTGTTTCAGGGTCCCATCTGACCCAACATCATCAAACGACTTTTCGTTTTTTTCTACTCTGCTGTCAGTTGCAGCAGTTTCTTAAGGTTAGATATAAAATATAAAAAGGTTCAATTTACATCTTGAAATAGTTTAATATTGTGGAGGGGGCGTGGTGCATCAGGTGCAGAGGAGAGGTGGGAAGGGCTCAGAGGACAGTGGGAGGGGAGATGATTGGCACACCTGTACATCGTCGGCTAATCATTCTCCCCTTTATCAGTAGCGTGCTGGTCCGGGCAAGGAGGAGAGAATTGTGAGATGACCTGTGTGAGAGACGGCAGGAGGCACAAGAACCAAACGTACCAGAGAAGACGGCGATCGTCCCCTGTGTGCAGGCTAGTGAGCCTTGGTTGACAAATAAACGGTTAACTTCCACAAAGTGGTCTGTGTGTGTGTTGGGGAGAACCCACGGTGGCACGAATCCTGCCACAAATATCTAAGACAAAACCATGGTTAGAGTGAGGGATAAAAGCACATGCTTAGACTCTAGTTTGTGCCTGGTGTATGAAATGTGGAATACAAATAAACTTGACAATCTCTATCCACAATAAACCTGCCAATGAAAAACAATGCCATCTCACAGTTTCAAGGCCTTTATTGTGACTCCTCTACATTTTGAGCATGTTGACATGCGTACCAACAATATGTTTTACTTGAGAGATTGGGCTAAAGTCCGATTGATAAAACAATACAGACATTTCGTCTCCTCAGTGTTGGATTAGTGTTTACAGGAACTGTATCTTATGACCACAAATGTGGTACATTTTGAAATTGTTATAATATTAGACTGATGTGCAACAACCAAAAATACATAGAGAACAAAGCTGACAACTACCACTTTTCAGGGGCAGTCATGGGCTGTTTCGACTGTCTTGCTTCAGTCTTTTTAGATGACCTGATTTGTTGGGTTTCTGTACTTCCACAGAACAGAACCTTCCACGTTAACAGTGAAAATCTGCATTTCCATACCAATTCATGTAAAAATGGTTACTGTGACTGAGAATAGGCTTTAGTAAACTAGTTTGTCTTTCTTTGGTTGACAATCTTGCTCTCAAAGCTTATGTTTAACAGGCATAAGTGATATATTTATGTTTTAATTTCCTTATTGGCCTCACCAAAAGTTGGTTTATTGAACTTCCTGACTATAGAAGTGACACACTGCCTCTGTCAGAGGTCTTTGTATGATGCACCAGTGGCTATGTGACATTTAGCCACAGTTCTATGGAGATCTGATCTATCTGCTCCCTCTGGAGAGCTGCCGTCTCTCCTTTTATGTGACTTCATCAATCCTTGCGGTTGAGTTCCAAGCTGTGGCCACTTTCGAGATGAAGAGATGGTTTTCGCCTGCCTGCCCAGGCCCATAGCCAGGATTTTGCTTGGGGGGTGTTTTTTTGTATATTTTTGAGACTTTGTTGCAGGGGGGTCCGGGGGCATGCCTCCCCCCGCAAAATTTTGAAAATTCAACCCTCTCAAATGGCATTTTCTGCGTTTTTGAGAGGATTTCAAAGTAAGAAACGGAGACTGTAGATAACTGTTTCAGGCAGTATTGTATTCAAAGAATGTATACATTTTTGATGAAGAATACGAATACAATATATGTATTTTTGTAATGCCTCCACATGCATCTTTTTAGACTTTGTAGAACACCGCCTGCCTACGGGCCTGCACCGTAAGGTCTTTGGGCTCTCACAGGCCTACCCACTAAGCTATTTTCATGTTTAACCCATCACATATGTATTTGACTGTGCGTGTGTCCTTAGCCATACTAACAAGATGATATTCACTCAATAGCGTAGCGTCGACTTCACGGGGTACTAAATATGCCAAGAGACATTTTAAGACGTAGACAGAGCCCAAGCTTAAATAGTGGAGGGAAATTTACTTATGATGTACAATAGGCTACACACATTAAAAGTTGCACAATATGTTTGAATGAAAACACAGCATTTCATAGATAAAAATTATTTTGGAGAAACAGTGTATAATGAGCAGATAGACAACACATGTGAAAACATTAATACAACTTCTTCAGGGGGTCTATTTTCGTTAGATATGCTAAGCTTAACGTTTAGCCTATCTAGCTTTAGCTATTTTCCGACTACTTTCCTGCAAATAGTTTACAATATCAACCTAGATGCTGCCCTAGCCTATAGGCCTATACGTGCATTTTATGATGTTTAATAGCCATGTCACTTAATTAGGCTATACCAGACGGTAAACCTTACGTGATTAGCCTACCGTGGTGGCTGAGTTTCCCACTCATTGCTGTTGGGATGGGGGTCAGAGTCGTAGCGTCCTCTGAACACTCTTCGCCACAAATCCAAATGAAGATAATTTGGGCAGTTTAGTCACCCTTCCATCTTGCTCTTTGCGTTCGTTCTGCTTCCTGCAGCCACTTGTGTTTGAAGGGCATGGGATGCTGGGACCACTGGGGGGTCTCAAACTCAAAACAAATTAACTGATATTTACCATTTTTACACAAAATGAGCTTTTTACACATGATTAACGTGCGCACGTTCTATAAATATGTCAAATTGAACGTGTTCATTTTGACAGCCTTCATCTATTCATCTAAATCATCTATTCAAATCATCCCTTCTGGCATTTGTTCTCGCAGACAGGTACTTCTGACTGTGTGTGGCATTGCGTCTGTGCCAGCACCACCATTTGCACCTTTCCTCACTCGCTATATTCTTCAGTTGCAAATCGTGGGTTCCACACTCACTGTGGTACCATACCCAAGAAACAAGAAAAAAGTTGCGTGATACTTATTTTAACCTGAAAACCTTGTCATAGATATCCTGATTTACTGTCCAGTGACAGAAAGAGAACTTTGCTACCTGGATAAAAGCATTGCCTGGATTGATTAAATTGCTCCAGACCTGAGTCTTGTAAATGCTCATCATTGGAAAAAGTAGAAGTTTAAAGCCTCAATCCCTACATTCATCAATCCAAATGATTAAACCGATAACCTACCTTTAAAATACAAATACTTTGTACAGTGATCAGCCACTGAATCCACTAACAGATGAGACCAATGACCTTGATCATTTCATAACAATGCAAAAATGGATGTTTACTTTTAAATGTACTGCCAACTCAAACATCTCTTCACTCTGACAATATTCTAACCACAAAAACTGAACAGGATGCAAACCTGACAACCAAAGTCCTAAGAATCCCAATCTGATCAAGCATCAGTAGACCCCCGAGCCACAGAGGAACCACTCCACAAGCCACTGCATCCGCTACCTGTGCTACCACAGGACACCCACGATGTCAATAAGGCACGAAAATGAGCTACACATGAGTAGATGGGTGGATTTTGGTGACTGATCAGTCCCCTCAAAAATGTGTTGACAGAAGAGTGAATCTTGAACTTTTCTTCTAAAACCTAAAGGATGAGGAAGCTTTTTATGTTCAGAAGTCAGAAATTTGGTGTCAATAACTGTAACAGTTGATGCTTGTTACTGCGGCTCTCTATTTCTAATCCCTCAGTGACAGTTATGTCAGGGAATTGACTTAACCTCAGTGATAAAACTGTAAAAATGTATTTCTGTCTATCTCGGACTAACTCGATCTGCCACTGATAAGACTTTTACATCTTGTAATATAGTGTGTGTCTAAGACAATGCAACTTTTGAAGGCTCATGTTCACAGTTCTTCGCGTTCTGAGCATCACCTGCTGCATCTTACCATGAACAACCTGTAATTTGGCAGCTTTGATCTTTCTACATCTGAGCTGAAATCCCTCGTGCTTTTTATGTGTGAATGTTTCCTACAAAAGGGCATATCTGGGCAATGAGTTCCTCCTATTAATAAGTGGTAAGATGTATGTGAATGTAAAATATCTTAATATGAAACCCTGGCACTCCTTTAAAGGGGAACTCCGGGGCATTTGAAGCGTGTTTCCATTGCTAGAGGTTGTCAAATAATGCTAGTATGACACAGAGAGGTGCGTATCTGCGCTCCCTGTGTGGAGATTGCTCTGTCCGCACAGCATGTCATGCGAGGCTAATACGTGGTGGCTAAGGGGCAAGCGCTAACCCTTCCACGTAAAACAACAACTTGCACACTGCAGAAACGTCACACCACTTTATAAACCATCCGACAATAAAGTCACAAGCCTTACCATCAAAACCATATGCATGGTTCTCACATTACTGGCATGGGGACGTTACAAAACAACTTTATAAACAGCATGTAACTCACCGGCTGGTTGTAGGCTCGCGCATGTGAAAGCCCAGAAGAGTCGATGGAGAATAATCCCATATACAAAACAATTATATTCTCTAGAAAAACTGCGTTCAAGTATTTAAAACATTACAACAATACATGCCCAGTAATATTGTTGTAATGTTTTAAATACTTGAACGCAGTTTTTCTAGAGAATATAATTGTTTTGTATATGGGATTATTCTCCATCGACTCTTTTGGGCTTTCACATGCGCGAGCCTACAACCAGCCGGTGAGTTACATGCTGTTTATAAAGTTGTTTTGTAACGTCCCCATGCCAGTAATGTGAGAACCATGCATATGGTTTTGATGGTAAGGCTTGTGACTTTATTGTCGGATGGTTTATAAAGTGGTGTGACGTTTCTGCTGTGTGCAAGTTGTTGTTTTACGTGGAAGGGTTAGCGCTTGCCCCTTAGCCACCACGTATTAGCCTCGCATGACATGCTGTGCGGACAGAGCAATCTCCACACAGGGAGCGCAGATACGCACCTCTCTGTGTCAAACTAGCATTATTTGACAACCTCTAGCAATGGAAACACGCTTCAAATGCCCCGGAGTTCCCCTTTAATCCAAACACTCAGTTACTTGCAAAATTATCAAACTCTATGTCGCTATTTTAGGGTTGCAAACTATTTTTTCAAATAGAAATTGGCCTCAGAGATGGACGTCACACTTTTCATTGCTCATAACACTGGACCCTACCAGATAAAAAGTGATCATTTCATACCAGTTTTACCAATTTTGAGCCTGGATGTGGGCAAAGGTGCAAAAAAACAACCCACTTCAATTCTGAGCACATATAGTTCCCAACTCAACTGCTTTTGGGAAAATAATACCAGCTATTGCACATGCTATTTATGAGATTGTGAGGACTCTCCAGCTCAATCTGATGCAGTTTTGTTAGGAAGGATTTAACAGCATCATGCTGTTTGAGAAAGTAAGTTTAAGTAGCAAAGTAGTAAAATTAAGTATAACCAGCTCTTAACTGAACAACAGTTTGCTGAAGGAGAGCCAAACAGGTGAGATTTATTCATACATCTGGGAAGGTTTTTAGTTTTTAGCCACATGAGCACCAGAGCTATCAGAAATATCTTAACAACTGCTGGATGGATTGCTATGACATTTGGTTGGTGCATCTGTGCCACCTTCACAATAGAATGTACTTTAGTGAGCCTTCAACTCCCCCTGTAGCACGTTGATCAAATTTGAATTTTTAGTCGTTCAAATATTTTCCATTATAGCCCATTAGGCTACTTGTGTAACTAATCATATTCAGGAGCAGTAATATCAGTGGCATTTTATGTTGAGCGTTAAGTAGCAAGTATAACCTCACTAAAGTATGGCTGAAGTAATGTTAGTCACAGTAAAGGCACTCAGCCAAACATAAGCAGTACCATGAGGATGCGAGCATGAGGGAACACTGCTGGGCTTACAGATTTTTTGTGAAACTGTGTGACAACTTCCACACTCATCACATGATGCACAACCCAGCAATCTTGTAAGTTTAACCTGCCCTCTGTCAGGCATCCATGAGTTTTCCTGTGAAGGACAGCCTCGCATGGCTGCTAGCAAGGCTGCAGAGGCTAAACTCAATGTAAATGCAGGCTTTAACCTTCATATGAGCTTTTATATTTCAATGATGTTTGATTCTTGGACTTAAATTAATACAGTACATAAGACTAAAGAAAAGACTAATTAAACCATGGCGAGGGCAGAACAGGGCAACAGACCATGTGAGGGACACAAACTGACAACAAAAGGAGACAGTAGGAAAGAAGTATACAAAGAAACACCAGTGACAGCATATTAGTACGACCATGGCAAGCCGATACGTGGCAACAATATGCCATCCTCTGCCATTACTGAATGTAGTGACATTTAGATGAGTAATGTTTGATAATTATGTTGGCATTGTGTGACATTTATGTGGGTGTTTTTTGACAGCTTTCACACATGTGTTAGTGTCACTAATCAAATTTACGTGTGTGTCATAATTTCATCACAAGAGGAAAGAGATAATCTTCAGGTTTTCTACAAAATTAACAAAAAGCATAAACTTCACACAATGACCTTCATCTAAAAAAGTCAGATGGCATTTGCAGCGGCATGCAGACACTTTGAGCAAAGCTTCTCTCTGCAAAAAGTCACGTGAATGGAAAATGAACTGAACTTTAAGCCGGATTGGTTTATTGGTCTTGTTTTGTAAAGTTTCAGGCATGAAAAAAAGAACAAAGCACGAGAACTGAGGCATCAGATAACTTTTCACCAAGGCCTCAGACATTAATTAGTTTGTTAGGGGTATGTCATTATCAAAAAGGCCAGATGATGCAAATTTCCATGATTTTTTTAAATACTCTGGGTAAAACTCCCAAAAACCAGCAGCCATGAGCTCCAAAGCGAAATTATTTAAGGTCACGAGAAATAATGTGTTTTTAGGTGACTCTTTGTTATCAAGAAATGGCCGTTAACATGGTGGATTAATAGCGGAGACAAGTATTCAGACTGCTTAAAAGGTAAAAGTTTGACAACAAAGGGCCTTCAGGAAGATTGAACAGACTCTGGAATGGTGCGTTTTTTTGTACTTTGCAGCTGTTACAGCACAAACATGACCTTCTTGGGATGAATAACCAGAAGAAAACCATTCCTCCTTTCTCTTCACACAAAGTTGTGGGTCAGAGGTTTGCAAATTAACATCTAAACAAGCCTGAAGCATCTCACGTATAATTCTTGTGGAGTGATGAAGGTCAAATAGAATTTCTTGGCAGTAATGACCAAAGGTATGTTTGGGGGAAGCAAAGGGGGGAGGTGCAGGATTTTGTTAAGCAAAGGTGTGGATTAATCATGTTTTGGGACACAGGAGCATTTAACTGGTGGAGAGAGGAATGGATTCAATCAGAGGGAAGACCACACCATTCATAAGAAAATGCTCAAAATAAGTGGGTGGCTGTTACAACAGGATAATGATCTCATACACACATAAGGCCATAAATATGTATTTGCATCATAATCATTCATGCAACTGCATGCATATGATGGCTGACTCAAATATCCTGCATCTATTTAGACCATCGATCTTGCACAGTCTCAGAAATTATTGATATGCAATAACTAGTTGCAGTATGCAGGTGACCAGTTAGGTCTTTTTGTCATCTGATTAAGCATTTAATCATTTTTATCTCAGTGTGGGATGCAGCTGGAACAACTGAATTTGCTGTGTGCGCACGCCAGCACGTGCATGCATTTTATGTAATCTCCCTCCTATGACAAAATAGCCCCCGGACACTTCTGCTGAGCTGTTGTCTGACATCAAAAGAGCAGTGCTTGCAAGATGGTCCAAGAATGTCACAGAACAAAAAAAGCCATTTTCAGGAAGAAAAAGTGAAAATCCTCCAAATAAGAACAGAAAGACTCTTAAGTGCAACAAAAAAGAGTTCACAAACAGAGATCTTTGCCTAAGTAGACACGACTTAGTCCCAGTCATGCAGGCAGCCATAACAGTAACTTTAGTTTCAGACTTTTTACTTTTTTTTTTAAGAAAAGATGGGAAGAAAATAAGTCTAATCTTGAACTTATTTCAAAATCAGGTCATCTTTTGCCAACTTAAAACTCCCTGTGACAGAGATTTTGATTAGGAGTGCCCAAACTATCGGATGTCAGTGTATATTACTTTAGATTTTGATCATGGAGTTTATGACAAGCCGTGCTTTTAAACTTCTCTTCCAAAGCTTGAGGAATACATAAATTACCATGCATGCTATGTCTTCAACGCATCAATTTCAATTCATATTCCAGAGATATAGTCATTGATTAAAAACTTCTACTGCCGTGATTAGTGACATTAACTGAAGCCTGCTGGAGTGGAAACGCTCAGACTGTTTATTTCCAAAATATACACAGTCTGCCTCCCAGTTACTGTCAGTTCAGATTTGCCTCTTGACACAGCTGCCTACATCACACAGCCGAGAGAGGCTGTTTTAAAAATACTGAGGAAAACTTTACACTGGGTTAGAAATGTTATGCTGAAATTCCAAATTTCAGGAGGATTCTTCCCTTCGGAGTCACATTTTTTGCTCCAAACTGTGAACGCAGAGCAGTAGATGCGGTTGCCCACCCCACTTAACCTCCAGGGGAGCTCATCTCCATATCAGCTTCTTCATGTTGCACTCATTGTTGTGAACTAGAAGGTTGCAGGCGGTAGAGGAAGGATGAGCAGTCAGAGGGTTATTCCCGCTCTTGCGGCTCTACATGGGGGCTTGTCAAACTTAGTTTACAGGCCTGGTGCTGAGGTCTAGCCTAAAGCCAAAAAAAAGCAGCTACAGAACCTTCATGAATTTATCATTTTCTTCCCGACTGCCGTGCCTAAACCCATCTACTTGTTTAGTTTAATGAGAACTTATTTAATTGTTCGACTGAATTTTGTGTAACAGCCTTACTTGTCAGACACTGCTGGAAGACACCGCAGCTTAAATCAAACATCGCACTGCTGAGCTGTTCACTGTTGGGCAATTTTGGCTGAGTTCTGACCCAAAGGTCAATGTCATTATGTTGAAATCCAATTTTAATGTGTAACTGCTTCCCTCTCCTTCTGTGTCATCACACAGTCCCCCTTCTGCTCCCACACTCCGTCACACATAGATCTCAAAAGAAATGACACTGTAATTAAATTATTGGATGGCTCCTCATGTAATCCAAACCAACTCATGAGATTTTGTCTTGAACCTGTTAAATGTAACCTGTAGTCTCATATGAATGCTAAATATGTATATGCTGCCCCGTGAATCTCCAACATGCTCCGCAAGAGGCTTCTTCTAAAGGGAGATTCCACAGATACTACCTCCTTATTCCTCCGAGTGCACATGGGAGGAACGCACTGTCCATATTGTCTTAAGTGTTTGGTGTGCATATTGTCTTATGTATGTCTTTTCTTATTTTAGTGCCTTATTTTGGATATTTTATTTTTATTATTTAGCTTAGATGTTCTTAGTGTTTGTATAAATGTCTCTTTTTAGCTGCAGCCTTGGTAGGAGAGTAACGTAATTTCAATCCTTGTATGTCCGGTACATATGCAGAATTGACAATAAACTACTTGAATACATGTGCAAAATGTTAGTGCCCAACTGCAACAGGTCCATTACCCACTTGACTGGTTCTCTTTTTAAATTCTACATTCCATTTTACGGTGACATACTGCATCTGGTTGAAGCCATAAGAGTAATTTTTCAGTCCCACCTTAAAACTGCTACAAAAACATTTATTAACTGAAAAGAAACAATCTTTAATTCAGCTTTATTTGACTTTTCATGGAAACATAATTTTATTTCGTAAAGCTAGCGTTTCTTCCACTCCTACTCCGCTTCTGTTTTTCCCCGTACAACATCTGTAGGAGTTCAGATACGTGTTGGTGGGGGACTTTTCTTATGTTTTTATTGCTTTTATCCTGTAAAGTACTTTGCATTGCACATGTTGTACAAAACATTCTATGCAAAAAAGATTAATTAACTGATTCATACAGTCTAATTTTGCAGAATTCTGATGTTCGAATAGGTGGAGGTCTGGTGGCATCACGCTGTTTTAAAGCTCATTAAATCACTGAGCGGTTATTGATGTGTTATTTATATTTATTTATCATGTTTTTTTTCTTCAAGCCTGTCTTTAGAATATACACTGATTTTCTCTTGGCTGGGAAAAGAAATCAAACATTGATTTGTACATGCTTCCAAGATTAAAAAGTGTCAGGGCCTTTTAGCAATTTATTTCCAAGTATCCAGTCCAAAAAAAAATTGGGAAAAATTTAGTTCAACAAAACTTAAGTGTTGACTTTGGGCACAGTACTGAAAAATAAAGATAAAATAAAATTACTTTTATACATTCCTCTATTTTTAGTTATGTAATTCATTCATTCATTCCCCACAGCTCCCAGCTCCCTCCATTTCACACAGGCAAGCGGCTCTCCTCAGAGGTAATTTTGTTTGAACTAATGAGCAGCGAGAAAGGAGCCAGCTCTGCGTTTGCTTTTAAATGCCTTTGATGAATGACTCCTGTCCCAGCGGTTCGCGCTGTCATTAGCTTGACAACAGATAGAACTGAAGTCCTACAAGAAAATGGAAAATTGATTTACCTCAATTTTCATCCGGAGCAAACAGTTCATCCCCGTAATCCCATGAGACGATGCTCAGTACGATTAGAAAGCCGCCAGTCGTGTCCTTCCCTCCATGCACCTGTGGAAAGGCACCATTCTAATCAGCAGTTATGGCATCGTTTTACTGCACTGCACCACTAATGTGTTCTGAAAGACCAAGTCAACGGGACTTTCTTTGGAAAATAGTTCAAAGCTTTTTGGTATTATATTTGAGGATATATTCTGGGAGAGAACCATTTTGGGACAAATGAAAAGCTGAATATATTCATCCTTAATGGCAGGTCCTCATGCACATAAAGGGACACCAGAAAACACCAGTGCCAAAATCTACTGTCGTCAGTGCTTGCTTCCATGGCCTGTATCAAGTAAATACAACCCCTACGGCCTTTCCAAATAAACTAAGATAGGCTGTCTGTAACCTGAGAGGTAAAACTCAGGCCAGAATCACCCATAGGATCTTAGCACATTTCTTTAGGAACCATACACAGAACTGCGACTGCAAATTAATAAGCTGTCTGCTCTGCTTCATATTATATTACACCTGATCATCTGTACCTACATCTTGTTGCCTCCAGCAAGAGATCAGTTATTATCTCAGCCACACCAGCACCCATAAACATGACTTATCGACACTGCATTACGTGTTGGAGACAAGTAATGTGTTCGAATTAAGTTTCAGTGTCTTGTGTAAAAGAAACAAAAACTCCTCATTTCGAGTAATTCTATAAAGAGCAGCCTGCTCTGTTACCAGAGTAACAAGAGCTGCTCCAGGCCGTGCTGACACCTACGCTTCTGCTTAAAGGTCGGAAATTCATTCAGAACGGGAGCAGAAATCAGGTTCTGCTGTCATAATTAGCAGGTAGTTAGGTAGCATCGGGCTGCCCAAACCATAGATTTTCCTAAGTTAAAGTGATACTCCGGAGTAGATTCAACCTGGGGTCATTTGAACGGTGATATCCAGCCAAGTAGCCCACCCGCAGTTTTTTCGATATTGGCTGAACATCAGCTGAGTTACTGAGTTATCCCGAATAGCTTCGTACATGGGTTAATGGATCCTGGTCCGTATCTCCAAAATTACCACACTAAAATCACATGCCATGACACCAAACTTCTACAGTAGTACAAATATGGTCTGTACTCACAAAGCGATGCATTTGGAAGTTTGAAAATAGTCCAGGAGTTTATTATTATCAACACAAGCCTGATAGCTTTTCTGCTGCTAAAGCTGTGTCGACGTCACTCCAAGGAGCTGGGAGCTTCAAAGTAAGATGAGGGTTGATCTACTACTGTAGACAACAAAGTATATGCTATATTCTACATGTTTTTTTTATGAATTTTTATGTTGTAGAGTTGTGAAATTATTTTATCAATGGAGAAATTGAGCAGCCTTGCTTTAGAACTGTTGTGTTTCCATAACCTTATAAACAGACTAAATCTATTAGGTTTGTGTACAAGGGACAACACCTGTGTTGCCATCATAAAACACAAGTAAAAAGAATCCTTTCATATGCACAAGATGAAGCTGGAAAAAAAACGAGTACAAATTATAAAGAGTTTGGTCTCCACCAGTCAAAATCATAAAAATTGTCCATGACTGTAGGTTGACCATGAAACGATCAGTTCAAGAGCAAGGGGTGTACCAGTCTGCAGCGTCACAAAGTAACCTAGGATTTTTAAATAAGCAGAGGCATTAATGCAAAGTTGAATGTGCACAGTTGAAAATAAGAGAAGAATTAATCAAGAAGCTGTTTTATACCGAGGAATGTGCCAGAATTCCTCCAAGCTGACGGCAGGACTGAAACATGGCTGCAGTCATTACCGCACAAGACAGTAACTGCAGATAATTAAAGAAAAGCTTCAAATTCTTTTATCTATCACAGATATGTAATGTTGGTTCCTTTCTTTTGAAAGAAATAAAAGGCCAGGTGTAACACGTTTGTGTCATTTGGTTAACTTAGTTCTTCTGTGTCTAGTTTACACGAGATGCATAAACGATGCGTACACACAAGAACCCCAAATACGCTTTTTCCTGCTCACAAAGTGCTATTCATAAAGAAAGAATGTGGGGTGAAAATGTGCGCACATCACACAGTCTTCAGATTATGCTTACATTTTTACAACAACGTAAAGCTGAGCTGGAAAAGAGGCCGTATACTTTACCATTAAAAACAAAACAATATCACAGACCCTCCATGGTATCATAGTGACTTGTTTCTGATTGTGTTCACATCCAGAACTCTAACAATATACTCTTACTTATAGTAATTGTGGGTGCTAAAAATAACTGCAGCTGTGCGTAATGAACACATCGCTAATGAGACATTAAAAAGAAAATGAATATTCAGACACCGTCGGGCACAAGACTGTCTCATAGGCTTCCACGGGGCTTAACAACACAGTAAAACGCCATGATCCATCTGTACATCTATTTCTCCCTCCTGGTCACCTCCACAGTACACTCACCGGCCACTTTATTAGGTACACCTTGCGAGTAAAAGGTTGGACCCCATTGTGCATTCAGAACTGCTTTAATTCTTCGTGGCATACTTTCAACAAGCTGTCAGAAACATTCCTCAGAGATTTTGGTCCATATTGACATGATTATTCCTTGGTTGTAACGAGTGCTTGTTTGAGTTACTGTTGCTTTCCTATCATCTGGAATCGTCTGCCCATTCTCCTCGGACCTCTCACATCAACAAGATATTTTCGTCCACACAACTGCCGCTCACTGGATATTTTCTCTTATTCGGACCATTCTCTGTAAACCCCAGAGATGGTTGTGCATGAAAATCCCAGCAGATCAGCTGTTTTCTGACATACTCAGACCAGCCCGTCTGGCACCAACAACCATGCCACAGTCAAAGTCACTTAAATCCCCTTTCTTCCCCATTCTGATGCTCCATTTGAACTTCAGCAAATTGTCTTGACCGCCTCTACTTGCCTAAATGCATTGAGTTGTGGCCATGCGATTGGCTGATTAGCTCTTTGTGTTAACAAGCAATTGAACAGGTGTTCCTAATAAAGTGGCCGGTGAGCGTATACCGTGTAGCCACACATTCATTTGAAGCCCTGATGCGTGATTTGGCCGCTGGATTATAATCCAAACATTTCTTTTCTACCTCTGAGGGGTACTTTACTCTGAATTTACAGACCTTGTCTGCAGTTTGTTCTCTCCGTGATTATAGAACTGAATTCACCAAATAAAACCGCTTCACTGAAGAGTATCTCCGTTTTTAAAACGGTAAACATTTTCCTCTTTTACTGTTGCTTTCATTATCAAATTTACTCAGTTGTGGCGCAAACGCGTCTGCCTCCACTCATGATTAAAAATGGGAGAGGAAATCCAGTTTGAGCATACTTCCTCGATTGAGATTCATGAAAGAGAACCATATGTACACACAGCTTGATTAAAACAAAAAAGTGGATATGCATATTTCTGCCTATGTGTGTACAGTGTACACACAGTTCTTATGCATCCGGCTCTTGGACATGTAGAAAATTCCACAAACCTTCAAACATTACCATAAGTTCATGAAATGGCATTTTGCCTGTTTAAAGAAGTTACCAACAGATTTATGTAGGTTCATTTGTTATGTGAACACTGTCAAGTTTCCCGGCCGTACACAATGAGCCTTCCTAGCTGTGATTAAGGACTGAGGAGTAATAACAAAAATGATCCTAATGATCCTAAATGAGGAGCAGATCAGATATCTACTCAAAATGAGGCAAATATCAAACATGTTTTTGTGTTTAATAACACGTTGACTGTGTTCACCATCTGCTTGTTCTTCTCGGTTTTATCTTCATGCTTATTTGCGCCCGAGGCAAGATGTCATTTCATGGACAGCTCATCAAAACAAATGACATGTGCTGAGGCGCAAACGTGTGATCGTGTGAAGTTGTACTTTCACTCAAAAGAGCAGGTCAACACCTAAATATAATTCTTAGCTCAAAAATAGCTCAGAATCGCAGCCTTTTGGGCTCACGTGCTTATCGGGGTGGAAAATCATCTTTGCAGTTTTCTCTTTAGGCAAAGCCACCTGCTTTCCAAGCTCAATCAGAATTCAGGCCGAGGGATTTACATTTGATAGCTTGAAAAGCTTGGAGCAAAAACTTTCCACCATTAAGAAGAAATTGCTGCTGTTAGCAAAGCGTTCGCTGCGTTAAACATCTTTTAAAAAGCAGAGACTGACTATAAAACAGGCTTGTATCTGCAGTCTTATCTGTTGTGTCAACTAAATAAGTAAATTAGAAGCTTCCAGTGTTGTTTCTTTAACAAAATACATCTCCTTCGTCTATTCTTTTGCAACATTAATCACTCAAGATCTGATTTTCATGCAGTAGCCACTGAGCCGTATTTCAGTCTCTTTTGCTACCATGTAAATTCTTCTACTCCTTGTTATATTATTTGAGAAGATGAGATCCATGGAGGAATCAACGTTTCCAGGCCAGCATATGATGAGCAACTCTTCTTTTAAAACTCACTTTGGCATCACATATTGATGCCAAATATATTGGCATCACAGATGGTGTATTTTGGGGCTTGTTGCTAAAGTGTAGTTGTTATTTGGGCTTTCTCCAGATAAACATTTAGCCCGTCCAAACAAGCATACATAAGTATTACAAGAGTTTCCTTTAAGTTGTGTGTCCACGACAAACCCAAGAGAATCTGTGCGTCTAGCACGGCAAATTGGCTAACTGGCTCGATGACGGCTTATTTTCTATGCTGTCAACATGCAATTTCAAAGCATTAAAGTGAAATGATGTCTTTTCTTCCCCTTAAGTGGAGTTATATGGAGTACCTATGAGTACAAGTGTCTTACTTGCAGTCAGAACAATCTCAGTTTGGAGAATCAGGGACAAATTCAAAGCCAACAGCTACTCAGAAGGAACCACAGTAGAGTAAATTTTCAACCTCTAAAAGAACTCAAACTTTAAATATTTCATAGCGGTAAAAACGCTATGAAATATTTGCATCGGACAGTTGTTTACTTTGTTAATATTTTCTCCACTGAAGAATGTCTGTATTGCGACATGCTCGGTGGCTGCCCAGCGAATCCTGTTGCTGATTGGCCGTTCGGAGTTGTATCAGACTTGTTGGAGAACACAATGTTGAACATTACTTTTGCAAAGGTTTAAAAAAAGTTAAGTGTGCTTCTCCAGGCTTTTCATTAATGTTTACATTCTCATAGTTGGTCTTTTGGGATTAGACCGGTGGAATTGTGAGACACGGCTCATCAGCAGCAGGATACATCTATTGAAATGGAGCTTTGGTGGAGAAATTTACCTGATGCAAGAGCACATGGAGTAAAAATGTGCAGTGGTTAGCTTAGCTCCTCGACAGAATTCCTCCCCATTTCCCAAAATTGATAGCCAAATGCTGTCTGCTGCAGGTATGAGACTGACTAAGTGTCTAAATCAAATCAAATCAAACTTTATTTATAAAGCACTTTTCACACATTAAAAATGTAGCACAAAGTGCTATACATGTTTAAAAGCATAAATTTATTTTTGAAAGACCAGAAAGCAGGGCGTTACAGTAGTCAATACAACTGGAAATAAAAGCATGCATTAGTGTCTCTGTGTTAGCACGAGAGAGAAAGGGGCGGACTCTGGCTATGTTCTTTAAGTGATGAAATCCTGTTTTTGTTACCTGCTTAATATGTGGAATAAAGTTGAGCTCAGAGTCAAAGATAACGCCCAGATTCTTTACCTGATTGGAAGGATTTAAAAATAGTGTTTGCAGTTTTGATAAAAGTTTCTCTCTCTGAGCCTTAGGATGGATAATTAAAACCTCAGTCTTGTCCTGGTTGAGCTGTAAGAAGTTTTCTGCCATCCTGGAATTGATGTCTAAAATACATTTAAAAAGGGCATCAATTGGCCCCGTGTCATCAGGAGACATGGATATGTACAGCTGTGTGTCATCCGGATAGCTGTTGAAATTGATACCATGCCTCCTGATGACATTTCCGAGTGGGAGCATGTACAAATTAAAAAGTACAGGGCCTAAAATTGAGCCTTGGGGCACACCACATTCAATTTCATGGATCCCTGAGGAGCATGTGTCCAAACTTACGGGAATTTTTCGATCTGTGCGATAAGAACTAAACCATTGGAGTGCGGTATCAGAGAGGCTATACGTCAGCGCCATCACCGCGTAATGAGCTCATATTGCCTTTGTATTTATGGGACAATGAAAGCTCGTGGCTGATATTTAGTGTGACATGACAAATCGACTGCACGAAACTCGGTTTACACATATGGACAAAAAAAATGTCACAAATTAACTCTCAGTGAACTTACTGATTAGACACAGAAGGCAATAAATCCTGAATGATTTGAACCACAAGATCTCTTTATTTCAAAAACCTAACCAAAAACCTAACCAAAATCAGGCTTTAGGAATCAATCCGGATTTAAAGATAAGTTGGTAGTTCTTTGAAATAACTTTGTAAGAAAATAGATTTTATGTTTTGTGGTGTTTGAAGTCAGTTTATAAGAAGAAAATGTTTAGGAACCAGTAAGTTTTCCTCTGATTGAGACCATGAAACCAAGGCTCTGCATAGAGGAAAAGCATTTATTATGCATTTGCTGCTGCTTATCTAACATCCAAGGTCTTACACTTAAAAACAGATTCTCAGCCAGCTGAGGTTTACAGGAACTGAACTAGTTTCTGACAGCCCTGCCTCAGAGAAATGTTGGTACAAGTTGCAGTTTTTAAGTTTTCCTGGATCACGGGATCTGTCCCGTTTGTCTGTCTTTGAGAAAAATGAGAAAGGAAAGCACCAGAGAATTCAGCTTACAACACACACTATTTCATACACACACACACACACAGACACTAATGCCACTCACTGAGTTTCTGGGTGACTTATTTACACTCCTTCCTCGTTTGTGTTCCGTCTCCGTTTTCCTCTGGGAGGGTGAAGAAAAACATCAAGAACATCAGACTGCAAGAAGCCGAATCACAGAAGATCCGACAGATCTCAAAGTTCCTCCCCTCCCCGTATGCACCCTGATGCTTCAGTAAACTACCTGACTAATTCCTTGTGGTTTTCCTACCATTGTTATACATGCCACGCTTTATATATTTGTGCACAGCATGTATTGAGGTTTTAAAAAAGACCAGCATGAGACGGAAAACTTGAAAAATGGGTGCAAAACGTTGTCAGCTTCATTTCAAGAAAGGGACAGTTGATTCGGTCCACTTCTGTGGTATTTCATGATATTCAGTATGATAGAAAATCCAATATAGTGACATCTGCTGCATTCGTAAACGAGCCATTTTTAGCATGCCACTCTGACATGTACGGTGGCATGCAGTAAACTGAGAGCTACATGCATGGTTCACTCGTGATGTTCAGAAGGTAGAAGGTGATGTGCTGTCCGATGATCAGCTTCAATGGCTGCCATAACCAACCAATATTCAGCGTGAGGATCATCAGCGCTCATGGCAGTGTAACTTTAATGAAAAGCAACAGATTTTTATGCACGGTAAACTGTTTCCTTTTCTGTAGCATCACATGGGTGGCTCTACAAGTTGTGAATATTTGCTAGAGCAACGGTTGCAGTCTAATTTTGCCCTGTTCAGTTTGAAACGATTACATGTATGTGTACTAACTGAAAAACCTGAATTTATATTACACAGATTGTGTACCTTGTACGTGGCTTGAGTGAAATAATCCAGTGTTATGATAGTTTTGACAGTCAGGTGACTTTGACTCACTGATGCCCCTGTTGTGCTCAGGGCTCAGACATGACAAGAAAATGTATGTAACTTTGTGTACATACAAAAGAAAGAAAAAGAGAAATTAAAAAAAAATTCAATCACATAAAGTGCTAATACATAACAAAACACAGCACATTGTTCGAAAAAGGAATAGTAAGAAGTACAATACTTTTTTTAGTTTCCCACCCCTTTTTAACTACTCTTCAGTTTGTAAATATCCTAACTACAATACACCTATATAAATATATGCCATATATACACTTCCTAAATATATATATATATATACATATATATAAAAATAAAAATCACAAAAATAAATATATACTACACTCATATCCTTATAAATATATATAACTATCCCCATATATAAATATATACCATATACTAATTAAATCACAATATAACAAAACCTTTGGTTTTTTAATTATATCCCTCCTCCCCATCACTAAACATTCCTTGTATGTTTTTTGGCAATAGATTATTTCTCACTGTGTTCATTAATTGTGCAGTTCTGAATTTGACCGGAACCACAAATTTCAACACATGTGACTTTATAAATAGTAGGTTTGTGTGGTGGTCTCTGTGTCCCGTTTTGTTTATTGTCCTTATTGCTCTTTTCTGTACTGTGCATATCGGCTGCAGAGTGGTTTTGTAGGCGTTTCCCCAGACTTCGACACAGTAAGTCAGATATGGCAAAAATAATGAGTCATATAGAGTGTGCAACGATTTATAATCAAGGATATGTTTTGTTTTCCACAGAATTGCCGAGCACGTTGCCAGTTTTGCTCGAATGTATCCTACATGAGGTTTCCAGCAGATTTTATTATCCAAATGAAAGTTGGAAATGTCGCCAATCAGAGTGCCAAATTTAGAAACTACATGGAAACTATTAGTTAGCTTATGACAGAAACAACTGGTTGAAAGAATTCTACCCTGAGTAATCCTGGACGGTCCAGTGTGCAAGATGCATTGACATCTAGTGGCAAAAACAACACATTGCAACCAACAGAATATTTTAAGCATAGATCCACCATCTGAAATAAGATGAATAACCACCTTTCCCATTACCATTAGATGCACGTGTAGAGTATTCAGAATGCGTGCCGTAATTCCCACTACATGTTGGGAGACAAGCCTGTAAGCTACAACAACATTAACTAATGGCATGACACTGTGTTCCACGGGTGTTGTTGGAGAACAGTTTCTGATAATCACGACACTCTATACACCAATAATTCTGCAGCTGTGACGTAAGACTGGATTCCGATTAAACTCCTTCTTTTTGCAGTCAAAAGCCAGTTAGTGGATTTATTTGATTTTTTTTTTGACAAGTACACAAAGAGCTGTGTTGGAAAAAACTACAGTGGCAACAAAACCCAATAAACTTGCTGTGGATCCAGTGTTTGTTCCCAACAGGCTACTGTACAATCTGATGGAAGGTGAGGAGAAGAACCCCCTGCATGCTCAGATATAATCTGCTCATTCTAAGCTGAACAAACCATAAGTCTTATTTTCAGGCAATTCTGCAGTAATGAAAACAGTTGGATTCATGCTGATAGCTCACAATAAAAGTTAGACACTGGAACATAAACTGCACTATCAGTATACTAGGAAACCCCCCAGAGTACCTCAGAGGCCTTGTGAGTTTTCTTATTATGTCCTTGTCTTTAAAACAAAATCAAGACAGACCTTTTCAATCTGGCTTTCGACTAAATTTTTGTTATTGTCAGTTTATTATCTATTCAATTGGCTTTACTTATTGGTGGCTCATTTGTACATTTAGTCATGTCTTTGCTTCGATTCTTTAAATTCACTGATTTGATTACATATTTTGGTGTGTTTTACTGATATGATATTCCATCATTACTGCGGCCTGGAAAAGAAAACTATATTTTGGTCTTGCTCTACCGTTTTAGGCTGTTAGAATATGTTTATTTTGCAGTTCTTTTATCTGTCTGTGTATTACATTACAGCCGAAATCCACAAACCCTTGTTAGCATGTAAACAACTTAATTTAGATTGCCATCCACACATTTTCCGCCTGCTGTGCCAGGTTACGGTTGCTAAGCTGCGATTGGGCAATATGTGTTCTAAGGAGGGGTTTAGTCAGTGGTAAACAGGTCTGTCCTTTAAATGTGTTAAACTGAAAACACCACAGAGCTAAATATAGCCTTAAGAGCATCAGGATATATCTATTATGAGACAAAAACAAATATTTTTAAAAAACATTTCTTATTATTTTACAAATATGTATTTTTTTCATGACGCTCTGAAATCTCCCATTTGTTATAAGAAGCTGCATCTGTGTTGCTGTGTGCATGCACTTGCGTATCTGTCTTAAAGATAAAGATCAAAATGTATGTTGACCCCACCTCTTAAACTGACCCATTTTCTTGCACATTTGTGGTTCCTGTTGAGTAGCACAAACATGAGGCCAATCTTCAGAAATAACCATGAACACGGTCCTCTGCCTGGCTTAATATTTGTTACAGTTGATGAGTTTGTTAGGCCTTGGCAGATGTTTCTTTTCTCACATAGCTTGTTTATGTGTACACTGCTTCACTGATTTATTTATTTATTTTTCAAAAGTCAGGCTGAATGAAGGAGTTTTTAAAATAACGGCAGTGATGGACTCGACCAGATTCAGCATGCAGGGATGGCCATCTTCGTCTCCAGGTGACAAAAGACGAACAGAAAGCTACAGCAAGGGCTGGCAAGGTTACTGAACCCCAAGACACATTAGAAGACACACTCAGACATAGACATACGCTTCAAAAGAGTGACACATTGTTGGAGCCGTCCTCAGGCAGCTCAGGGAGGAAATCTTTTCATTCTGGTCACTCTGTAACTTGACCTTCTGCTTCTGCACTGTAGCAGCTGGTCTTATTTGGAGGGGGAAATGGCCCTGGGTATTGTGATGCGTCTCTCAAGTAATATTACGCACAAATTAAATGTACTCTATTTAAACTCTGGAGAGGTTCAATCCCCAGGAAATTTTTAGCAAATTAAAAGCTGAATAATATTGACATCTAGTGGTTTGAAATAATTGAATTTACTGTCAGGTACAGCGTGGAGAAGTAACGGATCTCCGGTCCTGTGATGATATCTGAGGTTTTTCTTTGTAAGCCAACATCAAAGCCTAAAAATAAAAAGGTTTTTCTGCTTATATTTATGTATTTGTTTTTACTTTATTCTGGGCTGGGCAACGATTAAAATGTTTAATCTAATTAATCACATGATTTCCCTGATTAATCACGATTAATCGCATTTGTACGCAAAATCCAAAAATGAATCCAAAAGTAGTGTATAGCTTTTAGCATTTAATTTTATTTTAAATGTGCTGCCATATGAATGAAAGTGCCATAACATTTGTTGTGCAAACACACTTTTAACATCAGCATCTTTCTGTAGTTTTTATGTAGAAGCCTCGCTCCACTGTCTGTTTCCTTGAATGACTTGCTGCTATCAGTTGTGTGTTTTGCCTTTAAGTGATATTTTAGACTGGAACTACTACGCTGAGAAGACAATTCAACTTGGCAGTGTTTACAGATGACTTTGGTTCTGTGGACTCCGCCGTCTGGAAGAACTTTAAAATGAAAATGGCCAAGTAAAAGTTCCGTACCCTTCTCCATGTTTGGTGGATCCGCCGATTACTTTCTTTTCCGGCTCCGCAGCTGACAGCAACAGACTTTTACAAAATAAAAGCCTGTGAGCAACAGACTTGTACAAAAAAATAAATAATAAAACAAGGGTGGTCCGTGGCATAGTGGGTTGAGCAGGCCAAAAAATGCTTTTTTTTTTTTTTATTATTTTAAATTTAAAAAAATAAATGAATTAAAAAAAAAAAAAACCTGCGTTAATGCGCAATAAAATATTTATCGGCGTTAAATAATTAAAGAGTTAACGCGATAATAACGAGTTAACTCGCCCAGCCCCACTTTATTCTCATTGTCTTATACCTGTACATCTTTATTTTATCATTATACAAAGCTGAGTATATTTTGTGTGTAACTTTAAGTTTTAGTCATATGTATGTGTTCTATTTACTGTGACGCTGGAGGTTTTTTTTTTCATCATTTTTAACTCGTGTAGGTAAATAGCTCCATCGTTGGCATTTAGTAATTGTGCATGTACTTGTTTGTATGTTACTGGAGGATAACATACAGGATCTAAACAGTGAATAAAGAGATGGGATGTTTTAGTTGATTTTAGCATAACAAAAATATGAGCAAAATAACTGTAGATGGCATTAGGACCCAAGGAAACCCTTGTTTCAACCAGTCACCTTCATAATGTATCTTGTGCATGTTTAATTTCTCAGGACGTGCAGAACCAACGCATAAAGTAAACACAAAAACTTGTAATTCGAAGTGAATAATCTCAGCCGTAGAACATGGCTCACATTAGAGCACATTAAAATAGCTGCTCGAGGGCTACAAAGTGGTTAAAGCTGCAATAATTACTTTTCTAATCAGCACTTCTGTTTTGTGTCTCCTCCACAAACATACCATCCAAAAAGAATCTTTGAAAATGCTGCCACTGTTTGTGAAATACAGATTAATTAGTTGAAATTAGATTATATATGGAATATAGTGCACTTAGCTGTGATGTCAATCCCAGCTCTGACATCTGAGTTAGTCAGAACACCCCATCAGTCAGAGTGATAACATGCTAAATAATGCTAAACACAGCTGAGGCTTACACGAATGAAAATGGACCTTTTTACTTTTTTCCAAGCAGGTAAAGTACTGCTGTAATTAACAGCATTAACTGTTGCATTAAGTGTTCCATTAGGACCTATCAGTCATCAAGTATGCACAATGTGGAAATGCTAATCTAAATGGAATGTGGCCATCACAAATGTCATCAATTAGCCTTTTCTGTTTCTTCTGATGGTCCCTGCTAAAATGCCTGATGTGAAACTGCTCTGCTTGTATATCATTACCAAAAATATACAAAGACGCTGGTAATAGACAAAGTCCAAAAGTCAATAATATTTTGTTCCTTAATGGGTTACATTAAATGACATTTTAATTTAATGCTACAGCTCATCAAGCGTCTTTATGTCATGCAGGGTGACTAGCTTCAGGGTAACCAGTGCCACTATGTGCCACCCAGTCACATACGATACATAAAACTGCACCCACGAAGTGTATGTAGGGATTCAGCGGGTAAATAATGCTCTCTCTCCTGATGATAAACATGTCAAAGTAACTTATTTTGGAATCAAGGTTGACTTGGCTAACGTGTTGGCGTACACAGGGTTCGAATACAGAGAAGTTTCTAATTTGTGTCTCACCAAGCTGCTTCAGCTGAAAATATACCATCACCAAAAGACTTGAGTTTTGCACGAACATACCTGCTGTGAGAGTCCATAAATAACTTCTGAAGGCTTTAAAGAAACCGTTTGCAGTCACAGGATGTTGGGACATTTAGGTTTTTTTTTATTATTATTCAAAGAGACAGAGAAGAAACAAATGAGACTGGAAAGGTTTGAGTGAACATTTAAAAGCAGTGTACTGTACTGAGCAAAGGTCTTGCTCTCGCCCTCCTTTTCTTTTTCTCTTGTTTTCAGTCTAGTCCTTCTACCTGACCATTTTTAGTGGAATGGTTTTTTTGGGTTGTTGATCTGGGTATATCCATATAACGGGAGAGAACAGGGCAGAGACAATACAGCCTCCAAATAAGACATTATCTGTCATTACTTCACCAATACTTGAAGACGAATGAATGAATGAACGTGTATTATTGCACTGTTAGCTCAGAGCTGCCGTGTTGTTTTTATCCGGGGCTTGAGTAATCTAAATATCTTCCGAAGGACGCCGACCTTCCCTAAACTGTTATCGGTGAGTAGATGAACATATTTTATGCCAGAAATAAGGTCCAGGTTAAAAAAAAAACGAACTTCCCCTTCAACACTGACCTATGAATCATTCAGGCATGGAAAAAAAAAGCACCAAATGATGAACTGAAACTGTGTGATCAAATAACAAACTTTGCAAAGAAACGATTTTAGATTTTATCTTTGGACACTTTGTTACCAGCAGCCTGTCACAAAAGAAACATCATTTGTTCCCATTATTCAGAAGCAGCTACAAAAAAAAAACAGCAAAGATAACACAGTTTGACAGACAGAAAACAGGATTTCTGCAGCAACAAGGTGATTCCCAAAGAGCTGTTAGCTGAAAACTTGGCATATCTCAGCATGGTGTGCAGTGTGTCCTTAAAACATTTGAGGAAACTGGACAAGTGGAGGACAGAAGAAGAAGTGTCAGGCCTAAAGAACTATCTACAGCAGATGAACAGGATCTGAAAGTGATGTCCTTAAGAAAGAGGAAAACATCCAGCAAAGACCTGAGACAGGAGCTGAGAGATGCATCTGGACCTTCAGCTGATCCATCTGCTGTTGGCCCAAGCCTCATCAGAAATGGGCTCCATGGAAGGGTGGCTGTCAGGAAGCCGTTCTTAAGGAAGGGAAACAGGGAGAAAAGGCTGAGCTGTGCCAAAGGACACAAGAAGTGGGCTGAAAATCAGTGGCAGCAGGTCTGATGGAGGGATGAATCCTCCCCAGAGCCCGGACCTCAACATTACTGAAGCAGTGTGGGATCATCTTAAAGAAATGACAGAAAGCTCGTTTGAGAGGGTTCAGGCTGTGTTGGAGAATAAAATGAGCTCAGACTAAATACTGACTTTTAAACATGTTACAAATAACGAAATTTCATTTTTCTGAAACACTGCATTTGCATTCATTCTAATTCTAATTCTATTTTTTTCCTGGAAATATATGAAGAAATGAGGGGTTTCTTAACACTGGCCTGTAAATCTGTATGTTCCTACAAAAATGAAATATATGGACACTGAATAAACTAAATTACTCCCTCTGGCCACCACACTGACATAAATGATAAGTGGATGTTCAGATGTCAAACTGAAACTCAATAATGTCAAGTCTCTCTTATTTATGACTTTTGATTTCGCCGCTGACTGAATTACCCCGATACTTGTGATGAAATATTAAAGACGCTGTCAAAATATCCTCAAGCACAACATGAGATACATTTCTCAGGTAGATGGCTTTCTTTCACGCCGCGCATAATTCTCTGTGGACTGCGGCTGATGCAAGTCGGCTGCAGCCACTTGTCAAGACACGCAAGAGGCTATTTGTTATTCCTGGTTTGTGAGAGGGGCTGACATTCCCCATTGGCAGTTGAAGCACATCTACAGTGCCCTCTGCCCCCGTCATCTCCTGTGGTTTACTCAGCTGAAATGGGATGTGGCTCACTGGGGCTTATAGAAATTCATGGGGGAACTCCGGCAGGACCGCATCCAGGGGTTTTCTGACAGATGCGCCACGGTATTGTGGGGCTTCGATCGCCACTGGAGACTGGCGAATCACCTTATTACATACACTTACACATGAAACGGAAGCATGAAGATAATATTTCCATGCCTCCATTGTAGATGCTGAGGAAAGCAAATATTATGGCTGCTTGAAGATGAAGGTATGGGTTTACACTTTTTATGATTGAATAGAAAAGTTCTCCAATGGCATGAGCTAGTTCCTATTAATAGTACTTATTTTCCTGTTTTACCAAATATCCTTTAAATCCGTGCGCTGCTTAGTTTAACATATAAAACACATCTCTTTGAATCATTTAAATCCCTTGTGGTTTATCTTTGCCTTTGGCAAAACTAGATCTACTCAGAATAAATGCAGATCATTCTGTTTCCAAAGAAATAAACAGCAACGCAACACGATGTTCAGGAAAAATGAGAAAATTGTACGAGCACTGGCAGAAACTGAAAGTTTCATAAAGGGGAGTCTTCCTTTCATTAAGTTCTCAGTGTCAAAGGTTTAGGCTTTTCCCTCCAGTCTGCAGAACCTCTTGGACTCCGACTCCGAAGTCTTTTTTTTTTTTTTTTGTTTTGCACATTGTGCTGCCAAAAAAAAATCCAAGTCAAATTGAAAATAGCCGCACATTCACTCACGGCACAGGTGGGGAGAGATAAGAACCTTGAACCGAAGACACCACTTTGGCTGTTGTCGAGCTAGAGAAAATTAAACAGAAAGAAGTACAGCAAGGTCCTCACACAGCTCAGCTCAGCCAAACAGAAATGGCAAGAAAACAGTTTTCTCATTTACATCTGGGTGTAGCATCACTATTAGAGAAAAAATGTTTTGAGGTGGATGAAGGGTGTACAATATCTAGAGTTTCTACACGGATTCTCATCTGTGATTTTGGCACAACTTTGAAGGAGTGATTAACAGCCAAAAAGACATTTGCTGCACATGTAACCTGCCGAAATATCTCTTTAGGGACTTCGACAGAGCCATGTTTCTTGGTGTTATTTCTTAGCGTTGCACCTACACAGTACATCTGAGTGTTCCCTCTCCTCTTAAAGGGATGCCTCAGGAAACAGGACAAGTCGCGATATATCAGTTGTTTTATAGGGTCTGTTAGAGAAGGTATTACTAGGTTTCATAAAGTGGGAGTACCCACTATTACAAGCCGTTTACATCCTTTTCCGTCGCCTCTGGTTGTGTGTTCAGCCTCAGCATGCTACAGGCCACGCATGTAGGCACAGAAGCCGAGTTATGTTCAGTTACTACGACTTCCTGCCAACAATCGTCACCGTCCAATTGTCTCATTAACTTGATTCGGTTTGTTGCCATCATAACTTTTTCTGAATTTGGGGCTCTAAAAGAGTTCAGAGCTGTGTGCCATTTTCAGGATAGACATCATATCGTTTACAGACTGATTTACACAGGACCTCAATGTCTTTTTTTAAAAATTTTATTTTAAAAACGGGGTTACTCAGATACGTTCCAGTGTTTGTCTAAATCTTCTGCTGTTAGCGTGTCAGACAGCTGGTTAATACTCCTTTTTACCACTGTCAAGTGCCCCAGTGATGCATGCTGTATGCAAAGTCAGGTATTAACGTGGCAATAGCTAACCCCCTTCTACTGGCATCTATATAGCCCATCAAAACCTAAGAAAGTACAATTAGAGCAAACATTATAAAGACATTAAATACCACTAAAAAGGTTAAACAGTGAGGTGTCTGATACTCAAGAGAAACAATTGAAAAGGACCATCTCTAAGGTCGCTAAGTACATATATGCTCCAAACGCATCACTGATGAAGGCCACCGAGTGTATGTGTATTAAGTCCGTGTCAGCAGAGTCCTTCATCACTCATCTCCACATCGGCTCGGCGACCATCCCTCTCATTTACTACAACAGCTCCAGACAGTGTCTGACTTTTTGCGTGTGAATAAAGTTCTTCCTGTGCGATAACTTTGAGTGATTTTCCTGTGGTGTTATTTTCCATTTCGGAGCCTCGAGCACAGCAATGAACGAGTTTGGCGCCGTGTTGCCATCCCAGTTTCTAATCCTTCAAGCATAATCCTGGCTAAACTGTGTTTGTTTGTGCACTTTTCTTCTGCCTGCGCCAGTGAGAGTAAATGCCAACGAAACGCAGGCGGCCAATTTTGTTCTTTCCTTAGTTTTTCATCGCTTGAAAGTGTTGCTGCACAGTTAAAAAGTTTGAACTAATGTAGCTGTAAATTATGAATTATGCATCCCATTCATTATTAATGCACACTCATAAATGCATTATTGAATGTGCAGAAAACCTGGTGCTCATTCACACAATTAAAGCTTCAGTGGAACAATGACATTCAGTTCATGAATGGTTAACCACCAATGCCGAAGGCTCCAGGTAACCAGCCATCACTAATCATTTAGAAGAGGACAGAGTTTTCTCTTCTCTCCCCTCAGCTGAACTCATCTAACTGCAGTTCGACCACAATCTCCGTTAATGAGCCAACACCTCCTCCCCGGATTATCACACCCTTATGAAGTAGTGTCAATTGCATGACCAGAAGACAACTCTCCTGAGAGCTTTAATGAACAGACTGGACAGCTTTCCCATATCTTCGAGAGACCCTGAGGGCAAAGGACAAAGACAGTGCAGCAACTGGCCAGTAAATCTGACACCGAACGATTCCAACGGTGATTTGCACCGAGATGAAAGGATTGCCTTTTGCACAGCTGGAACAGGGTCAGTGAAGAATTTATAGGTGGACTCTTATGAGCTTGAGAAAGCAAACAATGATTAAGATTAATCTTACAGAATTAAATCAGCTTTATTTAAGCCTGATGTATTTCTCCATTCTGGCTCTATTGGTCACATTGACTTGCACTCTTTACTTCCACAGAAGAAGTGGAACTAAATGTTTTTGTTTTTTTACTACTTGTGATATTGATGTGTTTTTATCTACTTTATGTACGATGACCTTGAGTGTCCAGAAAGGCGCCTTCTAAATTAAATTCATTATATATATATTTATTAAATGGAATATGACAGGACAAAAAGTATGAGCTCTGTGCAGCTTTTTAAATGAATCTAATTTTGAATTATGAATCTTTTTGTTTTTCCCTCGCTATTGGTTGGTTTGTATCCGACAACATGATAACTAAGTAGTCCTATAAAAAGGAGACATAATCCAATGTTTGTCTTTCTAACTCTTCAAACAAAAATTCCAACAGTTACAACTGAAAACCTTTGAGAGGAAATTAAAAGTGTGAATAGCGGACAGGAATAAAGGAAATTACTGGACCACACCAGTAACTGCTGCAACTTTAACCCAGGGCGGTTTCACTAATATGTCGTAAGAGCGGTTGTTCTATTAAAAAGAAATTTGCACAGGATTTGTGCCTGCTGTCCTTTTGTCTGATGCAACTCCAACAACCTCCAGTAAGTCCTCCGAGCTCAACTCAAAGATAGTTGGTTGGAGTGGAACCACCCACACAATCTGACCGAGTAGGTGGTTTGCGCATTCAGCAGCAGGAGATGTGGAACAGATGAACTGTAGTCTATCCCCATGATTGAAACGTTAAGGTTATGGCACGGCGGTGGTTTGAGTTCGGACAAAAAAAAAAAAAAAAAAGAAAGAAAAGAAGCTCAATCTTTGAGTCCAATGTTTTTTTGACCCGTTCCTCCGTCCCAACCTCTTCCCATCAACACTCGACCTTCTGCCATTCTCAGGTCACAACCAGCCAAGCTCACTAGAGGGTGCTGTCACTTCAAATTCTACTTTAACCCTCCTGTTGTCCTCATTTTCTGTATACACCCCGTGTCCTCCGGGTCAAAATGACCCGTCTTCACTAAACCCCCAATATAAGCAGCTTAATTGAATTTTAAACACCAAATTTCATCTTGCATATTCTCATTCACCACAAAATGTGTGAATACCTGAGTTTTCCCTTTTCACTTGAATTTCTATAGCTTGATCAGGAGCTCCTGCACTCTGAATAGCTTTCACAACAACTGCTGCTGAGGCTTCTGTGCGGGGGACATGCTTCCATCTTTCAATGAGTGGAGTTACAAGTGCCTTTCCTAGGTGCTCCAGGAACACCCTCCTCTTGTTCTGCTTACGAGACAGGTTGGGTTGATCTCTCTCCAAATCACAAAGGCATTGCGGGAGGAAACATCAATGATGTTGTGGAAGATGATCAGAGGCCAGCCGGCAGTCATTCTTCTGCAGCTGTATGTTCCAATAACCTTATCTAGGTTGCCCACACCTCCTTTGTTGCGGTTGTAGTCTAGGATGATGATTGGCTTCCTGTCCTCACGATTGCTAATGTCACCGTCTGTGTGCAGTGTCCTCAGAAGAACTACATTCTTGTTTTTCTTTGGGAGGTAGGAAACTAGAGTGGTGGTGGGCATGAAGGCAAACTTTGAGGAGAAGACCTCTCTCTCCTTTGACGCAAGCAGTGCAGGTGGGAGCTCAGGCTTGTTCTTTGGAACTGTACCAACCATGGTGATCTTCCTCTTCAGGAGCTGCTGTCCGAGTTCATAAGAGGTGAAGAAATTGTCACATGTCACATTGTGACCCCTCAGTTCCTCTGTCACATCAAGCACAACTCACATCCCCTGGTTCTTCTCTGGGCGTCCACTGGTCGGCTTCCCAGTATAGACTTGCATTTTTCAAGCATAGCTTGATTTGGCATCACATATTTTGCTGGCTTACAAAACCCTCCAGATTTGTCATCTCCAGGATTATTTTTTCTATTGCTGGTGTGATAAACAGGTAGAATGTAGAGACAATGTCATGGGCATGAGAAACGGCATACCTTGTGGGTCCTGGAGTCATCTTTATGACGTTTTGTTCTGCATGCCTGCCATGTTGGTCATATGCTGCTGAAGACCATGTTATTTTGCCATTTTTTGAAAGGAAAGTCTCTCTTTCAGCTTCAGGGTTTTCTTCTGAAGAAGAAGATGATTCATCATGCTCTGGGTTGTATTCCTCCCCATCTTCTTCTTCGGATACATCCTCCACTTCCTCTTCTGAATCAGAGTTGTCTTGCTGGACATCTGAGAAAATCAGCTCTACAGCCTCTTCAATGTTATAACGCACACTCATGGCTTCAGCACAGACAGAATTCGGGGTCCTGTTATCTGCAGCACCTTTATAACCTCTGGAAATAAACAGGTGGTCTTCTGCAGTCTGCGAGAACACCCCCTGATTTGCCTTGTTTACTTCTGCTACTGATTGATCTGAGACACAACTAAAACATTGTAACATTCTGTGGTTTGTAAATAACTCTGTGAACTTGATTTCAACTCTATTTGCCTCACGGGTCATTTTGACCCGAAGACCACCTTTGTACATGTTTTTGTACAGCTTACATGGAAATGTGAATAAAAGCAATATTTCACTTTTTCTGGTGTTGAGGCCAATCGAGGAAAAGTCATAAAATTTCAACTTACAAAAATAGCATTAAGTGGATTTTTTGAGGATTTTTAACACAGTGGCGGGTCATTTTGACCCGAGAACAACAGGAGGGTTGATAGTCTGAAAGGCAGCTGAAAGGACCAAAGCCAATAAAATATGACGGTGGGTTCGGATACTAACAACCTGCTGGCACAAAGGTACGTTGCTTAATCAAAGGCTTTAAAGAACATGTAGAGGTACGTGACACCATGTCTTATGATGTGCACCTTCTGTTACTTCCAACAGTAGTGAGCACCTTTTGCTTTCTTTTACATAAAAAAGAAGTTGTCAAATATAATGGAAGAGATAAACAATGGCAGTATAAGACTGGATTCCTCACACTGATGCACAACCTCAGTTTACTATGTTTTTCAACTGTGTTGTAGCAGAGTTTACAGGAATTTGCAAGTGACAAACACTTCAGGAGCTGATGCCCAGCAGAATCCAACCACCTTTGTAAAAGTGTCATCTTTAATCTGCAGTGTTCAGCCGTTCGGTTCCGTCAAGTCGAAAATGGATTGACAGTTTGCGCCTAAAAACAAGATGCTTTGCGTTTGTGTGTAGGGTCCCGAGGACAGCCTCTGTGCAGGTGGAATCTATGCACCAAGCACATAAAACACACAATGACCCAGAATTCAACATGACATGAAGTCAGCTTCACTTTCCCCAGAATCTGTGTTTATGACATGCCATGTTCGGTATGTAGCTCAGCTTCCTGCAGAGAAGAACAAAGAACACCAGGTGGAAACATGATGGATTGTCCTGTGTTCAAAGCGACTGAGATGAGACAGTTGAGGCGTCCCGCCAGGCTCCACCACCTAAAGCACAAAGTGCCGCTGCAGCACCAGAGCACCTTCCACTTTCAGACACCATAAATACACTCCATTTTCCAAATGCAACTCGGATACTGCATTCGAGCACTAATAAGATGGCAGACGGTGGGAATAGATTTGAAATACGGGAGCAGTAAGAACATTAAAACGAAGCACAACAAACATTTGTTTTGAATTAAATTTGCATTTATTAACCTATACCATTTGTCCAATTAGAAACATTTAAAACTTCTTCATGGAAGTGTTGTTACGTCAGCCCTTTCTTATATCAAGCCCTTTTAACGGATGTTCGGTATCACAGGAGAAGCACAGAAGAAGCACATGTGTGCACAAAATGCTCAATGCTCAGCTGCAGCAGCTGAATATGCTGCATTCCATCTGTGCTGTAAAGAAGGTCACACTGTTGGTGTGAAAACTGCCTCCATGACAGTGCTCGAAGCGAGTTGTCACCCCATCTTGTGTTTCAGTATAGCATATTAAATCAAATTGTTTATACTCAAAGCAGAGCAATGTTTTCTATTTGCAGTCAGTTTTGGAAACATTACACAGTGACAAATGAGCCTTTTTTGCCTGTTTCTTCAACTGCTTTGAAGTGAGGAGCTTCAGGATAATACTGAGCTCTGCTCTATTGAAGTCCATCAAGCCAAACCAGCGAGTTTGTCTTCATGCTGTAGGCCTTATTCTTTCTAAAGCACCCACCCCAAATACAGCCGGAGAACATTAAAGGTGAAGAATGAACCTCACCTTTGTGATGATGGAAGTTGTTGAGCGTGGCCTCCTCTTTGCCACAGTGTGGTGTGCAGAGCCAGATGTCTTTCTCACAGCGTGCCGGCTCATCCTGAAGGGAAAAGCGTGATTGCTGATCTTTGCTCAGGTATTTCAGCTGTGGTCTGGCTGTAGATGCATACCAGGAAAGTTATTAGAAGTGATTCTTTTTTGAGCAAACTTTCTTCATCTGCTCTTTGCGGTTCAGTGAAAAGGCCCCGTTACTGCCCCCTGAGGGCAGGAAACAGCCACCCCTGGGTACTCAGCTCCTCACAGTGGAAGCTTCAAACAGCCTTAGAGGGCGACAGGTTTATCTTGAGGGTCACAATCTGATTCCGACAACATTTCTGGATTAGGTTGGTTTGACGAGAAAAACTGCAAAAACCTCATAAAACAATGTGTATCCACTTATCTCCTACTTACAGATCTGCTGGAACTGTTTCTAAGTTGTTCCTGTTAAGGGTGTGTTAATATGACAATATACCCTGACTAAAACATAAAAATAAAACCCTGCCTAAGATTGTAGAAGTCCTTCTCATACCAACAGCTCTCACTCGTCTCGGTATGGACTCCACGAGGCCTCTTAGGAATCCAGGGGCATCAGGGACAAGGAAGAAGGTGCTTAAACCCCCTTTTTTATCATGTTCTTCAAACCATTCTTGAGCTATTTCCGCAGAATGGCAAGATGTATTGTGCTGCTGAGGCCACTGCCATCTGGGGATGATGGTCTCTAACAATGTTTAGGTAAGTGGGTCATTGTGAAATAACAGCCATCCAAATGTTTCCCAGCAGGACTCTGAGAATCCGCGGCATCCATTTGGGGAGCAGCGCAGGTGAAGGCTTTAATCATTGTGCTTTGGAACATATTACATTATTCAGCGATTCCATGATTATGATAAATGAGGCACTAAATTGTTGAACTTGTGAAGTTCTTTCGTCAGTGCTTTAGTTTAAATAGAAAAAACAAACAAGTGATCGTGCATTCATGCATTTCGGTTATTTAGTTTTATTTTATTTGTGCAGTGTCCTCGTGAAATAATCACCTGAATCATTGAAAATGGCAGGCTCACTTGGCCAGATCAATGGGCCTTCTGATTAATATTTCTGTCACCGCAGAGCATCTCACCCCCTCAGCTGGCGTCTTCCTCCTGCCACCTCATCTCTGAGCATTTGTTGCACGGTCACCCTTCCATCCACACGACAAGGACGGAATCATGATTTATCTGTCCAGGTTACTCCCTCCTGTCCGCTTCTGTTGCCTCAGTGTCGGTCGCGGCTGATTTAGATGATTTAGATTCGATGGACGGGTCAGAGAAAGCTGAGCCACAGGAGCTCACTGGGGGACAGACCACACAGGTCAGTGTTTGCTCCTCATCAGCGAGCCTTGATCACCACAGACTGTGTTGGACAACATTTGGCAGGTACTAACTGTGGCAAACCGGAAACCCACCACAAGGTCATCCTCTGTGGAGAAGTTCTGTCCCGTTTGTCCTCGTGCTTTTTAATTTGTCAGCATTTTAACCTAACAAACCCACATTTTTCATTCTTCTCCTATGGACCAAACATTTCCCATCACCTGACAGGTGCCGCAATAAGACAATCGATGTTCATTCATTTTACACAACATCTTTGTCATGGTTGGTGGGTGCAGAGAGAAAGACGACGTACCAATGAACCGATAATTTAGTCCCAATAGAACATACAAGAACACTGTCAATGTCGGAGAATACATGCACAGGAGTACAAGTGAGTTATCATTCAAAGGATGTCCAATGCTGCAGACTGTGAGAATCATTCAAAGACCTCCTCCAACTCCCTACTTTGTTTGGAGGAGATCATCGTACATGAGCTGAATTCACCGCACAGATGTTGTCTTTAAGTTACTCCAGTGGTGATTTTGTTTGATGAAATTAAATTAAATACGCTTTATATGACTATATACGGTGATGTTGTGGTTACAAAAATCAGGATTTTATTAGAGCAGAGCGAACGTAACAGTCTGGAAATGTGAACTGACACGTAGCCTTAAGGAGCTCAATTTCAGCCAGTTTGACACTTTTTGCCGTCTGACAGAAGAAACAGAAGAATATGTGAACGACAGCAGCTTTCCAGGGAATTTCCTGTATTAAAACACACTGAGACCCCCTGTTTGACAAAACAATGCTGTTTGGAGGCTGTGTGGCACAGGTGGGCCCATCACAGTCTTGTTGAGCGAATGCATGCAGGAGTGACTCAAACCCCAACGGCATATTCTGGGTGTGTTAGTGCTTCAAACTATTTCAATTGGACAAACATATTTACGAGCATTTTAAGTCTGATTTTGGCCGGACAGTTGGAGTCGGAGCAATTTAGTCTCATGGGAACGTGTGCAGCATCCCGTCAGTCTGCAAACGTCTGGGAACTTTTGGGAGGAAATGTTGTATCTGATACAGCAGTCCGGCTGCGCAGCTTCTCTTTGTTGTGCATTGGATTTCATGATGCTCCAGATGTTTCCAGCTGGTGAAAGGTCTAGCCTGCCATGAAACCATGCTGTTGGACTAATCGCAGTATGTGGTGTAACGGTCTTATTGAAATACACAAGGCTGACCCTGAAGACATCATGGTGGCAGCGTGAGCTGCTTTAAAACCAGTTTACCTTTCAGCATTGGAGCCTTTCCAGATGTGCACGTTAACAGTTCTATAGGCAGTAACGGACTTCTATCAGTTGCCCTAAATGTTCCCACTGAGTCCATGTTCTAAACTGTTGCAAAAGCTTTTTTTTTTTTTTTTTTTTTTTCCAGCACCTCGAGTGCAGTCGGCATCATTGTGCACCATGTACTGGTGAAATAAAGATTGAAAAAAAATTACTCTTTGCAGGAAGCGGGACTCCTCTTACAAGGAAATCTACCTGCCTGATTTCATGATTTATTTTGTTAAACGCCTTTATTTGGACAGCAACATTTTAAATTCCCTTTGGGAAAAAGTATTATTTAATTGCATTTAAAAAGGACACTGTACAAATCCCACCCAAAAATCAGTGAAATAAAATCTCCTTCAGGTAGAATAAATGGATTAAGCCACTAACAGAAACTCTCGACACCATGTTAGAGAACGTTTCCACACCAGCCACTCCTGAACAATCCTACTTTGAACTCCCTGGAAGGCCTCAGAAATGCTCATATGACCCCAAACACTTTTTGAAAACCCATTTATTCACCTGTTTGAGCAAAAAATTCACAGTTTCTTTTACTCAGTTGCCTCTGTGACCGTGGGTTGAAGGCAGCGGGCGTCAGGACAAGCCCAAAGACTGAACTCACAAAAAGAACAGTTAAAACAGGAAAGCTGAGACAAGTTTTTAAAAAAGTCAAAGAAAAACAGCATTCAGGAGACTTTACAGGAGTTCATTTAATCTAAGGATGTCTGGGGGAAAGCTGTAGAGGGAAGAGCTCATACAAACACTTCACTGTACATACAGATACACACTGATGTGTGGTCTTGCTCTGGTATTCTGTACAACCACCAGGAGCAGGTCTGCATCCCAACTCCAACGCTGCGTTTGCATCTGCGGGCTCTGCTGCGCGTTCCAGATGGAGACCACAGAGTTGAATTAAAATCAATCAGAGTATGGTTAAGACCGACTGTTAAGCTGGACATAGAAGATGCTCTAGTGCTATTTCATTGCATGAGGACATAAAATTTGGAATGCAAAAGTGAAGTTTGAATACAACAAAATGAGCTTTTGTGTCATTTTCAATGCAAACACGTCAGAACGCGGAGCTGGGATGCAGGTGGGCAGTGAGGAGGAGGAGGCTGCACCGATTTAAGGTTTGCAGAATGTTGCCCAGACGACGAGGAGACGGTGAGCTGGGCATCTCCGACCTTGTGGCTGAAAAGAGTTGTGGCGAGGCCAGGGGGCCCGTCTGGCCTTGGTTCAACACGTGTCCCTTGATTCTGTAAAACTTTTTTTTTCGTGATAATAAAATCAAAAGCAAGAAAATAAAATGAAAGTATATATAACTCTTTCAGGTCCATTTTATGTATATTTGAAATCTTGTTCTCATTCCTCTTCGCTCTCGTTTTCATGCTCCATGTCCTCCTCGCCATTTGCTTTGGGTTCCGTTCTGCTGTCTTGATCCTCATCTTCCTCCTCCATCTCCTCCTCTTCTTCCCAATGCTGAGAGGAAGCAAAGAAACATGTCAGATCTCAGCTCGGAAATAGCACACTTTCCTCAGGGCCATCCTGACCGTGTTGCCAATTCTTTCTCTGACTGGATAGTCTAACTTACATCAGAGTCCTCGTCAGGAAGTCCTTCGTCACCAGAAGCCTCATCTTCGTCGGATGATTCTGCAAAGGGCAAACAAATCCATCAGCTGCTAACGCCAAAGTGCTTTCATTCCATCAGGCCGAACACAACTCCTCCCACAAACAAATTAAAAGAAAAAGGGAAAAAGCTTCCCTCGCTCGTGTTTACACTCTACACAAAGGAAAGGATGCATTTGCATTTCAATGCAGGCGTTACACAACTGACTGGTGCAGGAGGAGAGGGATGTGATGAGCATCTCTCACCAACAGACACAGATATGGAGAAATATTCTGCTGCTCTGGCTGCAAGAAACTCTGACATGCCGTGTACAACTGCAGAATAAGTAGAGGAGTAACTACCATTCTAAAAAAAGGGGGGGACTGACAAAACATGGAGAAACTTTTTGGCAGCCCAAACGGAGGATGGGTTCTGGTCATTTCAGGACCACAGTGACATGAGAAAAGGCGGCAGCAGGAGTGGAGGAATGAAAAGGTCCAACAGCATTATTGTTGGAGGTAAAAAGCAGGCGTTCTGCTGTTTATTGCCAAGCTGACGGCCCCCGTGTGGCGCCTGCGGGCGTTAACCGACAACTGACCTGCTCTTCATTATCCAGGAGAATATCAGAGATCGCATATTAATGGCATTTAGAACATGAGCAGTCCGGTTGTTCTGTGGCTCATGTTGTTGGATCCAATGTTAATATAACCGCCGAGCTTTGCATTTACCACTGCTGGACCGTCTTTGTTGGCTTCGGTAAGTCTATTTCTTCGGTGAGGGTAATAACATAACATTTAAGTATGTTTCAAAGCAGTTTAATTTGTATTAGAAGCAGATACGTCGGGTTGGAAATGTTGTGTTCGACCTTTCATGACTGTGGAGGTTGTGGCGTCTTAAACTAGTATTATTTTAACTTGTGAAGCTGGATATCGTTCTCTTTTTGTGTGTACATTTTATTCTGTTTTAGTGTGCCGCTGTGTTTATTACTGCAGACCCGAGCCGCTGTCCATCCTGACCTCTAGTTCTACCCGGCAACTCAGTGACTCGTGACCAATTCCAAACACAGTTCATGTCCACACTTTGACCTCTTGGTTATCATTTAAAAAAAAAAATAAATAAATTTTAAAAAAGGCCTTGAAGATGATGTGGTGAGACCAGCGAGACTGAGAACAGTTCTGCAAACAGACAACTCGAAAAAGATACTGAATTGATTGATTTTACCCGTTTACAACACAGCAGGCAGCCGCCCTCTGTCCTGCTGTGTGGGGCTTTTTATATGATAAATCACCCCGTCGTACTGTAGCATCAGGCAACCTGGGAGGTAGTGGTACCAACTACACCAGTTCTGAGTACAGAAGCAACCAGCATAAACAGGCTACCCGGGGAAATGGCTCGTTTCTGCGGGTGTACTTGTTGTTGAACGTAGTTTAAAAGTGCCGTTTCAGGTGTAAAAACTGCATCATATAGAAAAAATAACAACAAAAGATGCTGAGAGACAAATCACCTGCTCCTGTGTAAAGTTTCAGAATAAAGAGCGAAAACACAATCCAGAACAAAGTGTGACGGCTTAATGAGCGCTCATTCCTGTGACCAGCTGAATTCAACGGGACTCGACTTTATACTGACAGAGTTAAAGATGACATTCTAAAAAGTTTAAGCCAGAATACTTTTTAAAGTCCACCTTTTGCACTTTAAAATGAAAAGGAAACGGGACCCAAGCAAACAATGAACACCTGAGGTGCTAAGCACTTAGAAACATCCTGTCAGCTACATGAGGGTGTAAAAGCCGAGTCTTTCAGCTCAAGTTTGATGGGCTTTCACTTCATTCTAACAGCAAAAAGCTTCTCGTTCTGGGAGATGTTCACAGATTTTTGATATTCAGACCAGGACTCAGAGGGAAACCTTCAAAAATAAAGATATCTGTGGATGCTGAGGTGTGTTCAGGGTCAACATCTTGTTAAAAAAAAAGTATAATTTTCATCTCCAGCTTTTTACAGACAGTGTGATGTTTCCCTGCAGAATTTCAAATTTAATTGACTCCATTTTATCCACAAATATCACCATATGATCTTTGGATAGACAGCCCAAGCCAGTGGATCACGAATGTACAGCAGTCATCCACATCAGCTACTTAATCATTTCATTTCACTGTGCAAAGTGTCAAACTGAGACAGGAAGCTTCAGCCTTTTCTGACTTGTTAGTGAATCAGATTTCCATGTTGGGCCCATAATGAGCCCAGTGCATGGCATCATCTGCTCAGCTCTGACACAAAGGAACAAACTCCTGCTTCCTGCTCATCAGCTTCTTTTATTAACTTTTTTGTTCAACGCCGTCTCACATCCTGGACCACTGACAGGGGGATTGAAACTCAAGGCGCAGGTTAATTATTTCATGAGAGCCAATTTTCCATGTGGTTCAATAAAGCGTTTTATACAGTACGGTAATGAGAAATGAGAGTGAACAGAGCGGGGCCTTGTTGCTCCGCTCAAAGGGGAGGATCTGAACACCGAACGGTCAGGTTGCCAAGCAACAGGAGTCGTGTTTGCGTGCGGCGCATCGCCAAGAGTGGCGGAAAGATGGGCAACACTGTCTTCATAAAACTTAACACATTCACTTTATTTCTCACCAGGAGTCCCAAATGACTACAGATCAGCTGGCGGGATAATACGTGCCAGTCAAACTAATGAGAACAACAGACCAGAAAAAGTTGAAAAACAAACAGGCGATGAGCAAAGGCTGAAATAAGATCATCATTTTAATCTCGTCAGCTGCCCACTCACACAGCTCACTGAACTGCTGCGATGCTGCACATAAACCTGAAAGTGAAAGAAACTGTGCCGACAACAGGGAGGAAGGTGTTTAAAAGGAAGAAGCAGCTGGGAAACACAAGGTTATTAAGACTGAGCAGGAGGAGAACAAACACTTACCCTCTTCATACACCAGCTTGGCTGTGTGGTCAACATCTGAGACCGTGCTGCAGCTGTCATTTGTCGCCACCTAGTGGTGAAACAGAGGGTATTACATTGGAAAGACCACAAAGCTTCATTTCAGATTCCGTTTCAACTCATTTAATTAGACGCCATGCTCACTTTACAGCGATAAGCCAAAACATTAAAACCACCGACAGCTTAGCTGAATAAAGCTGATCATGTCGTCACAATGCAGCAAACAGCTGGAGTTCACGTGAATATTAGTCTCACAGATCAGACACCACTGTGTTAAAGTCTTGAGCCACCAATACTTTTTTTTTTTCTTTGCATCTCGTCTGGATGGCATTTGTAAAAACCAAATTACAGAATATAAGGCCAAAACAGAGTTTGTACAATTCTGACAGGCTTGAAAGTGACCAGCCTGAACCCTCTCAGACCAGCTTTCTGTCCTCTCTGTAACTAGTCTTCAGGAATAGTTCTCCAGGCTTCCCAAAGCTCTTTGTTGACTAGGAATCACCTTGTGGTGCATAAATACTATTTCATGTCTGTCAAACTGTCATCTTGTGACAGGCTGCCACTAACAAAGTGTCTAAAGACACTATTTAAAATTGGTTCTTTGCATGTTAACAGATCTGTTGTCAGCAGCTGGTACAAAATACACCCGTTTATCACAGTTTCTGGTTTAAGAGGGAAAAGAAAACGTTTTCATGAGAAACAACACGAGCGCTGGCTTCTCCGTGCTAGTTTCCTGTTCTTTACAAGTGAATGTAAATCATTCTGGACCCAGCTGATAAAGAGGAAGGTTTGCATCACCGTACTCCTCCGATGAAGTCGAACAATCAGACGCGCAGATGACAGCGTAAAACCAAAAGCTTATTTCAGAAGACCCCAAACTTTAGATTGGTGGAGCCTAAAACCTCCATTTCACCCAGTTTTTTGGTTTATGGAACTTCTAATTTACTTTTATTGATTTCACTTATGGTTATTCACGGCGTTTTTATAGAATACTAATACATTACTCCTGGTATTGCACAGTACATTGGTTTAAACTCGATTGCTTTATGTGTGATTTATCAACTAAATCGAAACTGAAAAAGCTCAGTCCTCACAGTCCACAGATATCTGAGATCATCCCCAGAGCGATCCCAGAGGTCTCGGGTCCATGTCCCGACAGCAAGAAGCATAAAACTGACTGCTTTGGTGATATATCTAAGTGTCCCTCTCAGCTCACACTGGATGTTTCATGTCCCATCACTTCATAGTTAGGCTTTAAACACGTAATTCACGTTAAAAGGTGCTGAAACGTTTTATACAGCTAGGTCAGACCAGCGAGAGTGAGAACAGTTCTGATAACGGACTACTCGAAAAAGACACTAAATGGATTGATTTTACCCGTTTACCACACGGCTCCTTTACACTCCTGCGTTAAGTTTCAGAATAAAGAGCGAAAACACAATCCAGAACAAAGTGTGACGGCTTAATGAGCGCTCATTCCTGTGACCAGCTGAATTCAACGGGACTCGACTTTATATTGACAGAGTTCAAGATGACATTTTTCTAAAAAGTTTAAGCCAGAATACTTTTTAAAGTCCACCTTTTGCAGTTTAAAATGAAAAGGAAACGGGACCCAAACAAACAATGAACACCTGAAGTGCTAAGCACTTAGAAACATCCTGTCAGCTACATGAGTATAAAAGTCTTTTAGCTCAAGTTTGATGGGTTTTCACTTCATTCTAACAGCAAAAAGCTTCTCATTCTGGGAGATATTTCACAGATTTTTTTATATTCAGACCAGGACTCAGAGGGAAACTTTCTGTAAAGGTGCTGATGAGGCACTTTAACAGGGAGGATATATCCAAGCAGCATTTCTAACACTGATGAAACGGACTTTTAGAGTGATGATTCCTACCTGGGTCATGAGGAGATGCAGCTTCCCGCTCAGTTTTGTTAGTTTGTGGAACATCTTCACTCTGCTCTCAATCATGTGATAAAGGACCCCCAGCTGGGTAACCAGGTCTGGCAGCTGTTGGATACACAGATGGAACGATGGAAGGGGAGAACAGTTCAGCAGCAGAAAACACAAACTATTGCCAAACACATCAGTACTAGAGCCTGGCTCGGGCCGGATTTTTCTGTCCGAGCCCGGCCCTCAACCGACAGAAAAGTTCTCAAATCCAACCCGAGCCCGAGATTAATTAAAATATTTGTGTCCGAGCCCGCCGGAAGCCCGAGACCAATGACCAACGCAAGACGGCGCACCCTAATCAGTAAATACACATTGGTGACAGCGCACCATTATCCACCATAATCCATTATAAAACATACACATTAATGGCGGTGCACCATAACAAATGCACAAGCACTCTTCAGTTCTCCAGAAGCTATTTTTCTTTTAATGTCCTCCATAGCGCTTCCAGCCAACTGAGCTCGGCTGCACTGATCGCACGTGTTTAATGTAAAGTTGTTCAAATGTTCGATATGCGTGCGTGCGCACCGAGCATGCACAGACCACAGATGCACACAGATGCATGCTGCACGGCATGAGGCACGAATAGCCTACCAACATTTTCATTTATGCATATTCAATTATTTATGTTTATCACAAAAACTGACGTTTGCAATGAACTGAAACCTGTCCTCTGGCTGTTTATAATTTTCACGATGTCTGCTTGCTTTCGAGCCCGACCCGAGTCCGACAAGACATTCTAATTTTTTGTCCGAGTCCGGCCCGTCGGGCTTCGGTCGGGCTGCCATACTCTAATCAGTACAAGGACGACGAGTCCATTTCAAAGCTCGTACACAACTGTTGCTAAGTTAGAAATAAAGGGACAAAGGAGAGGCTTGACCATCAGACCAGAAATGAATTTTTGTCTTCATATCAGCAAAAAACTGGACTCACCGATGCCAGGTATGATGTGTGGTGCATGAGGACAGCTTTGAGCCACCAAACCATCAGGATCGCCCTGTGGGAGGAACACATAAACACGCCGTCAGGCACACCAACCTCCTTTCTGTGACACGCAGCTGCACAACCAGACTGAGCACTTACGTATGAGGGTGCCCCTGGAGCCTCTTTGTCAGCTGCAGAGGAGACAAACAGTGGGTTAAAACTGCAGCTGTCACAGGTCCTGACAGCAGGGTGAGAGATCTGTGCAGGTCAGAGTAACTTTCCAAGGAAGTGTCGTCGTGCCACTTACCTCTTCCACCAACGGCAGAACAGCAGAGAGGGGTAACCGAGCAACCGTCTTCTTTATGATCGCCACTTTACGAGTTTGGAGAACTTTCTGCATGAGGTCAAAGAAAGAAAAAAAAGTCACGATGTTGCTGCCCCTGAACACAAGCAGCTCAAATCCAAAACTTTTCAACGCTGTGATTGAGCGTTTATCCATGAAGTCTTCATTTCTGAATATTGTTTAACTGTCTGATTGATGCAAATCAAGCCAAAGCTGTGCCCTTCGCTTCACTTACATTTAAGATATTGGCATCATTGCTCTCCAGGCCCTGCACCAGAAGCACAGCAAAATTATCCGTCTGTAATGAGGCCGTTACTTTGGGAGCTCCCTTCTCGCTGGAGACCGCCGACAGATCTATTTCACCGAGTCGCTCAGCTATCGAAATCTGCGGAGGAACAGAGTTTGTTTAGCCAAGCGGGAATCCACTCACTTTTCCTCACATTTAATGCATTTTGTTCAGATTAAATATAAAAACCATATCACAAACAGCACCGAGATTAAAATGCATAAAATTAACAGAATGTGAAAAGTTTTCCCGAGAGGGGATTTGGGTTTCTTCACCTGATCAGCCAGAATAAAAACAGAGTTAACAATGGCTGTGTCTGAGCTGTAACCAGACAATTAAACGTTAATGAGGACGCAGCGCTCCATCAGTTTTACGGCGTCCTGAGGAGGAGTCGCAGCCATAAAGCTGTCAGAGCCAGAGACGGATACAGCGCCGCCACCAGCAGCTATGCCTCTACCTCTTTGATGTCTGCGCCTTTTTTCCTCTTCTCCGATCCCTGTGGGGGTCCCTTCACTGGGGCTTGGTGACCAGGAAGCCCGGGAACCAAAACTCTGCTATTGGCATTGACGATTGGAGTTTTCACCTGAAAGAGGCATTCAAAAGGAAAAGTTCAAATTTATCCAGCTGTGCACGTGGATTGTCAAAGCCGCCCCCCCCCCCCCCCCCTTTTTTTTTTTTTTTTTTTTTTATAAATTGTACTGAAAATGAGGCCTTTGTTACCTTGGAAACGGTGGTTTCCATGGTAAGAGACAAGCTGGTTTGAACATCACGGGTCAAACATACGCGTCTTTCTGCTGTGTTGATTTCCTGTGAAAGTGGAAGAAAGAAGAGCGGCAGGTGGATCAATAAAAGAAGTCGAATCATCTCCACAAATTAAAATGAAATTAGTTCCACAGGTGCCGACGGAACGAGCAGAGCGGGCGAGCTGCGAGAGCTCCGGCTGGACTCAGATTTAACCACCGTCTCCGTCTCTGTTGAGGTCGACTGGCGCGTCGGATCATTTCATCTCGTTATAGCCTCATTTCTGCGGTTACGGCTCAGAATTGGTGCAGATGAAAGAAGGCTTAATAAACTTTGCGACGGGAACATGCATACATCCTTTATAAAAGATGTTTTCATGTATGAATCTGCGATGCGTGCGCTGTTGTTACGAGGGTTCCGTTCATCGGCCACATGTCTTCTTCTGGCTCATGGCCCAGACCCAATTAATTAGACTGTGAGGTGGAATCAGCTTCCTTTCATCTCTGAGAACACCTGAGGTTTTCCATCAGGTCTGGAAAGATGCCAGTCAGTTTATTCTCTGGCAGCTTCATTCTAATCTTTGACAGGTCAGATCTGTGCGTTTCCCTTAAAGGGATACGCCACCCCCAGGCCAAATTAAGACGCTAGCATGTATGTATTAAGCACAACCAAGCAGTGGTCAGTGCTGTGAGATTCGGACAATGCCTGGGTCGCCAGGAAAACGCTCCCACACACTTATTTATGTCTCGGGAATGCGGGGATACTTAATTTGGCCTGGGGGTGGCGTATCCCTTTAATGCACATAAACCTTTTTCACAATTTCACATTGTTCTCACTGAAATGTTTAGATTGCGTTTAGTTTTAGTCTCAGAATTCGATTCTCTGCCGCGTCTTTAATTGTCTCATATAAGCTTCCTGCCTCAGGTTGTTCAGGTCTTCTTTCGTCGGCTGTTTCTTAGAAGCTACTCAGCTGAGAAGCGGACATTTTCCCAACAAAAGGAACCACAGCGAAACGTGAACTAAAAGCTGTACCATGCACTGAAAAATCTGTTTCCTCGGAACGTTACCGCTTCCTCTTAATAACTGGTGGGGAGGGAGAAATCGGTCTGTTAGAGCACAACCGTGTTGAGGTCCATCACATGACCCTGTAGAGCGTTCTCAGCGTACTCACCACTGTCTCCATCACAGGCTGTAGGTGGCTGCCGTAGGCCAGCACCACCGACTGATTATCTGCTCCCAGAGCAGCCGCCAGCAGTGGAATGGGCATCGGGGACTCGCTGGTATCCGACATCTGCACCGTACACGAGGGGGACAAGGGCTTCTTACACGGCCTGCGTGGACACACGTTTACTTCTTTTACTGATGGTAGTCTTCAACAGAAATCAAAATATGGCAAGTGTTAGGAGAAGTCCTGTATTCTCCAACAACAGCCAGGAGCGGAGTCATGAGTCTCCTCTGCCTTCTGTGCACCGTTTTGTGGCTTCGACACATTCAAAGCATGCAGCAGAAAACTACGCTCATCAGGAGTAAAGCTGGAACTGCAGCTCAGCTTCACAGCGCATGCAAAGGGACTGATGTACACACAGATGGGGACTTCTGGGGGGGTCCTGTCGCCAGGACAGCAGATGCTTTCCCAGATTTGGCAGACCGGTCCACACCCTCTGCTTGTGTTGTAGGAGCAGTGTTCTGCAGACGAGGCTTTTCATGTGTGCTCGGTCTCACAAAATGTTCAACCGGCAGGCATGCAGTCAGAGGTCCCCTGAAGCATTAAAGGATGCTCTGATCTGCTACAGACTGAGATGAATGGATGGAGGTGAAAGGTGTTCAGCAGAGAAAGACTGCAGCCTGTGCACACCGTGAGCGGTTTTATTACAGCGGCTCATTAGTGCATCTCTGAATGTCACTCATTAAGTGACTGTAACAATGATTCATGTTTGAATACTAAAACAAAAGGGCCGCATCTCTTATCTGCGTCTTTAAGAGTTTCATTTAAGCCGTTGTGTCAACAAAATGTGTCAGAGGTGCAGCTGGTTAAGGACTGAGTCTGAACACCTGGCCCTTTCATACACGTGCGCTCCACTGACATGCGTTGTGCAAAGAGGCTGAAATACCCACCCGTTTAAAAAGTGCTCAAACAGATGCAGCTGCCCGTCCTTACACACCACCGCCAGCCTCACCGCCTGTGGAAAACAACACATTTGCACATGGAAAACAGGTCCGATACAACAGTGAGGAAACACTGTAAAAGTTGGTTTTGTTGTCATTTCTGTTGATTTGGAACATGTTTAAGACACCGACCAAGCCAACATATAGAGAATAATTTAAGGAGCTTTTCTAACCTCTTCTTTGCGGTTGGATGCGACAAGGTCAATGTGCCGGGGCTCGTCGGTGAGCGTGAAGGACACCACTGAGTTCTTGTCCTTCCCGTCTTCTCGTACTTGCCTGCCGTCAGAACTCTGTATTAGTTGCATTAAAAACACAGCCGAGGCCAACGCAGACAACAACAACAACGGATTCTGATATTAAACCCAAAAATACATCCATGAGCCAAACACTTGTTTTCAGCAGCCAAATAAGAATGTTTCTTCTCGTTTACAGAGTTACGAACAGAAAGATTTTAATGCTGATAAATGTTTTATAAAATATATTCAAGCTACAGTGATAAGAGCAGACAAAAGCTCCCACCTCCACCTGTGCTTCATTAAAGATTAAAGATAAACCAACAGGGCCGGGTGGGTTCTCACATCTGGTCAAATTTTCACTCAAATCTGTCCATAATGTGACACACAGAGCCAAACAAATGACCCTGATCACACAGGCCAAGCGGGCCGCTGTGTTTGCTTTCCTTTGGAATTGCAGCTCTTACACATGCAGAGACCTTGTTTAACAGTCTGGACCTTCTGGGTTTCGTCTTCAGCTGTGACACGCAGCTTAAAAACCTAAAAAGCTGCTCCGGCAGCTTCACGCCTCTCAGCATGTTTTAGGTGACCCAAAACATTTTTCTCCACATCACTTGGGTATAAGCTGATGAAACTTTAATCTGTCCACAGAGTACTTTTAAGCCGTTTTTGGCTCGATTTAATCTAGTCTTTTTATTCATGGGCCTTATAAGTGCTTTGCACCTTGTGGTGAACCATCTGTATTTGATCTGAGAAGCATTCTCTTTTAGGAGTAACTCAGATAATGACACATCATCATGAAGAGTGCTCAACACGTGCTGTGATCATCCCTGACTGTAAATTAAGCTGGTAAAAGCACTTACTGTCAAAGTAAAGCACCTGTCCACCACACAACCTTTTCGTCTAAATATTTCCAGACCATGATCAGAGGTCATAATGTGTTGGAAGTGCAGTAGTGCTGGTTCAGGGTACACGACTCAAATTGAAAGTTTAGTTTGGACCCCGATGACCAAACATCAGCAGCTCTTGCCACTCACCAAACGCTGAGCAGCCGGTCATGTGCAGCACCTGAGAGGAAATAGAGGCCGTTGCTGTCAGGAGGCCTCGTGGTGGCAAAGCGCAGGGTCGTCACAGCTGTGGAGTGGCCTGTGAATTTCTGCAGACACAAAGATCAAAAAGTCAGAAACACAACTTGTTGTTAATTCAGGGTCTCTGTAGATTTCAACAAGGGGAATTTAAGACTTTTTAAGACCATAATTAATACAATTTGAGATTAATTTCTAGGGCTGGGCGAGTTAACTCGTTATTATTGGGTTAACGCATTAATTATTTAACGCCGATAAATATTTTATTGTGAATTAATGCAGGTTTTAACGCAAGGCTTTGGTGCCTTTAATGGATAGGAAAGTTCAGAAAGAGGCAGGGGGCAGAGAGAGGGGGAACGACACGCAGCACAGGGTCGTCCGATGCGGCACCCGAACCGGGGCCAGCTGCAGCGAGGACTATATGCTCCTGTACATGGGACATGTACGCCACAAACCACCCGTTTTATTGGCTTTTATTTTGTAAAAGTCTGTTGCCGTCGGCTGCGGAACCGGAAAACAAAGTAATTGGCGGATCCACCAAACATGGAGAAGGGTACGGAACTTTTACTCGGCCATTTTCATTTTAAATGATCGAATAACTTTTCGGAACAGCAGAAAAACTAGACAAAATATAACTTTGCTTTACATTTATTTAGTAGAACACTTATTACAACCTTTTTTGTTCACTAAATAAAACATGTAACCCAAGATGTCAATTCATTGCTTAAATAAAATTAATAATATAAACACAAATTAAAGTGCAATATAAGACATGACACTTTCATCCTTTAAATGGTCAGTGTACAAAAACCTCAAAGGGCAATTTAAGGCATGAAGCCTTATAAACATGGAGTTTAAATAAAAACTGACCTATGTATGCACACATCAAATAGAATGAAATGAGCAGAACTAAAGCAGACCTAAACTTATAATTTCAAATTCTTCTTCAAAAAGATAAGTACGTCTACACTGTCTGGGGAAAGTGTAGACCTCTTTGCCGTCACTATGTCCCCTGCTGTGGAGAACACCCTCTCGCTAGGCACTGAAGTACCAGGCACAGCTAGGTAGCGTCTTGCCTCCATCTTCCACTCTGCCACGGCTTCTACCAGTACCTGCGCTAGATTGGCGCTTGTGTGACTCTCATAGAGGCGACGTGTCTGCAGCACAGGGCTTCGCATCTCCCTGTTCGCTGTGATATAGTGAGCAGTCACAGTTACATAGCTTTCTGTTGCTCTGGAGGTCCACCCGTCTGTGGTTAGCGCAACAGAAGTAGCCTGGGACAATTCCGAAACAATTTTTAACTTTTCCTACTCATACAGACTTGGCACGATCTTTTCACTGAAGTTGGTGCGCGAGGGAATTTCATAACGTGGCTCAAGCACATTGAGCAGATGTTTAAACCCCTTGTTTTGCGCAACACAGTATGGCCTCATGTCTGCAGCTATAAACACTCCGATAAGATTTGTTATAACTTTGGCCCTGTCAGATTCTGCTGCTTAAGGGTGTTAAATGTCGCTGTGATTAGTGGTTGATGCGCAGCACTCGTCTTGGAGCTAACATGCCAGGATGTATTTCCACTCTCATATGGCTTTCTCGTGCCACAATGCCGACATACCGTAATTGTTATATCCACCACCCTTAATCCATCATCACTGTATGTGACAGGGAAGCCAAAATGTGCCCATACATGCGACTTAAATGATGCAGGGGGATTTTCAAGTTCCTCTCCTCCTCCGCTAGCCATGGCTACCACTGTGCTTTTCTCCTTTAGGTTGAATAGGCGCGCGGCCTCCACATAAACACGCCTCCTTATTTATTTATTTCGTCAATCAATCAGTGGACCACGTACGTACCGAACCGTAGAGAGAAATCCGTTCGGCTGACGGATCAGTTATGATCCGTTGCACCACTACTATAGCCTAGAAATCTAGACGCCCCTATCGACCGCAAATTGAATTTGCTCCCGGGCGCAGTCTAGTCACTTGTGGTCGTTTTGCGAGGCTGAAAATCGAAACTTAAATCGGGCCAATCAAATCGTGAGGAGCGGGGTCGGAGGCTGGGCTACCTAGTGACGACAGAGGTGCGAGTAGTCTTTCGATTTGGCTTTGGCAGCGACTCTAGAAGATTTAAATATACAGTTTTCTTTGCAAAACTAACTGATAATTGCACTTAAGTTTTTCTTGAAAAAAAAAAAAAGGACGTTTTCGGAGACTAATATTCTTTCCTCTGACAGACTACACTCCACCATGTTTCCGTCGCGCTGACTACGTAATCCTTCTTCATCGCTCTGATTGGTTGTTGCGCCATCCTATTGCGTGGCGTTGAGTGCAGAGGCAACTTAACAGACAACCGTTTATCCCACCCACACTGCTATCCAGCTTCACTAGACCCCTGTACAGCTTTTTGCTGTAGGGGTCTGGCTTGCTAGGCTACCACTACTATACACTACTTTTGAATTCATTTTTGAATTTTGCGTACAAATGTGATTAATTAGATTAAAATTTTTTAATCGTTGCCTAGCCCTACTAATTTCACATTAATACTGGCAAAAAGGAGGCTCAGAATTACTTGCAAAATATATGATTTTATTCGTCGAACATCAGCATGAACGGACCCTTAACTTAGAAGATACGGTCTCTCTTGATGAAATCGGCTAATCCAAATTGTGTGATGTACGTCTTGTCTTTTCAAAAGAGGCGAACTATCCCTTTAACCAAAGCGTTAACTAATTAGCCACTCCTCAGTCACGACGCTGCTAACAACCAAGAACAGCAAACTATACAGCAGGTTGTGCTTGATAAATTCTGACCGGGCAGCACAGCCACTTTAGTTACGTTATAGCGTCCTCAAAAAGCGAAACATCTGAAAGCGAGACTGAAGGTTATACATTTGTTTTAAATAAAAGTCACGTCAATACATTTTTAAGACCTTTCAAAATCGTATTCAAGACATTTTATGAGATTTCAAGAGAATTTTAGACATTTTAAGGGCTTAAATTCAAATGATTGGATTTTAGACTTTGTAAGACCCCGCGGATACTAATTACTGCCTCTGATTCTCCGACTGTGGCCTCTGACACACTGTATTCACATCAAACGGTCTCATGAATAAGCAAAGATGGACATAAATCAGCGGATTAAATGGAGACTCACCCTGTACACCTCCTTGGTTTCCAAGTCCCACATCTTGATTATGTGTCCAGCTGACAGCAGCAGCTTCCCATCGGGGCTCACACACAGACTGGTCACAGCTGCACGGTCCGCCTTCCACTTACTGTTCCAACAATAAAGACACAATGACCACATTTGGGGCATTGTGAGTCATCAGGTGGCTTTACTCGAAAAGCATTTTCATGGGATTCATCACTGCTATCAGACCAACCCGCGTGTTGTGTTTTCTGTCAAAGCATTTTCCTGTTTGAATGATGAGCCTGAAACTTTGCAACTGCCACCAACAGCTTAATATTTACAGAAGGAAACACTCAGCACTTTCCAAACCATTACTGAGCTCTAAACGGTCCATGATTTTAACTGCTGAGTGCACCTCCGCAGAGCACTTCAGTCTGTGTTAAAGATGCTATTCTAAAGTAAGCAGAAAGCCAAGTAGAAAACATTCCTGTGACAGCCTATACTTTTTAGCTTCTCCTAAAAGCTGCTTTCAGGGCGTAAATTTGACAAACGCCCCCCGCAGCCTCTGCTCCACCTGTCACTTTGGAGCATTTCTGTGGGATTAAACAACAAGGTTAGGTTGTTTAACCTAACCTTGTTAGGTTAAACAAAAAAATCTATGCACTTCATTGGGGAGATTATTTTAGCATGTTTGGAGGGAAGCTTGATGCATATTAAAGGGAATGGAAACAACTTTACCCATTCAGTGAAAAACAGTCAACAGAAAAATGTTTAGTGAATAGAAACTCAGCTAACTTCTCTTCTTCTTGACATGTGATCAGCTTTGTGTTTTGAACACAGCCATTTCTGTTCTTGTTAAGTAAATAACTACTGTTCTGTAACAAGCAGCTTACCCACTTAATTTAACCACCACTGACCACTATTTAACTCCAACCACCCAAACAAACCAGAAAGGATTCTGCAGACCACTCATGAGCCTCAGCGAGCGTCGACTGAGGATCCACGGCGACTATGACCGACGCCTGCGCAGCGACTCGTTCACCAGACAAGTCCTTCACATTCTAAGACGCAGTCAAACTAAATACCCGATGGCACAACCAGGGCTCCAGACTAAGGATGTCCCGATCAGATTCTGTGTGGGGTTGAGACCATAGACATCAAAATTCGGGGAGTTATGGTTATTGTAGTTGGAGATATACGCCTTCATCAGTAGAAATAAATGGAATGTGGAGGCATTGGAAACTCATCCAAGATGGCGGCCGCGCCAATACGTCAGCTCCAACAGGCAGCGTCAGTCTATGAGGCGTCTACGTATATCATGTCTATGGTTGAGACGGTCTGATGGTACCACCACATAACAGTAAATACTACTAATAATAATAATGAGAATAAATATACATATATAGATAGGCTATATATCTGATCCCTGATCAGGATGTAACGTCCGATTTCGATGAAGTCTGATCACGTGATCGGATCGGATCATCCTTACTCCAGACCAGCGTTTTTCACTAGTTTCCCTGGTGGTAACAGAGCCAGTACAAAGTTTAGGAGTATTTTTAACCTCGACTTAATAATTCGGTTATAAATCTTTGAGAAATAGTTGGTTACAAATGCGTTTGAAACAATGTTTATCAGCTGAAAGAAAAAAATCTTTAGGGCAACTCATCTCAGTTAAGATGGAATAAATCTTATTGTGTTCGGTTCCATGAGGACCAGTTGGGAGTAAGTGGTTGACTGCTGTGTCACAAAATGCACAGCATTCCCCCTTTCAGCAGCTCTTTTCCAAACTGAGATGACCCGCTCATTCCACATCTTTTTGTCATCATAAAATTGTGACTGCCATGTCGGACAGGACAGGGGGGTCTAAACCATCTTTTGTTTTCACAACGGTTCAAAGTGGGGGTGACAGTAAGCCGCCTATTGACCTGACAGAGGTAGATGACAACCTGCGCAGCTTTGATCAAAACCAACAGAGCCTCGTGTAAACGCTTCCGTCTATTCACTTGATGTTTCTGAAGATGGAAAAATCCCAATAACAAATAGAGGAAACATTCTGAAGTCCCACCCATTCAGCTAGTTGTAATATTTAGTTAAAGTGTCACAGAAGATGCCGTAAAATACGAATAAGTGGTCACTGGTGCCCTGATAGCTGTCAGAGATGCAGCACGTTGGTGTGTTTCAGCTCTGAGAATGACCGGCTTCCACCCAGACTCTGACATCTCAACATGTAAAGACAAAGTATTTTTCATTTCATTTCACTCATTTCTATGTTAAGGGCTTATACCAGTGAAAGCAGCTGAAACGTCATGGATACATACACAAAAAACTGGAATATGGAGTAATTATTCACACCCTTATTTGTGTGTTATGGCTGTAATTGGGGATTTTCTGGAAAGATTTCCACCAAATGTCCCTCAGAACGTCCCAAATCTTAGCAGAACTTTACCCAGTATTACTTATGAAACCGTTTATGACAGCACAAACCTGTTTGATTATGTGTTATCATCATGTAATCATGCTACGATTACACCTGCACACACGTTGCCTAAAAAAAAAAAAAAAAAGAATCACTGTGTGCTTTCAAAGGGCATCTGCCAACCTGAGTTATAAGAAGCAGCCGGCAGGAACAATTAGTGAAGTCAGAAGTGCTGCTGCAGACACTGAAAAAAACTCAGATGTGTATGTTCAAAAAGTTTATGTTGAGATGAAGGAATGTCTTGAATAGATCAATTTTGATGACCAATAATTTACAGGGAAGTGTAACTGCAAAGAAAATCAGCGTTGCACCTTTCAAAGAAGAGCAGAAGAATTTAGAACCTTATATAAACGTTGGGAAAAGCAGGTCGAGTCGTATGCTGGAGTTCGTTGGGTTAAAAGATGACAATTCAGAGCTTTTACAGGTGAAATGAGCTTCTGCCAATATCAAAACTGACCAAAAACGCATTGTAACAAAGAAAAAAGGTTGCCGCTGTCAAATAAGTTTCAGACCAGCTGAAGTCAGTCTGAGATGCAGAAAACATGCTTTTCAGCTGGTCCTGAAAGTGGTTTTTACCACTTCAAATAACAAACGTCAGCGGCGGCTCACATCAACAGGAGCTAACCGACAGGTGCTGCACAAAGACCAAAGTCAAACTTCTCTAGTTTCCCCTCACAAGATGGCGTCTGCGGCTTAAAAGCAGCAACAGGGAGATGAAATCACAATTAAAGGTGAAAAAAAGGCGGCACACAACGATGTGTCCCCAAAACAACATTGTTCTCAACTGCACCAGAGAATCATCAGAGTCTGCACAGACAGAACACATCACCACACAAGTGTGTGATTAAAGAAAGTTTTGATGTTCCTCCACTGCAGCGCTCTCTGGAGAGGACGTTAATCCTCCAGGATGATAAAACTCATCAACTGAATATTTAGTGTGGTCAGATCGGGAAAAGCAGACACTAACCTCTGCGTCTTGCCCGTCTGCAGGTCCCACTCTACAATGTTTGTGTCATCTGAGCCGCTGTATAATAAGCCTTGTTCAGGATGCCAGTCCACACAGTTCACTCCTCCACTATGTCCTCCATCCTGTCAGAGAAATATGAGACAGTTAGTAGCAGAAAACCAATTTCCATGTTATTAAAAAGGCAAAATGTTAAATTTCTCACACTGACAAGCATGTTTCCTTCTTACCATCCAAAAACATTCAAATATTTCAGTTCCTTCATATTCTAAGCTGCTGCTCACCTGTGGGACCCTCAAACTTTTTATTTCCATGAAGATATCACATTCTTAATAATACTGTGACAACTAAGTAAACTAATTAAAGCTACATGATACAATCAGGCAACTCAATTCCAGCTGTGAACGAACATATACTCCCATCTCCTCATGGGGCTGATAAACCTGCCAACAGTCTCATACTCATGTGCTACTCTTCCAGAACATCTCAAGAACATTTCAGGACTGCAGAACCTGTGTGGAAACTGCTTTTAATTGATGAATAAAGTCAGTGAATCTGTAACAAACATCTGTCATAAACTCTTAATGTCGTAATTGAGTTAAAAGCTTTTGACTTTTTTTTAAGAATATATATTTTAAACAAATGGTACCAAAACATTTTAAAAAGTAACTGCAGAACAAACTGCATAACATCACTTTTAGTGTAACGTATCTAAATTGGTCTGAGGTTGCTCAGACTAAAATATCGTATAGTAACTAAAAAGTGCTCCACCAAACAGTGGAGCAGGACATAGAAGAGTCCTCAAGTAGGCAGAAAGTTTCTTTTCATTTCAGACATACACTCTTTGCTCACCAATGATCTCCACCTCTGACCAGCTGCTGCATCAACAGACCTCTATAGTCAGTTTGTTATGTATAATCGTGCAGCAGTAGATGCACCAACACCACACAAAACCAAAAGGAAAATAGGAGAGCAAACAGAGATATGGTGTCTTTAATGTGTATCCTGAGGTGTGGTATGACATCCTTTCATCAGCATCTCTTTCAATGTGACTTTAAAACTGGTGTTTGAGTTCTTTTTACAATAATCTGTAATTGTAAACAGTGTAAACAGCAGTTATTTTAAAGGTTTTGGTTCAGAAACAGTCTAAAGTCTGCTATACTTTGCAATGGAAACGTGTCAAAGCAATGAAGTACAAAAACAAGCTTCAAACCCGAGTTGCCTGAAGAGCATCACATGAGCAGAGGAGTACGTTACTGGACATTTCCTTTTCATTCAATTGTTATTCTTCTGCACACTGTGGTAAGCAAGCCATGCAGTGCAGAGTGGGGTCAGGTCTCCAACTCACCAGTGTGCAGTGCAGAGCTCCCTTTGCTGTACTGTAGATGAGCACACCGCCAGCTGCTGTGCCCATCGCCAGTAGGTCTGCCTTCTCCTCCACCTGCACTGCCTCCGATTTCCTCTTCTTCCTCTGAGGCCCCTCCTGCAAAGCACATTTGTAAAATTGTTGATGAGATTCTGAGGACATATTGACAGCTCGTCTCCTTCCAGAAGTCTCAGATTAACAGTAGGTTTTCTCTCTGAAACTAAGTATTACAGGCCTGATTTAGCAAAGAATACAGTACACAAAAACAGGAATGAAAAGTTTTATTATTTAACTTAACTTCTATGAAATTGTGTTTTAAATGTATATTGACAGCCTAAATCAAATTGATTACGGACTTTGATGCGTGTCATGGTGGCACACGCTTCTGAAGCCTCTGTGGGCTGATGCTAACTTGAATAAAGAGTTCCTTGCAGCGTCAGCTGTTCGTAAACAACACAAAAACAATTTATCCGATTAAAATCACTCCTTTGAATGTTTTTGGAGTAAGCTGATCATAAAACACTAACTTAAGACGCTAACCATGTTTTCCTTTTCCACCATGTGGGACCAACATGTGCGTTCTGCGGCTACCCGACGCTAGCTCGGTGGTAATGCTAATGTGGCTACTCTGCTAATCATGTCTGTCAAACCGGAAAAGCGTCTCAAGAAACTTAAAGCGTAACCTTTCAGCTTCGTGATAACTTTTCTTTGTTAAAAGTGACTTTTTGAAGTTTTTAACGTGCGCACCTCGATTATAATTTAGCACATGGAGCTTGCTAAGGCCTCGCTAGCTTGTGCGGCTAACAGCAGGGGTACCCATAGAAGCCTAACGTACCTTGACTGTCCGGCATGGTCCCCAGGTTATGCACGTACAGGTGGCACTCAAATGAGCTGAAGGCACGTATTCTTGCTGAAGTGTTTTACTGTCTGTGTTCCAGATGCGAAGTCTGCCGTCTTGAGCGCACAGAGCTAAGTACTGTCGTGATTTGGGTGAAAAAACGCAGGGTAGCTGCAGCGAAGCACTGCCACCGTCGGACGCCATTTCTGTAGCGCTGCTTGCGTATGCTTGCGCCGTGGTTACACAAACACGTGCGACCCAATGAGGACATGCGCAGTAGCACGCCAGGGATCACGGCGCTCCCATTGGCTGTTGTCCGACAACTGGCAGGGTCGATTGATGCCGCCTTCAGGCTTCCTTGTGATTTGTTGTAAATATCGCACTTAACAAGCGGTTGGTGCTTCCAGCCAACGACGTTACTCGAGTATCCCAGGTATTTCCTTTTAATTTTACAGCTACTAGTAAATAAGGCATTTATTTTCGTATCAAAAACTATAAACTCGTGGGTTGTAAACCAGTAGAAAAAGCTTTCATAGTTTCATGAACGCCTCAGCTACCTGAGAACGTCTCGCGGGCACAGCGACAACATTCTGGAACGCTGAAGGAATTTTGTATTCACGTGTAGAATTTAAAGAGATAGTTGGAGTTTCTGTCCCCCAACAAGAGTACAACTTCGGCCATATTTGGTCTTTCTTTGTATCTTAAGATTTTCTACTGAACTTTATTTTCTGTGAAAACACAAATTTAAAAATAAAACAACAAAACATTTTCTATCCTGATTTGGATGCTCTGATCTTTTGATAACTCAACATGCTTTTTTTCTACATCTATTATGATGTGTAACCATGGCAACAGGGTAGGTTTTTTTGCATGTTGGAGCTGCTGATTGAGCTTTCCATTCCCAAGTAATACCTGGAAAAAAAGACCTTAAATCAAAAATGAGCTGAAGAAGAGATGTAAAATATGCAGAGCAGGAAGAAAGTGGAGAGAAATGAGGAGGATTTCTTCCCTTGATATCATAGGAAGTGGGAGATCACAGACGGTTGGAAACCGGATTGCACTGTAACTTTTTACTTTAACTTTTACTATTTTTATTCTCTTGCATATTATTTAGATATCTTTTTATATTTTTTGTGTCTACAAAGCCAAGAGCTCCTGAACTAAATTTCATTGTGCCTGCATAGTGACAATAAAGATTCTTGATTCTTGATTCTTGACATGGCTGCAGGAACAACTCTAACACCTCTTTGTTCAGCTTTAATCCTATATGGTTACAGACTGCAGACAGAGAGGTAACAGTAGAGAAGGAAACATGTCACCTGAAAACCCCAGATGTTGAACTGTTGGCTGTGAATTTCTGTCCATGTTGAGAGTTCACCTGCTTTACCTGTCGATGTTTTGTGTGACATCATCAGCTAAGTTGTTGCCAAACTACAAAAACATGACCCTGATCTATTCCCGATCGCTTACATTTTCAACCACACCTCTCTCTGCTTCAGCTTTCTGAATGTTTGTCAAATTATTTATATTCAATTAATTTTGTTATCTGTAATAATAGTACATCTTTGACAGCAGCAGACATAGTGTCAGGTTCCCATTTATATAACAGTTATATTTTACAATTATTTTTCCCGTTTGAATTTGACAAGTAAGCATAATCCAAGTTCATTCATTCTGGTGTCCAGATAAGGTAGATTCGCTGGTTTTCCAGCCCATTCTACAAGGGTTTAAATACCCGAAGGGATGGCATCAATAACTATGGTGAATTATTTCAGAGGAAGACATAGCAAACATTAGAATGAAATAAGCAACGGTATAGAATACAAAGAACCAAAATACCCTTTTGTCCCTTTCATTCTTATTTGTTTATTCATTTATTGGTGCTAGAATAGATTAAAATGTATTTTCCCTTTTTTTTTAAAAAAAAGGTACAAGGAAAGGACTAAAATTGAGTGACAAAGCAGCCAATTTCCAAAGAAAAACTTCAGAAAGCCTGGAGAACTATTGCTCGAGATCACTTTAAAAGATTTCAAGAAAGTCTGTTTGCTTGGAAACGAAATATAAAAAAATAGGGCTGGATCAGGATTTTTTTTTAACAGTACTGTATATTATAACAAACTATAAGAAAAAAGAGCTGCATTGTGTTTTGTACACTTTTACAGTATTTTCTCTTATTTTTGCCAACCTTCTATGACTTCAGAAATCGTCATTAGTGTTTTTTATTTAAATAATACTATACTCTGTTTTTTTTTATAAAACAGGAAACACCCATGAAGAAGGCATATGGGCTAATGTCGCCACCTGCTGGTATAATTCAATTACTACACCAGTCGCTTCTTTATGACGTTGTGCCCATGTGCCTCAGCGGTGTCTCCCTTCAGCGCAGTGACCTCCTTTGGTCTGTAAACAGCCGGAATAACGAGTAACGAGGAAGAATGGATAATTACTTGTTACAGGGTCAGTAAAGTAAGTGCATTTTAAATAACATTTAGTTGTATATCTCCTGTGTTGTTTATATCGTAGGCAAATAAGAAGTGTTTGCATCAGCAGCTATTAGTTTCATCTTAACTGGTGGGATTTTGGGACTCTGCGCTCAGTTTTAGTTTCTTTGATAAGTTATGCCAGAGCTTTAGGGAATGGCTGTGCCCTGCAGATTCATCTTTATTCCCAGGCTGGTGACAGTTTGCACATCCAGGGCAAAGCACAACAGACAAAGGGATTTACTTGTAAAACTCACTAGAAGTGAAAGGGACTCCAGAACTTTTTCCACTGCTTCTGTGAGATGTAACCACGGTGAAGGGGACGGCTCAGACTCTTCACGGCTGAGCAGCCAGCTGACATCCAGACAGGCTCTGCTGCCCAGGAGGAGGCGATCCCTGTCCCCGCTGGAGAGGATCAGCAGCCTGCTGCCCCAGGACGCCCTGGGCCCCGAGGTGATGCAGCTCAGGGAGCAGAACCAGCAAGAACAGGGTGAGGATGCAGACACCCGGGTGTCAGTCCCACACTGCACACCACAGGAAAGTGGACCTGAGGCAGTCACTGAAGACCAAGGTCTGGACTCCCAGCATGCCACCGAGGAGCCAAAACCTTCACCGTGGCCCACTCTTCCCGGGGAGAGCTTGCTCGCCTTTGGGGAGCTTCTCATTGCGGAGTATCAAAGAAAAAGGCGGGTGGAGTTCAAGAAGATGTTCCAGCTTCAGAGAGGAGCCAGTGTGCAGAGCAGCTGGGGGATCGTCCTGCACGGTGACATCGCTGGACAGCCTGCAGGCCGCTTCCTGAAGACCAACAGGGGGGTTCCCCTCTTTATCCGCCGGGCCAGCCTGGAGGATTATGTGCTGCATATGAAGAGGGGCCCCGTAATCACCTACCCTAAGGTAGAGAGTGTTTGTGTGTGAAGGTTCCAAATGCAGTCCAGTGTTGGTGTCGGTCTCCATCTGTGTGTCCCTCTTTTCTCAGGACACAGCTGCCATGCTGATGATGATGGATGTCACACAGGGGGACTGTGTGCTGGAGTCGGGCTCCGGCTCAGGAGCCATGTCTCTGTTCTTGTCCAGAGCAGGTCGGCACTTTAACTTTCTCACATCAGCAGCCAGAACCTCAATACGCTTGTATTTTCTCATGATTGTTAATGCTTTTGGTCACCGTTTTCATGTCGAGACCATCAGACTGTGGGAGAGCCCTAACTGAAAGCATTTGGAGTATTGTGCAATGAACATTTTAAAGGGATAGTTCGCCTCTTTTGACATGAAGCTGTATGACATACAATATTAGCAAAATGTAAATGTATTTTATTTATACAGCCCTTTACAGACAATCCTTACGGTGTACCAAAGTGCTTTACAGCAGGTAATAAATAAAGAGAAGAATAAGTAAAAACAATAAAAGAACAGTGAAAGCAATAGAATACAACAAAATCGAATAAGCTAAAAGTGTCATCATACTACTGGGTATTAAAGCCATCCTCAATAAGTAGGTTTTTAGCCTAGATCTGAAGAGGTCAGAAATCAGACGCAGCTGGACGGGGGGCTTATTCCAGAGCCTGGGGGCAGCTTTGGGAAAAGACTCGCTCACCCCAGGGTTTGTATTCTGACCTGGGCACCTCCAGCAGAAACTGATCTGTTGACCTCAGAGCTCCACCAGGACTGTTAAACGCTCAGATAAATACGATGGGGCGAGGCCGTTAAGACTAAGAGTTTAAAAACAAACATTAAAAGTTTAAAATCAGTTCTATAAAGGACAGGAAGTTAAGAATAGGAGTGATGTGCACACGTCTGTTGGTGTTGGTTAAAAGACGGGCAGCAGCGTTCTGCACCAGCTAAAGGCGACTGAGAGAAGACTGGGAGACGCCAACACAAAGCGCACTGCAACAGTCTGACCTTGAACTTATTAGGGCATGGATGGCTTTCTCAAGGTCATGACGACTTGAAAACATTTTAACTTCGGCCAGCAGACGCAGCTGGAAAAAACTAGTCCTGAAGACATTGTTAATCTGTTTGTCCGACCTCAGATCAAAGGTCAGGACTTTTTCCTGGAGAACGATTTTGTGATGCAAATGTATTACTCTTTTGAACGCATATTGTTTTGAGAAGCAAAACGCTTTATTTTTTAAACCCCAGCTAACTAGCCGGACTACCTTCGTCAACGCCAAAACTCGGCTGAAACTCGGCTCACAGGACGCAGCGGGTAAGAAAAGAAAATGTTCATAAATAATATTGCTAATATTGGATGTCATACAGCTTCATGTCAAAAGAGGTGAACTATCCCTTTAACAAAGTCTTGAACTGTTGAGCAGCTCTGTCCTCCATCAGAGCAGACTGGAAAGCGGCTGGTGTCCTCAGTTTCAAGCACCTCCAGAGAATTTAAAGAAAAAGACGAGCTAAAAATAGTTATTAAATGAGCCTTTTAACACGAATCGAAGTGATAATGAAGTTTGAGTTTAAAGATGGGCATCAAATTTTAATCTGAATTTCTGCCCTGAAGAATGATTCTCCCCATTAGCGCCGACCGTCCTCATTAAAAAGCATGAACATCCTTTTAAATCCTGCGTTTAAGAAGTAGAGCTGCTGCAGCGGTTCTCACCAGCTTGTTAAAAATGACCCGACACAGTGGGATCTACGGGCGCCGTGCTGAGCCTGGAGGTCCGGGAGGACCACCACAAGAGGGCCGCGCTGAACTACGAGCGCTGGAGGGCGTCGTGGAGTCTGCGACGAGGGCAGGAGTGGCCCGCCAACGTGCAGTTTCACAACGCCGACCTCCGCGCCGCCTCCTCGCTCCTCGCCGGACGGGGATTTCACGCGGTCAGCGTCTGGCTTGAACACAGCACACCGAAAGATTTCTAAAGACTCAAAGCATCTCATGACTTCTGCTGGTTATTTCTGTCGCAGGTGGCTCTGGACATGATCAACCCTCAGCTGGTTCTGCCCACCGTGCTCCCACATCTGCACCCCGGGGCCGTGTGCGCCGTCTACCTCGCCAAGTGCGTAGCCGCCGTTCCGTCTGCTTCATCTCAAAAGCAGCAGCTTAAACATGTTGGGAAAACACTTCTTCTCTCCTTCTGATTATTGGCGTGAATGAAAAGTTGATATTTCTGCTCACTTTGAAGCTGCTTTTTGGAAGGTGGTTCAGGAAAGCCACCAAATGGCAACTTATGAGCCATGCTGGTTGCCTGGGAACTTCACAGATTCTATGAAACTATTGCTCCTAGACAAAAGAAAGATGTCCCCCGATAAGAAAAACTAAAAGTCACCAAATGTTTCACCTCCTTTCTGCAGCAGGACCAACGTTTTTAAAACAACAAAAGCAAGAGAATTCAAATGATCTGGAAAGATTTGTCTTAATTAAATAAAACTTTGTGATCACTGAAGGGGAAATTATACTGTTTGAGTATAAATTATAGTTTAAAAATGACACAAAAACGCACCAAAAGATGAGACGCAGCACGCCTTTCAGCCCAAACTAAATGAATAAATGAATGAGAACTGACGAAACTTTAAAAAAACAACAGAAGTCTTAAAAAAAAAATCAAACCAACGATGTTTTGAGCTGTTGCAGTTTGTTTAGTGTGAATCAGGATTTGTGACTTAGTGATGTCGTTCAGCTCTGGGTTTCAAGCTGGGTGCATCACCATGGCAACTCGCCCAGAAACCTAAACCATTCGTTTTCTTTTTTTGGTCCTTCCTGCTTTGGAAATATCTGGTTGTGACCCAACGCTTGCCTGATTTACCCAAACGTGCACACGCCCAAAGTCAGAACTCATCAGGTCAATAATCAGCACCGTGGCTCCGCTTAGCAACAACTTGGTTGTTAGGGTCAGCCGAGCCAGATAAACTGAAGATATCCCGTTTATGTGGAACCTGATTTGTAGTGGAGGCCCAGTTAATTTATCACTTTTTTTTTTTTTTTTTTTTCCCGTTGCTGTTCACTTTCATCCAGCATTTAAACTTAGTTTTAAAAAAAAAAAACTTTAACAGGTTTTGGTTTGGGAAGGTTCCAAATGGCATGAAATTAAAGAATAAAAGTGTTCAAATTTGATCTTCTCAGCAGATTCTCCCTGATAACATCTTCCATCAAGGATAAGTCCTCAGAAAAATCCAAAGGAGGGTTTCTTTTCTTCTTTCAGCCTTCCAGGTCTGCGTTTTAGGCCAAATGCGGGCTTCAAGGTCCAGTTTCACAGATATGAGAGTTGGTTCGAATTCCAGCACCCTCGGTACCGTCTCTCATTGGTCTGCCACTCAAAAGAAAAAGAATTGAGCAGCTTCAGTTTGATATTGTGCTGAATAAGCAGGTGCTGCTCTCTGACTCTCCATCTCACACGCAGCATCACGCAGGTCATCGACCTGCTGGAGGGTCTCCGATGCTCTGCTCTCCCTTTGCTGTGTGAACACATCGTGGAGGTTCCGACCCGGGACTGGGTGGTGGCCCCGGCCCGGCAGAAAGACGGCCAGTACTGCTCCAGGAAAGCTCCGACTCCAAGTGAAGACTCCAGTCAGGGCGACAGTGCTCACACAGGTGACTTAAAGTAAAGCACCCGATCGCTCCGGATGCCGATGTTCGGAGCATCACCCGCTCAGATTTCAATATTCTCTTTACAGAAGAACTGACAGAAGAACTGAGGACAGAGGAGGACTGTGGCCCGGCCTTTGGGAGCATCCCCTACATCGCCAGGCCTCACCACGAACAGAACAGCCACACAGGTCAGAGGCCGGCACGCTTCCTGTGTCAGAGTGGCCACGACGTCGGCTGTAAACGCTCACCCTGTCTGTTTCTGGTTTTCAGCGTTCCTGGTGAAGCTGAGGAAGTGTGTGCGGTAGATGCATCTGCACCAGGAACCCTGGACCCGGATTATTTATAAGCCAAATGTTGTCACTGGAATAAAAGACTGAGAGGAGCATACATTTTGGTGGTTTGGTTCATATTTTCATTTTTGTAAATGTTGCTCGAACAAATGATTTAAGGTAAGCTAGCGCCGTTACCTCTATAAACTGAGATCATAAGAAGCTCTGCAGAGCAGTGGGACTTTAGGTGGCGTCATGGTGTAAAGAGAAATTCAGTTATGTAACATAGAAAGTACACCCTCTTTCAATTCTGGTCCATCCTTACTGCTTCCACAGGAATTAGGAGGGTAAGCAGGAGCCAGGTGCTGCTGATCAGAGGCACTGATTAACTGCTCATCAGTCAGTGCGTCTGCAGCATTCAGGGGTGTGTTAACACAATGCCAAGGAGGAAAGACATCAGCAATGATCTCAGAGAAGCAACTGTTGCTGCCCATCAGTCTGGGAAGCGTTAAGAGGAAAGTATGTCCTCCAGAGAACATTCAGGACATCTTTAAAGATGGTTGAAGAGCAGATTAATTTTCTGTCTTTATCTCTTTTTCATGAGATAATCCCAACAAGTGCTTTACAGCCGGTGGTAGTACGCAGGAAAAAATAAAGCAACAGAGACGAATTCAAGTTCAACCTTGTATTTCAAACTGAAAGGCAGTGCTGGATGATCAAACGGGCACACTGACAACAAACCCAGCAGAGTAACAGACAGCTGAGGACATGCATCCAAAGATAAACTCATTTACTGATGAACTGTGGAAACAGGACAGTACAGATAAGTTAAATAAATAAATAGATAAATAAATAAATAGAACTGTGGCTGGAACGACCTACACTGACTCAATCTGTAGGCTTATCTACAAAAACAGCAAAATGATTGCATATTTCCACGTGCTAAATGACATTAGCTCATTGTGGCCATGTTTTACATTCAAATATGGTTGAATGGGTTATGTTTCCATAAATAGCTTGTTTAGCTTTAGAGGAGAATGACACAAACTGGGGGATGCAGACCTTCGCCTAAAAGATAAAGTGCGATTCAGTTCAGGAAAGAAGGCGTTCGTGAAGGCAGCGGACTGCTCGGCTGCAAAGGCGACCCGACGCTCTACATCTCATTGATCCAGTCCATGAAGGCGTCGTATGAGGAGTTACAGGAAGAGGTATCCCCTGACAAAGAGGGAGGAGAGAAACACCGGGTTTAGTGGAAAACTGACTAACACACACAGTGTGTGTCTGACATAAGCCAAGCTGGAATTAATCCTACTCCTCCACTTTATTTCTAACTTAAACCCGTCGCTGGATATCATCCAGTCTTTACCACCAAATTTAGTGGCATCTGTACTGTGTGTAATGCGGCTACATTGTGATTCGCTCTGATCAAAGACCAATCGGCCCATTTCCGACCGTTCTGAGCAGTTCAGATATTTTCTTTGTCACTTCTTAAAGGGGAAAAATGGCTTGAGAGCATGTATTTGGGTGTCAGAAGTCAATAACATTTAAACCCTGAGAAAAACTCAAGCCCGGCATTTTGTTTTGGGCTCCCGAGAACTGGAAATGTCTCGTTCTGATTTGCATAGGAAAACTACATCACTTTACAAGGTTATCCTGCCTCCTGCCTCCTTCCTCTGCAGAATTTCAGCTCCAGATGATGATGCATTTGCTGCACCTCAGAGGTGGGAAAGTGGAACTCTTTTGTTCTTACTTTTTGCTTTGAAATCAACATAAAATCTCACCATTCTTTATGTAGCCTACATACGTGGAGAAATAACGAGCTAAAAATGTTCTGCCAGTGCTTCGTTTAATGTCATCTAAATGCTAATCTTTTAAATTCCACCTGTGGAAATATGGATGAATGCAGGTAAACCTCGTGGCAAAAACAAATGAAATATTTGCCATAAAAGCAACAGTTCTTAATGTTAGCCTCTAAAAACTGAAACAAAACAGAAATAGTGTGACGCTGAAGCCTAGAGTGTAGGCAGCAGCGGTGTTATGGTCTGCAATGCGCACTTTAACAATTTGGGCCGTTCAACACGAGCCTTTTGACAAGATTGTGCCTAAAGGAGCGCTTAGAAGCCCCCCAGCTGTCCGTGGTCTAACTGCAGACAAGGGAAATGCAAGTATACACAAATAAAGCCGTCAGTCACGTAGGTTTCTATCATTTCGAGCTCTCGGGCTATTTTCTGTATGCTCCATCAAACGCTAGTAACGGGCTCCTTGGTGTTATGGAGTAGTACAGATCTCAGAGGCAGCAGACCTCACAAAGAGAGGGGCAGAGTGGTGTCTTTGTCATTTTAACCCCAGCCTGTCACAGACGTTTTATCGATACCTCAGGAAACTGTGTCGCCTTGTGAAAAGTGGGCGTGATACGCCTCCTTAAAAGAAGAGCACTTCAAGCACACGCTGCTGTGGACACCGAACATTTTAACAAAAAATAGCCGATTCTAAGAGCGGTCGGCCTCTGCAATGCTGTAAACCAAGCCTGGAAGAATAATTTGGGTCAATTTCTTTCAAACTCGCCAGAAGACCAACACTGTGAAAGTCTTATGGAAATAAGCAGAAAAGCAACTGCAGCTTTCAGCCAATCGGAGTCTATTATTACACATAATATCTTCTTTACGTTACTGTGAGTTGAGTGTGTGTTTATTAATCCAGCCGAACTCCCGATAAAGCAGCTCTAATTCACACATTTTTCAGCTTCTTTTGTCAAACTGAGACTGAAAATCAGCCCAATAGGACGAGTCAGTCATAAAAATCCAGATTGTAAACCTGCAGCAATACAACTGGAAGACCATGTCTGTGCAGTGAATTCAGCTGCACTCTGAAAACTTAAATGGCCTCCCACAGCAGAACACTAACAGAAAACATACTGGGACTTTCCGACCTTAACATTAACAACACAGCAGCTCAATTATTCATTATTATTTTGAGTTATTTCAGATTGCTGGTTGACATCGGTGCCTGGGTATCACCATTTTGTGATTATCTGATGTGTTTAAAACAAACCCAGAGCTAACTCGAGTTAGACTCCATATAGGCGAGCAAATGCAAATGGTTTGTATGGGCAGTTAGAGGAGTTATGAGTGACACCTACGGGGAACCCCCTCAGGACAGAAGCAGCATGATGATTGCTGTGCCTGGGTTTTAGTCTCCGCTGCCTTCCTGTGAGAAGCAGTGGTCCTGGGTGGGGTGAACTCCAAACTGATGGCAGAGGTGAAAGAACATGGACAGGCATTGTCCACGGTCTGTGCAGATGACCGTCTGGAAGCAGAAGAAGAGACAGGGCTGTGATGTAACCTGTCGCCGCAGTTACAGACAGCACAGGAGACCGGGGAGGCGGCGGGCCCGCGGGGGAAACGCGCTTGGCCTTGTTCACTGTACCGCCGCTGGGCGCCACTGTGGTGATCGGACCGCTGTCGCTGCCACACAAAGTGAGAGGAAACGATGGCCATCACCTGGAGGACGGAGGCATGGAGACAGGATCAAAGACACAGATCAATAAAGCTCAGCTAAAAACAGCACTGTGCAGCCAATGGGCCGATAAATCTACTTGCACGTACCTCCTCACAGCAGCGCCTGCTGACGGCGGCTCTGTACTGGATGCGAGCCCACAGCTCGTCTCGCTGTTTGAGGAAGCGGGGAAACTGCCTCCTCCAGTTCTTGCCAAGAGCCCACGGAAAAATTTCATACTTGCTCTCCTCCTCGTCCTCCTCCATGGTGTTGGCAAGATAACTGCAGGGAGGAAACAAGAGCTGAAGTCAGGGAGGTAGTTTTCCAAAAAAAAACATCCACAAGTGTGAAAGAAGTGGCACAAAAAGTTCGATTTTTAAGAGAAGATTGAATAAAGGACATCTGTGAACTTACAGCGCGATGAAAAAATTCTTTCTGGTGTATTCAGCAACAGTGAGGTGGGCCCGTTTGAAGTACACAAAAGTCATGGCAAGAAGGTACTGATGATTTGGGGGCAAAAAGATGGAGTCAGTACAGTTTCATCAAACAGGTTTGCTGCTCCCAGCACAGTAAAGACTTCACCTTGTCTGTCATTTTGTAGCAACAGTCCATCCTCAGAAAATCCACAATTAGGTCATCATCTGAAAACAAAACCAACAAATGAGTCCTTTGCTGCAAATCAAACCTACACATGATTACTCACCCGATTGTGGATTGATTTAAAACATGCAGTTCAGTTAGATGAGCTAGTCATTCACCAATAAGTTGGAAGTATGCAGCCATTTCCTGTCGCTGAATGAGAGACGGTGGGGCCATTTTAGCATAGCATACGTTTCGTTGGTTGGACTGGATCTTCCACAGGGGACTCTCGGTGTCTTGCCCGATGGCTCTGTTTAGGCAAAGTTGTCTTCGGGTCTGCCGAACATTTTTGCGTTTCACTCGCAGAGACGCAGGAGGAGGAGTCTTCATCATGCTGCAGCTTGTGTCATCTATGGGAAAGAGGACAGCAGAGTGGAGGCAAGGCAAGGCAATTTTATTTATAGAGCACAATACATACACAAGGCAATTCAAAGTGCTTCACAGCTACATAAACCACAAGAAGGCAATAAAATCATTAAAAAGAAATAAAAAATTTAAATAAAAAATAATAATAATAATAAAAATTAAATAAAAAAACATTAAAAATAATCAATAATTAATTCATTTAAAAGTGAAGAGTGCAGATAAAAATACTTTCAGGTGTCATATGCACAGCTAAATAGAACTGTTTTCAGCCTGGATTTAAAATTTTTCAGAGTTGAGGTGTTGTCAGAGGTGTGTTCAAAAGACGTTATCATTCAATACCCCAAAAGAATATGTCAAATCATATTTTAATTGAGCAGCTCTATTAGCAAAGAAATACAAAAATGACCTGACCAATTCATTGAAAACTGCAGGCAATAAATTAATGAGGTATCAACCAATCATTCCCACTTTAGGGGAGCGGCTAGTTTCCAGGAACTTGAGGGATATTTGACCTAAATGTTTACCCAATGGCTATTAATGTCATTCGGATATCAAGCAATGACATTAAACAGCTTAGCAGCACACTTGCAGGTTACCTCATATCGCCGACACGCTACATTATCGACATTTATCGGTCTAATACATGTTTATTGCCGACTTGTCCGCAGCATCATGACGTCTGAGGTAACCGTCTATCACCTGGCAAAACAGGATCTAGCCTACCTCGTTACGTTACACTTGACACAACTTAATTATATTTTTCAGTACTAACCCTTGTAAAAAAAAAAATTGTCTGACGCATATTTTTTGGTTGGTTCAATTCTATGAACAACAGCAACAGCTGATGTATTATCTGCCGATGTTCTGTTTGTGTAATTAAACGACATAGTTGAGCCGCTAGCTAAAGAAAAATACACAAAAACTTAGCATCGTTAGCATCTCTGACACACTGATAAATTACAGAGTTAAAACAAGAATAACTGTTGTTCTTAGTAACAGAGCTCATGCGATCAGCGCTAAAGTTTAAAGGGTTAAACTGAAGGTAAAACAATCGACACCAACCAGATAAGATGTTAGCAGCAGCGCCACAGGATCTCCCGCGAGAGCCTAGCTGCACACCGGCGCGCGCCAAACGCCTGGGAAAGTCCCGCGGCTCTTCTTCTTCTTTTCATTTTCCTCCTTCTTCTTCTTCTCCTCCTTCTTTGTCTTGTAACGTCGAACGATCACGTCTGTCTTCAAAAACTGCAAAAAACATTGTGATACAAGAAAACATGTTCAAATATGGGTTTACACGCAGGCTTATTTATTTATTTATTTATCCAGATAAATATAAGGCGCGGAAAAAATAAAAAGTTTAATTTACAATATGCAATTTTTAAAAAAAAACCCGTTTAGCTAAGAAAATATAATGCTCTTGATTTTTCACAGTGTACACTACACGCAGTGTATTCCTATTGTAAAAGAGAAACTACTACAACGACCACACACATGAAAACTAAAGGGCATAAAAAATACTGTACTTTGCGGAAGTCTTGAACCACCTCTTCTTTACTCATATATTGCCTAGAAAAATGGAAATTAGTGCAAACATAATTATAAATACAGTGTATAAGGAAGAAACATAATGTACAGTTCTAAGGAGCTTGAAAGTCAATATTTGGTCTGAGCATCTTTATTCTTCAACACAGTCTGATTCTGATTATTAGAAAAAGATGCAGTGAAATAACTTGGAAATCACCACAGAGGTAGCTGGGGACATGTAGAACAAGATTCTGGTGGAGTTTGCAGAAAACACCTAGAATTTCTTTTTTTGTGAATCTTTTAATCTGGCGATATACATCATGTATTGGGTATGATTTCAGCATCAGATTATTAGAAAAAGATGCAGTGAAAGAACTTGAAAATCACCACAGAGGTAGCTGGGGACATGTAGAACAAGAATCAGGTGGAATTTGCAGAAAACAATTCGATTTTCTTTTTTTTAAATTTTTTTGCATTGGGTATGATTTCAGCATCAGATAATCTGAACCCTCTCAGACAAGCTTTCTGTCATTTCTTGAAGTAGCCTTCAGGAATAGTTCTCTTCTTGAAGGACATCCCAAAGCTCTTTTCTGGATGTCGGCTGCCTTTTGTTCTGTTCTCTGTCAAGATGATCCCACACTGCTTCAATAATGTTGAGGTCCGGGCTCGGGGGAGGATTCATCCCTCCATCAGACCTGTTGCTACTGATTTTTAATTCAAATTAAAACCCTCCAAGATCAACAGGGACACTCTTTCTTTTCTTTTAATTCCAAACACTCAATAATAGTATAAAAACTTTATACAGACATGGAGTTGTGGCCAGAGTCTGGATGTGTTTTTGAGATAAGTAAGTAAGATTGGTTGATTGATTTAAAGTGGGATTCAAAAACAAGGATGAAGTTTAGTAGCAGAGGTAGCAGACCTCAAAGGATGGGCAGATGGAGGATCCATTTAGATCGCAAAAGATATGTCCAACCTACCAGAACAGCATAACTATGAGCTCTGTTCTGTTTTTAGGGATCAACACCATAAATCAACAAATAATTGTTTTAACACTCATAGTTGCTCAAAATTTCTCAAGGTTTATTTAGTGTGGAATTGACATATGCCGTTCATGACATCTTGCATAGATAGTGATTTAAGACGAACCTCAATGCATTTTTAGACTGATGCATTCAGTTTTTTTCTTTTTATAGAAAATGTGAAACATGAAACAAGAGACTATATCCCTGATTAAAGTCAATAGCACAACCCTATATTCAACATGATCTCTATCTGCATGTCTCAGTAATGAAAGGTTGTGTTGCGAAGTGTGAAAGGTGTATTGATTGTACAATGCTGCTACATTCTAAACACATTCATCTAACATATTCCAAGCAATTTGTTTAACATTGTGCTGTTTTCATGATAAAAGTTATGAGAGGAAAGATTACTCTAATATTCTCAATTTATAATTGTCCCTTCGTTGAAGCCCTGAGGCCACTTTATACACACATACACACTTTAGACAACAAAAGCACACATAAACATCATAGTGTATTTGGAGCTCCAAATATATGGAACAAATAATTTCTAATAATAATATTTTTTTAGATAAAATGAGAAAATTATAGTAGTACCCATAAAGTGACATGTATGAAATAGCTACAGTTTGAGTCGTTTGAAACAGTATAAATAGAAATAACAGTGAATGTTTTTTTAATGCAGTTAAAAAATACACTTTCACTTTTAGTGTAATAAACTATTTTTCTTTTTTGCTCTGTTACCTAAGAGCTGAGTTGTAAGATATTGTTTTCCTGGCTATAAAAAGCCACCTGAGGCCAGCCCTCATTACTCAAATGAGCTTAAGTTCTTACAACTAGGTGAGTTTTATTTGCTTTAACGTGACATATGTGCAGGCAGAGGAGTTCACTGAAAGCCCCACTAATCCTTTCAGCTGTGTGTCCTTTGAAAGGCACAGAAGGATGCATATTACAGCGCGCTATAAGGAAATTTTAATAAACACGACCGGCAATCTGTGGATTTATTTTGGCTATCTGTGACAGGTGGAAGCAATTCATAAAATGGATTTATACATATTTTGTTTCGGCAGCCTCCTTGTGGAAAGGGATTTCATCAGATTCAACGACCTCAGCCATCTGAAAATGACAGATACAGCGGGTGGATAAGGACTTAGGCTGTTTTCCATCCCTCACTTCACTGTCTATTCTACTGTGTTGTTCTCCAGTAACACGTACGGAGCAATTTGTACTGGAAAACATCAGAAATGGGTTGCTCACCATCCAAAGGTAACAATTTTGTTACTCTGAATACATTGAGAAAGGGGAGAATGCTACCCTCTGTACCTCATGAAAGCCCTGGAGAGTCGAAGTTTGAAGACAGGGACAAACGTGATTCTACAAATGAAGATGCAAAGGAGATGAAGGCAGTTGCACACATCCAGGTATCTCAGAAAGATGCACAAATGACACCACAGAAAAAGAGAAATGTTACTGAACAAGTGCCCGTGGAAGCAGTGAAAACTGATAAAATGGAGAATCAAGTAATGGACAATGAGACAGCATCACAGAGAAAAGAGAAAACCATTGAGAAGCAAGATTTAGCAGACAAAAAGTCTACCAGGAAACCAAAGAAAAATGCCAAAGGTGCAAAAGTTTTGAAAAAGAAAGACAAGGACAAAGACAAATTATCTACAGATCAAAAAGTGGACTTTCCTGAACCTTTGGTAAAAGCTCACCAAGCTGCTTATGCCTTTTTGAATCCTAGCATAAACAAATATGATGTTCTACTAGGACTTTTGGAAGAAGTCACCCAAAGTCAAGTTTATGTTCAGCCAATGGTGGCCTTCATGGCTTTACGCTATGAGGAAATCATTCAGGGACTGGAGGAGATGGCAGACGAGGGGGAAAAGATTTTAAAAGAAAATGGAGAAAATCTTGCTTGGCAAAGCCAAATGAAAAATCTCTCATCCTCTCATCCTCTGAAGCCGGGCTCTGCAAACAATACTGAGCAACCACCAGATTTGTTGCAGCAGCTGCTTCAGTACACCACACAAAGAATGAGAAATGTGAGTCAGACTGTTGGGGGAATTGGGGACTCTTCTTTAGAGGAGGCAGTAGAGTACTTTGCTTCAGTCTCAGAACTTTTAGAGGAGAAACTGAAAGTCAAACGTGCAGTGGAGGCTAGATTAATGCAACTCTTAATCCGTATTGAAATGGCCTCTCTGCGCAAACCTGGGCCGGAGGATTCTGCTCTATTTAGTGAGGACAGTGGAATTGGTGCTGAGAATGAATCCCTCGCTGGATCTGAAAAACGCCACAGACGAGAGAGTTGTGGGTCCACTGGAACAAATAGAACCACTGGCAGTCCAATGGGATACACCCCCATGAACCTCAAGGGACTGTTGAGGCAAAAGCATCAAAGTCAAATAAGCCCAAGTGTTTCACTCACCTCCCTGAACTCACTTGGTTCTACATGTACCATAATGCCTAATGACCCAAGAGACTCATTTTTAGGATCTGTCTCCTTAGATGATGGGGAGGATGATGACAATGATGAAGAGGATGTAAACAGAGTCATGGGGAATGTTCAAGTAGCATTTAGAATGCGATCTAATTCTTCACCTGTTGACAGAGAAAAACATCCAAAGCGCATACCTCCAAAGCGCATAGAGAATCCACGAAATGTAGAAATGACTCTCAAAATGAAAAATGCTATAAGTGGTAGGATACAGTTCGTTCCAAAACAGAACAGTAGTGCCAAAGCCAATACAGCAGGCAGCCCAAAAAACATTAAACGCGAATGGACAGACGAGGAGGTACGATCTCCAAAGAGGCCTCAATCCGCTGCTCCTGTCCGAAAAGCAGTAGTTAAAAGAACCCCAGCTACTAGAGGACAACGTTCCCGGTCGGCAGAATCTCTGCGGAGCAAAGGTGAAGATCATACCCTGCTTGAACTAGAAAGGACACAGAAGGATTTAAACCAAAAATTGCAGAAGATGAATAAAAACAAGGTCGGAGCCAATTCAAAGACTGCTTCACTTAAACAAACACAAGGAAACTCACCAGCACAATCTCCAGCGCTAAATCGTAAAAATCCCTCATTAGCTAAGGACAGTCATCCCAAACCACTCAAAGAGAAGGCAAGCCTGACAAGTTGCAACATTAAAAAGGAGGAGAGAAAGAGTGAAGTGGAGGAAGATAAACAGGAAGCCAACAAAACTTCCAAGGGTCCCATAAGAGCCACCCCACCACCTAGCCCTCCTTTATCCCCACGGCCGTCCTCTGGCCTCCACAGAGGCAGGAACTCAGTCAAAAAACTGATCGATACCTTCAGCCAGGGCATAGAGGAAATGGATGGTCCTAAAGTTCTTGGGCCTCTAAAGGGTGTGCGAAGGTGTGGTGTTCCAGTCTTGCCTGGTTTAGGAAATGTGGAGGCTGTGCTCAGTGCTGGGGTTACAAGCTGTAGGCATGAGCCCACAGCATCAGATAAAACCGATTACTTAGATTTTGATAGTCTTCCTCCACCTCCACTGGAAGTATTAATGGACAATTCCTTTGAAAGTGCTCAGAATGGATCGACTGTTGCAGGAGATGGCGCTGCAAAAGTAGGAAAGTCACCTGTGTTAAAAAGGACTGCAGTATCACAACGACTGAAGGCCTCAGTTCAGTCTGTTACGGTGCTGCCAAGTAGAGGAGGTCTGCCTCAATCTTCCAAGGTTATTTCTCCTGCAAGAGTAGATAAACCAGACATACCTGCTTTAACAAAGATCAGCCAACCAGATGTCCAACCGACAGATTCAGGAGTGGAAACAGATTATTTATATCAGCAAGCCAGAAAGATCATACACCTGCAACAATCTTCAGACTCTAACTCAGAGCGATCAACAAATTGTTCGGCAACATCCAACAATCAAGGAGAACCAACAGATCTACAACATTGTGGTAACCTTTCAGTGCCTGGACCTAACACCACAACATCTACAGTGCCTCCTTCTTCTGTAGCCAACAGCCAACCACCTGCCACTCCACCTATCTCTAGAGGACGAATGTTACCTTCGGCACCTTCCACTCCAAGCAGCTTACATCGAAGACTACCCAGTCCCCACAATTTTAGAAAACAACCGTCGCCACCCTCTTCAGCTAGCCCTCCTGTGAACAGGACACCTCCTACACCACCAGCTCAGAGGAGACTTCCAAGCCCATTTGTAGCAAAGCAGAATATTTCAAACTCAAACTCAGTCCAATCATACCCTCTCAAAGCCCCATCTCCACCAGCATCACCAAAAGTACGAAGATGGTCAAGGGAGAACAGCAATGAGGACTCATCTAGTGCTCGGACATTCAGTAATGCACGTTCAGTCTTCTGCCCTGCATCTCCATCCATGTTTGAAGCCCAGCCTTGTACAGTTCCCCAACCACCTCAAGCATGGACTTCTACCAGAGTCTCTTTTATCTCACGTACCTGGGGTAGTCGAGGGAGGTTTCCTGTGTCTGTTCAAGGACCTCGACCCTTCGTCCGACGTAGCCAATCAGACCGAAGACCAAGTTTAAGTCTGCCATCGCAATCACAAAGCATCTCAGTGGCTGAGAGTTGTGGGAGTGAGCCAGTAATATGTTCAAAGGGGTAAGATGTTACCACAGTGTTTTTTTAATGTTTCCTAAATAGTCAAACTGGGAATCCCGAGAGCTTGAGTAGAAGCCAACTGGACCTTTTTTCTTGGTTCTTGAAGATGAATCACATATGAAACATCTTTAGTGACCAAGAAAAGAACTCCAGTTGCTTTCTATTCCAATTCTTGAGATGACCATGACCTTGAAGGCTGTGAATCAACACCCGCATCTTTCTGGAAATTATGTATTTTATGGATACCTTAATTAAAATTAAGTTCTGGGAAAAACTTTCTGCAGTGAAACTTGGGTAAACTGGTGATAATTGATTTAAAGGAAATCATATCATGGAATTGGTTTATTCATACTGCTTTAAAAGATTACTTAATTAGGATGTTATGCTGAAGTCCGAGTTAAATTACATGTTTTCAGATGGAATAAAATGTATTCTCTAATATAGACAGTATAGGGATTTTTAATATTTGAGCTGACATCTGTAATCTGTTAAATCTGTTAAATTCTTTGGATACTTTAAAGACTTTAGATAAAGGTTGATTTTTTTTTTCAACACCACTGTCAAACTGACTCAAATCCACTTGGCACACTTCCCTAATTTCTAAAAACAATCTTCTTCATTCTCTCTTATAGGCTAGATGATGAACCAACCAGGGACAATGAAATATGGGGTAGCCGATCCGACCTCAGTGCTACACCACGCTCTGCGTCACATCCGGACCTGTGTGTTGTTGGACAAGCCTTGCAGAGGGACTAAAGGGGCCAACACTGGGCTAATGGGATTATAGATTAGCAGGCCTTACTGAGGATTAAAGTGGATATTGTTTATTCTACCGTGAAGAAAAGAAGGGCTAATTCCGTTCACTCTGCTGAGGTAACATACCTCTACAAGGTTTATATTTAAGTGTGTTTACTATTATATTTAAGTGTATTTATTGTTGTGGATCTCTACATTTGTAACGTGTCTGTGCTTAATCAAGCTCTTGAGTTTCATGTTTACAACATATCATTCTCTAGTTATGGAAAGATGAGCAATATTTGTGTTAAACACAAGTTTGATCAAGTGTACTCAGTTCATTCAGTTCAGAGTTTATATAATCAAAGTTCCAGGTAACGTGTTGGCAGTAGCTGTCTGTCAATAAACTGTTAAAAAAAAAGATATAAAAAGATATAAAATTGATATTTAGGGACAAATATATAACAGAATAGTACCGACAAATTACTGACATACAGCTAACTGAGTGAACTGAAAATAAACTGAGGGTTGTTAATGATTATTTGGATTTTTGTTCAGTAAGATTTTTTTAAACCTTTTTTCCTTTGTTGTAATTTGTGGCAAGCTAACATGGCACTAAAATCAGCCATCACCTTCCATGTTTTTATAAGCTTTTATTTTCCTGTTTGTCATTTTTACTATTTGTTTATGAAGTAAACACATTTATTTCACTCCGTCTTTGCATCTATCATCAATTGTACCTCATTAAGTAGTGATGTTTCTATATGGATGTTTTAAAAACAACATAAAACATGTCCTTGAGTGACTAGTGGTTCAATATGGCTCAGTGCTCATACTGACAAAGATACAGTAGCCTATAATGTGCCAGGTTCACAATTTTAGCTAAGCATGTTAGCATGCTAATATTTACTTATATCTGAATGCAGTCACCTTAATAGGAATTCCATTAATTTTGCGGTTGGTCATAAAGTATATTAGTGGATAAATACAATTTATGATCTGCTAATAATGCTACATCAACCAGACTATGGCCAAAGTTACAGTTTAATTTGATTTAAAAGCAGTCTAACCAATGGTAACAAAATGTGGTTAGCTCATTAGCTGGTATCCCTGTGATTAGCCTGGTTAGGAATGGCTTCAACGCCAGGATTCTGCTCTGTTGGTTGAGTAAAAATGAAGTCTGTATTTTGAAGTGAATACTGGACATCTGCCCAGAAATCATGACCTCATTGTTCCATCAGTGTTGCCAACTAATTTCAGTGGAAATATCTAAAGCCTACAAAAATGTCATTAAATATCAGTAGATGTTACCATAGACTTCATGAAGCATTTTCATTCTGCTATGTGCCAGCCCTTTAAATTTGTTTGCTTTTTGCCTACTTTATATGCTCATATATATTTACAACCAAATTCCTAATGTTCTTCTTTGCACGTTTTTTTTTAATGCCATTTTTGTTGTCAGACAGCAAAACAAGTCTGATATTGTAACTGAAAAATGCCCCATTAAGACAATGTTTCAAACCGTGCTCACTAAAAAAGCTAAAGACTGTTGCTCTGCTTTGATAAAGCCCTGACTTCATAACCACAGTATCATCTGACAATGCCACTATCCACACAAGTTAAAGACTGTGCTGTGATTTCAGGTGTGATCACTCCAAGCAGAAGAAGTAGAAGCAGAGAGTGACTGAGAGTGAATCTTTTGATGATATTATCTAGTGTAGATGAGGGAATATTCACAATTTTATGTTTCGGAAGATTACTTTGAAATTTGCGCCACAATTTTTAGATGCATTTCTTTTTAAGATTGCTGAACCTGTCCATTTCTACTTCTGAGAGACTCTGGCTCTCTAAGGTGCTCTTTTAACACTCAGTCATGTTACTGACCTGTTGTCAGTTAACTTAAGCAGTTCCAACATGTTCCTCCAGGTGTTTCTTTTTAGTACCACTAAGTTTTTCAGCCTTTTTAAAAAAAGATTTTGTCTCAGTCCCAATTTTGATTCAATTCTGCCAACACATTCAAGATGAGCTAATATGAGCCAGCAATAACACTATGGAGTGGCATGATAATTCTCACAATACATATTTTAATTCACACTTAAAGGTAGGGTAGGAGATCCTGGATTTTGAGTCCAGCGAAGCTGCATTTTGAAAATACACAGGTAAAAAGTCCCAACCCTTTTCTTCACTTTCCCCCCGAAGGCATGCCTCTAGAGTACATGAACGCGCACGAGCACGAAGGTGCACGAGCGCTGTTCTGACAGCAAGCATCGATCGTTGCCGTATTTAGTATTTAGTTTATGCTAACTATACGTTTAATAATGCTAGGTGCTAGCCAAGCTGGCTCTAGTTTAGCTTCCTGCCAAGCTTCTGGACGTGGAATTTGTTCACGGAGCAGGGTACGCGCACATGGAGAAGGAGAGGGAGGGGGAGGGAGGAGCAGATTGCAGTTTGATAGACGGCATCAGAATCCAATCATTGTGAACGGTCCGTTCACAATGATTGGATACTGTTTTTCCTAGATTGTACGTTCTAGAGGCCACTAAAACTTTTCATATTTGTGTCAAAACTTTTAATTAATTGGTTGCAATGGGGGTGTGAAGAGTATTTCAAGCAATATGTAAAAAAATGTTCCAGAAAAAGATCCCCTACCCTGCCTTTAAATAGACTGTATAGTGAGTAGTGAGTAATTTTGCAGAGATTTTTGCACAGCTTGTGACAGAGAAGCCTTTAACAACCGCGTTTGAAAGTAAGACACTTGTATTAGGACTAACGCCAACTCAATACGTGGTTCTGCATCTTAAAACTGTTTCAGTACAAGTAAATGCTTTTGACTGAGGTCCTTCAGGCGCCCATTACACTGATAGCTCTAATTTAAACACAATGACGGCACGTCACAAGGAACAACTTAATTGACAAAGCCATTAAAACTGGGAATGCTTGAATAAATCAAACGAATCCTGAAAATAGAGTTGGATCTCAAAGGCAAATACACAAAAAGTGCTGCAAAAGCAATGCTTATCTCAGGAGCCTAACAAGAGGAGATATTACCTCCAACAGGCCTGATGCACACAGAGACGATAGGCAGTGTAGAAATATCTCATGTCTCAACTATGTAGAGCGACTGACGTCTGCAAACAGTGTTAGAAATTCAGACGACAGAGCCCTTTATCAAGCAAATTAATTACTTTAACAGAGAAAATGTGAATATATGGGTCTTTTAATGGAAGAGAAACGTTTATTGAGTTTTAAAATTCCACTGGGCAGCAATTAGTGCTGTAGACTTTTAGTGCATTGATAAAATCCTCATCTCTTTAAGGAGGCAATGGTCTTTAAAGCTGAGATGGCTTGTTATAAAATGTCGTGGAGAGTGGAGGTCAAAGCTCAAGGGTTCTCTTGAGGAAAAGAATTCAACTTGTAATTCAACAGCAATGTACATGCTACGTGAGGAATGTCATCCCCACTGAGAGCTGTTTTAAGCCCCTGCAAAGCGGACCACACCAGTGAAACTGGCCTCCAGTGATGTTTAACCCTGTTTCATGTGGATCAAGTGCATGAAATTAAAATTATGGCCTGTGTGGCAAGTGCTGATGTTTCATTTGAACCTTTTGTTAGAATCATGCTTTGAGATGCAGCTGTATCTATTTTCCTACAAGCCAAGAACAAAATAATAAATCAACAGATCACTTTTGGCACGCAGTAACTCAAATCATGACAAGCTGCTGCTTTGATGTGAGAATTAAAGAAAAAGAGCTCATATGTGCTAAGCTACTTGTGTACTTTCCATTTGAAGTATTTATGGCATCATATTCGGACTGCCTGCTCTTTCAAGTGTAACCAAACAAGCAATTATATGTATACAGACTTTCTGAAATACAGACAAATGGACCCCTCAGGAGTTTCACACGAGGGAAAATAAACTCTTCTTTGCTACACCGAGGTGTACCGAGGTGATGGCACTGAGTCGGTGTAATGAAAAGAGGCTTTAAAAGTGTTTTCACACAGTCCTTTTTCAGCAAAGTATCATCTAAAAATGTTACAGTAAAAGAAGTATAAATAGATGTTGAAGAGAGTGCTGCAGTGTTTTCAGCCCTGCCTTGTTAGTACAATACGCATTATGTCAAACATTTTTCCTGTAACATGTTACGGCCTGTTCCAAAGTCAGTATAACAACGTCTGTGTTGCCATTTGGAAGTTGAGAAAAAGTGGTGACAAAGTTAATGACTGATGTAAAAGTGATGGTGTGTAAAGCTCCACTATGGTGTTCTCTCAAACTACTATGAAGCTTTTGAGGTTTGAATTTTTATGCATGCGAAAAATTGTCATCTCTCTTTTGAGCGGTGGTTAACTTGGCTCGCTGTCATTAATCCTTTCTGATTCTCCAAACGCCTCCCGAAGATAAATAGATGAATGAATGGATAAACCTACATAACCCTTTTGTCATGAGGACTTTTTTCTTTTTAGTTAAATTAAGGTCTACATGGAGCAGAAATTAGCTTGGGTGTCTGGCCTCACCTTTAAGGATAGAGAACGAGAGGGTTTTCCATGCTGTGTTGCATGCAGGAACGGGCGCACCATCTTATAAGGAATGGTCTCTCAGTACCTCTGCCTGCTGTCATTGTTGACTGGCTAGTTTTTGTTTTCTTTGGCTAAAAACAGACAAATCCAACAAAGCAGGGAAGTAACGGAAAAAGGCAAAGGAAACAGAAGATGGACGTCACCCATGTTAACTGAAGTGTGGCAGATAATATATGTCAGACCTGATTTGTACCCCAACTTTGAGATATATAGTATTTACCTAAGATATAAATGCGTTGGTATATATTAGGCAGGCGGCAGAAAGTCAAAGAGAAATCTAAGGAAACCATATGTTAATAAAAAGCAGGAGACAGATGTGTAGTTCTGCCCGTGCACCCGGTACCGCAGAAATCAGAACATCAGCCAAACCCTCCTAACAGTGCTGCTAAATGCAAAATCTGCTCATTGAATTAGTGGTATTGTGTAAAACTACATTTATACAAATACATGAATTCACACAGTGAGTTTTTTAAGTCACTATATTGATAATGATGTGTTTTAATCTTTAAACTTGCAGTTTTCACTCTGATTCAATGTTTGGGATTAAATTCTAGATGTCCATCCCTTTAACTGTCACTCTATTCAACTATTTTTCTGTTGAATAGTTTGAATTATGAGTTAGTGTGGTTTGGTGCATACAGATTTTCTTGACCCTCCTGCGAATGATGACTGATTATTTGGCATTAACAGGGGTTTGAACCACCTCAATAGATGAAGGCAAGTGTTAAAGCAGGTCAGTATTTCTTTAAAACAATTTAAAATGATCAGACACAGAAAACTTGCTTGCCTGCAGTGAAGCCTTTTCTCCACCAGAGGTGTGTCTCACTCCACAATCTATCCACTAACGGCCCTCTGCAAATGAAATCTGGTAAGGATTCAAAAACATTGACGGATTGTAAATTAACTCCCACGTACTCTTGCTGTTTGCCTTGGATTATGACTTATCATTAAATTCTCTGAAGTATCAGACAGTACACAAAATGAAATATAGAGTACAGGCAATGAGGCCAAATGTTCCAGAGAAAGAAAATATAGCATTGATACAGAGGGATATGATAAATCTGATAAATCCGAGTCTTCTCCTCAGAGACATGAATACAAATGTGTGGCTTGCCCTAAAAGGATTACAATGAATAAAACAATCTTCATATTGGGAGTGCTGACAAAAGAATTGTCCATTTATTTATAATAATAATAATATTCTCTCAGTCTTCACTGGCCAATTCTATATCTGAGAAAATTCCCTTGGAAAGGCAGTGATAAACCTATAAGAATCTTGTTGGCCTGCTCTTGTGTGCAAGATTAAGCTTATATTTGAAATCTTATTAATGAATGTTTAATCAAACAAATCTAAACAGTGGCGCCAGCAACAAAAGCTTAAAAGTAGGGAGATCGACAAAGAAGGAAAATTTCATTTAGAAGAAGAGAGAACTGTGGAAGATTCTGTAATCAGCCGATAACTGATTTGAAATAAAAAAGACATCCACCAATGATTTGGTGTTTCCAAGCAAGGATGGAGCCAAATTTGGTCAGCGAATCATTAATCAATTAAATGCAACTTAGGTATTTCAATATGTAGGTGATACATTGCAAAGATTCAGGAAGTCTTATGGAAATTTCAGTTGGGCTTAGACTGGAAATCACTGTTAGTGGGAACCACAATTATCACTGTTGTCACATGGTCATATTCTACTAAAACTCTGTAAAATGTCTCATAGAATACAATTAAATCCTTCAGTAGCCCCCTTGAAATATTGTGCATATATAGCAATATAATAAGGGCTAATTAAGCAGCATTTTGTAATTAAATTAATACAATGTTTTAAATTAAGTAAACTATCACTATTAAGACATACAGCAGCGTTTACAGTTGGCTAACTAGCTTCTAGCTAATATCAGCTACCAGCTAATGTTAGCTTGAACCTTCTGCTCCCAGTGCAAGCTAGCTAGCTAGTAGGCCATTAGGTTATAGTCTATGGTCCAGTTATGGCAGGAAATACATAAGTAAATTCAAATTAGTAAAATTGTGGATTTTTACTTGACAAAGACAGATAATTTACTCTTTTTACATGGTTTTAATCCCAAGACAGAGAAATATGGAAAGTGCTAATGCAAACTACAGGATAGGCTACAAGTCAATGCATTAAGAGTAACACACTCATCGTTCAAAAGAAACCTTTGTACAATGCCAAACCAGAACTGTCACCTGAGACTATGTTCTCCTTAATTTATACCACTTTAAGAGATGGTTGTGAGTGTTGATTGTTTTGCTAATCACGATTGGCACAGAGAATGGCTTTGAGATTTAATTTCTGTTGCCTTGGAACAGGCAAATTCAAAGTGTGATTGCTTCTCTGAGGGTTTCAGGCGTAACCTGCTGTGAAAGCCTCATAGCTACAACAATCCTGTCCTCTCATGGGTAACATATTGATTGTATCCTCAGCTTTCAGCAAAATGGAAACAGTTTTCGCCTTAAGCACAGCAATCAGAGAAGATTTTTGATCTCAGCTTGGGTGTCTTGCTTGGACATTATTACAACTGGATGTTTTTGTTAGGGGGAAGCTACAGAGTGGAGAACAGCAATGTGTTCAAACACAATTCTAAAAACAGGAATACTTTGGGGGAAAAAAAGGATATACTGTATACATAAACCAGAGCTTGAGCAGTGTTTGCATTTGGTTGCAAGAACTGAATGAGGCACTGTTACATGAAAGAGAACAATGGGAAGTTAATTTCTTGTGAACTATCAACGTAGCCTGATTATGGTTTCTTATTTACTTAAAGCTGAACATCATTTACTTTTATAAACTGTAAAAAAAAAAAAACACCAATAAACAAACTATAATTGAATAGTTTTTTCTATTGAAATTTCTGTTAAGAGTATACATTATTCTACTGACCCTGAAATGTCTATAATTGGTATACAGACAGTAATGAATGATTTATAACACTGCTGAGCACATGTTTAAGGTTGTTTGATGACAAGCAATTACGGAGAAGAGCAAATCTTTACAGGGTTCAAAATAAACAATTATACACATGAAGAAGGGCAGATTTGCGAAGGCTGATACATAGATTTTTTTTTGGGTGATTTTAACTGCTCCTTGTGGCATTAATCAGTTTTCACAACTTTAACTCAAAAGAACCCTGGTTTGAATCCTGGCTTAGTCTTTCTATGTGGAGTATGTACATTCTGCCCGTACATATATGCAAGTTATGTAATTTATTATTATAAATTGACCAAAGGAGTGAAAGTGAGTGTGCATGTTTGTTTGTCTCTGTGTGGCCCTGGAATGGATTAAACGGGTATAGAAAATGGATAGCTTCAAAATATTTCAAATGAACTTACTGTGGAAAGGTCAATAAATGTCAGTAAAGTCTCCTAGAATCAGTCTCACGATGGTTAACAATGTTGGTTAAAAGAAACACTACATTTTACTGTATAGACACGGTAGAAATACAGAAGGCATTGAATATTTTTACACTTATTTAGAAGGTTGTCACTCTTAACTTGAGTCATGCCCACGAGCATAAACAAATCTAATTAAAGGGTTCATCTGCATCTTATTGCTGTATAGCCATGTGTTATAAGCAAATATCTTAAAACAAACATGATATTTTTTTGGTACCGTTTGTAAAACCAGCAACTCAAAGATGAACAGTTTTCACTATTTTTTTGTGGCAGATTTTCAAACACGCAGTAAGAGCTCCGGATATTCTCTCGATCTGAAAATAAACGAGTGGCCCACTTCTCTGCTGAGAAAACCAGGCACAGATGGTACACCTTATCAGAGAGACTAACAAAGCAATTACTGTAACATTTACTTCCCTTTTAATACAAAAATTGTTCAGCATTAGAGGTTAATGACGGGTAAAAAAATCCATTAATGTCTTTCAGTATTTTGGTTTGTTTCTCTGTTAATGGGATGGAGCAAAGTGATATTTTCTGAATGAGTCTCCCTCTTAATTACCTTCTTCACATTTTTAATGCCTGTTTGCACAGCATCGAGGGGGGGAAATCAACATTTGCCTCGGTCTCCTGCTTTTTGGTGGATGTCACCGTTCAACAGTGGATTCTACCGTCTGGATCTGACTGAGTCCATATTGTACCACTGGAACAGTCACTGGGACATGACAATGCATCGATTTAATCTAAAACTTCCTGGTGTTTTCCATAATGAGCTCTATAAGATATTTCTGATAAAACTGTCTGATGTTGCGTCCGACTGTGCATCTATGAAATCATTTAAAGATCTAACATCTACTTCCAAAGGTCTATTTTTGGTAAAATATTTAGAAAATGTGAATAAAAAATAGGAGACCTTTCTGAAAGTATAATAACTAATAAACTTAATAACATCGGAAGATGTTTTCTTTAACACTGCAGTACCAAAAGAGTCTTTATCAAGCAATAATGTGTTAGAGACAGACAGCTGGGGATAAGCTTTTAATGCTGTTTTTCACACAATTTTATTTGATCTTCTTCACAATTAAGATGGCTTCATGGATGCTGTGTTAGACTATTCATATTCACTGTTCTGTATTTACACTGACAGTTTATATCAAGCACAAACATATTATTAATTATCATTGTTACAACACCCAGATCCATTTGTCACATTGAAAAATGACTAAAAATGATAAAAGAATAAAAGATAAAAGAATATATTCAGTCTGCAAATGTTTGCCACCTCTTCACTGAATAATCTGAATAGTTTCCACCCAACAGCTGTAATCAAATAGGACGATGGAGCCATTTTTATGCATGGCTTAGCAGGCTTTTGCAGTCAGGGCCCCATCTTCTCTGAATATGATGATCATATACTTCTCTCACTGATGATCTTTTCAGTTGTCGGTCACGTTTTTCAAATCACTTCCTAAACCTGATATCTTTCAAAAAGGCTTTTGCTAATGTCATTATTGGTCTTACAACATGATTTGCTTCTCTAATTATTTCCCCATCTTTATCACTCTTGACAAAAACAAACAAACAAACAAACAAACAAAAAAAACACTAACATCCACAAAAATCTGGCTTTTATTAGAAGGTGAGTAGTATCTAGTCCTACATTAAATGATTCTGCAGTAGTCGCTGGTATCTATCATTCTCTGTTCCAACTGGCAGTGATGTTGTCACAGTTGTGTGTATGAGAGGAACCAAACCCAGACTCAGGTGACAGGCAGGAGTGGAAAATATATGAACCTTAGATATGGACACAAAACTAAAGTTAAACAAGACCTGACTGTGGCAGGAACAGGACTAAACTTTGCATGAGGAATAAAGCACAGCAAAGGTGACAAGGTTCTGGCTCTGAACATGTAATAAATGGACCTTTGTGACATCCTCAACTCTGTCAACAAAGAGATTGCTCGTTCAAGACATATCCTGCAAAGTATTTTCTAACAGCACTCCCACCTGCGGAGGGTTAGAGTTAGGCCTTAAAAGTGAATGGTTAGACTTGAATCAATGTACAAGGTTAGGTCTACGAGTTAGAAAATTCACGGTTAAACGTCTATAAAAACATTAGGGCTGGGCAGCGATTAAAATTTTCAATCTTATTAAAGCTGCAGTCTGCAACTCTTTTTCAAGCATAATGCCTGGAACTGTCCGGGGATTCTGAAAGTAGTACATTAAATACCCCAATACAAAAAAAAATGAGTTCTCTAGGTCCCCTATATGTCCCGCTAGGTCCCTCCAAAGCCAGCAGGTTTGTTTACAAAATTGCAGACCGGACCGGTAAAAGGTAACCAATCAGGTTTACGAGCTGGGCTCTGCTGCCTGTCAATCACCGATTGTGCACGCGCGATACAAGGTAGGCTCGTCCCCACACTTATTTATCTGGACTATTGAACTTCATTACGGGCTAGTCTACTTACTGTGTCTTCCATGATCGCAAATGACAGGTGAGTTGATGAATGAGGAGTCGTGTACGCGCATCTGGCGTGCACGTAGACGTGCACGAGTTCTCATGTGTTTTGATGGGGCGGGACAGGAAGTTGAATAACTTTTTATTTTTCGGTTAAAAAATAAGCATTTCTTGCATTTTGCGACTACGGAGGTCACCGTTTTCAACTTCAAGCGTTCTGACAGATCATGTAAACTCTTAAAATGCCAAAGATTAGGACTTTACGTATGACAACAACAAATCCTGCAGACTGCAGCTTTAATCACATGATTTCCCTGATTAATCACGATTAATCGCATTTGTACGCAAAATCCAAAAATTAATTCAACAGCAGCATCTTTCTGTAGTTTTTATGAAGAAGCCTCGCTCCACTGTCTGTTTCCTTGAATGACTTGCTGCTATCAGTTGTGTGTTTTGCCTTGAAGTGATATTTTAGACTGGAACTACTACGCTGAGAAGACAATTCAACTTGGCTGTAAATGCATTTTTTTTAAATTTATTTTGAAATACATGCTTTTATGTTGAAACAAGTAAAACAGGAAGTAGCGCCGGTTAGCTCCGTGAGCTTCACACAGAGACCTGTGAAGGTGACGTTACCTGCTAGTTTATTTTTATTTTAATACTCCATGCTTCGTGGTGTTTGCTGTAACTGTGTGAATGTGATGCATTCAACAGACTTTTACTGATAAAACTAAGGCGCCGTTTACACATACCAGGGTATTTTGAAAAACGCATATTTTCTAACCTTCGTTTTCAATAAAAAACCCCGTGCACACAGCCCCGTTTTTTAAAAAAAACCCCGTCTACATTGATCCGGAGAAATACGCTATCAGGAGCTGTTAAATTACGCCAAGCCTGACGGTGGCAATGTTAGAACAATGAGAATTCCACACAAGCCAATCAGAAGCCTAATAGAGAACCGCTGACAGGCAACTTTCTTCACAACATCAACAGAAGCGCGCATGTGAGTACTCTCACCCTGGATGTGCGGGCGTAGCAGTTCTGCTAGGGAAAGGAGTGAAAATCGTGACATCCTGAAATTTTCCCTCCATTCCCCCGGGACAACAAAGCCATTTTCAAAATTTTCCCCCTATAAAGCAGTCCGTCCGGGTCTAATCCAGAATCGCCGTCGCTGGCGGTGGTATGGCCGGGCTCTGTCTGCCAACAGAAGCTCCGCAATTGTTGCCCTCCGCGCCGTAATGCGCCTTTGTTGTTCAATACTTTGTATGAGTGTAATTTTCAAAATCACACAAGCGAGTATAGCTCTCAACAAAATAAATGCTGCTAGTACCTCCATGCTTGCCAGATAAACAATGAATGGCGTTATCCTGCCACTATGGCGGATAGGGGCGGGGCTCTGTACTATGACGACAACTCCGCATTCCATTCTGAAAACTCCGTTTTCGTCTTTCAACCAGTTTACACACAAACGCTAAACGGAGTTTTTAAAAAATCTCCACTTTTGCCGGAGTTTTTTTTTAGCTTCGTTTTCGGAGGAAAAAACTCCGTTTGTGTGTAAACGAAAGGCACAAACGAAGGGAAAGGTCTTCGTTTTTCAAAATACCCGGGTATGTGTAAACGGCACCTAAATAAAACCTGCGTTAATGCGCGATACAATTTTTATCGGCGTTAAATAGTTAATAAGTTAACGCGATAATAACGAGTTAATTCGCCCAGCCCTAAAAAACATACATGCAATGTCATGTCACTTTTTATTTTCGATGCATCTTTTTCCAGATGACATTGGCTTCAACATTCTCATCAGCACAAAACACAATATTTTGTTCTTCCAACTGCAGGCAGGGGATGTGATATGACAAGAAAAGACACATCATGATGTGATAAATAGTGTCAGACATTTAAACAGTTTTTAAAAAATGAATCCAACAGTGTTGGTTTCTCACCACATGATTATAAAGCGACTCTGCCCTCATCCTTCAGTGACTCCCCCAGGATGTCACGTTATTGTAACAATGAGCCAAACTACTGCTGAGCTGGCTTCAGATTCCATTCACAAAATTCAAGACCAAAGCAAATACATGAAGTGTTTCTTTTCATCCCGTTTCCACAGTCTGACTCATAGCGACTGAACTCCGTGGTCCGGTGAGGCTAAGGGAAAACATGACCCTCCAGCTCCCACAGATGCCTCTTATCAGACCCTGTGTGGTCCCCAGCGCTGGTCCAGACATGGCAGCTCCCTGATAAAATTCCCTGCTACCCATTTGTGTCAAATGAATGCAACCTGAAGGTGAGCACCAGCTGGCTGCGCCGATGCCGATGCAGAGATGTAGTCTGGTCCAAGCGGGGAAGCATGAGCATGACGAGCATGAAGAGATTATTGGTGAGAGGACTCACTGATGTGTTTCATCCAACTGCCTGAATCTCTGACTATCATCAGATACAAGCTTTTCCTTCTTTCACATCCATCACAGCTTTTACGGGATCTATAAAAGCTGCTCTATTAATACAAACAGATCTGAGCACAAACTGCCACCTGATTGTGTGGGCAAAAGTAAAAATGTCAGTTTTTAGAGATGATAGCATGTCTCACTAACCTGTGTATCTAAATTCTCTGAAACATTTCAGTTTCAGTCAGCCACAGTTCATGATGGTTGAATATGTTCTTTTTTCTTTATGGAAGAAAAGTCTAAGCCTTCAGAGATGAAGAAATAAATACAAACTGCAGCTCCCAAATAGAAACACACTCAACATCCCAGCGTAATTATCAAATCACTTTCATGGTCAGAAAGAACGTGTTCATGAGCAGGAGCTGAATTACAAAATGAATACACTGATTTACAATAATTAAGCAGCAATAAAAAAAAAAAACTATTACATTTCAAATGTTTTAGTCAAGAGCATCAGTGTGAAAGTAGACAAAATTATTATTAATCATGCAGTTTATGAGATTACTTAAACTACTTAGGGTCCCCATAGTATTAAGTTTATGTTATGAATGATCCATAAAAGATTAATCAAAATATCTACAGTAAAAGCTGACTTTTGAAGCTCATGATTTCATGATTAAAGCCATTGGGACTCTCATAGACAGAAGGCGAGCATACATTTAGAAAAAGAATGCAATGATTTGTTTTGTTTATAAAAACTCAAGTATATATAAAAATGTATATCATACAGTCCACAGACCATAAAAAATGACTATATAGTTTGAAAAAACATGACGTACGCGACTGTAATCTAAGGCGGTGTCTTCCTGCTACTTGCATACAGCACTGTCTTTCATCTCCAACTGTAGATGGGCTCTCTTTGTTGTGTTATCTGCATGCCTTCAGGCTTTGACAGGCTTTCATCTTCTAACAATGATGCTCACACAGAGTGTAGTTGCTTGCTTGGGAATATTCAAACTGGTTGCCACGTGTGCTGTTATTTATTTAAATGACCTTATTATTGGATTAATCAATTCCTGCCAGTGTCAGGTATGAGTGGAAAGCAGAGACATTGACAGTTTAAGTTCAAGTTCAATCAGGGACTTTTCACAGAGTGAAACAGAAGTAAGAAATATTTTGATTACTGGCTGTAATCTGATTGAATAGCAGAAAGAAATTATTTCCATTGTGTTCAGTGGCCAACTTAATTGTGTTTAGAAAAATATAAACAAATGTAAAATTTGATGCAGCAACAGTGGCAAAGAAAGTCAAAATGAAACCATTTTAGAGGATTTCTACAATCAGCACATTAAGGCGAGGGTGTCTGGATTAGATTTAAAAGAAGCATCCACCAAAGGCTTAGTCTTTTCGAGGCAGGATGAGTTGTGGCTCACCGCTTTGTGCCAAACCCAGTCAGAGAATCACCAATAAGTTTAAATAAATGAAAAGTCTTCGTGTTGTGCAACAAATTAAAATCTCAGTAAAGGCCAAGAGCAGAAACCACTGTTGATGCATGACCTTTGAGCGCTCAGACAGGACTGAAAAACCGGCATGTCACCATAATCAGTAAAGCCACAGGAGCTCATGAGCACCTTAAAAAACATTTCCACGTAACACCACTGCATCCAGAAAGGTAATCTGAAACTGTATTACACAAGGAGGAATCTATATTTCAACTGCGTGCAGAAACATGGCCGAGTTATCAGAAGACGAGCTCATCTCAGATGGACAGAAAGACAGCGGAGACGTGTTCTCTGGTCAGATAACTCCACACTTCAGCTGCTTCCTCTGGTTCCACAAAGATAACAAAGACCACCCAGGCTGTTATCAGAACACGGTGTGAAAGCCAGCATCTGTGATGGTATGGAGGTGAGAGGGGTTTGAATGTGAGAGAGATGTTGGCCATCGTCATGGTGACGTTTTTTTCTGGGGAGGCCATGGTTATTTCAGCAGGACAATGCCCGACCTCATTCAGCTTGACTTCCAGCAGCGTGGCTTCACACACACAGAGCTCTGTGTGTGGCTTACTGGCCTGCCTGCAGTCCACATCTGTCTTCTATTGAAAATGTATGGACTCTGCACTATGCACGGACTGTTGAGCAGCTGAAAATCTTATATTCAGCAAGAATGGACACAGATTCTTCTGAAAGGCTGCAACAATTTTCAAAGTAATATTAAATTGATCAGAGAAGACATTTCCTCTGTACTACATTTGTGATTTATGTAGCACTTTGTGCATCAAGTCCACATCCAAAGCAGTTATTCTCTCCCGCAGTGGACACACCGTGAGCGATAACTTGTTTTTTGTCCAAGCTATGTATTTGATACTTAACATCAGCCCCATCCGACACATTGTCTATTTAATGAGACACATCAAACAAAAATGTTATGTTCACAAATTTAGCTAGACTAATTGCACATAATACAGACTCTTTGATTACTTTCCTTTAATATACCAAGAGTTTGATTGCTGATCTCTTCTCATCATGTCCACTTTACATGCTCTCAAAATAATTCTATCCTCAATTTCAACATCATCGCTCTCATCCAATAATTGTTTTACCCACATTTTCTCAGCCAATTAGCCTGCTGTCCACATTCTGTACATATAATGCTAATTATGTTATCCTCTGCCAAAATAAGACCCCATGGGGCGTTTGCTCATGTAGCCTGAAGCGGCCCGTAACAATGTTTGTAGAATATATATGACATGAGAGCAACTGAATGTGAATTGTAAAAATGACGCCAATGAAGGTACAAAATAATGTATGAAACATAAGGAGACGCTGACCTCACTCCAGCTTTTATGTAACGCAAATTACAGACAAAGAGCTTGAATAAAATCCTGTATGCTGTGCTTCACTCTGCTGATGACATATTTAGGATTATCTCTAGAAGTATTGTCTCTTTTGTGATGTTATTTAGCTGTTTTTGTCAAAGTATTTTGTTTGTTGTTTTGTATGTTTGTCATTTCGATTTGAAAAAGAGAAAAAAAAACTACAAACATCACGCATTTATACTCTGCTTGATGAATCTGATCCAGTCGATGTTCTATGTATTTCATTGGCTGTGCCTTTCAGTCTCTTCATTGTTTGTGTAATTCTTGGCAAGCTTCTAAAAAAAGGTGTTTATTAACAGATGCCGCCTGGTCCCAACCTCAAGGGCAAAATAAAACTAAACGTTTTTCAATTAAATGTAGGAAATCCAATTCCAACCAGACTGCTCAAAGAGGCGCTTCCTTAATCAACATTTGATTAAACTTCCATAATGGATTTGATCAATCTGTCTTTGTTGACAGGCTGTGTACTGCAAGCTTTTAAGGTTGCTGGATCTTCACCTTTACTTAAAAACAACTATTTTTGATCCAGGACAGTTATACAACACAGAAATATAGACCTATATCCAATCTCCATCTTATATCTAAAGTTTTTGAGAAAATGTTGCAGCTCAACTTTGTGATCATTCACCCAGAAATAATCTGCTTGAAGAGTTTCAGTCAGGAGTCAGAGCACATCATAGCACAGAAACGACTCTGGTGAAAGTTACCAATGATCTCCTGTGGGCCTCTGATAGTGCACTCGTATCTGTTTTTGTCTGGTTGGATCTCAGTGCTGCATTGGATCGATCACAAGATTCTGTTACTGAGGCTTAAACATATTATTGAGATTCAAGAAACCGCATTAGACTGGTTTAAGTCATATCTCTGTGACGGTCTTCCTCACAAACAAGAGTCACACCAGAGCTTATTCTCACAAGGAAAGCTCTTAATTACCAAACTCCATCATATCTTGAAGATCTCTCAGCTGAATATTTTTCTGAACGGAGCACTTCACTCTCAGTCTTAATGAATATGAAAATTGTCGCTATTTTTTTAGTTTTTTCTGAGCAGGTATCACTGGCCTGGATTTATGTTGCCTTTTGACCCCTCTTTCCTGTCCCCTCAAATCGAAACCAATTGTGTCACTTGCTGGACGTTTCTGCCTGTTAAAAGGGAGTTTTCCTCTCCATTATTCCCTCATGCATGCTCAGGATGGAGGATTGTATCAAAGAGAAGATTCAATGCAATCCATAAAGGCTACTTGTTAAGAAAAAGAAGACAGTATATAGATTAGAATAATTTGGAATTTAATATATTCTATTTAATCGGATTATAACTAGATTAGAAATGATAGAATTTGATAAAAAAAGTACCTTTGAATTACTTTTGTTGTGACTTGTTGTGATTTGACACTGTAAACACTACATTAAGCTGTCATATTATTCCCTTATGCTCATCAACCACAATTACAGATAAAATCATACATATATTAACACTGAAAGCTGCCAGCATCAAACGTTGCTCACCTCTGCACAGTTTGAAAGTTGATCAAGTGGAAGATTTTCATGCTGTTCTCTGATATATGCTGTACGGGCACATCCAAGGCAAGGCTGTGCACATGCATCAGTTACGCAGCTGTAAAGGCACATACACATTCTGCGTTAACTAGACTGTAGCAGAAAATTGCTATTACTTTCGTTTGAGGCTGCCGCAAAAAAAATAAAAATCCATGATTGAATATGCGGTTTTGTTTTTATAATATAAGATGCTGAGTTACATAGGTTTGTTCCCAACAAAAGCTTGCGATTGTGAGTCGCTGTTGTATTTCACACATCATTTGCATATAGATAGCACAATCAGAGATCTGCAAAGACATGACAGTTTGAATTTTTTAGATTACATGAGTGTTGAAGTGGTGATTGGATGAAATCTGATGATTAACAGGAACAGTTTCAATCAGTTGGCTGTGTAATAACGAGGATTGGTGAGAATAAATACTGGAGACTGAAAGGGAAGGACAAACAGGTCAGTGTTACTGATCTAAAGCAGGATAGGATGAACAAAGAACCAGTATATAAGGGATATACCGTATCTTCAAGTATTGAGACACCCCAACATCCTTAAAGACAGCTGGTGTGTTTCATGTCATGTCAGTTAAGCTATTAGTTCAGAGCGTGTGCATGCATGTCTGGGCTTTGCTCGCTGCATGAAGGCTGGAGTCCCAGCGCACTGCTGGCATGCACTGCATCTTAATATTACCATTAGCATTCAAGGGCTGTAAACTGCTAGACTCACTGAGAATATTGGAGAAACTATGAGGGGCTTGATTAGAGGAATCAGTTTAAACTCAGTCCAACTGTCATGCTTCTCTCAATAGATCATGTTTGTAGTTGCTCTTACATGTGGAGAGAATTTGCTTTGTCATTGTAGGGAGGCTGCATTATCTTTATTTTTGCTCTGTGGGACTAAGAAGTGGCGTTACCTTGCAGAAATGCAGTAATAAAGTGCAATAATTCTTCAGTGCACCAGGTGACAGTGTTAGCAAAGGTATTCTCGTCATATGGCATTGCACGTTTAAGGCAGGTAATTATCTCCAGGAGACTATCTTTCACCAATTCTTCTGTTTTACTGCATTAAGAAGTTACCTCTGAGAAAATGTTGCCTCTTAACATTGACTCTTTACATGTAAATACCTTAACTCATTCGTACACCTCATGCTCTGTACACACGATGACAGGAGTGTGCATTCCGCCAGCAGAGCCACATTTCTGAGACCTACAGCTTCATTACACCTTTCAGTCAAAACGTGAATTGAGTCTGAAATTGAGGTTGGGCAGAAATGCAGTCGAGGGCAATTCTACAGCTCCTCTGACACAGTGTTGGAGGAGCCTTTGTGAAAGGTCAGGTAAGCAGCTGCGACACTGTTTCTCTCACCAAATGTCACAATGTCCCAGGGGTGGCTGTGACTGACGGGGGACCTTATCTTGTGGCATAACACCACTTCTAGTGGAGGACCACGCAAGGGTCAGTGGTGGCGGACCGAGAGATGGACCTCGAGTTAATAGCACACTATTATTAGATGGATTGGATTCTGGTTTCTGTTTGGGTGCCTGTAATACTCTGACACACAGTACAAACACAGACTTATAGCACCCTCTAGGTGGGTTATTTCCATGACAGCAATGGACTAAGAACTCAGAACGTCAAACACTATAACACAAGGCAAGTTTTTCCCCATTTTTTTTTTAGAAAACTCACATTGCACAGCAACTTAATTATAAACCAAAGTGACAATACAGCCCACACTGAGCAGTGAATTAGCTAACAAAGTGTTTGAAGGGTGGTTTCAGAGAACAAGACATGTTCACGTTTGTATGCTCGATTAGGTGGACACTTTACGGGAAAGCTACAGTGGATTGTTGTGTTGTGTAGCAGGAGCTGTCTGGCTCACTCTGACACTACAAAGAGAGATTTATAGGTTATTCCGTGATCTTTGGACTTCGAAGTCTACGAAGTTGGTGCCTTTTCAACCTGGACGATCACCATGGTAACCAGCGGTGCAGTTAGCCTTTTCCAAAGCATATCGATCACTTGAATTACAATTTCACAAGAATGCAACATATTTATAATAGTTATATTAGTGTTAAACTAATTAAACAGCTCTGTTTTTCTTTTTTCTATTCTGTCAGTGTTGATGCTTTTTTAAAATTTGTTATTTAATCTGTGAGGCTTAGACTCGAATGAGAAATCTTTCACTGGAACTACATCTGCTGTCTTTAATCATGCCAGGGTTTAAAACTGCCACATTTCAGTTAAATCAGAAATAAACTGGTTTAATCATCTGAAATCTGCCAGAAACTGTCTGACCCTTCTTCTATCATTCAAAATAGTTTGCTTGTCATTAGACATGTCTAATGATTTTTTATTCTAATTAAGTGTTTGCAAATTAGCTCTAAATTTGTACAATTATCTTACATTATTGTACATATACATTGTTTGAACTTCACCTGTTGGAATATCTTTTTTTTGTTGTTTCTGAATTTAGCTGCTGGTACTGTTATTTTATCTTCCATTAACTAACAAATTCATGGCTGTGATTAAGTCGTTTTTTCATCAAAAACCTACATGAATGCTTTGTCTATAAACCCAAAGGGTATAACAAAGCTTCATGACACCAGACAGACTGTTGAACTTTAGGCCTCTGCCCTTCATTTGAATGAATGTTGACATTACTGCTTTGGGCAAGAATAACAGGTTGAGGGTTTAAGGATGACAACATTTTAACTGGTTCAATATCTGTGCTACATATTCGGGTTCCATCACTAGAGTGGGGATTTTCACATTAAATTTGCCAGTGGAGGTGCAGGAGGTGTGTCTTTTACCACTTAAATGTAGCTGTAATCGGGTATAATCAAGTTCCAGTCTATATCATAATTTGGGGCTTCTTTTTTTTCTTTTTTGCATCAGTACACAGCCTCATCCCTCTCTGCAGCACACTCAGTGGTTTGCAGTGGATCATGTCTGGATAATGCCTGATGTAGATAAGGGAAATGTAAATGAGGATGCGGGAAATTGTAAAGAATTATTACTCTGGTGGAAAGGCATCAATAGATCTTTATCCATTTTGTCTTCTTCAGTTAACCTGTCCTCAGATTGAAGCAGTTAGCTGCATGACTCCACTCTACCCTCTGGGCATTAAATTATACTAAACTGTTGGGAGCTACACAGCATTTTATTGCCATGTGCCCCCTCTGTGTGATATTAATGAGTAGGCTATGGCTGCAATACAGGACTCTCAGTTTCTTTTACTCTGTAAATCTGGACAGTAAATACTTCCAACACTACAAAAAAAAATTAAGTTGAAAGCTGTATGAACAGTAATATGACTTACAATTTAAAGATAATACAGTTAACAGTTTAGCTAACCATGTACAGCAAGGTTAGCATTCACTTGCTGCTAGCTAACATTTAAAAACTGTTAGCTAACAGTTGCCTACAACATCTACAAAGCAAGATTAGCATTCATTTTAAGTTGGTGAAGTAAACCTTCTAGCACAACACTGTCACACAAATCCTCTATAACCACAACCTCTTACATGACACTGTGGTATGCAATGGTGACATATAATGTAGCTCTATTTTGTGCTAGCACCTTTTTTGAGGTGTTTGAATTTGATCCATTCTACTCTAACTCTACTTAACATTAATAATGTTAACATCGTAATCTTGTAAGAAGTTTAATTGGGATGGACTGGAGGTTGAATAATATCCTAAATTAGTAAATCAGAAATGTTTTTTACAGTAGGCTACTGTTTAGAGCATGTAACAGATAATTGATGAAATATTCAGTTGGCGATTAAAAACAATTCCAGCAATAGCTAATATGAAATAAACTAATTGAATGATCAACTTCACACATTTTACTGTTTACGTCAACATTTTGCCAGTCTCAGGGTTAGTGATGAGGGCCCACCATGCTTCAAATAAGTCTTCTGATTTGACTGAAACTTTTAATTAAATAGCTTACTGCATTGTACCATATAGCTTCGTTTTTTTTTCCACACAGCCCCTTAACCACTCTCCATTGAATTGTTTTTCATCTTCCTTTATTTTTCATCAATCATTTTGGCAACCTTGCCGTTTCCCCTGAGCATGGAACATGTTTGGAATAATGACCATTTTCTGGGAAACACATTTTATCTTCTAAATTTTGTGGATCTTGTCGAGCCCATAGGGAGAGAAAAAAACCTTTAAAAAAACATGAAAATAAATATCTACAGAAAAATACGAGACATTTCTTTAATATGTTCTCACATGTTTGCCATCTAAACATTTGCAACCTCGACTCAAATAGAACTGAAATGTTCTTGATCTATTTGAACTAATGAGTAAAGGTCAGATTTTTAAGCAATTCTAAATGGCATAATAATACACTGATGATCTGCATTTCACTAATGACAACGTTATTACATTTACACCGCTTTCAATGGGAACCAAGCAGAGTATGTGGATGGACTCAAAGAATGTTAAAAGGGTACCTTTTTTTCCCCTTTTTTTCCATGATTGGAGTTTAAAAGCCTGTTTAACATGCACTTCCCATTTGCTGTGATCCACCTATAATCACTCAGGTTAAGAATGTCCCCAGAGATGCTATCTCTGGATACCTTGAGGAAATTAGTACATGCCACTAAAACCAACAATCTGTGTATTCTTCATCGTGGGCAAAGCTCTCCAAGTAAGTCTTTTTCAACAATTGGTGCCCTCTACCTATTAAAGGAGCAAAGATTAAAACCCCGTTCATCCTTGATCCCCAAATCCTCAGCGATCACAAGCCTCTCTCAAATCTCCCACTTCTTCCCTAAATTCTTAGGGGATACTAACTTCATTAATGATCTATTTAGCAAAAGAGGGCTATCTGTTTGGACCCAGTGATGTGCATATGCTGTTGGGCTGGTGGCTAACCACTAAACGTGATGCTAAAACTGCTGATCAGATCAATTAAAGAAACCCAAGCAGGTCCTGGCAGTCTGCTTTATTTGGAAGGCAGATTACTCTGTGATTTTTTTACATCACAATAGAACCAAGACTCAATTCTTTTTGTAACAGAATACATGCATATATTAAACTCAGTGCTTATTAGATTTAATCATTTTCAGGTGATATGGTGTGATAAAGGAGTCTGGCCCGTGATTAATACCCTTTTCTGAGGTGTGAATAATGAGTTATCATCTTTGCCTCTGGTAAAAAGATCCAATAAAGAGTTTAAATGCAAATGAAAAGCCAAAGATTGTAAAACCCACTCAGATGTTTCCAACACTCATACATGAAATAGCTGAGCTAATACCACCAGAAAGAGTCGACATGATCATAAAAATGGCATCCACTTCACCACAAATGCCAATAAGAAGAAAAGTTGGAGGGGATGGCGGGAGGCGCTAATTGTTTGTGGATTGGTGCGCAAATATTAGGCTCTAGGCCCCTGCAATCTGATTTGGATTAAGCGAGTATAGAAAATGGATTGATGAATGGATTACTGTGCAAAATGGCTGGTTTGAGACTCACATTTCACAATGTTTCCAACAGTCATTGTCTGTTTCATCCACTTGTGATTCTTTACTTCTCTACTGCAGGAATTACAGACGTGACTGAGACTGAACAGGGCAGCAAGGTTTACCTCAGATTTGTTGGTTATTAAATTGACAGCCACTGATCTGTGACCGGTCTTGGTCTCGAGACCACTTTTACGTGTTCTCGGTCTTGTCACAGTCTCGACCGTCTTTGGTCTTGGTCTTGTCTTGGTCTCGGATCCCTCGGTCTTGTCTTGGTCTCGGGAGATTTGCAACAAATAATGTCCATGATACAAAACATAACATTCGATAATGCAACATTAAATTATTTTGCCTTTCACGTCTTTCAAATGCAACCAATCAATGACATGCATGTATTTTGTTGTGATTAAGAAACTGGCGCTCATCCAATCAAAAGACGCAAGTGTAGAGCCAGCGCAAAACTTTAGGTTCACGTCGTAGCTCAGTCTCAGTCAGACCTAGTAGCCTAACAATAATGTCAGCGAATTCCGGCATCATCAAAGTTGCATTTACGGACCATACAGACATTTGCAGTTTTGCAAAGTGTCTCTCACCGAAACAGCCGGGCCGGGACCACATCAACGTTCACCAGACACCTGGAGCGGAGACACCCGGAGAGGTAAGCTAGCTAGTCGGTACTGGCTCCAAACTCTTTATCCGTACCAATATTACATGACCAGATCATGCATGTGCTAGTATTATTTATCATGACATGCTCTTCTTATACGCGCGGTATAAATTATTTAGGGACGGATATTTTTTTGCAAGCTTCAGTTCTTTGCAGACTTACTGAAACATTTTTGGCTAAGAGTGTAACTACATGCTAAGTACAGGTAGTTAACTTATCAGTGGCTCTTGGCTACTTAACAGTTTTCACCAACGTTATATATTTTGGCGAATTCATTGAGTAGAAATACTGTGTATCAAAACCGTGTCAGTGAGCACTTTAAGGCCTGGTACCATGTGGTTTGTTGTTGATTTTGGCATAATATGGTTGCTGACACGCAAGGAAGGATGAGCCATTTGGGTGCCTCGACATTGCTAGGTTAGCACTAGCGGCATTCTCGCCGATGAAGCCAGATATCAGAGCAGCTGTTTTCGACTGACATTGTGTCATAAAAGCTGTGAGGTAAAAACGTCCTAAAACCAGAGACACTTATGAAGGAGAAAGTACAATTTGACATGTTGATTGTTTAGCGACAGCTCGAAACTCCTTGCAACGAGTTTGATTCACACGCCGCAACTCCTCTACCACTGTCTCGTCATGAATCTTGAGTTTGAATTGACCTGAGCATAATTGCAACTGACACCCATTCTACAAAATGTACAATCATGTTTGACGTGGTTATGGTGGTTAGGCGTCTTGTCCTGTGTTAACTGTAACCAGTCCAGCGTGTAGGGCAACAACAGCATGTTATTATTAGATAGGTAGATAGATAGATAGATAGATAGATAGATAGATAGATAGATAGATAGAGTAATGTATATGTGTCACACTGGATTGGATGAGGTTATTTTGTATGTAAAGACCTGCACTCATTGATAGATTTAAAATTACTGCATTTGTAAGATACAGTAGTTTGTTGTGGTTGAATAGAAACAGATGACTTACAGATTCTTTTCCCCCTATGTTGTAGGTACTTGGAGTACAAATCTCTGCATTGTTCTGTCTGTAGTTGACATAATACCTTCTTAAATTGAATTTAAACTGGGACTGAACCTCTTACCCCAGTATGCTGCTTTTATTCAATTGATGCAAGTTATGGTGTGACACTAGTTCACTAGCTGTTTTTTTTATTTTTTTTTTTTGGTCTCGGTCTCGGTTTCGTCTCGACTTTGTCTTGGTCTTGACTCAGTCTGTCTTGGCCTTGGTCTCGTCTTGGTCTCGGTCTTGATACCCTCTGGTCTTGGTAGTGTCTTGGTCTCGGTTTAGGCGGTCTTGACTACAAGTCTAGTTCATTGAAATATCACCTCTGTTGGTGCAGCCAGCAGTGAAAAAGTGGTGACTTGCTGACAAAAGAAGATTTTAAATCTGCCATGAAAAGATTAATCAAGTAGTAAATGAGAACAAATGAGACGTTTCTTTTCATCCATCTAAATTCTCAACTTTAATATTGCAATACAGGTTAAATTCACTCTGTCAACAGTGTCACATTTTCGATTAAAACTGATTTTGAGACAGCTCCAGCTGAGACTGCAGGTGGTTCAACATCTCTTGGTTTGCCGCCAAGAAGCTTAGTGTCTTGCAAAGCCATGGCCTACTATGCTGATTGAAATATCAAACAGTTTTACGGCTGACTCGGCTTTAGCCTGACGCCTCTTGCGGTTCTCTTTCCGGTACATCAGAAGCATCTTTCCCTGACTGTGGACACAGCGCTGCAGAGAGTGTGGTATGAGATGTCAGATAATCCCACAGTAGCGATGGACTGCATTAGTTACAGATAACATGCTTCATCTCTCAGTTTGGCACTAGGTAGCAATGGCTGAGAGAAAAGGACTGGCAAGCTCTAGTGGCAGGAGCTGCCAAAATGTCTTCCCATGTGACCTCACTATGTGATACAGACGACTGCTGCCAAACCCACTGACAGTGTCCTCAGGAGGAGGAGGGGAGGCAGCACAAGAGGCAGAAGCGGTAAGCAGTACAGACTGATCTTTGAAACCGTATTTGAATGTTGTGTTTCATTCAACTTGTCTTGCTTTAAAAAGCTTGTTCTGTTTTGTATCTTAACAACCCTCAAAACTGGGAACAGTTATTGGTTGATTGGTTTCGTGTTTTTTGAATTTTTGACTCTTTACCCTCAGTAGAAAATTCAACTAAATAGGCTGTAGCTATGGTAACCAAAAACCTTCTGTGATGAAATATATTTCATAAGCCAATCTTAAGGCAAATCATAAGCCATGATTCATTTTAATATGCAGTTATTCAGATCAAGTATTTGATATTCTTAGGTGCAGGCAAAAAAAAAAAATCCTAGGCTGAAAGTGTCATGTCATATAGTACTTTTGGAAAAGGCATATAACCGAGAAAATGCGTGTAATATTGCACAAGTCAAGAATGAACAAAGAAACAAGGCTTATCAATTCAGCATTTATATCCAAAAAAGGATAACTTAAATTTAGACATTGTCCAAAAAGCATGAGGAAAATGCTTTATTTAGCCTGCGTTTTGCCCCTAGATGTTAAAAAAAAAAGGGAATTTGTTAATTCATTATATGGCTTGCCAATGGCAGGCTCATGCAGCGAACTACAGCAAACTTTCACCAGAAAGTCTGGTAACAATGGTCACTTTATACACAGCAGAGTAGATGATGGGAAAGCAGCTATTGAAGCAAAACTCATCACCCCCCCCCCCCCTCTGTGCTGCCAAAGCTGTCTCCGCTGTCATCCACAGTACTTACCCACAGCCCATGGCCAGCAGCTGACTAATGAACAGCAAGTAGGACAGGAGAACAAAAATTCTTTTTAGCAGATTGACAACTCTGCAGCAGCACCATAAAAGTCCAGGAGTCCAGGTATCGTGTGTTAAGATAAAGGCTAAATATATGAGAGAAGCAATTCTGCAAGAGATACCCACAGTACTGACCTGCATCCGTAATGGTAATTTCCATCCATCAGAGTCCTAAACCAGCTCTCGGTGTCAGTACAAGAAGAAGAAGAGAGCTCTCAATATAGCCAGAAAATAACCAATTAAAAAGTGGTTAACGATTAATAATAAGTAATCACAGACAATGGCTGGTATCCACAAAAGGGATGAAAAATCACAAGATTATAGAAAATAAAAACAATTCAAACAAAGACTGCATTGTTAATGATGGGATAAGGTCTTTATCTCTTAAACTAGTGCTATTTACAGTATTTCCATAGAAATGAAGGTTATAAGAAGCGAAGACTCATGAAATCTGTAGGCAGTTCAAGTCTCAGGGTCCTGACAGCATTAGCGCTCTTTCCAAAAGCCAGGCTTTGAAACAAATACAGACAATATCAGCAATGCATCAGCTAGTATATCAGCTAAACTGGACACTACGGCCAGACGAAGGCTTTGCCTTTCTTCACTTTTAAGTGAGTTGACAAACCCTTTGTCCACTCCTAAAAAATATGTGGTCCAGGGCAATAAAAGAACCACAAATCAAATTTTCTATCACATCTCTACACAACGTCACAGCTGAGCGAACCACAGAAGAGCTCAGCCACTGGTCTGATTTAGGGTGACTTCAAAACAAACTATTCCACATCTGTACATCAGCAGCAACAGTGTAAAATTGCCCACATGCGGTGATAACTGGTATGAAACAACATTTTTGACTTGTCCAACTGCAACAGAGATCACATGAAAATGGGAATGTTTGATTTCTGTTCCCAGCTTTGTTTGGTTTGATGCCTAAAATTACAAATTGATTAATTTCAGTTCATTTCAGGGTTGTGGAAGCAACACAGAAAGTGGAGAAGCTCAGGATATCCCTCGGCCAACTCTTTCTGGAGATTTCTCAGCCACACCCAAGAAGTGCTTTCAGATGCAGTCCTTACAGCTATTGGAGCAGGTCCGTCTTACTGTAGTTTGCTCTTTTATAAGGTTTTTTGTTAGCTGTTCCAGATGAACCTTCATATTAGAACTCTACAGTGATTAGCTGTGATGATGCAAATGCATGGTGGTTGAACACGTGAAAACAGCACTGGCATCCGTCCAAACAAAATACAGAGTGTCAAAGGTTCTTAACCTTATGAAAGGCTTAAAAATCAGAAAAGAACCTCTTACTATACTAAAGCCCACAGATCTGAAGTTATTGAGTTACAACTGTTGAGTCCAAAAGTGCTTATATTCCCTCCAGCAAGTGAGGGCTCGACTTTCCTGGATTTTCAAACATCTGATCTCAGAGAATACCTCTAGCTACTGTGCAGAGAAAAAAAAGGTGCAATACAGTCTACTATGGCTGGAATTCCAATAATAGTGGGCTCAACACAACAACTGAGCTCCAGTAAGAGCTCGGAGCCTTCTTCACAAGTCAGGGTATACTAAAGTGATGAAGGTTTTGTGCCGCACTGAACCAAAGAAGGGAATCCCAGACGGGCTTGGCCAAAATAAAGTGTCTTTTCACTTCCTTCGCCTTTCATGGACCCAGTTACTCAACAGACCAGTTACCAACAGACTCAAAAACTCTTTTGTTCATCTGGCCATCAGGCTGTACAACAGCTCTAAGTGATGGCACTTCTGTATTTCACTGGTCACTTTATATTTTCAAACTGTTTTAAATTGTTTTTTTAAATTCTTAAATTGTTTTTAAAGTGCTTATAATTGTATAAACATTTTTATTGCTTTAAATGTCTTGTTACTGGATGCTTGAATTTCCTGCGGGATCAATAAAGTATCTATCTATCTATCTATCTATCTATCTATCTATCTATCTATCTATCTATCTATCTATCTATCTATCTATCTATCTAGTTACCTACCTTAACAAGCTGACTCTTGCTCACCTTCTACTACATGCTGGTGTGATTGCTAACATTTCAACAAAAATTTAATTCCTATTTTACATGAGAATAACTTATAACAGGAGGACATCAGGAAGACAAAACAGTTTAATTGTGCTTTGCTTCCACTGTGAACTGAGCCTAATAAAGAGGCTAAAGGAATGCCACATTTTGGTTGAATTTAGATGACTTTTTCCTCTTTTCACCTAAAAGAGAAGACGTCCAACTCTAATGCAAAGAGAAACTAACAAAGTTTGAAGAAGCCTCGAAGAAGTATTATAAACCCTTTCTTCACACACCGATGCCTTCAGCAGCATCAGGAACTGGATCAATGATCTGTCAGCTTCTTGAGGACCATTACCGCTGAGCTGAAGAGCATGTCAGTTATCTGAAGGCATGAGCTCTGACTTTCTACGATTGACTGACCATATTTTTTATGGTGTACCTAAGTGGTTGAGGTCAATGCTTGCCCCAATAAAATTGGTAGCTAATAATTCGTCGGGTGGTAGGATACCCTGGTTCCAACTAATCAATTGGCTGGTCTGCGTTCCGGTATGGTCAGTTGGGGGGTTGTAGGACACCCTGGTCCAACAATCCAATTGGCTGGCTGCGTTCCGGTATGGTCTGTTGGGGGGTTTGTTGCCTTTACAGCAAATGGAAGGCACTCCACCTGAGGATGCTGCTGTTCCCTGTCTTGGCTTCCATGGAGCTCATGGAAAAGTCGGGAACTTCCTCCGAACAGAGCCATACCACCAAACATAATTGTATGCATTCAGAATAAGTTTCTGAAATTCATCTCTGTTTCTCGTCTCGTTTTGACAAGAGTGGTTCTGACAGAACTACCTTTTTGATTCTATAATCTTATCATTTATTCAAACCAACTTAAGCTTTACGTGTTCTTTTTTGTTCCTTCCCAGCTCAACATTTGCAGATTGTCGGTATTGTCTGTCTTAGAAAAACCTGCTGGCTTTGGCTTACCGTGAGTACATGTACTTTATTCTGCTCCAGTGTGCAGGTAAGTCTCTACTTCAGGGTTTTTGCAAACATGTCATTTTCGCTGTGCTTATCCCTTAGCTCGCTTGCATTAAACCAATAAATCCACCCCCATTATTGTACATGACCAGATAAAACCCACTTTGAAAGCATTTGGCTGTCAGAGTGCAAAAAGAGAGCAGCCCTGTTGGGAGCTATTCAGTAGCCTTTAATATATCTATTCAAGAATATTTTCAGTGATAAAACTTGTGGTAAATAACTGTGTATTATGGCAGTTTAATTCAGTTTAGCAAACATACTGAATATGAAGTATTTTCAAAATGTGAGAAAAACTTTAGAAAAGATCTCAAATTGGCATGTTTGACACTGTTTGACACATTGCAAACAATAGTCTGTGCAAAGCACTGAGATGGAGATGGTGCTTTTCCAACATTTATGCACAAATCTTTATGGATAAAGTTGCTCTCAAATCATTACAATCTATTTGTGGAAGTGTATTAGGGAAAACGGAAAATTTCTGTGGACCTTAGAAACAAGCTGTCCTTGCTCATCAGGCTGAGAGAGGCTACAAAACCTTGTCCAAAAGGTATGAACTCCCCCCACACAGTCAGGCAATTGGGTGTCTAGAGCAAGAAGTGTAATAGTCTGTTAAATAGGTCACAAAGGAATCTGGGTTAACTTGTAAGGAACTCACAGCCTCTTTCATATTAGCATCAGGAGAAACACAGTGGTATTCACGGCAGGGGACTGAATCTCAAGTCATTCTACCAAATAATTGTTAAAAAGAAATAAAGTCAATGCTTTGGAATGGCCAAGTCAAAGTCCTGACTTTAATCCAAGAGAAATTATTTTGAAGGACCTGAAGTGAGCAGTTAATGTGAGTCCCAGAGTTAAAGCTGCTTTAGTTAAAGGATTTCTGATGTGCACGACTGATAAGAGTTACTGTAAAGGTTTCGTTGCAGCTATCATTTCACAGTGACGTCACAGTTTCTGATGTAACGATCTGAGGAAATTCCACAACAAAACACGGTGAGAGGATGCCAAATGAAAGCATTTCTGTTGCATTTGTTCAACATCAACTTTCAGGTCTTATATGTGTATTTGTTCAAAAATATGTAATAAGTGTAAAGGCTTCACCTAAATTCAAGCACTACTTAAAAGCCCCTACTCGAGTCAGTTAGAAAGTAAAGTCATTGGCACTTTTGTCTCTTTAAATGAAGCTTCTTTCTTTCCAAGGAGTCGTCCTCTTCAAATGAAATGACTTATCTCTTTTTAAAAGCAATGGCATGATGTAGAGCAGTGATACTCACTATTTTTTTCACAAGAGCCACATTGGCAGAGCAAAATCAAGGGAAGAGCCACTTTTATGACAACATACTAAAGTCCCCTTTTGCAAATATGCATTTCTACATATAAAACATCCCACAAAAAAAGAAACAACACAGCCAATACATTTTCAATTAAGACCATGTTTGCCTTAATACGAGGGGTGGGCAGAAGCTGGCATGCATATCCTCGACTTTCTTCATGTTGTATTTGTAGTTTGTTGTTGTAATCATAGTGAGACATTCAAGATGGGCATGGTTTTTGTGTTGGTTTTTGCCCTTTTATAATTAAAAACCGATCCATTGTGCCTGCATCTATACTGGCTAAAGGAGCTGGTTTAAGCGGGCTGCGTTGCCAGGTTTAACAATGGCCCCCTTTAGGAAACACCATTAAGTGTTTCCTAACACCATTAATGAACACCATTAAGTCTTAATTAATACTAAATAAAAATACTTAATACTGTGCAGCATTCGCTTTATGTTATTTGAAAAAAGAATATTGTTATTGTTACCATATTAGAAGCTACTATGCGAATGCGAGCCACCAATTAAAGCTTGAGGAGTCGCATGTAGCTCGCGAACCGCAAAATGAGTATCTCTGCGGTAGAGTTTGCAT